>NC_134365.1:64948134-65586543 GCF_035582795.1 Mycteria americana
CCAGGGCCACCAGGTGGTGGTGATGGCCTTGTCACAGAACAGGGAAGCATAACAGCACCCAGAGCACTGTCTATAAAGTCAACCGGTTACAAGTCCTAAGGGGAGAACTTGGACCGGAGCTGTGACTGGACAGCGAGACCCAGGGCTCGCCGTGGCCAGGGATGCCTCCACCGTCCTCTGCTTCCTCCCAGGATTGAGGGAGCAACTCATCTCTTTTATATGAATTTAGAGTCTAGATTACGATTGTTATATTGATATGGCAAACTATGTATTAAGATTTGACCCGATCTGCCAAGGATCCAGGTGATTAGAAATTATAAATTAAGTTGTATTACAAATTCTGTATTATACTACTTATAAATTGCACTATATTGATTCTGCTTGTAGAAATCCTGTACCATTCTAATAATAAATTCCATGCTATACTAATCATAATATCATGTTAAGAAAATAAAGCTTTAATTGTAACTATGATTTCGTGCCATCATCATGCTACCAAGGATCCCTAAACGAACCTGTCTGTCCCCTCAGTGTCAGGTGACAAGTTCTCCCCGCCTCCAACGTATATATTTACAAATACAGAGTAAGTATTTTTAAGAATTTGACTAAAATCTCTGAGGATTTCAGAGGTGCGCTCCAACCTCCCACACATGTCAGGCCCAATCATGAGCCACTCTGATGGAGCAAGCGAGTGTTCTTGGGCTCAAGGCTATTTGTCCTGTAAGTACAGCTCCAGCTCCCACTGGATTGAGGTAGAGCCCCCACAGACACTTCAGGTCTACCTTTCCAGCAACCTCAGTTACTTCACCACTGATATCCATAGTGGAAGAAGAAATTCAAATACTGAGGGGGTGACAGACAGACCGTGGGGGGAAAAAGGGGAATGAAGAGAGCCAGGAAAGTGGTTGGGCATGAAGGAGAAATGGGAGGAGAGAAGCAGGACAAGCTTAAGCACTGACTACGGAAAGGATGTGTACACTGGGAGAGGGGATCACCATCAGCAGGTTGGTGGGACACAACCAAGCAGGATGGAGGGAAGGCAGACTGAAGAGCTAACAAAGATACCATGAACTACCATGTAGGGGAGAACTGGCTGAAACAGCTGGGGAGGCAATGGAAGCACATCCTGAATAGGAAGCTTTCATGCTGTGATTAGGAGAAAAGACAGCTCATTTTGGACAAGGAGCACCAGGGGGAAGGGATTGCCTAAGCAAAGCATTAGAACTGAGCATAGAGGGGGGAAAGGTTCTAGCTCAGGCAGAAAACTTGAAGGCAATAAGTATTAAAAGAAAACAGAGTAGTAAAATCTAGACCTGAGTGAGGGAATGGAACAGGACAAGGAGGAAAAGCCAAGCAGTGGAAAGGTGACTAACATTAAAGAAGAGATGAAGAGAAAGAGGGAAGGAGCCTTGCGCTCACTGGAAGACACTTTCTTCCTCCAGCACTGATCCTGCATAAAGGGCAACAATGTTCTCCAGTACCTCATGAAGCAAAGGTCTGCATCAGGAACCGAAAAGTTCCAAGTCTATTAATTAATTACAGTGGTGTAAATAATGCCACTTCAGGTGATTTTTAACTTTCTTTCTTTCTTTTTAATTCTGCTGAAAACAAGACTTATGAAGTTTCAGGCTTCCTTTCTGATCATCAAGATCAGAAAAGTAAGCTCTCAAAACTTGGGACGTATCAGAATGAAGGTTGCCTACTGCTATGCAAGTGCAATAGGACTATGAAAAACATGCATTAAGCATTTCCCTCACTTATCATTCACTGTTCCTCAGTATTACTTCCCCAAGTTCCCTTCATTAAAATCTGAGCCGAATTTATGCAACTTGCCATTAGAAACATGGATAGAACATTTGTTCTCTTCACTGCCATATGCAACAAGATCCAGCTAAAAAACAGTTAGGGAACTGTTTTGATTTCTCTTAAAATCACCAGGATCCTGAATCAGCATCACATTTAGAACATTCTTGTACAGAACTCCTGAGCAGAGAAACAGAAGGTTAAATTAAAAGAACTAAAAACTAGAATAAATTCCTGTAGTATTGATTAATCATTTTCCCAGACTGGTACAGTTCGGTCTATCACCATCTGTGCGTGTAGCCCTTCAGCCCCCTCCTTCAGTCCCTACCAGCACCTGCTGTAAAGCAGAAATCTCACTCTGCAAAGCATTCCCCTCAAAGCTCTCCCCCCCCCCCCCCCCCCCCAAGGCAAAGTTAAAGAAAAATCCAGCTCCAAGACAGTGATTTGGAGAGTAACTCAATCTTAAGAAAAAAAACTCCAAGTTCTTTTTTTCCAGCTAACAGACAGGCCCTCCGAAGTCGGAGTTTCAGAACAGCCTCCTACTCCCCCCCGGCCGGAGGGAGGGTGCAGCCCCACAGCCGGGGAGCACAGGGAGCAGAAGCCCAGGTGTGGAGCAGCCCCCGATCTGCTGAGCCCCCAGGCTGCTGGGCAAGAGCCGGCAGCGCCAGCCTAGCAGGCAGGCACCAAAATGGGTTTATCAATTCCATCAAGAGTTTTGACAGTGTTCCCACAGAGCATTTTAACTGAATCACATCAGCATTTTTTGACAAAATCAGTTCCCCATGAGAAAATTTCTGATCTCCAATATACGCAGCCTTATCGCTGTAATCCAGTAAACTGAACAAAGTTTGCATTTTTTTGAAACAAAGAATGCTTAATATTATTTCAAACACATTTCGTCCACGTCTATCCATTATCTTTTGATCCCTCTATTTTGTAACTAAAAGAAGCTAAATGTTTCACAACAGTTATCACCTAGAAATTTGTGCTACTCAATTAGGGGATCTGTTTCCAAATTCTAATTGCTAAGGGTTTTCTAAGTTACTTATCTGCCTAGGATTTGTAGATCAGAAAAGGTTTAGGTTTTTATAACAATTTGAATAGTTGATTCAGCAAACAATTTTCAAAAGTGAAGAGCATGGGCTATACAAAACTACAGAATAGTACAGAAGGTGCCAATACATACTGCAAGACATGTTCAGTGCATAGCTTACTAATATACCAAAGAAAGTAATTTACTTGTGCATATTGAATCAGGCAAGTAACGATTCAGGAAGACACCAAAACACATGCTCAACTTTGCAAATGTGAAGTCTCAAGGAAATAAATGAAAATTATTCCAGTGCTCCAAAAATTTGCACAGTAGAGTCTTACTACCTAAACAGATTAAACAGAACTATAGCATTTAATTTCCTCATTTCTTTTACTCATGTAAACTATTTCTATGGACCGTAAGTATTCATAACAACATTGCTGATATATATTTAGTACTGCAGCCACAAGCATTTAAGCAATGCATGATAAATAATTTCTTTCTGTAAATCAGGTCATTCCCGATTCAGTAAGAAATTCAGGGCTACATCCCTAAATAACTCTTACATCACTTTTCTAACATCAGAGCAGAAACTGGCATGATCTCAGTAAGTTAAAAATGCTTCCTTACACCAGTGCAGTTTCCAATATTTTATAGCAATAAGAGACTGAAGAGACTGAAAAGCATTTCAAAATCAATGTAAAGGTATTCTCTGAAAGTGGAGAGGCTGGACAGCTCTGAATATCTAGCATTATACTTCTCAAAACTAGTTAGGTGGTTCTGTTTTTTCCTCAGCCTAGCACTGCAGTTCAGCTCACTTTAGCCAAGTGTTATGTATGTAAGACACGTGTAACATACCTTAGAGCTTCAGAAAAATTCTAAACAGTTAAACAGAGTAGTGGGTACAATAGCGAGAATATTCCAAGTAGTATGGATTTTGAAATATCACTTCCAAGTACTGATTTACTTAACACATACACCTTGAAAGATCACACTTTTCCCCTCGCGCTACCTAAAAAATGCCAGCAACATGCTCACAGAATTCAATGTGTTGGCAAAGAAATAAGCTAAGCTATTTTATTGTCAAATAACTAGTTTTGCCTTCCCATATATTAGGTTTTCTGGTAAAAGTCCAAACATGAGATCCACCTTTAGTTTCTCATCTTAGGTATGAAGGACAAATGTTTAACCAGTCAGCCACTTTCTACAGCACTAACAGATAAAATTAACCCCCTCTGTGGCAAAGAGGACATAAGAGGATACGAAACATCACATCTTCTATAACACGAAGAACCACGGCTTTCAGACGCAGCTGTTCTGGATTTCAGGGCATGATCCTCCAATGAACTTCCAGGAGAAAGCAATATTTAAGAATATACA
The DNA here is from genome assembly GCF_035582795.1 of Mycteria americana. Taxonomy (NCBI): domain Eukaryota; kingdom Metazoa; phylum Chordata; class Aves; order Ciconiiformes; family Ciconiidae; genus Mycteria; species Mycteria americana. Next base: position 64,952,351 of record NC_134365.1, read on the forward strand.
TTCTTAATGGAGCACATCAGTAAGACAAATGGGAGACAATTCCATTGCACTAAATCTTGTTTCCAAGGGAAGTTGAAGAGAATTTACCCATTTTACAAAGCTGTTACCGTCCCATCAAATGCATCCCATTTAACTTGCAAAGACATTGGTTATCAGCACCCACTTGCACCTCCAACACAATTAAGGGGTAGTCATTTGTAGGACACAATGGACTGATTTATGTCAGTACAGAAATATTTGCCCAGGAGTATACCATCACTGAACCACACTGGATCACAAGCCTGCTGTGCCTAGTTCAACAGCAGCCTCCACACTATCATTTTTCAAGCTTTTGAGGACAGCTCCCAAACTGCCTTCAGAAGAGCACTGACCATTTGTAAGGTTATAGTAGACAGTGGGATCACCATCTTAAAATTTTAGTTAGGGTGAATACCAGTGCCAGAAGTTGTGAAGGCTGACAGTGATGAGCTGATAAAAAAAAAAGTTTGGAAAATACGGCTTTAGACTTCAGGCTTGAGAGAAATGCTCATCTAGAAAAATATCTGTAGCCACCATATGGGAATCAAAACCCAAGACCTTGAGGTTTCTGTTCAAGTGACGAAAAAGTCAGCTGGCTGCTCTCCAAACCAAAACGCAAACACATTGGAAATTTAAGTTACAAACGGACACTTTCATCTCCGTATAGTATACACATAATAAAGCTTTGCTTGATTCATTTACTTAACACAAGAAGCCACCAATTTAAGTATGACTTACTAGACATGGAATTAAAATATTTCTTCTGATTATTTTCAGATTTGTCACTTGCATTCCATTTCATTGAGTGCCTGCCTAGCACATCAAGAGGTAAAGGAAACCAAACAATATTTTCCTCTATCATTCATTACTTTCTGCAGACAGGCTCTGCATCTCTTACGGTAAGAAATCACTAAGCTCTCCTTACTTGAGGAATACTCTTAAAAAGCAGTGATCAATGCTGCACGAGGCATTTGAGATGACAAGCCATCAATTTTATAATGGCAAGTTTTCAATATTGTTTGACTTTGCAATCCAAGACTGTATGTCAATAAAATTGAAGTAGAGTAAATTATTCTCCTTGCAACACATACTACTTTGAATTTATCGAACATTGAGTTTAGCCTGCATGGTGGGTTAACCCCAGCAGGTAGCTGAGCACCACCCAGCTGCTTGCTCACTCCCCCCTCAGTGGGATGGGGGAAGAGAATTGGAAGGACAAAAGCAAGAAAACTCCTAGATCGAGATACAGACAATTTAATAAGTGAAGGAAAAAAAGAAGGCAAAAAAATTTCCTAGTGATGCAGAAGCAATCACTCACCACCAGCAGACTGATGCCCAGTCCCTGAGCAATAGCGACTTTGGAAAAACTCCCCTCCGTTTTTATTGCAGAGGGTGATGTTATATGGCATGGAATATCCCTTTGGTCAGTTGGGGTCAGCTGTCCCCACTGTGGCCCCTCCTCAGCCTACTCGCTGGGAGCAGCGCTGGGAAACAGGGAAGGCCTTGACCCTGTACAAGCACTGCTCAGCAATAGCTAACCCGCTGCTGTGTTATCAGCACTAAACTTTGGTTACCAGTCTAAAACACAGCACTATACGAGTGCTCTGAAGAAAATTCACTCCACTCAAGCCAGACCCCAGTACAGTCTGCTGTAGCAGTGCTGCTCACCTTGCTTCACTAAACACCTCCCAAAGATGCATTCTTCGGGCTTTCCTAGACATGAAGGACTTACTCATGGTCTCATGGTAGCTGTAAAGTCTATTTCATTGTACAACTCCTGTGAGGTAAGAACATTTTGGTTGCTTATTGACAGCCTAAAAGAGGTCTTCCACAGTTAAATTTCTTCCCAAAGAAAACTGGTAATTTAGTCTCTAATTTGATTTTGCCTTTCAGCAATAGGATAAGTAGGCCAACAGTTCTCCCTCACAATCCAAGTATTTAAAAAAAAAAGTATCAAGTAAAGTTTACTTGAAAGTAAGCTATCATTTACTTCATTCTACCAGTCTGTTCATATGATGCATAAAATTCCAAAACATTAAGACACATTCAGTGAGCATCCATTGGCATAGGCTACAAATAAACTCCATTTCTGCTGCATGGTTGATATGACATGAGAATTTTTAATTGTTTTTTGTTAGAAAAACCTAATCATGTTAAACCAGGTGTGCAATTAAAAGCAAGAAACTAGTTTATTCAGCTGCCTGAACACTCCTTCTCTGAATTTTCCTTATACTTGACAGGTGAAACTGGTAGGACAGCTTGAATGCCTATAGAAATCCAGCGCTTACTACTCAGTAAGCTTGAGGCACAAACTCACAGCATAAACTCCAGAAAGTAAGATGCAAATCTTGAGTCAAAAGAAATGCATCAAGTACCAGATTTAAAACCAGAACATTTGAAGGAGTCCAGTTGTGCATGCATGATGAATTAATTTGTGCTAGGAATTTAGGTAGGGTAAAAATATCTGATTCTTCCAGTCTTCATGACTGCAGAGAAGACCACATGATTGCTTGTCTAATTAAAAGGCAGAGGTACTAATTAACCAAGGTGTGACAAGAGTGAAAAACCTGAAGTAAGAGTTGTCCCCATGCACAGCACTCAATCTTGTTTAGTTTCTGTAAGTCTTAAAAATACAAATTCTCCCTTTTAAAAACGTGTCTCACATTTGCATTTTGAGAACTACCATGAACTTTCTAATACATATATACCTATGACACTTATATGAAGCATAACAATACATAATAAAGTGGAAAAGAACTTTACTGACCCAAATTTATGCTGAGTTTTTACACAAATCACCTCTAATTAAAGTTAAAAAAAGGCAAAACAAAGAACCACCAAAACCCACACAATCTTCTATAGTTGAACAAAGAAGAAAGGGAAACTTTTTTTACCAAAGTATTACTTTTGGTTTAGAAGCTGCCATAGGAAGATTTTAGACCTCATGGTGGGTAAAAATGCATAATGATTTGATCCTATCCAGAATCTGCAGAGCTGACGTACTTGGAGGCCTCTAAGCTTTCCCAAAGCAGGAACAGCACCTGCCAGTCTTTTTTTTTCTTGATTCCTAGTTTCACTGTCACTACTCAGACCACTATGGACAGAAATGAAATTCAAAACTACCAAATCCACTCCTTGTTCATGCTCACAGAAAGAGAGCAGGCGCTGGAACTGTGAGAAAGGACCCCCTATAAACTCACTGAGCAGAGCAGCAGAGACTCCTTACCAGCCTTACGACAATTCCACCAAGATGGTCAGAGGACACGAAGCAAACATTTCCTCTAGAAGCCAGCAGTGTGCGGTAGACAGTGACAGGTTACATACAGATTAAGAGCAAGAATCATCACCACCTGATGCCTTTCAACTGCCCATCATTTCTTACACCTAAACACCAATTTCTTCTAACTTTCCATGCTCCAGCATACTAGCATTCAGGACTGCTCATTTGCTTTCAGACTGTTTCTTCCCACACTAAGTACTTGGCTGGAAGAGATTTCCTGGGTAATCAAAATTATTCAGGGCTGCTAATATAAGCAAGTTATATGATCTTGTTCATAAAGTACTTGAGTTATAAGCCCCTCCACTCCACTCTCTTCTTTTCTACTAGACTTCCCTACAACATCAGAAACCTCCTAATATTGTTCCTAAGTTACGACTCGTTTTAGGCATTTGTTTTATCAGGCCTTGTATTAAATGGCTTTTCTCAGAAGCCTTTATTTCCTCCAGTATAAAGTATAGAGAGCTAGCATGTGGCAGATTTAAAGACCAACACAGAATATGATTACTCACACCAGATACAATCATGCCTGTGGAATTCCTTACCACAAGACACAAACTTCTAGTATCCACAGGATGGGTTTAATGGGGACTGGATGGAGGGTTACCACATATAAGACACTTAAACTAATAAAATTCCTGAGTGACAAATAGCTGAAATTTGGATGACAACTCAGGGAAAATATCATATATGCCTGCCTCATTCTTGTACTCTTTCATTGCAACAGAGATACACTCCAGATACATCCACGAAATAATTATTCCATCCAAGGTCTCAGAACACTTTCCTGCAAGGAACCAGCCACAACTGATGTGCCACAGGAAACCTGTCTAAAAAGTCTTACTAATGTCTTAAGGTCTACAGTAACCAAGCAATCTAATAGGTAAAATTCCTAAATAATTTTAACTGTGTTGTCAGCTTTTACAGAGGAAGGCAAAAGTTGCAACAGTCCTTGCAACAGGGAATGGGGATTTTTTTTCCTTAACCCAAGCCTACCAGTTTAAAATTGGCAGTCCCAAAGACATGCAAAAGATACTTTACCCAGGTGCTCAAAAAACAACACCCTCCCAAACCCTCAAAAAAAAATAAAAAAAATCACACAACTAGAAGCAATCCCCCAAAATGCTTAAATCTTGTCCTATATGCAAATACCATATTCCTGTAATCTTTACACTCATAGAAAGCTGTTTATGCTCATTGCCTGGAACTCCTCCTCTTCAGTTCATTTTAAACTTTTTTCACTGTCTTCTGCCTCTTACATTAAACTGAAGTTATCCTATTGAGATCTTTAATGATGTCTTCCCATACCTCTGGATCAGTTGTTAATCCTCATTCTCCTTGAATTACTACCCCTCCCCAACAACCAGCTGTGTGTCTCCTTCCATTCATTTGTACGAGCGTCTTCCGTTTCTTTTCTCTCTCTGCTTGCACCTTCAATCATGTAATCGTATAATTTGGAAAAAAAGATCCTAATCCACAACACAATTATCTAAGGATCTCACAAGGTTTTGTTCTCTTCTGGCTCCACGCATTTTCTCAGAAATCTCACCAGTAAATGTAATCTATGCTTTTATGCTGACACAGTAGCATCCACTTCCCATTCAAGATTATCTCCCTTTCACCAAAACCAAGTCTCAGCATCTAACGTAATCTCTCAGACTTCTAACAGCCAGCTCAAGGTCAGAGTTCTTACCTCCCTCTCCTATCCAACAGCTCTCCCTTAATCAGCAGTTTTGTTACTATCCACCCCACAGCCATTTAGATCCCTAACCCAAACAAGCTTTAAACTAATTTTTCCCTACATTCTCCCCACCCACAGTTTGGATAAGCCTCGTCAATTTGTTCTGCAAAATAACTGACAATCTCAGGTAGACTTTCACCATCTTGCACTTTTATCATTTCAACATCCTTCTCTGGCCTAGAACAAAACAAAACAAAAAACCCCACACAGACTTAACCTTGTCACATCGATGCAGAATGCTTCTCCAAAGGACATTTAACTTGCCAGCTGAACCATGCCACTGAGGAAAGAGGAAGTATACATATTTTAGACATTTATCTCTCTCCATTATGGGGATAAACTTGGTTTTGCTTTCCAAAAAAGTTACATTCTAACCCTGCTGTGCCACCAGCTGAATCAAGATGCTGACTTCAACTACTAATTGATCAGCAGCAGGAGGCTCCACCACTTACTAGCTAGGCTTTCAAGGAAGCACCTTCACACCTTTTCCTACATTAAGAAAAGCTTTCTATCCAACGCTCTGCTTTATCATGACATGCACAAAGAAACCTGACATTAGCTACACTACCCCTACACCAAAATCACTTACACTGATCAATGTGGTCTTATTTCTTTGTACTCCATCAGTTTCCCTACATTATATTTCTAATTGGAGCCAACTCAAACAGATGTATTTGCCTGATCCTACACACAAACAATACCACTAATAAACAAAAAACGTAGACAACTCTCAAGTAACAAGGCAGTTGGCTAGTCAAAAATGTAAGCACCTCCCCCCCCTGGCATTTCCTGCAGTTTTAACAGCTCTAAACAAGTAGCAGAAGGCTGTTGTAGTACTTGGGACTGCTTCAGAGTATGATCAAAGACAAATGAGGAGGTTGGTTCTCCAATTTAATTCCAGTCGCTTTAAATTAAGTCAGTTTAAGAACTGTCATTGCATTACCAGATAAAAATAAACAAAGACTCCCTAGTACCTGATAAGATTTCTCTCCTCCTGAAGTGGGTCTGTGGTTGGAGGTAGAGACTGAAAATATTATTGTGATATTATAAAAGATTTCTTTCAGAAGTAGATTTTAACTGAAATCAATTAAGGTTGGGGTGGGGGGAAGCTTGTTGCAACACTGCAACTTTAAGAGCATCTCTCCTCTCCCAGCTACATGCTCGACTGTAGGACACATTTCATCCTTACTTTAACAGCCATATGGAATGGGGACTTGGGCACGGGGAGGCCCTAATGGCAGGTACCATGTATTTTCACAAGGAATCTCCTTCCTACTTCAACCCACCACATCTGATGCTATCCTGTATACTTGAAAACCCTAAACTACCATCATGGCTACATAAGCAAAGGGCTCAGTTAATGGGCACAAGTGAGACACAACAGGTCTGTTCTTAAAGCCAGAGGTTATGAAGGAAGACCAAGACATGCACAAGACTTCTCTATCCATTGAGAGAATGAAGGAAGTGTACCACAGCAAGTAATCCCAGTATTCACTGAAAACTCCTGGGTGGTAGCCTATCATCTGACTACTTGCAGTTAAAACTGCACTATAAGCTGCAATTCCTTCCGAACTGGGTTTCCTTCTGGAATGTCCTTCGTTTTCAACAGACTATGTGTAGGATCAATAAATACTGAAAACAGAGTAACTACATTAAGAGTCACCATACAAGAAATTCCTGAATTTCTCAATAACATGAGCACTCAATAACATATTTCAGGTTTCAGAGAAATGAACTTCAGCTCTAAGGCCAATAGCCCCAACGCTCAGAGTTCTTGTAAGCACCGTTTCCCAGCTCTAAAACAGAGATAATGTACTAGGTCTATTAAAAAAAAAAGTTCATAGTTAGTAACATAACTAGACCCAAGCAATGTGTAAAACTGAAGTAAAAAGAGGTCAGCTCTCTCCCTAACCCAAAGCCGAACCATAAATTTGCAGTATCTGCTGACCAGACCCGAGTATATATTTCCAATTGCTTATTTAGAATAACAATTTCAACCAAAAATGGGTCTCTCCTAGCAGAACTGGAGCCAACTTCCACCCTGCTATACAGCGTATGAAGCTGAATCATGTCAACCTGAGCTTCCAGCCAGCAATCCCATATGTGTAGCTCATGCCTCCCTGCATCTGCAGGCATCTGCCTCTTCCTTTATGTAAGTGCATCTACAGACACACTTATACCAGATTTGAGACTAAAGGGACTCGCACCTTCCCCCCACCACTAGCCTGGCTCCTACTCTTGTTGGTACCACTTTTTTTTTTTTTATTATTATTACCACAGCACAAGACTACAGATTTTCCTGAAGCTCTACTCTTAGTGTCCCACATTTAGCAAGCTGGAAACAAGCTGCAGGGCTAACCTGGTAAGGCAAATTGTGTTTAGACTCCAGTAGAGAGCTGGAGACAGGAGCAAGAGCCTCTCCCTGACTACACCCAACATAAACCACATTTGCCTCCCATGGCCAGCAAAGAGCATCTAGAATCAGTGCTGGAAAAAACTCCTATCGCCCTGCTGTCAGTCACTGAGTACTACTGCTAAGTGCAACAATTCCCTCATCAAATGACAGCACGTCCTCAAGCTACAAAGCTAACTCTTAGTCAAGACATGGCAACAGACAAGCTGGCATTCTTGAACTTAATCTCTCTGGTTAAATCCACAAGCTCCTAATAAGCATGGCTGATACCACAGAATCACAACATTCATCAAAAAACCCAAAGCTTAAGGATAAAAGTGAGAAGAAATACTCGTCTGGGAAAGCACAGTCTCACACATGTTTTTGAGCATACCAAACTGATCTCTTACTGTTACTTAAGAACTTAAAGATGCATTGGTTGAAGACAACCTGTTTTACTTTGATTAGAATGGACCAGCAACATGCACAAAACCATGTCTCAGTTGAGGCAAGACAGTTCTGTACTGGCCCAAAATTGTATCACCTGGTTCACACTGAAGTTCAGTTGCCTCTTTTTCCTAACGTGTAATCAGATTTGCATATTCAGAAATAACTTAAACTTGGTGGCACACACACATTTGAACATCCAAAAAACTCATTCTTGCCTGCAAGTTTGATATTTCAAAAGTATATTTCATAATTATAAACTATTCTTTACATAAAGTGATTCCTTCAAAAGCAAAACAGCTCAGACTTGAGAAAAGCCTTACTACACCTATGATAAAAGGATTGAGGAGGAGGTGAAAAAGAGGAGAGGGAAAGGAGCAGAAGAGGAATATTGCAGATGAGGAGAAAAGAATAAGAGTAGAAATATACTGTGTGGCTTAGAGAAGAGGACAAGATAACACATAGGAGACACAAAAGGAAATGCACAGAACAATGCAGGAAGCGACATTCTGTGACCCACTGTAGGAAAGAAACAAAAACCACTTGTGGAACAACAGCCTGATCACAGGGGCTGAGGCTACAATAGCCAGACAGGGTGGGACAGAAGACATGAAGAAGAAACCAGAGTCTCTCCAAATTTCACAGTGTGGCTAGTGCTACGTGCCTAGCCATACCTCACAAAATCACCTTGCTTAACTTACTTGTTACTTACCTGTTAACTTACTTGTACTTGCTTAACTGTACATCTGCACAGTGCTCATAGTTTACATTAAACCCCCATTCTCTAGGTCAAAAACCAAATACTACTTTCAATCTTTAGCAATATCTTTCACAATTAAGCAATATTAAAAAAAAAAAACCAGGTGAAAACAACTGCCCTTTAATCTGTTGTTCCCACTATAAGTCTTATGATCTCTTTCCTTCGGTGGGGCAGGGGAGGGAGGGATGGAAGGAAAGCAGCAGGGGAAGGGAGAGGACATGGTCCCAATGCCCAGCACTACTCAGTTTGTGTTTTCTTCTCTTTGCCAGCAACTCCATTTCCACAGGCAGTCACAGTGCAGTGACAGCCAATACCTGACCGACTGCTACAAAAAGCACTGGTTTCACATGGACACTGGCTGTGCTATCCATTCATTTCCCACTTCCTCTGGAACCACGGCTCCCCTTCTAAGTGAGGAAAATGCACCGCCTTGCAAAACAGAGCCTAGACTATGGCTTGCCAGTAATTTCATGTACCACAATTTGCAGTGTATTACGCTAAAGCACGTATCAAGGCTCTTCAGTTGGCAGCTCTTAACTGATGAAAAGATCCCGCCTATAACAGACAATTAAATAGCCACCAAAAAATCAACTCTTCTTCCATGACTCCAGGAATCACTGTAACATTGTGAAAACTGATAAACACTAGTTTTTGAGCAGTTTGCAGGCAACACTTCTTTCTCCTCCTAATAGCAACTATGTCCCTCCCCTAGCCAGTTGTCTACACAGGGCCTGATAGCATCAGGGTCTCAACATGAAACACTCACCACAGTGAGTGGGGAGAAAAAAACCCAACCAAACGAACAAAAAAAACCAAAAAACCCACAAAAAAACACAAAAACCCCAAGTGATTCTGCACAGCCCTACTTAGCTGCAGGACGCTGGTACTTGTTCTAAAGCATTCACTGCTGCTAGTAACTTTGACAACATGGAAAACACTTACTTTCCCCAATCTTGCCCTGTTAAACTAATCAATAATTTTGTACAATACAAGAAACAGAGCTTCCTGCCCCCTCCTAACCATTGTAAAATGGTAGATTACTATTTATCCAAGAAAGCTGATTTGAGAAAAATATTTCTTGAGGTATCTTCGTTGTTATAAAACTCCTAGAAGTTTTGTATCCTGTATTACTGCTAGAATGGATATCTTTGTGTTAATCCTGTAGAAAACATTCAACATCGAAAACAAGTGAGTGCGGCAGAGTACAAATAGTGATTGTGCCACCTCTTTGACCTCCACACAGGTATTTTTTCAGCTCCTAAATTAACTTGCATACAGAGGGAGAGAGATACAGGAAATATTGAGGTTACAAGTATGTGAATAGAAACTGACTCACCACAGTCCTTTGCTTGTTGGGCAGGAAGACTCTAACAATAGGCTTCTGTGGAGACTTAGGGTTATTCCGTGACATATCAGCAGGGTTTTGATAAACCGAAAGGAATGAAGGTGCTACAGAGAGGCTAGAGGAGGAAGATGATGCAACTGTGTCTGTTGAAGCCGAACTGGAGACAGAGAAATCCGTTCCATTCCCCATGGATTCCAATAACTGCTGTTCTCTCTGCTGTAGAGCATCTAGTTTGCTGGTGTACTCTTCATAGGCCTGTGAAGGAAGAGCAGCTGCTTTAACCATGTAGTAGCCTCAGACAAAAACAGAAATCTAAATTCAGAATGAACACAAAAGAAAACACATTCTAAACTAATTCAGATTTCTCAGGAATATGAACAAAATGGTCTGGTCAAAGAAGAAATGGCTTTCAATTCATTATGTTAAATCTTCTGAACCAACAACTAATTTTTTCAATAGATTAAATAGATAAGTGGATAAAAGAAATCATAAGTCACAGTTTTAACGCACCTGCACTAAACAGTCTAATTCAAAACTACTCTAAAGACGACAGAAATCTTTAACAAATGTTGTCAGCTGCATTGCTGAATTACTATGCTACAGCTAAATTTATCATTCTGTTGGAATGACAGCTAAACACATTTAATGCAATAATTAAGAGAAAGCCGAAATCTGCTTTTTTACCATCTGTACCCAACAACTCACCTAGCTCGTTGTTCACCATCCTTCACCTCTGGCACTATCCTTTCATACCAGATAGTACAAAAAACTTTATTACAGTTAGAACACAACTAAGTTTGCCCTGTTACAACGTCATCCATAAACATGTAAAAGTGATCCTTTGAAAGAATTTTTTTTAACATCTGTATGAGATTAATTTGATTTTCCACCAAGTTTATGTAAAACCTGATTACACGCTGACCAAGTTTCTTAAACAAAAAAATTCAGTAACATTAAATTTGCCCATTAAGTTTTTATTAAATGTAGCAAAGTTAAACATTATTGCCAAGCTCTATAATACAAACACGTAATTGGTATATTTTTTTGTTTAAAGTTGGTTTCCATCAACTTTGTTTGTCTTCGTAACAAGAAAATTTTGATCTGTATCCAAGTATCAGAATTATTTCTTCAGCATATAAATTAGTACAGAGTATCTTCAAAAATCTGAATCAGTTAAGGAACGTGCATTTCATGCTACATAAGCATGTCAGTATTAACCAAGGACATGTTAGCCCTTTACAGACAAGACAAAACAAAGATCTTGCAAACCTAACATCTAAGCAGTAGGGAACAGAATTTTCTACCTAGCTCTCCAGCAAGCCCAAGATCTATGCCAAGCTGCATAAATTTTCAATGCCATGAAGGACATTTATGTTAGGGAAAGATATGGGGGGGGTGGGGGGGTGGTGGTGTTGTGGTTTGGTTTTTTTTTTTTTTCCCTTTCCCCAAGTTTTCTGTGCATAACGTGTTGCTAATTAAAGTTATAGGAGAACTGAACTGACCAAAAAATCTTCAGGGTCTACATGTGGAAAAAAAAGTATTAAAGTTAAGAGAAAAAATAACCAGCATTCAGTAGTGCTGCCACAAGTACTACATTTTACCATGAATTTATTTCTCCAGGTTGTACGTGCAGGTTCACCTAACCCAGACGGGTTTTGTCAAGTAAACAGTGGTTGGCCCCTCCCTTTTTATGAAGGTTTAGCATCCCCCAGGATGGACCTATGTTCAAAATTTGTGTCATCATCCCCACAACGTTAACAAAGAGAATGATAATTTGACAGTGAGGACTAAGAAAGAAAAAGCATTTTAAAGAATGCTGGTGAACATCACAATTTCAAATTCTAAATTTTATGGGTTCCATTTTCAATAAATAGATATAAGTTGCAGGAAACTGAGAACTACTTACTATTTCTTTTAAAAACCGAAGGTGTCTAGCGTTTCACAAATAGACCTCAAATGCAGAGACTTAAACCCAAAATATTTTCACTCTAGCCCAATTCTACTGTCAAAAGTAAATTGAAAGGTTACCCAATTATAAATAATGGGATTTTTTGGCTATACAGTAACACAAGCGTGTCTCTCCTACTTCCAGGATCAACTTTACATGTGAATTCCAGTAAAAGCTCCATGTGTCAAGAATTACTTTCAGTAAACACAAATTAAGAATCATAAACTGTTACCATTTCACCAATACTTTTCTAAATACTTACTTCCTTTTCTCATGAACATTGCAAAATATTATTTGAACACATGCAACATTACATCGCTTCCGGATACTTGCGGGCTTAGTTCCTTCACAAAATTACACACATCTTTCAAAATACTCAATCCTACAACGTTTACACTAGCAGCTTAATCTGTCACTAATGCAAACTCAAAGTCAAATGATTTATCCTAAGAGAATAAACAATGAGCACGGAATACTGGGAGCTGCTGCTGGCTTTGGGTTCTATACCATTAAATTCTGCATGAAAAGCTCTATTTTTTATGGAGACAAAAGCTCTCAAGTATTATACTGTTACTCAATGTCATAGTAGAAGATCCGGTAATAAAACATAATGGAACTAAAAATGCATCAGTAGATTTTAAATACATTTTTCTCTTTTAAAAAAATAAATTCATTTTATACAGAAGGAGCTGCAGTACGTGCAGCAGAAACAGAATAGCTCCAATAAAATCTCATTTTCACAAAAATTAAGTACTTTGGTGAGACATTGGTTTCAGCTGATGACTAGCACCCATAGACCTTACACAGCCAACACCACCAACTCAAAACATAGAATTATCCCATGGAGTTAAATTGAAAGAGTATTACAACAGCAAAGCTGGCCTACAGCAAGTATTTCTAGCTAAATGAAAGATTATGCCGCAGAGTTGGCCTATCTACAAGAGAAACCTGCAGCAGCATGGCCATATTAGCAAACAAACATCAACAGCTACCCAAACCTTCAAGTCAGTCAAGACCCTCTGGGTCAATTACAAGGTTGATTTCTAACGTTGTCTTTCAAAAACAAACAAAAAAAAATTTAAGATTAAGTTTGTACAGCATCTACAGCATGAAAAAGATTAAGCTGAACATTCAAGCAATCCATTAAATTAAGGATTTTAAAGGCATTTCAGAAGGAAAAGTTTATGAAATCTAGAATGAAATCCATTCAGTTTACATATTCCCATTAAGAAGTGAGTAATGTTCTACAAGAAAACTTAAATCTTGCTTTCAGCTTGATATAGAATCACAGGCAGGGGGAAAAAAAAAAAAAAAAAAAAAAAGGTGGAAGGTATCCCTGGAAGTCATCTAGTCCAAACACTTGTTTAACACACAGTTAATTTCTAAGTTCAATCAGGTTGCTCAGGGCCTTGCCAAAGCAAGTTTTGAAAGTCTTGAAGGATGGAGACTCCACAACCTCTGGGCAACCAGTTCCAGGGCTCAAAACACACTCTCATGATGAAGAATTTTCTCTTATGAAATTCACTTGATGCTATCTGTGACATTGCCTCTTCCTCTTTTGCTGTGCATGTCTGAAAAGAGTCTGGCCCTCTCTTTAAGTTGCAAGAGCCTGCGGATTCCTCCTTAGCCTTCTCTCTTCCATGCTAAATGCCACTGCAATGCAGTTGCACAAGTAGGGAGTAGATGGGTCCCCTCTTCATGCTGGCTACGCGCTTGCTAATGCAGCCCAGTCTGCAGTTTGCTGCTGTTACTGCGAGGGTGGGTTACTTGTTGCTCACCAGCACTCCCCAGTACTTTTCCTGCAGAGCCACTACCCAGCCAGCCGCCTGCCCGCACCGATGGGCAGCCACCTTGTCCAGGTGCACGATGCTGCATTCATCATTCTTGTTGTGCTGCTTCTTGTCATGAGACTTGTGTTCTTCAACTCCTCCAGCTTGTTTATCAGTTGCCAAAAATAGACTGTCTTTAATAACATATATTATCCTCAACAAATTGTTTGCTGTATTGCTACAGGGCTCCCAATTCAGTGTGAACTTACAGTATTTCACAAAAGTAAAGGAAAAAATATATTTGAAAAGGTGAATGTTAGATTCAAATTGGCACATCTTGTCAATCTACACATAACTCTATGGCTAGCTGAAATAGAACAAACAGTTAATTTTAATTACATTGCATATCAGTATATATGCATATCACAGTCTCATACACATGAGAATACTCCCGAGGCTTCAACTAAGTAAAATGTATAAAGGCCTGGTAAGCTGCCAAGTCCATCTAAAGCATTAGAAGTTGGCATGTTTATATACAATGTATATACATGCCATAACACAACTGCTGCTCACTCAGGAGTTAAAGGTACTTCTTAAGTGTTGCAATCTATTGACAAAATAAAAACTGACCTCAGAAGTCAAAAGAATTTGCGTGATGTTACACAGATGTGCCAGTAGAGTTCTGTTGACAAGATGATGACATGGGATTTTCTCAAAAATATGCGTATTATTGTATTACATATAATTTATATTATATTTTAAATTTGCTTTCTTGGGCCATAACCAGGCTATACATTCTAGTAATAACATCTAAGGAAACAAAAAGCAACAAATTAAAAAAAGTAATCTGGGACAAAACCAAGTAGCAAGATATGGCTTCTCCTTCTCCCTGCCCCCTACCACATCTGGTTAGAAACCCAGTCTAAACTCAAGCAGACCAACTGGTTTTACCATGCCCTCTCCCTTCCTCAATCAATTTTAGATAATATCCACATGTTGCAAGACTCTTAAAAGCCTAAACTACAGTTTTGTGGTCTTTGAAACTGAGATTGTGTTTCTATTTAAAAGATGCCTGACCTTTTAGGCTGTTGATCAAATGCAAATCCCACTAAGTTAAATGGGAGCTGAAGATAGACAGTAATGTACGTCAGGATTTCTTCATTTAGTAAGACTCCTAAATCTGTACTTAGTCTAACTTTAGACACTCCAGTTTTGGTCCAACATATTTTATCAGCATCTGTTAGGAGCCTGGTAAAAATTAATCTGAATTTCCCCAGAGAACCGCCACATTTCCCAGTGCCTGTACCCAGAGTTAACATTTTCCTGGAACCCCATAAAAGTCTGAAACAGCCTGAGATTCAGCACTAAGATCCGTTTCAGACTGTATCTGCCTGCTGTTGCAATAAGCATACCTTAGATCAGCAAAGAGGTAATCTTCTTTAATTAATTAATTTGACCTCCTGCATGGATTCTTCAGATATACAGGAATAAGGAATGAAATACTCTCCTGAAATTCAACAGCCAAACTCTCAAAAATGGCAACAGCAAGGCTTCTGAATAAAATACATTTAACAGCCCAGGAAAAGAGAAAGGTAGGGAAAAAAAGAAAAAATAATCACAGTAGTTGGGGACAAACATACCTCTACCCCCACGATTCTCATTTTAAATTGCTTCCAAGAGTAGGAGTAGGAAAGAGGATGATTCCTGCAAGACAATACTAGAAAGCTGACTGAATTTTAAAACTTATTTTGATACCACTATCATTCTACCTGTGCACTTGTACACTGTTTTATGTTGTGTGGAGTCTGAATAAAAGAAAGCAGGCAGCTTACCCTTGTACTGTTAACTGAAGTAACCTACAGGTCCAGGATGCAACTTCACACCACACGAAGAACTATTTGCATGCGAATGGGCTAATACTGTTCAATTAAGTTCTCACAGATGAAGTGTTTGTTGATAATATTGCACACATAACTACGAGGCAAGAAGGACACACAATGCATTTTGGAAGTTTAAATAGGTAAGGCCTCCCTGAACAGTCATTAAGAGTCTACAAAGGCTAACAAATCTGATTAAGTCATTTAAGCACCATCTCTCAAGTTTGAGCTGACTGCTTTTGGCCAGTCTGGATCTGTTCAACCCATTTCAGTTTGTAAACAGCATTTGTTGCCAATGCTAAGTTGAAATGCACCGATCTTTATTCTTTTTTCCCTAACTTAGGTTATCCTTTTCATCAGTACTTCATTGGTAGAGACGAAAAAAAAATAATAATTTTGATGGCCATTATAGAGGCATACACAACTGCATATTTTAACCATTTTTGCTAACTGAATGCCAGCTTTTCCATGTTTCATAATATTAGACTTCTTGGCAGTAAAGATTTCCAATATTCACAATGCTTAGACAAACCCTTAAGAAAAGGGTTTTTCCACAGTGAATCACAAATTGCATATTTTGGGAAACAGCACTTCGAGGACAGATATAATGCACTAAGAAATTATGTGGGAAGACAAAAATCATTGATGTTTTCAGCTGCTGTGATACAGAGAGCTTCCAAAAAGTGTGGTAAAACCCATCAAGGAGCTCCTGCAGCCTCTTTTCCAGAAGAAAAATGCTATTAGTGATATTTCTACATCTACCGAGTCAAGCAGTTATTTCAAACATTTGGCAGTGATTTCTAGGTGTCTGTTAGATCTGAGATGCATGCTCACAGACAGGGGATAGAAGAAGTTAAGAACTAGGATTATCTAAGAAAGAATTTTAGCTACAAGCCCTTTTCAGATTTTAATATAGCCATTGTTTACTACATTTATTATTTCTTCCAGGCAGAACAGAAAAGCTTTTCTTGTAATCATATTAGAGAACCCTGATAAGATTCCCAAATCTATTACTAATTATAACAATTAGAAGAAAATTGTGTGGTTAATGACAAATGTTCTTTTCTTTCTTCTGTCCATTTTGTTTCCTACCCCTGTACCTTATACACACACTCAGAAGTCTCCCTGCAGTTTTGGTCTCTTTCCTCAGCCCCTGCTTTCCTGCCCTGAGAGGAGGGAGACAAGCTACCCGCTGCCCTCCAGCTTCACGCTACATTTTCCACTCCTAGGCAGCTGCACACCAAGTAGGCAGCCCAGGCTTGCAGGTCCTACTCTCCGCACTCTACAGTCACCTTTTTAAGACTGTCACTGAAGAGCGATGGATCAAGGCAGGGAGATACCCCTGAATCCAACTACCCCCTCTTGTAGGAATAATTAAATATATGCCGAATTCAACATAGCATAGGTCAATCACTTTTGATATTCCAAGAAATCCAGTCCTCTTTCATAGTCATTTGATGAATCCTGAAATGACTGTGACAATAGCTGTCAGTTTTAAAGTTATTTTGATGTAAAACACATTGAACCCCCCCAGAACAAAAAAAAAGTCTGCCACAAAAAACCCCCGTTTTGTCTTCTTACTCTCAGATGAGCACAGAAACAAGAGCTTGTTAGATTCTATTTTCTTGAGCAACTATAACTAAGGCATAAGTTAATTTTTATTTTTAAATGAGGTGTGTGTTTTATATTCAATGCACAAATAATTTTACTACATCCTTTGAATACTCAATTTTCAGATTTAATGTTCTTGTTCAATTCTTCAGCTTTCCTATCCGTGTTTCTGCTCCCTCAACCCCTTCCTTTTCACTTTTAATTGAAACGCAATTTTGTCGCCAGATTCAACCACAACTTTACTTGACAGGTCTACAGAGGCAGCTCCAACGCAGGCCAGGAGCCAGCGTACGGGGCACTCTAAGTTCTGTGAACACGTGCAGGTAGTAAGATGCATAAGAAACGAAGGACATAAAGCCAGACAGGAGTACAAAAGAACCAAACAAATCCTATTTTACTGAAACTCTACGCATCAGAAGATGGATGGATAGCTGTCAAGCTTTTCATAGGTATACAAAAAGCCATGTTTTTGCAGAAAGCTTTACAATAACAAACAATGCTTACAACAGTGAAAGGCAATATGGGTGAAAGCAAAAGTGTTCACTTGCAGGTACTTATCTAGCAATTACCTTTGGCTAATTCCAACTTTGGCCAAGGGAAGCAGACAACGTGTTTGCTGATAACACTCAAGAGATTATTAACAGGCACAATCTACAGAATTCCTTAGGAGTCACTCACATTTCATGGAAGATGCAAAGAGATCAGAGCAGTGGAAGGAAACAAAGGGAAGGGTGATGCAGTCCAAGTAACAGACTAGCAAAATTACCCATACAGATTCTGGGTAAAAGCAGGGCAATATTGCACTTTACAGCCAGAAATGAGACTTCAGCAAAACATTCAGAATGTAAAAGTCAGAAGAGGATGGACAGAGTATAAGTTACATTACCTTCCCATTCAACCACTTTTGAGATAATACACAGACCATAGCGTCAAGACTTAGACATAGCCTAGATGGGAAAGCTTGGGGGAAAAGAGGGGTCATGTATAGGAGTCTGTGATGATGCTCAGGTATGAAACTGAGCAACAGGCCCAATACTGCACAGCAGCTCTGTACATAGGGAGTTTGCTATTTCTAACGGATGTCAGACGGATGAGTTATCTATTGAACCACTTAAGCACATGTATTCTACATACTCTCCCGTTCTTTTCATTCATATCAAAAGTATTGTATTTTCTTAGTACCGCATTTCCTAGAAGCAAATGTGTTCTTCCACACATTATCACACTACATTCAGAGCTTTTTACATAGAGCTTTGTCCTTTCATGCTGCAAACAGGGTTGTTCTGGTCTTTTTTCTGACAGGTGGAGGAATACAGAAAGTCAAAACATTAGCTCTAGCAGTGACAGATTAGATTCAGATAAATTGCTGCAAAGTAAATTCTGACCATAGAAATCAACCCTTGTTCTTGACCAAGGCAAAAGCAGCCAAAAAGGTGGGAAATACACAGAAAGGATGCACCAGACAACTGCTGCTGGGTTGAAACGAACAGTCAAGGGTAGACAGTAATCTTGCTTCTGACTTTATCTGTAATGTACTCTGTTACGTATATGGGTACTCTGTAACGTATTTCTTTTTCTTTCCCTCACGCTTTAGTTCTACCACAGGAAATCTACACGCTAAACAAATGACAGATATGCAGCATTTAATTCTATTCACTTCAATCAATCCATCTGAGGATGACCTAATCTAAGATAAAGACCAACCAAAGAGAAATTCCTCTCCTCTCTCACCCCATTTTCTGGTTCTTGGCTCACAGCTGCAAGCTCTTCCCCTTCCCCAACCTTAACCACAGCTTTGGGGCTCACTGGACTTCATCATGACCAAGTTCAATCTACTAACTGGATGGCAAACTAATCCAGCAAAAGCAGAGTATTTTCCTTCCAGGTTAGTGATTGGAAGTGGCTTAGCCACTACTGGTACTGCAAGTACCTGAACAAAGGAAGCAGAGAAACCACATAGCGAAGAGCCGGGAAAATCAAGGCTTTTCATTTCAATGACGATGGGCTCTTTTCACAGGACTCACTGTCTCACGGGATAATTCAACTGAAAAAGCAGAATCCCAGTCACTTCCACCTTCCTCCCAATGGCTTACTGCTCCCTAGTCAGTACCAGCACTACTTGTCACAAGACCCGCTTCATGATTCAGCAGAACTCACTGCAGCAGAGGATCACCCTGCTCTGTCTTGCAGAGCTTCCTTACCATGTTGATGGGCCAGTTGCAGTTTCATCTCAGCGGCACATTGAACCATCGAACTTGCAAATCTGCTTTAAGCTTCGTGGTTTGTAGTCACCAACTATTTCAGACGTACCATACTCTTTACACTATCGTAATAATTTCCTAGTACATATTTATGACTGCAAATGCCCTCTTCCCTATCAATGAACTACAGAATAATCAAAAAAGCTTCCCAGTGTAGGGATCTCAGTTTTAATTTAGATACAAGCAAGTGACAAATGGCTGTAATGAACTAACGATTTCACTACCTGAAATCCAGGCTTAGTACAGATTACGCTCATTATTATTGCAATTTGATACACAATCTAATGAAACCAACATATATGTGGCAACATTAAATCCAGACATATGGAATGAACCAGTTCATGTGAAAACAGAGGTGTGTTTATATACCATTGAGTGGTTAAAATAGTGATTAGCATTCATTCAATACTCCCATTTCACATTAGCAATAAGTAAAGCACTACAGAGGGCCTCATTTGACCTTAATTGTTAAGGACGTTATGTCAACATTTGTATAATCAAGCGAGTGCCCTGCTCTGACATATTAAGATAAAAGCTAGAAGTACCTCAAATAATGAGATCTTTACTTTTAATTACCCAGTGCCTTTAGGCAGCAATTACAACTAAAAAGACTACAAAAGAAGTCTGGTTGACCTCCAGTTATTTCAATACTTGAGAACACCAAGACAAGGGCAGGGTTTGGAGCAAGTGATACCCATTCAATTCCTAATAGATGTAACTTATGCATGCAGTCTTTTTTTATGCTCTTAATGGTCCTATGTCAACACAACTTCATGAATCTGGAGTGATGAAAGAATACAGAAATTTAATTTGTAGTTAGTTTACAAATTAAACACAGCTTAAAAATATTACTCCACCCTACAATTTTATGTATTTCTTTAAGAAGATCCCTTCTACTAATACAATTTTTTGGATTCTAGATGATCATTTTTCAAAGAGAAAAGTGAAGTCAACTGCTTTAAAGGCAATGCTAGTCTTATAAGATGTTTTCATGTGTATGTGTATATATTTGCTTTTAACAGAGCATGCCTTTTTCTACTATACCCACACAATCTTCCCCCCACACCCTACACCTAAAAAGAATGCTTTATAATTCAATTGCACCAACATAACTATTAGACCATGCCACTGATATTCCCCTACTGATACGTATCAGGAATCCCATACAGTTCCTTTCTATCTCCAGGGCAAGAGTTAAATTTCTAAGACACAGGGAGAATATTCTCTTTTACTACAGGTATTCTCAGCTTTAACGTAAGATTCTTCATATAAGAGTAAGATAACACACCATTAATCTAACCACACTCATTTGAATGTAAACTTACCTCTAAATATATCGATGGTGGGTTATGCTCTCCTCCAAATTTGTCTAGCAGTGCCTCTATATGTTCTTGTGTTAATTTAATCATCTGTTTGATATTCCACACCTAAAACAGAAAATTAAAAATTTTTATAATTAAAAGGAGCTTACGGAATCTGTCCTAAAACAAACAAGTTACCTTTTCTTGATACTTAATAGCAGAAGTCCATAATAAAAGTATTTTAATTGTCAGTAAAAGAGTGAACAAAGCTATCCCATTCATCCACTGTCAGTAAGACAGAGCTTGCTTCTGAGATAAACAGAAAAATTAAATTTGGTTTTAAAACTCAGGAACCATTGAACAAACAACTTTTAAGAACAGTTTATTTTTCATGTTTATGAAAACCGTATTAAGTATTTTCCTTGCAAGACTTTATAACTCAATTTCTACAGTACTACAAAGCTTAGTGAAGGAGTTGTTCTACCAAATCTTAAGTAATCTGTGTAAACGACATTCACAAAATCTAGACCTAGTGTTCTATTTGCACGGGAATAGGGTATCTTCATCGTAAAGAGCATCTTCTATACCTGAATTCTATATTCCATCTACCCTGCAAGTTTTCTTACCGACCTTGGACATGATCTGAAAAAGACATCTACCTCTAGTGCACAGAGAAAACTTATGGCATTGTACTGTGAAACAACTCAGGTTGTTACTCATTCTTCACAACATCTTGAAAGAGTTAATTTTAGGACTTTGAGACTATTGTAGGTGAACAGTATTAGGAATCCTAATTTATACCTAAACAGGCAGTGAAGCACAAACCCAGACATTTAAAGCAATAATGCTACACTGATTTCAGAAGCTACTTTAGTCCAGCCAAAGTCAGAAATTTATAGCAGGGGAAGAGGGAGGAAAAAGAGAATCTCTTCTTCATAGGTACTGTTATTCACACTATTTATCAGGAAAAAATGATTACATCAGAGTCATTAGACCCAGGGTGGAAAAAATTAATATAATATACACAGTGCTTCTTCCAAAGGGATTTTAAAGATTCCTGTTACTTTTTTCAGTTTAACTCTTATCCGTTTCACAGATTATAATATATACAGCCTCAAGACCAGGTCTGGATTTACAAACTGTGACAGCCTACCTCTTTAAAAAGATGATGCAAATAACTTTGCATTCTAAAGTAGGCACCAATAATAGTATCCAATCCAAGTTGGGTCAAAACAAGTTTTACTAGGTAACTTGAGAGGCTCACAAAGAAACAAACTCTAAAATACAGAACTCACGTTTTGCATACCACCTGATTTACCCCTTCTAATTCTAGACATCAGTTATTTGCCAGTGATTTCCTAAAGTAAACTAATAATTGATTCACTTCTAGCCCAAGTTTTAGAACAGATATCAGAACAAAGATTTCATCAAGAAGCTACAGTCAAGCAAAAATAGTTTGCTCAGGAACAAGCAACCCAAACTACAAGGAGCGAGGGGACACCAAACAGAGTGTGCTATTCAAGTATTCTGTATGTAAATTCCCTTGAGGCAACTGTGGAAGTCAGCTTGCTTCTCAACTTGCAATCAATTTATCAGGTTGAAGCTAGGACTGCCAACCAGCAAAGAGAAGGATTTCTGTATTTTGCTAGCTTTTCCCAAGATGGCAAGAGCTAGCTGTACAGTTGGTGAAAAGAACAAGCTGGAATCAACAGTATTTCAATGAACCTGTTCAATGTAAGAGTTTAGGATGTTTAGTTACTGTGTAACTGGTAACATGCTGTTAAACTGGGTATGTATATAGAAAATTCTTGCCAATCTAAGGAATCATCTCAGGATTACCTTCAGAAACAGGTTTCACTAGCACTTAATGCAACTTCTATTATTTGGTCATTCTGGCAATGTTACCGACCAAAAAGTTTTCCTCAACATGTACTGTACCACAACCAATATCAACAATTTACTATACTTAAATGCCTGGCAATGGGAGAGGTGGGGAGGAAAGATGCTTCACTGACAAAGTAACCCAGAATTGCAGAACGGTTGAGGTTGGAAGGGACCTCTGGACCTCTAGTCCAACCCCCTGCTCAAGCAGGTTGCTCATGACCATGTCCAGATGGCTTTTGAATATCGCCAAGGATAGAGATTCCACAGTCTCCCTGGGCAACCTGTGCCAGTGCTCAGTCACCCTCACATTAAAAAAGTGCTTCCTGATGTTCAGAAGGAACCTCCTGTGTTTCCTTCTGGTCCTGCCACTGGGCACCACTGAAAAGAGCCTGGCTCTGTCTTCCTTTCATCGACCCTTCATCATCTTTGTGGCCCGTCACTGGACTCTCTCCAGTATGGCCATGTCTCTCTTGTACTGGGGAGACCAGAACTGGACACAGCACTCCAGGTGTGGCTTCACCAGTGCCGAGTAGAATGAACCCCTGTCAGATGAGTTTCCAAATACTTTTTTTGAAGATTGATAATGAATAACTTCCTTGCTTATATGTTATTTTCTATTTTGTGCCATAACCACAACCTTGCTTCTGTCTTCTCTTACAGTAAAGATATAGAATAACAAATATAACTGAGCAACAGCAATATTCACAACAGAAGCATGTTATTTAGGAGATGTTGGCAAGAGAATCAAACAGCCCTTAATGAGGGCAGAAATCTTCCTGCTAAGTTAATATCACGACAAAAGCAAAAACTGAGTGACTAATGAAGAAAACAAAAAAGTTTTGAAACTTATTGCCAGCTGCTGGGCTATGGCAAAAATGTTTTCACCTCAAGAAGCTGAAGTTAAAGTCTAGTGGAAGACAACATTGCTCAGAGGAGCTGAAAACGGTGCCCTGAATTACCTACTATACATCTGTGTACTAAACCAAGAGCCTTTCCACAAGTGAATCTTCTAGGCAAACTTCATATGGATTTCTATCATTTTAGAAAGGCTATTCACACAGTTAAAATATGCTGAAGGCAGAAGGAAATTTATCAAAGTCAACCATAGCAACAAATCATTACTTGTTGCTCACAGAAATGGAAAACCTATTTTGTGTGCCATATTCATCAAAAGTCTGCTGACAAGCTGAAAAAACCTTCACAAATCTAGTATTGACTAGCATATTCTATCCCTAATCAAGAACGCACAAGAACATGTACACCATGGCAAACTTCCAAGCGTCACAATTTCCGCTTAAGTGGCAACTTCTACTTATTTTTACTTACAGAAAACTTACCTTCCGGCTTCCCGTATCAGTGAATATGCTTATACACAGTTTTTTGTGGTCCATAGTATTCCTTACCTAGCTAGCTCCTTGACAATCAACCCCTGTGCAAGTATATTGCATTCTACTACACAGGATCTAGAACTACTTCAATTCAATTGAAGGAACTTGAGCCTTTTCCTAACTGGAATTTGGAAGCAGTGCTCTGTGCAAGTGACCTCATGCGACTCAAAAATGTCTGCTTCTGCACACCACAGTACCCACAGCTTCCACCTCTCAAAAAATACACCATACCTGTTGCACTTACACAGCCAGCAGAGCGAGCAACTTCAGCCTGTCTTTTCTCCTTGCAGACTTGCTCATTCAGATAACTCAGCTAAGTTTGCATCATGTGCACAAGCCCAGCCTTACAGGCTTTGAGCCACGACATACCCTCATCATCTCTGTGGAAAAAAAACTTAAGAATTAAATCTCTTGAGTTCAGAAGCACTCGCAAAGGTATGGGTTTCCTTCAACTGTCCAAATAAAACTTAAGTATACAAAAATGGCCTAGGATTTTAGTGTCTCATTCCCCATAAGCACATACATTCCAGGACAGCAGCAGAGAACTACCTAACAAGAAAGGCAGCAAAACCATGAAATATAGAATCCTTTTAGCAGTCAGTTCTGGACCAAAGAGCTTGTTCCTAGAGAACAGAATAAAACCAAGTTTTTCAACTAAATGCGTACACACAAATACCATTCCTTCCTCGAGATCTCACAGTAATCCCTTTATCCACACTTTATTCACATTGTCTCTAGAAGTAAAAGAAAACTGCAAAAGCTTCCTGGTCATTAAGAAAGAACAGACCTATTTTTTTTTTTCCCCTTATGAGCATTCCACTACACTTATGAAACTCCACACCTGTAGGAAACCATAAAACCACAACTGCCAAGTATCTTGCAGAAATACAAAAATTGATGCCAGCCTAAGAGACAGTTGCTAGAAATCTTAATGTATCCTGAAGTAAAACTGCAATGCACCTAGTACTGTCCACATGCAAGTCCAGTCCCTTCCCACAGGAAGCAGCATGGTTATTTGAGACACGCTGTTTCATTGTAGTTCCACGAAAAAGTAATGAATCCTTTACAGCCTGGATAACCTTATCATTTTTCCAAAAAAAGCCTCAAATAAATTTTTCTGTCCTATCTGGTAGCATTAGGTTAAGGTTATTCTCTATCACAAGAGATTAGATTTGATTCTCCTTTTAGTGCTGCTGACACAAGGAAGCTGACGCAGGCTAACATGGACACAGGCAGCCAGAAGACTGGAAATATTCCAGATATACTGGAATATATCAACTTGTATCTGCCTATTGTGGATAATTGTGCATTAATTTTGCAAATAAGCACTCCCTTGCAATGTAATAAAGATGATGACCTATTTCAAGCCAGAGGAAAGTCAGATACAGTAGAAGCCTAAATCTATTCTATTCAGGGAATGCTATGGCTCCACAACCGCGAGGCTATAAGCCACAAAGTTATTTTTGCATCCTTTGCTGCTTGTCAAAACACACAGTGCCTGAGACAGCACAAAGCAAACTATCTTTTATACTTTTTGCACCTGGCATCAGTACTCAAATCTTGCAGCACATCCCAGCTCTAAGCTCTATGATTCACATTTGGTAGAAGACACCCGAGAGGTTAAATCTATTCTGTAAAGAAAAAAAAAAGCCATTATTTGTCCAGGCACAGTATATCCTGCGTTTGGATTATCACACTTGGTGATGATGGGAGAATACTTTGATAGAACCAACTAGGTAATTTAAAAAAAATAAATAATTAAGCATCTGATTTGGAAACTGTTTTATAAGGAGGACAAAATCATCAATACCTATCCAGTACTATTCTAATCAGTCCCTTAAGGCTTCTTTCTTACAGAATCAATTCAATTGTTTGGTCCACTGAGCTAGAATCCACTTTGTCAGAAAATCCTTTAGAAAGTTGTCACGTATGAGATTGTTCTTAGCTGGACTAATGTCTTAACTAACTTGAAAGTGAAGCGTTAGAGTGAAAGAGAGGCAAGAGGACATATGAATGGGGTTAATAACTCAGCATCCCACCTCAGCATTCACATGTCAAGATGGAGAGTTTGCATTTTCCCAGTTTCTTTGCTGAAAATCCCTGTTACATCTTCCTCACATTTTGGTATCTTTTCCTGAGATACTTTCCCCCATTATCAACCTTGAATGGTGCTGTCCTCTTCTTGCCTCTTACAAAGCTTGCTTTTCATTTTCTGCACTCATCTGCTGGAACACATGCATACAGTAGGAAGGATAGGCCTTTCCTTCTTCCTATACTTCAGGCTCTAGCTCTTCTCCATCTCTCAACTTGAAGCTTCTCTCAACTTGCACATCCATTGTTTTAATTTTTGCATTTTTCCTACTCTCTGCTGGCTCTTCATGCCTACCGCATTTTCAACAGTGTAGTTAAACTTTTTATTAAAACAAGTAAAAAAAATACTAACAGCTGAAAAACTTTACTGACTTGAAAACCTGCTCGCAATGGGTTCCACATAAGAGTTTACACAAGCAATATGAACATCAACATTGAAGTGCTTTTCCTAGTTTCTCTTCCCCAACTTTTTATTAATGCTGGTGAATCAATTTTATCGCAACTCCTTTACAATATCTGAGATACAAACTTTGACAGTGTATTTTCATTGTTGGCTACCTAGACAGTTCAGAATGAGTCCAGTAAAATTTACAATCACAGAATAGTAAATAAGTTACGGACAACAATACCTGCAGAAGTTACTGCAGCCAAGAGAAAAAGGATCTGGTATCCCTTTTTCCACAAAAGTCTATGAACATATTTTTCTAGACCAATGAAGAACAGCCCTGATGAAGATGTATAATAGTATGTTCAAGAAAGAAAATCCTCAAGAAGAGGTACAACATTTTTTGTACCATCCTATCTGATGACTAGGATCATAACTAGGTCAGCTAATACAGTAATGTGGTCAGCAGGCATCTGCTGTAACACAGCAGTTAGTAAAATATTAAAAAGGCTTCAAAATTAAAACTGTTTTCCATTTAGCAGGTAACATTTTTTAGGAAGGAAAGGCCAATTCTCAATCCCCCATAACCAGTAATGCAGGTTTTCAACTGTGTCTGTTGTGACACTGTTCCCGTTAAGCAAAAAAAACCAAAACCAAACACCCAACAACTCCCTCTCTACTCCAAAAAACTAGGAAACATTTGACCAAGTTAATGCTCAAGTATCAGAGTATCATCTTTGAGGAGTTAGCAGCAGAAACTATTGAAAAAATAAGTGGAAGACTAACTCTGCGATTCTAAGATAAACACATTCAATAAAGACCTGCTTTCTTTACCAGAGGACTTCCACCACACAAAATCCTGGTATTACTAACACTTAGTTTTTACTTAATATTCTTGCATCTCTCATTTATTTGCAAACCGTCAGTTGCAACTGAGAGTAATCTATGTCTTTTCCTTTGTTTGATTCTAAATGCAAATTGAATTACTCATCATTCGGCTCTACTCTTAAAGCAGAATAAATAGCTTTTCAGTCTGTCAGGCCTTTGCCTCTTAAGTTGCCTCCTCTTGAACAAAAGGAATTCAGACTTCAAATGTTCCTTACTTCTTGTAAGTGTTTAAAAATGTTTTTTAAATACAATGATAAATTGTAAAGGATAAAGCTCAATAAACTCTACCCTTGTAACATAACCAAGGAGCTTCTCTACAAGAACAAAGTCACCAAGAGCCTTAGGCAGTGGTTGCTTTGCAGCTTACACCAACCTAGAAGGTGGGTGCAATTATCATATTGTCCTTGGCTATTTACCCCTGGTCCCTTCCTAACTCTTTCTCCAGAACTTAAAACTTTGGCTGAACCATTTCAGTATGCTAAACAAGCAGAAAATTGTTCTCTTTGTCAAGGTTAGTTTTCTGCCAGTCTAGTATGCTGAAACAGCTTGGCAAAGGACCCAGTGACCACCTGAGCTGGTGCAGAAACTCACCTTTCCTCTCTACAGCCCACAGTTAGATGGATTCAGGCTACCATGAAGCAGCAGCCTTCCTGTTTAAGTTTCAGCTCTCTTCCATTCCCCCACTTTTTCCATCACCTGCCATCTTTGCTGCTTGCTGCTAAGTAGAATTTGCCTCCAAGCACTATAAAAAGGAAAGTTAACAAATGTTTTCTACCACA
This sequence comes from Mycteria americana, assembly GCF_035582795.1. Taxonomy (NCBI): domain Eukaryota; kingdom Metazoa; phylum Chordata; class Aves; order Ciconiiformes; family Ciconiidae; genus Mycteria; species Mycteria americana. Next base: position 64,980,513 of record NC_134365.1, read on the forward strand.
CTAGAACAGCAGAGTGTGAAAAATAAGAGGTGTCTGTATCCTTCATTTAAATCATTAACCACCAGTTGCATGGCTTTCTTTGATCTAACTAAATCTTTAATTCCACATTCCTCAAGGCTTTTGTGTTGCATTACTACTAGTCCCTTTTATTCACTTTGGTACTAATTCAGTAGTCATGAGGATCATGCACAGATCAAGTTCTGGTACAATTCACTGTGTTTACATTTATGAATTTAACAACTTCTCCCTAGACTGTCACAGGTTAAAAAAAAAAAAAAAAAGGAGGAAAAACACCCCTATCCTGATTTCCTAACTTATTTAAGAATGTAATTTTGCTTTAGAGAGGTAACTACCACAGACTCTCAACAAGTGTTAAATGCACACAGCATTTAAATTTAAAAAAAGACACCAGACTATTTCTCCACACACCTTAAGCTGAAGACAAGTCATATTTGTGATGGAAAGCAAGCAGCCAACCAGCTAATTACAATAATTGCTTATAAGAAGCAAACACTAGTTGAGCAGAGCTCTTACACAGCTTGGATCACATTAATTAAAATGGCAAAACAAATAAACTCAGTCTCGCCTGAACTACGGAACTTACTCTGCTCTCTCCTTGCCAGAGCACACAATTAACTAGACTATCCAGAAAAGATAATCAGCACCTATTTAAAAGTTCATGTTACCAATCTATAAAACAATTTGTTATACACTTTGCAATATTCCACCACTAAACTATTACTACACTCTGCATGTGTTTTCTACCAACTGGTCAGAAAACATAAGGCAGCTGGAATTGTCAGTCAAGTACAAATATATTATGTTTGTTCAGAAATATCTGTGATCCAATAAAGTAACTAAGGTATCCCATTTTTATCACAGAGGCCTCAAAACCTGAAACAGAGCAAATGTACTTTTTTTTAATTTGTAAAACACAAGTAATTTGCTCCCAGTCACAAATAGAAACTGCCACAGAAACCACATTCTCCTAAATAGAATTCTATGTTCTACTCAGCAGACCATGCTGCCTTAGTAACCCTAGTACCAACATGAAAAATGAAATAATTTAAAAGGCAGAATTGGCTCCTTGCCACTCATTGTAGAGTTAGGAGAGTTTAAAAAAAAAAATCCAAACCAAGATACAACAGCTACCACGGTAGGATGTTGTAAACATCCTAGTAGTTGTAGTTGTAAACAACCATCTAGTTTAGAAAACTGGGGGAGGAGGAGGGGGGAAAAACAAAAAAACCCCACCCCCGCTGCTGAAAAAGATATTTTCATTTGACTCAGTCAAACTTCAGCTGATCAAACTGGAGAACCATTTAGTACATAAAACCTGCTGCAAGATTTATAACCTGTAACTACTGAATCTAGAGACTGGAAAAAGTTACATCAATTTTCAACAATGTACATAAGCTTAAAAACATCACAAGAGACTTATTAGCACTTGCAAACTGTATTCTAGCAAAATTATGAAAATGCTTAAAGAAATCCTTTCTGAAAGCTACCTCAGATGACACTAGAGACTCACATTTAAACCTATATTACTTACAATTAATTAGAGAGAATGGTTGACCTATTGAGATTTAATGAATAAATTTACAAAACCAGTTCAAAGACTGAGGCACCAATATACAACCATCCAGTTCAAAACTACCAACTTCTTAGTCATAATGACGTATTTTATTTTGTGTTGATTTTATAGGGCTTTTCAAACACCATTAGTGAATAACTAGTACTAGAGAGATAAAAAACTATACACCCTACTCAGACTTCAGAAATGCCTACCCTCAAAACAATCCCTTTATCTGAGATAAAGTAAAAAAAATAAATTTAAAGTCTGTGCTCCAAATGTCAGAAAATGTTGACTGAACACAATGTAACTGCATTTGAAAAGCATTTACTACTTATCAGTGCATTTAACAACAGCTTTATTAATGACTGTACTGTTTAAGGGGCCTCACTACGTAACAGATGAAGATATTAGAGCTGGTATCCCCTTTTTGTGGTAAAAAAAAATTCCTAGCCACTTAGTTACGCAACATATTTTTGAACAGTAAGTACATTTTGTTCATTAACAACCTTACTTGTTTGCCTCCTAGATTAAAGATTTTAAAGAAAGTTGGTACCCTCCATGTAGAAATTTAATTGCCTTTTCATACTAAATTTTGTGCAAGTACACTGGGAGAACCCACAAAAAATTTTCACTTGATCAGAACCGTAGAAAAATAAAAGCTTCCTTCAGTGCCCAAACACACTCCTATGATCTCCTGAACTCAATATCGATAGCGTGGAGAATTCATCTGATACTGAGCACTATACCTGCACTGCACAACAAGCTCCATTTTGAAAAGAGTACAGGTTCTGTCTTCTGATCTTTAATGTTCACGTTGGTCAGGAGCGTCATGGTGGAATGATAGCTGGCAGCACTGTTCCCTGAAAAGCCCTGCCTGAACTGACAGCACCTTCAGACAATGGGAATGGTTAAAAATGAGACCTTTGCCTGTTTCACCCTTTTTTGCTAGGGTCCACATTCATAAAATGTCAGAAACAGAATAAAGAAAGGCACTGTTGCAACTCCTTCAAAACACACAAATGCTAAAAAGGTGGAGTAACAAGCCAAACATTTGCAGTAAGGGGTTTAAACAGGAAAAAAAGAAGAAAAGGCATGTAATTCTGCATCAAGCAGCCTTGTTTAACTTTAGTACTGGTCACAGAAGAGGAAATCAGTTGCATAAATACGTATTTCATCATTTTGGAAAGAAGCTGTGCGCAGGAGGGAAGATTAAGAGGATTCCATTGTACGCCCAAAAAGCTCAAGAGCAACTGGAATAAAAAAGCTGAAGCAAAGAAACACATATATTGCATACTGACTTCTGTATCCTGCACTAGCTGTGAGAAAGTAGCTGTGTTCACACACACAGATGTGTGAACAGTTAAAAATTACAAAAATCATCTCACACCTCAAAAAACTAAATACTGTACATAGAACTCTCAACGTGGTCAAAGCTGTTGGAAAAGTATACTTGCTGTACAAGAAGCTTATAGAGGACCTTCATGTCCTTGGTACACTGGCAAAACTATGGCGTGTAATCATATTTCTGTAATAGGTATGCTCAAAAGTAATTGTGACAGACCGAGTAAGATTGCTACAACCTAGCATGTGTAAGCTCAGGACCACAGAGATGTAACATGTTGGGATCTAAACCTGGCAAGTCCAGCTAAGGAAGCCTCAGATGAACAAGAGTTCTCCTTCAAATATAAAACATTAAGGCCAGTGCAGTTTCATGGGACAAAGATGATCTTAAAAAAAAAAAAGAGGAGTGGAAAGAAACTGACAATCCACCATACTACCGCTACTCTCCCTAACCACATTCCTTCTGTCTCCTACCTCACAAGAGTTTTGGAGCTCATTGCATGCCATGTTGAGGAGATTCAGTTCTCTAAGCTTGCAGAAAACTAACCCAGCAAAAGCGATGCCAATTTTCTTCAGCGTTAGTGAGTTGAATCAACTTAGGAAAGGACCTACGTGGTACTAAGTTGGCACAAGCGAGTAGGTCTGGCTGAGCAGCCAGGCGCAGGTACAGGAAACAGCAAAACCTCCCTCTCTGGGTGGCAGAGCACCACTTGATTGACTTCAGTGTAACCGCAGCAATAGGGAGCAGCATCAACCCTTAGGGACTATGGGTACGACAGAGCATTTCTAGTATATTGTACATTACACTGCCCTTCAAAAGCGAGTTGCTCAAACTGAAAATAAAACTTACATAAAACTTACGCTTGGCCAAAAAGCGTCGCCGAAAAACACTCTTAAACCTGAAGTAGCTTCTATGTAAGACTGGACTGGAAGAGAATTAGCCATTTCATGATCATTTGAAACCTTTTGTTTCCCTTGGAAGTACAAATTAAATTATGTTTCCTTCTCATTGAAATTCCCTCCAAAATCTTTCATGCAGTCAAATTTTCTATAGATACAATAATTAATAAAACTGAACTATAGATTTGTTACAAAATAACAAAACAGTGGAATATTGGAGCTTTAAGGAAATCAGGTTTTTTTTTTTCAGTTTGTTTTAAAAAATAGCTACCATCAAAAGATATTGCCATAAAACCCCCAAATCTCATTTGGTCTACAGTATTTTTAACTACATGCAACAAAAGAACTGCCTTTCCTAGCTGAACAAGTGTCAAGAAGGATATTATTAGAACAGCTTTAAAAATAAGACATCTTTGAGTTTAACAACTACAACAAAATACAAATGGGAATAGCATCAGTGGCTCAAGTAACAACATAAATTAACAAAAAACTCAGTACCAAACGCTTTGTATCCAACCAATTTGTGGATATCCACAGAGAAAAGAAACAAGCCTCCTGAGACATCAAAAGTTTTCAGAAGAAGCTACTACTCTATTAGGCAAGTTTTGTGTAATCAAACAAGCTACTACAGGACAGAGCTGTTAATCCTATTGCCTTTTGGGAAAAACATCATAAGCAGAAATTTCTTTAATAACCCCACTAAAATCAAGTATTTCAAGGTTATGTTCTAATGTTCGATCTACCTTGCCACAAATAAATCATAAAAAGCCTAAGGAAAAAAAGACTAGAGGTTACTGAAGTGATTGCCTTTTCTACACCTGGATCAACTTTCCCCCATCACTCCTGACATATGTTTGCCTGTGGAAGTGACAGAATCTATTAATGGACATTTTACAAATAAGGTAAGAAAGTCTGTTTTCATGCTTCACTATACCTAGCCATAAAGAAAAAGGTCTAATAGTAACGTGAAACCATCTTCTCTGCTACCATTTAAACTCACTACTGCTGGCAGTAATCGCCACAAGCCTGGAGAACAAGTTATTTGCATTCTTCTTTGCATCAGACTTGAAAATTTCCCTTTCTTTTTTAAACAACCTCTGGTTTTTTTTTTCTTCAGTCTTTCCTCAAAGCTCTGACCTTCCAGACTTCAGATCAGTTATTATTCTTCTCTAGACTCCCCTCAGCTAGATCATGTATTTCTTGAAGCTGTGACCCAAAGTCAGACATAGTATTCAGCTAAGGCCTTTCCCATGCTATGCAAAACAAAAGAATTATTTCACTTATCTTTCGAGATATACTCCTGCAGAATATTAGCTGGATATGAAGCATCTTGTAGCTAAACCTTAACTTGTCCTCACAATTGAATAGGATGTCATTCACAGACTATAAAGTTAGCTCAATCACTGAACACAAATGCACAACAAAACATAACTGAGATTCAACATAAAATGTATTCCCAAAACTACAAAAGCAATGAAGTAAAAAAAATGCTTATATCATTTCAACTTTCTAAATAAATAGCACATTTAATTGTAAACTCTTCAGAGAAATAGAAACTTAAAAGGAAAGTTATTCTAATTCCCAGCGTGATAGGTTCCCTAAATGTTATTGCAACAAAAATAACCCCAGGTTTTTTTGGTGTACCTACATTACTTTATGAGAACCCACCACTTACTTCATATTAAAAGGTTAGAGGCGCCTTTTCATTCTATGCATTTTATTCTTCTTCTTAAATCTGTTTTATAAGATTATGGTTTCTAAATATATAACTAATATTCATGCAGGATAAATTCCAGCATTGCTGCCTAGAAAACGATCAACCATCCAACAGCTCAGGCCCTCACTTCACAACCTTCAAAGTAATTTTCATCTTCCAAAGAGCAGTTCAGGGCACAAAGCTCCGAGTACAGAAAATCCCATTTGAATTATTTAATATTGCTGTAAATAATCTCTAGCAACAAGAACACAGCCTTTCCTCCCAGCTGTCACACACTCCTTACTATATCAACAACCCTGTAATACTCTGAAAACCTTCCATCCAAACAATCTCTTGTCCCGAGAACTCATCCTGGGGAAGAAGCCAATCTACGTGTCTCCGGACGCCAGCACTCATCCTAGGCCTCCCAACACCAGCAACTGAACGGTGAGCAAAAGAGGAAAATTTCTGCTAAATTCACTTGCCCCTACCCTTTTCAAATCCTTATGCCTCCAAGAAGCACCTATTTCCTAAATGTACTGTATGAGTGCAAGCTACTCTTACTAATCTTGAATTGTAATTGTCAGAAAAAATTGTCAGAAAACAATTGTAATTGTCAGAAAAAAATGCTTTAGCAATTATTATACTCTTATGTAATGACTTCATTATTAACGGAAGATTTTTAGCATCAGCAGTTAGGCTACTGAGGCAACTTCTGAAGAACTAAATTCATTATTTGATTAAAAACTGGCCATGAGTTGAACGATATGGTTCAAACTTGTTTTTCAAAACCCCAGCCCTTGAATTCGTAAGCAACACTGATGTAATTTTAACCAACACAGAAGCACTCGACTGTCTTGATAGAGAATACCTCCTTTACCAGAGGGCTCCAACTTACAAGTTTGTGTAAGACTACTTCAAGGTCTGTCAGAGATTCTTGTTGTCCACCCCTGTTTTAAAACTAGAAACTGAGTATAGAACTGAAGGTTTTCCTTCTGGAAATCAGGACGGCAGTTCCCAAAAGATTACAGGGAACTAAAACCTTTCCAGGCATCTCCTCAAAGTAAGTGAGATTATGCTCCTTGATGGGCTTCCACAGCAAGGTTACTTTTAAAGCTTAGATTTAATTGTCTTGAAGGAACGAAACAAAACACTAGAACATGTACTTATATTGGAGCCATGAGTCAGTTAGAAGCACTTCAGTATTTTTCTGACTTGTGTCACTTTGAATTTGCATTATACTTTAGGTTGGCTTGTTTTTGTATTAAGGATAGTTTCTATTTTAACTGTATCAGCAATTTTTTGGTCTTGAACTTTATTAAAAGTACAGGTTTAGATGAAGTAATAGGCATACTTATACAGCAAACAAAATTTAATGACTTACGACTTGAGGAAGAACTAGCTAACTAAGAACAAAACCACATCAGAAAATAAAAATTCTAGCACCAGCTCTGCCTTAGACCTTATGTTTCAGTATTTCCAATGTATAAGAAGTTTGCTTTTAAATAATACAATAATACCCCCCACACTTCCTAACCTTGAATATATGCACCCATACTTGTGACATACTGACCTCTCTGGCTGGCAGGTGTTCCAGATACCAGACTGCTCCTCTCTGTCCCCCGCTCTCATACAGAGATGCAAGATATTCAGGGGATGGGGGGAAAGCTACACTATGTAGTTTAGCATCTGGAGTCAAATCTAATAACTGGCACAGGCTAAAATATTTTTTAAGTTAAGTGACTTATGCCAGTTTCACAAACGCCCCCCTTGGTATGAAAACTGATTTAAAAAAAAAAATCTTGCCTCCTGCCACTGCTTTCCCTTCTCCTCTCTCTTGCACTGCAGTTTATTTACCCAACTCAGCTGTACTGATAGTACTGTTTCTAGGGCCACAATACAAACTAGTTATTGAAATAATTCCACAGAGATTTGGGTTTTTTGTGGCAGAAGTAACAGAAATTCAGCTCCATGCACAGCTGCACCAGCACAATCTGGGCGATAAAAGTCAGCGAGGAGCTTTTTAACCTCATTTTCCTGCTGGAAGAAAGCATTTGTTAAACCCTACTCTTTAGGTATTTAGGTTTCTCAACCAGTTGAAAGTTTCTCCTTACTCAGGAAAGTTAAGACCGGACTTGCATTACTCAAAGCATTTAATCACCCTGCTGGTTAGGTGCAAAATACACATATACTGCTGAGTTTTGCCTTCCTTCAGCAAGAAAGCCAGCAGCTCCTTAAGATGAGGGAATCAATCTCACCTCTCACTAACATCGATAGGGGCAGACTCCTTCCCTGTTCCTCCTTTCTGGCCGTCTACCCAGCATGAGCTCTAGTACTTGTCAAACTTCTCAAGTCATTAATTCCACTATAATCCACTATGCTAGTAATAAATAAAATGATTTAAAAGTTAGTCTTTTGCTGGTGAGTTCGGAGTCAAACTGGACCCCTCTGTGAGCTGATGATCGAAGCCAGCTCATTTTCCCTGCTGGAGGCTCTCCTCCCAGGGCAGCAAGGAGCGGTAACCTGGTGGGCTCAGCACCTCACAGGGCCACAAGACTCTGCTCACAGATGTGAGGTCCTGTACCGATTACACAGACACGCTCAGGAAAGCTGAGCTGCAATAATCTTCAGCAACTAACGCTCGGAACAAGAAGGCAGAGCTTCTGTATTTACCTCCAGAACAGACCTGATGCATGACATTTGGCAATTCGTTCTGACTTCGATGCCTACACTATTCGAATCTGCAAAACACCTTGTGTCGTTACGGCACATTTTATTCCACCTTCTGAAAACGTTTCAGAAGGGTTAGCAACTTACACTTTAACCCTAGGAAAACAGGTAGTACCGCTCGCTCTCCGTGGGATTGGGAAGTTAAGTAATATGCCCCAAAACACAGGAAGTATGTAAGAGAGACACAAACCAGAGGCCCAACATCCTCAGTGCCTGCAGAGCGCCCTGTCCGTTAACGTTTCCTCAGACTCCTGGTGCAGAAACGGTGAGCCGGGCCAACATCCACAACAGGAACCGTACCCACTCCTGTTTTTCAAATATATTTCGAGTGTTTCAGAACCACCAGGGGAAACCGATTACAAAACTCCCACACAAAAGCTTTACCGGCCACAGCCGCCAGGTAACAGCAAGCGTGACAGCAGGGGCACGGAGGTGGGCTTGTTTGAAACCAGACCGCGACCGCCACCCCTCCCCAGGCGGAGCGCGGCAGGGCGGGGGAAGCCCCGGCCCCCGCAGGCCCGGGGGCGCCGCCTCCTCACGGCGGCACGGGCCGCCCCCGGGACAGAGCGGGCCCGGGCCCCGGGCGCTGCCTGCGGGCGCCGGGGGGTGCGCGGCGGGAGCGAGGCCGCGGCGAGGCGCGGAGCCTCCCCGCCCCGACACTGCATCACCGCCGGCGGCTGGAGCGAGCGGCGCCCCCGCCGCCGGAGGGGGGAGGAGGCCGGGGCCTCCCCGCAGCGGGGATCCCCGCCGCCGGCCCCGCGCCTCACCCTGCCCCGCGGGGCCCCGGCGAGCCCCGCGCCGCCGCCGCCCCGGCCGGGCCCGTCGGCGGCCCCCGGGTGCGGGCCGGCCGGAGGGGGCGGGGGCGCGATCGGCGGCGGGGGGCGGGTGGCCGCTGCAGCCGCTGCAGCCGCCGCCGTGTGGCCTCACCTCCTCCGGGATGGCCGGGTCGCCGCTGCCCGCCGGGTAGCAGGCGCCGAGCGCGGGCGGCGGCGGCTCGGGCTCCATGTCCCCGTTGAAGAGCGAGGCCCCCTCCGCGCTGCTGCCGCTGCTCAGCGCCGCCATCTTGGATCGAAGCGCTGGGGCGAGGGAGGGGGAAGGGGGAGCCGCGTCCCCGCCGCCGGGACGCCCCCAGCCGCGACCCGTAGTGGGAGGGGGGAGGGGGGCGAGCGCAGATCCCGGCCCGCTCCCAGCGGCCCGCGCCACCGGGACGTCACGCCCGGCCCGTGACGTCACCCAGAATCGCCGCCGCCGCCACTGCGCATGAGCCGCTTGACGTCACCGGGAAACACCCTGACGTCACGGCGCGACCACCCGTCGCCCTGGGAACTCGAACGTGGGCCGCGGCCCCGCCTCCTCGCCGCGGCCCCGCCCCTCGCCGCCGCAGCGCCCCCTGGCGGCGCGGAAGCGCAGTCGGCGGCGCAGCGCGCTCCCGCCGCGGGGCTGGGGCCGGGGCCGGGGCCGGGGCCGGGGCCGGGGCCGGGCCCGCCGCGCTGGCAGCTGGTGGCGCGGGCAGGCGCGGGGGCGGGAGGAACCCGCTCAGAGCCGGCGGGAGCGGTCGGTCGCCAAGTGGCGGAGGGGCCGGCGGCCGGGTGCCGCCACTCGCCGGCCTGAGGGCCCGTCCCGGCAGCGGCCTGAGGGCCCGCGCGGGGAGCCCCGCAAACGGCGGGTGGAGGGAAAGGAGGTCTGAGGTGCCGGCAGGATTAAAATTAGGAACAAGTGGGATCTTGCGTGCCGTGTGAGCTCATCGTGAGCTGGAACAGGGTCGCGGTGAAAACGGTGACTAGGCAAGGGCGGAAAGGGGCCGCCGGACCCCAGGACTGGTCTGACATCATTTGACAAACAATCGCGGTGTGCCTTTGGGGTGAATCTTTATAGACACCTACCATGCGGCAATGGCAGAGATACTTCCAAAAATCACATTTTCATCTGAAAAATGTTGTGCCTACTCTAGTTATAACTAAAATAGTCGATGGCTAGAATTGATAAAACGTCCTTATTTTTTCCGCTGACAGCATTTAGGCCTCGACCTGCCACAAGCTGGTGCTTTGTTTATATATGGTGTTTCAAGCGAGTGAAGGGTCTGATCGCGAGCTCAGGAGAAATTGGGACCCCGTCCTTCTTGTTAACACCTGGCTCTTATCCTCTGGCCAGCTTTAGCCAATCTGCGGGTTTGGGAGCAGGTCCCAGATTCCGAATACGCGCATCCATCCTGTCTGCACCTTGTCTGCATGACGGGACCTGCACCGCCTTCCCGACAGCCTGGCTTACCGAGGGAGAGAGGTGGGCTCACACAGCAGGACCTGCCGTGGGCTTCGTTCCTCTGGTGCGAATGACGGAGCCGGGGTGGTGGTTAGGATGCGCTGGAAACGCCGCTCCCTCCGGCTCAGAAACGAGGGGGAGCTGGAGCCAGCAGCCACCGCTGCCCCCCAAAGCCTGCTCCCCCCGTGTCCCCAGTGCCCGCAGCCAACTTCCCTCAAAGTGGCGGAGTACTCCCGTTTAAAGTAAAAAATTGACCTGTGTCATATCCCCCTATGGTGCACCCATTGAAATGCCACTTGCGCACTTACAGCATTCACTAAATCAGGTATTTTAAGTTGCTTTCTTGCAGAAAAGGTTTTTATGATAAATACCAAATTGGTAAGAGTATTTTAATACATTGTAAAGAAAAGCTAACATATCAGAACAGCAGCAGGATTTCGGAGGAAGTAAAGGCTGCTGTATCACAACCTGATATATTTTATGGTAGTCAATTAAAACACTAAGTTGAAACATGCAAGCACAAACATCCTTATCTTTGTTTCGCTTCAGTTGTGAATATGTAACCATACAACCTCTTAATGTAATAATCCTGATGAGAGATTCGAGGTTTATATTTCACCTTTCACACTGGGGCCACTGGTGTGTAAAAGCGTTTCAAATTCAGTTCGATACTGGCAGTGCTGTAACTGCTAAATAAATGCAGCATCAATTTACTGTATGGGCACAGCAAAAACATGACGGAGTCAGGAATAACAGACCCTGTGGTATGGAGGGAAGGAACTTGGGGCTGAGGGTCTTTCCTGTAGAGACCTACGCAGGATTAAACACCTTCTGAACACAAATGAGAAATAAGCAAAATAATCTAGTTAATATTTAAATGGATTTTAATTGATTATCTGACAGGCTATGCTTTTCTGAGATAGGAGCCTAGGTTTTCCTATGACTGGTGGCCTGCAGTGCAGTCAACAAAAAGGCTGCACAAATATGTAAGAATCAAGTGTACAAACTAAGCGGCTCGCCAAGCCTAGAGATTTCTCTCTAATAGCCACATTAATGAAGAGGATAATTATCAGCCATTCCTGCTGTGTGATGGGAATGTGTAATAGACAGACTCTGGAAAATAACACACATGCCGGGGACTAAATGCTGGGACAAATATCTCTGAGCTTTGAAGGAAAAGGGGGCAGAGGTAATATGAGATGGCTCTCCCAGCACACAGCCTGTTGATGTTAATGGGAAAGCCACCAGAGTAACATGGGTTAACTAGGGTTAACTAACAGAGTAAGTCCCTTTGTTTCAATGAAATTTATACCAAGGGATAATTTAGTCTCAATGTACAGAACATAGTCATAGCCCTTGTTTTATTCCCCAAGCAATTTATGTCGAGGGCGTAACTTTAGCAGGGGAATTAGTAGGTTACTATCAATCTGTAACTTGTAATACCTTTCCCAATGCTTTTAGTAATCTTGTGTGCCTTTGTTACCGAGCTTCTGATTTTTCAGAAGATTTGCATTCATATAAAATATATTTGCTAGACTTTATTACATTGGATGTACCACCAGCAGAGTTGCAATTCTGAACCCTAATATTGACAACTGATGACCGAAACTGGGAACACAGCAGTTACCACCTGAAATACATGAAACAGATAGGTGGTACATGTTTTTGTTTTTTTTTTTAAATAAAGAACAGAATACTATTTAAAAAGATATTTGTGTTGGAACGAGACAGAAATCTGCTATTTATGCTATACTTTCCTTTTGTTTGGGGGAATAAATGGAATTTCCTACTCCTTTACATGGTGGCATGTTTGGTCTCTCTGCTTAATCTAGCATGATGGAAGATAAATCATTATTAACTGAAACTATTTCTTGGTGATATGAAATGCTATCTAGTGAGAATTGATATCATCAGCATTTTTTACAAAGACTAGCTTTCATTATCAACATAGGTCAAAATCAAACTTATAACCTAGATGTAAAAGGCTGGTTTCTGCTATCAGATCCGTAGGCCACTCCATAAGGTTGCTGGTTGATTCCTACAATGCAGCACAGCCAGTTTATCTGGTATTGCAGCAGGTAATGCATACCTGTAAATACAAAACCTGCCACCTCCCATCAAACTCTGAGTTATGCACTGGGGCTGGATCCTTCTCAGGATATTTTTATTTTAATCCAGATCAGAAAACAAGTCCAGGTGTTAAATGACAAAGACCCTTCAGCTAGATTGCCCTCCACCAGAACATTTGTCTGATCTAATCAACACCTGAACTTCCAGAGAACAATGTTTTAATGAGTCAGTAAAAAAAATTAGATGACTACCTGACAGCAACTGTCTCATTGTGAGCATTTGAACACACCTTCATCCTTTCCCCCCAAAAAAGAATTAATCTTAATGAAATGCTCCAAAATGAGAACGTCCAAATGAGATATTAGATGAAACCTAATACTGGTCTCATTTATGATATTCTTTCAATAGAAGACAGTGTCTTAAAAAAACCCCAGCCTTCCAGTTTCTTAATTAAAAAATTACATAATTTGCATATTGGTATGATAATAGAAACTGATTTTTTAAAGTGGGGTGAAAATTGGACATATCTTAAACTCTGGGTGTCTAAAGTGCCCTTAGAATTTGCCCAAATTTCCAAAAACTGCTTAGCCTTTTTACACACTGAAAAAACAGTATTTGTCCCATACATTGTAGCATTTGTGCTTGGCCCATATATATTTGAAGATGCTGGATTAAATTCTGCACCATGAGAAAATAATTACAGATCTTCTGAAGTGTGTTAAAATATACACGTCACTTTTAAATGCTGTAGTATGAAGTGAAAGTGCACTTCATGTATCTACAGCAATGGTACTGTTTATAGATCAAATTAATCCTCAGTCTTAACAGCAGAAATACAGATGTTGATGGAACACAGGTACTAATGACAACAGTCACATTCCCTGTAATCTCGGCCAGAAAATGTGAAGCAGAACAAAAATTAGGCTGTTGTCCAAAGTTCAGTTGCTTTTTGATTACTAGTCAGAATAATACATACTTAAGAAAATTAGTTTGCTCTCCAGGAAAAGAATGTTGAAGATCTTTTTTGAGGAAAGAACCCCACTTTTTTTTTTTTTTTCACTTTTCTTTAGCAGCTATATAGGTATATTATCCCACTCACTTTAAGATATACTATACATCTTTTAATATTTCTAGGGATAGCTGTCTGATTGCTCCAATGTGAGGCAACAGAGAAAGCAAAGCTGCTTTTTTTTTTTTTCATTTTTATTTTTTTTCTTTAAACCATTCCTGTACAGATCATATGTATTTTTTCCTTTGGTAGCTTCTTGAGAACTTCTAGTTCAGGAGATTTACCATTCTGTGACACTGCTGAACTTCAAACATTCAAACATTCATACCTTCAGTGAGAAATTAGGTAATATTCAGGTGGTGATTTGAACTTGGCAGCTGAACAGTCTCGTCTATATATTTTTCAGTTCGTGGAGACTTCATAGATCTTTGCCTTCGAGTTAAATACATGAGGAGAAGTGTTGGGGATGGGTGGAGACTAAGAGAAAAAAGGAGGCAGGGAAAAAAGAAGAAAATGTGAATCCACCAGGTTCGTAACTCAGTTTTCATTCTACCCTTAAAAGCAATGTTGATCTAACAAGCTTTCTTTTATATATAAATAATAACATATTCTGGATTTTCTTGTAATTATATTGGAAACATTTACACAGTTTTCATGTGATTCAAGCATAATTTATTCTAGAGTCATTATTTATGAAACTGTTGCTCTTCTCTCCCTAAACCACAGCCCAGACCTTCAGAAAGTAAAAGGCAAAACATTTTCCTTTGGAGGCAGTTCTGTGGGAGGCAGGGAGCAGGAAAGGTGATGGGACTGGGACATGGGAGTGACTTTGCATATAGGTCCCTTCCGTACTCTGCACATTGTTTGGCACTGCAACAGCAAAATGCTAACCTAACAGCGAAGTTTCCTTCGCTGTCTTAGTAGTGACCTCATGGTCCAGCAATGCACGTGCTGCATCGCAGTGCTCTGCCTCTCTCTCTGCTGGCTTCCTACCTTCACTTGCGTATTAGCGTGGGAAGCTGAGAAAACTACACGTTTTATTGAACAGTAGTGTAAATACTGAGAGATGTGGCATATAAGGGACCATCTAGAGAGAGCATCAGCCCTGAAACCACTATTAAGAGAACAGAAGTAGCAGCCAGTGGAAAAGGAAGGGGAGGGATGGGGCAAAAGATTAGATGGAGAGAGAATGTAGTAGAAGTAGACACTGGAGGAGAAGACGTGGCTCTCCTAGGAAATGAGAAGCAGATGAAGATAAGGAAACAAAGGCGTAAGGAGCACTGATTTTTCTGCCTGACATACTTTACAGAAACCAGGACCAAATCTCACATTTGAGAAGATTAGTCAAGACCCTCCTGTTACCTTAGCATCCCTCATCATTGCTTTAACACATTCAGCTTGTTTGGATATCTGATTTCCAAGTCCTTTGTGCTGGATAGTGATAAGCTGATCAGCTTTAAGGACTAAATAGTTTTAGATTCCTCATGTTATTATTCCAATGGGAACAATCACATTTCGTAACTCAAAACCATCCCACAAAAAAACCAATAACATGATTGAGTGAGTTCCAAGAAAGGGCAGGAAAGGATACCACCTCAAACAAGTTATTTTGCTGTTCAGAAAGTGACTGCTCAATTATGTTCCAGTCTTAGGATTTTCCTTCATAATATCCAGGCTAGCTGAGCTTCCCCTGGCCTGAATACCTGCTGTAATTTGATTCTCCAGCACTTCACAGACAGGTTGGTAACTCTCTACATCTCTGATCTAATAACAGTTTAGATAGTAACTGCATCTTTTGGTTTCTAGCCTCTTCACTGAGCAGAAAAAGTCCATTAGGGTTGGTATTGGCCTGGAGTAAGGAAACTTTAAGAGTCCAAAAAGGCTAAATCAATAACAGGAAACAAATACAGAAACCACAGCTTTGACGTGGGACAGAGAGAACATGGTGACCGATCATGGTTTTTCAGGGCAATACCCCACATTGCTGGAGTTTTAAGAGTTATTGTTCTTCAGTGATAGGTCACACCTTTTTAAATGAATGCTTACATTGTAATATACATACACACATCATATGCATTTAAACGTAGTGTCTTTTGCTGATGGAGTCAGTATCACAGTTCATAATCCATCCTTGTCTTTTAATCCTCACTACCACTGAGACAACACAAGCCTCACAGACATTTTGTCTCTCCTATAAAGGCAAGCTGCCTGCCACACATGTGGGAATTAGGACAGTCTCTGAACCACATTGCTATATTCTCATCGTTCCTGCAAGTATGCACTTGGCCAAAGGCAAAATTTCTGGTGCAGTGGTCAATGGCTTCTCAACATTTTTTGATGCTGTGGATTGCTTGAAGCTTGCAGTTATGCTAAAGGCGCTCGGACATGGTTATTCCTTTTTAATATAATATGACTTCTGTCTCCAGAAGACATATTTGTTTTGGTAAATGACCACAATTTCTGTTACCCCCCTCTGGAGGAATTCTGCAAGGCTCCAGCTTAGATCTTAATTTTATCTTATTTTTAAGTGGTTTGCATGCCTAGTCAATACCCTACTATCTGTCCTCAGAGGGCATTAATGTTTATTCATAAACTTGATGCTATCAAACAACTTGAGTTTGAAAATACAGAGACACATCACACTGTTGGCTGTATTGGTGTCAGGCAATGGAGCAGTATTTTGGCAAACATCACAGCATATAAGCAGAATGACAAAGTGCAAAAGCAGAAAAATAAAGAGGCTGCAGTGTTACTTTCTAGTTGTCAGTAACAACTCTGACATTCCCTAGCGTAATTAATACTTTTTGGTTTATGCTGTTCATTCAAAAAGCATATGTGAAGTTTAGAGCTCGTGAACAACGCTTACCTGCACATCAGTTGCACCAAACAGACCCAGGACAGACAGCCAAGAAGTAACACATGCTGCCTCACACGCAGCCTGCATATCAATTGCCTCCCATCCACTCACGCACGAAATGTCATCTGTCTAGGTGGCATCTGCACTGCCTCATTCACAGGCTCATCTCTGATATAAATGTGCCAGTTTGGACAAGCCAGCTGAATACTGCTTTAGGTTGGAGCCTTCATGTAAATGCTCCTATGCCTACAAACTAAACGTAATACTAAGTAACGTCAGCTGAAACATCAGTCATATCTCTTTTACTTAAATAAAAAGCCGGCATAAACTCTGACATCTTAGAATTAATCTTAAAAAAAAAAAAAAACAACCAAAAAAACTTCTCTGTTAACTAGCCAGCTCAATACTGAATGCAATACCCTCACACCTTTCAGATCATCTCTGTCATTGCCTGCTGCTCCCCCAGGAAGATACCGAGCAGCAGGTTGATGCTGCTTGTCACACACAGGCTCCCTCGCATGCAAGTATAGAAATTAGAAATCTTGCACCTTGCCCATAATAGTTGCTGGTTGTAAATAAGACAGCATCACCCAGATGTCAGCACAGCACAGTTCAGCTGCACCGCTCCAGTCTCTCAGTGGATGAGACTTTCCTTAAGCCACCTGCACCTCTCTTCTCTGCGGAAACCAATGCATGGTATGGAGACAGCCTAATAATATTCTGATCAACACTGAATGTCACTGGGGAAGCAGCTATTGCACGCAGAAGCATGACAGAGTGTCTAGAGAGATGTTTCATCAGTCCTGTCCTGAAGAGACCACTATCAGTCAAAGGCTAAAGGGGACTACAACACTGTATGCGGGCATAGGATTTACCTAGCTGTTATTCAGAGCTAAGTCCCATTGATACCAGTTGGAGATACGCCATATTCACACAGCTTCTAAAGTTAGACCACTTCTGTAGGTGCTTGAACCTGGAATCAAATTTTAGAGATCCACTTTTAAAAGCTGGGGGCCAAGTGACCCCATTCATTTTTATCCAGGCAAGACTGTAGTGGAAACTGAGAAATGTGATGCATTTCATCCCTTCCAACCCAAACCATTCCATGATTCTATGATTTGCAAACCATTCCATGATTCTATGATTTGCAATTTGGTATTTGCAGCGACACACCATTGTGTGTGGCAGTAGAATGGCTTTTAGACTTTCTGGACCTCAGGTGGGTTTTGCTCCTAATACCATTAAAAGCCTATTTACTGAAACAGCCCATAAGGCAACACATCAGACCCACAGAAACAACAAATGAAGTGGGAGAGACCCTCTGAACTCCATGAAATATTTACAAACAGCTTTAGGAGCCCTGGGATGAAGTAAAGTACTTTCAAGCACAGACAGAAAACCTAATGGATATAAAAATCCTTTTTTAGCTCTTGGTGAGATTTGTTTTCAGAGACCTAGCTATGATATGAGAAAATGTATGAGGTCATGCAGCCTGCCTCCTCCTCTTCCAGGAAAGAAGTGGTCCCTGTGCTACGTTTTATAACACTTGGCTCAGCATAGCTTCGCTTGACTCGGACAACAGAAGCCAAACCCACTTCTTGGGAATCTTGTCAATTTTTCTAAATATTTCACTTTGTGGAATTTTCCCCAGTATTCCACCCAGAACAATTCAATGTAGTATGTATAAAGACACTTCAATGTCATGATTGTTATCCTGTGGGTTTCATATTTATCCCCTTAAACAACCCTAAATAATTTCTCAGCCAGCGTGGTGGTGATGTCCCTCTTAACATCTGTCTACAGTCATGCTCCTCACCATTTGGACACACTATAGCTGTGCTCTGCTGCGACTGAGCCTTCACAAGCAAATTCTTTCAGATGTTTTCATGTCTGTTCCTTCCTCTCTGTACTCAAGACACTATTATTACACTTGAGGAAAAGGACAAGTAAAAGTGAAGAGGAGAAAGAAATGAAGAGACTAAAATGCCTTTCTTCATGCTACCCCAGCTGTGCGGGCACAGGAAGATCCATCTAAATACCTGGCCCACACACATAATTTAATTCTTAACCAGGATTTATGATAAGGGTATTGTTCAAGATAATGAAGAAAGAGTCTCCTCTTGAAGGATTTTGTTTCCAGGATCTACTCCCAAGGGATTGTACAAGAAGTACCACAATCAAACAGTTACAGAGGAGAATTGAGTTTAAAGGAATCGATCCGAGATCCCTGTAGCACTTGTTTTCTTTGCATATTATTCTTTGTGCTTTGAAAGAAAGAAAACCACAGTCATTCCCTCATCAAAGCAGCCTTTCAGATTTGTGAAGCTTTTCCAAAACATACAGACTTTGTTGATTGTTGTTTTTTTAAAATGATCCTAAAATGGCCTTCAAACTCAAAGTGGTAGAGGAATATGTACACAGATACTTTAAATTTTCAAAAATATTTACAGTTTAATAGCTGTGATTTTTTTTTTTAATTTTTACTTTCTGACCAAATCAAGATTTTTTTCAGCATTTGAAGTACCTAACATCTAAAGCAGAACAGTGAACACAGTAACTTACCACAGCTTATTTTATGTGTTAAAAATGTCATCAACTGTTGCATACAATCATCTCTCTGAAACAAAGCTCTGAAATACACAGAAGTACAAGTTCTACCATAGCCAGACTAAGCTGCTCTTTACACAAGGTTCTCCTGGGGTAAATTCCCATCCTAGAAGCAGCTTACCCTCGTGACACTATTCACTAAGTGATCATCATTCTAATTTTACTCTTGAGGAAATGTAGGCAAGTAAGACAAAGCATTTGTCTAAAACCATAGAGTAACTTAGGTGCATTTCGCTGACCTGTGTAAACTCAGCACATTGCTTTAATAAGTAGAAGAAACTCTTTCCACATTAGAAGAAACTTTTTTCAAGTTAACACTTTCCTGAGCAGAGCACATATATTTTAACATACTGGTACCTTTGCCAGAAAGCAAGACTGCTCCCCCCCGCCCCCCCCCTTCCACCATTACAGAGTATGATCATATGCAAGTGAACTTCTGCCTGTCTGCAGGACTTTCAATAGTAAGAGGTTCTAGCAATAGCTGCTCTCCCTATAGGATATATACAGCAACTGGGTCAGCCTGTTTATGAAATAACTTGTGATTATCAAGGCAGTACTCAGCAGCTATGACTGTATTATACCAGAGTATAATTAAAGACAGACATCCTTAAAGCACTGTAAAATAAGGAAGCAGTGGCACTTAATAAAGCCGTTCAGGATTGGGAAGAGGTTAGGGTTTTGACTCTCAGTTAGTCCCTTGGAGATCAGTTAACCATGCTTATTCCGATCAAGAACTAAAACATCCATCTAAACATCTGCTGAGGACAGTCAGCTCACACCCTCAGGAAAAGACTGAATTTTGTAACAACACAGCAGAGTTTGAATGGTGAAAAGAATCATTGTAAGGGGAAAGCCAAAAACAGAAATCTAATTGAACTTGATTATTTGTACATAAAATGATCTGCCACTATACCAATAGCTGTATAAAGCATAAGTGTTCCCATCCTTACCCCTCAGAATATGGCTAAAACTTTCCTTCCCCTCCTAAATACACATACTGCATTAATACCTGGCATGGTGTTTCAGGATTGACTTCCAATTTGTCTAGACCCTGTGATTCACAGAACATGGTCTTCTTCAGGCAATGTCTATTCCTAAATGACAGAGCACAGGTTAGAAGGGAGGTAGGAAAGTGCCTATTTCTACCCCAGCTATGGAGAGAAGGCTGTATTTTCCGGAACAAAATTGTTACACTAACACTCCCAGCAAGCAACAGATTATCCTAATACTAGGATATACTCCAATAATGGCTGAATCATCGTTATTTTATGGTGAAGTCTCAGGGGAAGGGAAAAGGCCATTTTTGAGAAGACCTAGTTCTAGTGAATGAGTACTACGGAAGAAAGATCATGAAGAATTAGGCAGGGGAATCTTTCTTGTACTTATACTGCTCTTCTTACAAGTTACCATTTTTTTCACTCCATCCACTTTGCTTTTGTAAAGACTGTGGAGAACAAACGAAAATCAACAATTCAGTCCATTTGTTTCACACCAGCTTACTTCATGGACACTTTCATCAGTTTTTCTCCCTTTTTGGATATGCTGCTGTAAGTATCTTCCCAAAGTATGTTCCCACGGTGATGCTTTGATTCCAGGTTTGCTCTGGCAGGTTGCAGACAAAGGGGACCATTATAGACAACTAGCCAAACAAGTGCTTTGCTTTCTTCTTCATGACAGGAACTTCTCAAAATCCACAAATAGCTAGGTGGCTTGGAGTAGACAAGGAAGAACAGATCTGATCCCCAAGCCTAATTATCTAATATTACACTGCTGAGCCTGTACCTGTGTCTAGCAAGGTGGCACACTGAGATACAGAATACCTGTAGTATTCACTGCCCTCAGGAGGCTCTGTAGATCCTCAGTCCTTAAACAGGCTAAATGTGTATTCAGAAGCATAACCATGGCCAATCATGCTGTATAAGTATTTTATGCATCATTATATGTATACTCATAACCAGGTCCGCCCACACATACAAAGTTTAAGGCCATGCATACTTATTTTACTGGAGCAGGACCATAATTTACTTTGATGCATGCGCACTTTCTCTTGCATGTTTATACTGTCAAAGCTTTAAGTGTTTCACAGGAACAAAAAAGATGCTGTTGATTTTTCATCTTAAATTGCAGGGAAAACATTTTTATTGATCTTTGGTTTAATTTTAGAAGACATCAAGTTCTTGCCGACAAAGCTGTTGTAAATACAATCACCAGCTGTCCAAAGCTGCTGCAGCAATTCTGCTGAAGAGGTTCAGAACTGGTCTTCCTCTCCACCAAAGCAAGCAACTGAGCAACCTCACTCCTCACAGCCAGAAACAGTCAGGCAGCAGCAACCTTCCTACTCAGGCAATTGCCTCTCCTACCTAGTACATGGCTCCAAGCCACTCTTCTTCCTGAAGAGGAATTCAAGGGAACCAGACCGCTTCCCCTGGCTGCATGCGTGTCCCAGGAACCAAGTACTTCGCAGAGGGTCCATCACAGGCTCTGTATACTTCAGTACCAGACAAGTCACAACCCATGGACAACACAGAGCACTACAATGCCATAGGCACACCACAGTTGAGCAAGAGTTGTAAGTTACTAAAAGGATTTTAAATTAGAATAAAAGAAACCACTAGAGTACAGAGCAGATATATATTTTACTAACTTCTACAGCATTTCATTGACTGTGGTAAGACCTCAGGTGCTTCTCCTGCAACACTGCGGATTTCCTAATTTCAGCTTCTCTTAGAGCTTAGAAAACCAGGTAACACTTAGTAAGGATACTGAACAAGAACTACACAGCTCACCAGAAACACCTTTAATACAATCAGCACCTCTTCAATTAATAAACTTGGTGAAGTACGGTTGTTGAGCTGTTACAAGTTTATGTCTGATGATTTAAATGATCAGAGTCCCTCCAAATACACTTAAATTTGAACAAGCTTGGTTTAGAAATGTCAGTAGCTTAGTACTGTTCCCTACTTCAGATTGCCTCTGTACGCAAAATCAAGCATACCCCAAGCTAACTGTGCAAATACTTTCTGCTCCAGCCACTCTATGGTTTTAATAGCTCTCCTTTACTACCTCAAGGATGTTCCTCTAAGCTTACACAGTCTGCAAATTAAAAGATGCCATTTCAGGGCACGCACAGGCAAGATGCACATATGGCCAGGCAGAGTAGCACAGCTGCATTCTCTACTTCCTGTTCCCTGACAGGGACTGACAGGTAAGAATGGTAGATGTATGCAATCATTAATATCAGCAACACTGAAGGAGCCTAGCGATAAAACCACATACTGAATACCAGTAAAACTGATCATCACCTTATGAAGTACTTCATACATGCCCTCCAGGCAATCAAATGCAAAATCCTTTTCTTACAGTAAACTTAAATATTGCATTTTAATTAGTAGGGGGTCTCAAACTGGAAAACAGTTTGAGCCTTCATATTTCAGCCTCTTCTGTTGCAGTATCTAAATATTCAGGGTACAATGAGAGTGCTGCAGGTAGGCAGTGGACCATGAAGTATTGTCCAGTCCAAAATGCAGAAAAATAGATTCTAACAGCAACTTTAAAAAAACCCACAAAACACTAAAGCTACCCGAAGTGAAACTCATTATAACAGGCAACATGACAAGCAGCAGTAGAAGCGGAAAACCTTATTTTTTGTGGCTACATGCAAAACAACGTTGATATCAATCCAAGAAAGTAAAGCAGACAATGAAACCCAAACAATTTTCCAGATCCAGAAAAACTGAAACAGCTACAGGTGTTTGCAAGAAAAACACTGAGCACTTTTATTTTTTACTATTGTTTTTACTACTTGGGTAAGAGAGGGCTCTGACAAGCTCATGTGTTCCAATATACAGTATATTTAAACTATAGAAATTCAATAACAATAAAACCACAAAGACTCAAGTGCACTCCCAAGATGGACTCCAGTATTTCACATGTGTTTCTTGTGCCCCACACGCAGCTCACATGCCAAGACCTCTCCAGCTGGGAACAGAAAGCCTGGGTTACAACCGTTCTCCAGCATTTCCAGAGTAGTTCGTTATATTGTCCAAGTGGCACTATTTCTTCTTGAGAGCTCTCTTTCCTTCGCCCTTCTTTGGTTTTTCCTTCCCACGGAGCTTTTTCAATCGCCTCATCTCCTCCTTGAAGTCCTGATGCTCATCCCTACATGGGGGAGGAAAGAAAAAAAACTTCACTCTATTTCTTGAAATACTTAGTTGTGAAAGATTCTTTGAACTGTATGATAAAAAAAAGTTTCAAAGTGGGGTTTTTTTTTTTTTTTTTCATTAACAGTGAAGCCCATACTGAAACTCACTGCAATGTATTCAGTGTTACTGCTAGCAGTAATTTTGGACTGAATAACATGAAAGATTTCCTCTGGTACTTTCAGAACTAATAAGGTTGCCCTTTTCAGCAACAAACAGTGTGTGCATATATATATTATTTCCATTGCATTTATTGATCCATTATGTTTAAATGAGCAGTAAAATATAAAAATCAGCAAGAGACAAGAATGAGAATTTCCCCCTTCTCATCTAGATCAGCAGTCTAGCAATAGCACATCGTGCTTCTGTGCTAGATACTAAGTTCAGGTCATTAGCATCTAAGAAAACAGGGGCATGCTGAGCAGTAATTACAGTACGTGACACTGCTTTCAGGTGACTTCAAGAATGAGTTATGAAGAAACCATCAGCTACTGGTAGAATCTTAATAGGAGAATAAAACAGGAAGGAGGATTAAGGGGCTGGCAGAGATAATGAATCCTCAATAATGTTCTAATAAATTCTGTTTAATCTCTGCCCCTGTATTTTTCAGTGCGAAGGTATTTTTCAAAAGTCACAACTGCATTCCAAGTGGCCTAAGATTGCTGCACTGCTATTTTTAAATACAACTTTTCTAAAAAAGAAACAAAAAGCTTGCGAGGTATTATCAGGCCCCTTTTACTCTATGACTCTTCATTACATACTTCTGACCAGCAAACCTGATCCTCTACAAGCTCTCGGTATACAGAGCAGCTAGAGAAGGAACTTGAGATTAGGAGGGGAAAGAGAAGAGTAAAGAACATTATCATGTCATTGAAGCTTTCTGTGACAACAAACAGCTATTTTAGAAAGCGTTCGCATGCCCACCTAAACCAAGAGCATCTTTGATGCAATCCTTGATGGCTAGTATTGTGATACTAGCAATAGAAATTAATCTGTTTTGACAGGGTTAGCAGCCTCACTTTTAAGGGATTTCTTTAGTGCTACCTGTCTGAAGTCAAAGGACTGCACTCAACTCCTGCTGATGTTCTTTAGCAGTGCAGTTTTTCCTACTCGAGACTGTCGAAATTCTTTTAGAAATTAGACAACAGGTTTGGATGAAGCTGGACTTAACAAGGCTATTTAAACCACATTTGAATTTAATTTAACTTAATTTATTTTAAAGGATAAAAGCCCCTCCAGCCTAACACAGCCTATTGAATGATTGATGAATATATGGTAAGACTGTCTTAGTGCAATTTTTGCATTAAGATAACATCACCTTTTTGTAGCACATTCATTTGCCATATTCAGAACTACAAACCCATCTCTTCTCTATGAGAAAGCTCTCTCCCCTTCCCCACAAAGCCAAAGCAAGAACTATTTCTTATATAACTGGTTGCCCATAACTACACCTAAAGTCTCTCACAAAAGGTGCTAATCATGGTAAAAGTTACTTAAACAGTAGTCACTTACTCTCCTTGCTGTCAGTGTAACAATCAAGTGCGTATTTCCATATACACCATATTCTGAACTAAACTTTTTTCTATGTTCCTCTTTTCCTTGAGGAAAAACACAACTGTATCAAAACTCATACCCCCTTCTCATCTCCAGTCCTGCTCCCACAGAGATTACCTGTAGAGACCAAAGTAACGGAGTTTCTTCATGAGGGCGTAGTAGGTGTTGTGAGGAGGATACCAGCTGTAGACCTCCTTCTTCTTGGCCATAGGCTGCTCACTGAATAACTTTACTACTTTCATAGATTTGGAGTCAGTTGGCCTGACAACTTCTCCAAATATCTGAGCACTAAGCCGGGCCATTCGAAGGGCATAATTGGAAACATTGGACATCTCCCAAGCAAGAGTAGGCACACATAGACAAACAGACCTTCCTGCAAAAGGAAAGACAAAAAAGAGCCACAACTCTAAGATCATTGAGTATTGCAAGCTATCCCAGAATTAAGACAAACAAAACAACTCATCGTACACTGATCACACATCTGAAGTCATGCATTCCTTGCATGAAATCAGCCTAATTCTTAGTACATAACCCTGCATATAAAGAATGTCTACGCTAATTCAGGTACAACTAGCAGCCTAACTAGGACACTACAGACAGCAACATGGACTATAAAAGTACCTACAATTTACCATGGCTAGTTTATTAGCAGATCCCACTCAGCTTGCCTAAGGCTACCTTTAAACTCCAGTCACAGGAACAATTACAGTGTGAACTCTGCCAAAAATGGTGCCCACTGCGATACCTCCGACTTCTACACAAGCACAAGGTAAGACACCACTTAAATATATTGAGGAAGCAACCTGGAAGTTTTTCTCATGAAAATTTCTCACCCTATTTAAAACATTGTATGAATGTTGTTACAGTGCAACTAGCAAAAATGGCCTATTAACTGCAAAAATAAAATAAATGTTTCACACAGATCTTTGAATCACACAGATCTTTCCCATCTCAACTCCCTTCCCTTGATCGTTTCCATCAACTTTTTCTCCATTCTCTTTTCAGTCTCTCCTGATACCTATTCTTTTTAAGAGAGGAAAGAAATCATTTCCCCATACTAGATTATTTTTCCAAGAAAATCCCACATCAGCAGCTTCCCATTCTCTTTCAGCCATCTCCCACCTAAAGACACCTCTGCAACAAAAATGCTCTGAGGACAAAACCATTGTTACTAGGCCACCAGAGACAACATCCACGCTCTCTTAAAGGAGTGGGGAGAAGGGTTTTCTCTCAGTTTTCCTACCCCTCTCCATTTTTTTTTCCTCTTCTTTGCATCTTTACTTTACTCTTTCTCTGCAGAATGGGATGTAATAGGCAAAAATAAGAGTCCCATAATCCTGTATTTGAAGCTGTATGTTGCCTGTACTGTGCCTTTTTGAATAAGTGATGACACAAATCTCCAGAGAAATTAGGCAGGGTTTGTTCAAGTGCACTACACTTACGTTAAAGTTTAAAATTCCTGTTTTAAGAAGTATTGCACAGCTGATTCCAGAAGATGAACATAAAAAAATTAAAGAGCATAGAGCAAGGACAAGAGTAATCAGCAGGACAGGACTAAGCCCATTTTAGTATGATAACAGGGAGCCTGTTGTTTAATAACACAGATCTGAAGTATTCATAACCTCACCTACATACATCTGCCCACTGGAAGACTTGAGACACCACTGTCTACTCTGATTTACTCCTGTTAGCAAAGCACTAGAAAGGAAGCAGGAAAATAACACAAGTAATCTGAGTCAAAGAGAGTAATGCAAAGATTAACAAAAGGGAAGGAAAAGTGTCAGAGACCTCAAGTTAAGGCAGCCAGCCTAGTGTGAGAAGGTAGAAGGTCTTAAATGATTGCATGGCGGCACTTCAACTTGAGCATCTATTACATGGGGGAATGATCACTAAGTGTTGCTAAACAATCCATTTCAGAACAGCCAGTCCTCATTCCTACATTCCGATATAAAGCAACAAATTGTCCCCAAAACTCATCACATCATCACTCTGAAAATACCACCAGACTCAAATCAAACACAAAGCTTGCTTGATCTCTTCCAACTGCAGCCTTAAAATGAAAACACCTTTAGCTCCCAAACAATGCAAATCAGTGGTCTGAGGGACCTGCTTCTCACTTCAGAATCGCTAAAGGAATCTAAATAGCCCAAGCCAAGGCTGGAGACCACCCTTAATCCTTGACAGTCTAAGAACGTTTGAGAGACAAGAAAGGCGAAGGCTACAAACTCCCAAGTGCCAGAGCTATCCAAAGGCTGTTTCAGGGCAATCTCTGATTCTGTGAGATGCTACCAGAACAGTTTTGTTCTTGTCACTTACAGCGATGATATTTTCAGGATCACATACTGGTACTTAACACACCTAAACCAAAAGCAAGACTACGATACAGTGCTGCTTCTTCACCTGCTCCCCCTCCTTACTGCTACTCAAAGCCTTGCTTTCCCATCTTAGGCTGGGCTTTTTCTTCTCAATCTGCTAGCTTGTCTCAGACCGCTTCCTTCTCACTTAGCATATACCAGGAGAACTTTCTGTTGCCATAATTCCTTTTGATTTTCCCACGACCACACGGAGAAAAGAAGGCTGCCCCGGGCCACCGCCCGGCCAGAAGGGCACCCGAGCCAGGCACAGCCCAGCACAGCCCTCCTGCAAGCCCTGCCGCCTCCAGCTCCGCGGCCTTGCTTTCCTCCAGGAGGGCAAGCGTGGAAACCCACCCGCGGGCTGCAACCGCACCTCGGGGTAACCGCCGCCAACGGCTCCCCGGTGACAGAGCCCCGCGCTACCCGCTACCCAGCGGGGCCCGAGATCCCGCCCCAGGGCCCGGGAGGCGGCGCGGGCTCGGCCGAACCCCCCGAGACCATTTCCCCCCTTTCCGCGCACATCCGCAGGCCCCGCTCCCCCCGCCCGGGCAGCGAGAGCGGGCAGCCGTGCCCCCGGCCGCCGCTCACCCCTCCGCCCGGCCCGACCCCCGAGCTGACCCGCGGGCGGCACGGCACAGCACGGCCGGAGGGCGGCGGGGACGGCAGTCGCGGCGGCGCATGCGCGGTGGCTTCTCCGGCGAGGCGTCGCGGCGGGTGACGTCGGGCTCCGTGAGGCGGGGCGGCCGTTGGGGAGCGGTTGTGGCCGCCCGCTAGCCCCCGGCTCCCGCCCGCCCGAGCGGAGCCGCCTCCCCTTTCCCCCCACCGAGTAGTGGCCGTTTGGTGCTGGGAAGCGATGCAGGTCCCCGGCCCGCGCCTCGTGGTCACTCACCCTCATGCCCCCAAACCGGGACCGGGGTGGGGGGGCCAGGGGAGCAGCGGGAAGCCTCTGAGGCGTGAGGGCGGGCACGGGACTTCCTAACGCTTCCCCGGCACCGCTGCTTTTTGCGGGTCGTCAGCCCCTCCCAAGCCCACTTCACGTGAGCCTTCCCGGTGCTCGATCTACGCTAATTTTAATCAGTGCCAGGAGGTGCTGAATCAGGCTCTGGGCAAACATCTGAGTAAATGACAATTATGTGATTACATTTATAAGCCAAACGTGTAATGCCATCAGAGAATGAAATTGGGCTTGCCTGGCTGGATCTGTTTTCTAGACGAGTGTGTACTGACTGACATTGAATACATTGTTATTCCTTAGTCCTTCCGTGATTCATTTTCTGTCACCTTTTCCATGCGTCCCAGGGGCTGATCAGCCGCGTGGCCTAGGCACCCTGGATGCCTCTCTTGCTCTTTTTGCACATTGGCATGATCTTCTGTAATTTCCTTCATATTCCAAGATTTATTGAAATTAACATTCTTGAGATTTCTTTTGCCCGTTCTTCAAGGATTGTTATGCAAAACTTCCCTAGATACCCTGATTTTAAAATAAATGTTCTAGTAGAAGTTGTTTACCATCTTCATTACTCACTAACGGACTGAAAAATGCTTGGGTTTGGTTTTTTTTACTAGATAATAGAATGTCTCTTCCTTAATCTTTCTAAGGAGGGAATAGAAGTTTTTACCATTTCTGCCACTTCTGTGCCATTTTACCATCTCTACCTAGTCATGCACCTCGGCATTGTTCCACTCCCCATTTTACAGCCCGTAGTCACATCACTCATGCATTTTCTGTAGTCTTCATTTTTTGTGCACTCCCGAACATTTTTTCCTGTATTTTTGCTTTTCCACATTGTTCTATACTACGCTTTTAACTTCTGAGAGTTTCCTTCACCCTGCTGCGGAGCCAAAATTGTCCTTCAGCCAAAACTGGCCATTTTCTTAATTCTACAATCATTACTTTTAGACTATGGAGTAAGATCATAAGAATTCTCATTTAGATGTCTACCTCTATTTTTGAATCGTATTTTTCTCATAATTTCTCTCATCTTGATGGAGGTAGTCTTTCTGAAGCATCTCTGTGTGTGTAGAAAAAGTATTTCCCTGGCTGGAACTGTCCTTTTTCACTTATTATAATCAAATTGTGATTGCTGGCTCCTAAGCAACCACCACTTTCTTGTCCCAGGATTAAATTGTTTAAACATTATGAGTTCCAAAATACTTATTCTATATAGACTGGAATAAATTCTGTCATAGAAAATACGTTTTAGAAACTCTAATGAAACACAGCTGCTGGCTATTTGGGGCTTTTTCCTCATACAGCTCCAAACTGAGCACACTTTTTGTACATTGGAGGGATAAGTTGTCTGATTCTCTGTAGCCATCTCCACTCCTTTCCACCCCTCCTTGGGGGGTTGGACTGGGACAAGTTACTGTCTCTGCATCTCTAAAATAATGATGGTGCTTTAATACATACTGTTACCTTCTCACATCTTCAGATGTCTTTATTTGTTTAAAAGGATTGTGGCAAAATATTTTAATATTCCAATTTGGTAAATCATCCTGCCTGTTTCAGTAATTACATCAGTTTGAACTCATTTCTCCTCATCAATGAAAATATCCAATTCTTCCTGCATGTTACACAAACTCAGAGAAGTGGCATATAGACCATTGAAAAACATCTTCCGGTTTCCCTCAAACTATTGATTTACCTAAAAATGGACCAAATAGTGTGGTTCTGGTTCCATTTCTGTTTTCCAGCAACATTATCAGCCTGGTGTCTGTTTGTCTGAAGTTACTTTGCTGAGTTTCAGACCAGAGACATTTAGTAGACTAGGCTGATGTGAGAATTATGGCTGTTCCTGATCAGGGCAGTAGGTGAATTGACTTTCTTTTTCATAGTTACACATCAGAGCTCTGGATCACTAGGAAGGAGTCACAATACAAAGATTTTCTCTTCAGAGACCCAGTGTTGTTGCCTACGTTTTGCAGGCATATAGATTTATAACTCTGTGGATGTGAGGAGCTTCAGCATGGCTCTTTTGGTGTGATGGAAGTGCACGTATATGAACAGGTCTGCATTAGTTCATTTCTTCTGCCTTTTTTCCTCTAAAATCAGTTGTTTCTCCTGTCAGCCATGCAATAACATACAAATATTATTAAATCTGAGGTCAGGAATAAAGCAAAGATGTGCACTCACAAGAGGATATTTTTGTTGTTATATCACTGTTATTACTGCGGTTATGAGGAGAATTGCTTGCAAAAGTACCCAGCCAGGGTTAGCATGTTAGCCAGTAAGGCAGCATACAGACACTCAGGAAGGAATACCAAAGTCCCAACAGTCAACAAAGCGACAACTCAACACATCTGCAAATTTGCAGAGGTGGAGCACGGTCTGTTTTGCAACCCATGTAGCCATAAATGGTCTTGCACACCTCATCTGAGGGACTGTGTGTCTCCCTAGATTCTGAGGGGGAGTTTAAGCTTGCTGGGTGATGTTTTTCACTGTGGAGGACATTGTCCAAATCACTTTCCCTGAGATGATGCCTGTCATGAGAACAGGTTAGACAGGCCAGTCACCTTTCTGGCTGCCTAGCAGTGCTGTAACATGCATCCCTGGCAATAATTACCATCAGTGGTATACGGGTGGTTGCACTCCTGTTTTAGTTGCTAGTGCTTAACATTCAGGATGAAGGCTGAACTGCTGCCTAAGCTCTTTACTATTATGCCGCTAGTCACAGAAGGTATTTCTTTGCTTCATTTTTTAGTTATCACTGTGAGGAGGCGACAGGAATGGAAGACATTTATGTCTCACTCCTTCATCTCTGTGAAGCTCATCCATCTTCATACTAGTGCAGAATGATGGGGGTGGTTATGGAGATGGGGTGCACAAGAGCTAGACCTCCAGTTCCTAAGCTGGTGGTAGACTGCTGGTGGACGAAGACTGCTGGTAGACTAAGCTGGTGGACTGCTATGCAAAGCCACCTGTCTAATCAGACCAGTGTAATACTATTTATGTAGCGCTGTAAGTGTGTGTGGAGTCTTTTGGACACATAAAATGAACGTCCCCACTCTGAGGTTTTCACAGTCTAAATTAGACTTGACATGCTAAGGGATGATGATAACAGGGAATGGAAGGAAGCAGCAGAGGCTGACAGCAGGAACGGGCTTGTGATGAGCTGAATTCTATGGAGATGTTGTTAGATCCTCCTGAGCTTTTTGTTGTAAATAGAGCAAAGTGTTTGGACTTGTTGGCAATTATTTAGAAGAAAATCAGTGGCAGATGGGTGAGTGAAAAAGGTAAAACCCTAGAAAGGAGTTAAAGGAGAGTGGGTTGACATGGAGCTTGGAGACAACATGGGCATTCTCTGCATGGGGACTGTTGTGAAGGAAGGAAGTCATGGGAGTGAAGAAACATGCATGGAGCACATGCAGAGCAGCAAAAAAATAAG
This sequence comes from Mycteria americana, assembly GCF_035582795.1. NCBI lineage: Eukaryota > Metazoa > Chordata > Aves > Ciconiiformes > Ciconiidae > Mycteria > Mycteria americana. Next base: position 65,012,050 of record NC_134365.1, read on the forward strand.
GGGAAGAGACCTCATGATAAAGTACAGGGAAGACCTTTTTATAGCATTGGAAGTAATTTGATCTGGGATTATTTTATTTGATCAATAGTGATCTGGAATTACTTATCTGGCTAATTACTCTGGTATATGTATTTTAGTTATCACTGAATGTTGAATAGCCTTAAGGTAGGTTTTTGACAAAAAGCAACACTTGAGCCACTGTGAGTTTGTCCTGAGAAGACAAAGGTATACCCAGAAAGAAAAAAAAAGATCAGGATGCCAGTTTGCTCATTGGCACTTGTTTATTGACTCTTAGGAGAAAAGAAGAGTCTGAACTTGTTTCATTTGATCTTGGAAATAAGGCATTTGAGTAGTTCCTGTATGACACAGTAGTCAACTTCACTCCTAAGTCTTATGCTTCAACTATCATCTCATGCTGTAACACGATCTCTAACATTTTCTTGTTATAAATATTGATATGAGGGAGCAAAATCATCTTCATCTGAGTCAAGTAGAAGGACCATCTGAGCATTTGGTAAAACTGCATTGGCTACATCTGTGTTTAGAATACATTTCTTATTCATTTTTTTATGTGATCATGATTAATTGGTGAACTTCAATTGCATGTTGTTGCGCAGCAATTCATGCTGAGCCGTGGAGACGTCTAGCAGTGCAAATCCCTCAGGAGAGAATGTGTTGTATTAAGAGACTGACAGACTTTGGGTGGGCATTTGAAGGATATTTTGACTTTAAAATAACTCATCAAACTAATGCCACGGAGTGAAATCTACAAAGATGCAGCTATTAAATACTGCCGCTCTAGCTATCTGGAAATTGTTGAATTGTTGAATTGTGAGAATTGTTGAATCTTGTTTTTTCGTAGCTCTGTTACTAACTCACTGGATGACCTTAAGCAAGTTAATTAACCTATCTGCCATTTCATCCCTCTGTAAACTGAGGATAATAATGTCTGCTTTAGAAATGGGTTGTGAGGAATAATTGATTCTTAGAAAATGCTTCAGCTTCCCCTAGTGAAAAACATACTACACAAGTAAAGTATTATTGTTACTTTACCAACAACATGCACATAAAACTTTTAAAGGCAACAGTAACAAAGACGCATCTTTCTTGGCTGGAACAAAGTATTGCAGGGGGAAGGAAAAAAAGGAAAAATATTAAAATGACAGAATCAGCTGAAAAGAGAAGAAACAACGGAGACATCTGGCTCACTGCTGATAAAAGCTCTTGTAGTTTCTCTTCCATCATTCCTTGCAGAACTCATCTGAAAGGACATCCACCAAGGTTTTCAAACGTGGTCAAAACAGCTGTCCATCTCTAACTCTGTTTGACCAAGTGTGAAAATGAAGAGCGAATAAAAATGTTCCAGCAGTAACATTTTTAGGAAGACATCAATCCATTAAACAGAAAATCCAAGGAGATTGGTCAGGTCTGCTTGAGTTCACATTTCTGTTTCTGCATGCTGAACTCTTGTCCAGGTACTGTTTTGGATCTAGATCTCTTGGGTTCGTGAGCTGTTGGCTCTCCTGAGTTTCGGCAGACTTTGATCTTGTATATCCCCATTGACCTCTTGTGGTGCATTCCAATGCAGATTTCTCTCCATGTTTTCCTGGTTTAGGTCCCCTCTTGTCTTAGGGTATCCCGACCAATGCTGCCCACAGGATACATCATTAGGTCTTTGGGAGTACTCTAGATAACCCCTCTCTGACTGCCTCAGTCAGCAGGTTTTCCAAGATCTGACTGGATTCCCAGGTCAGCTCAGTAGCACTCTTTGTAGACCTAAACATCATTGATCAGTCTTTCCCCCTTCTGTAGTCTTTTGGAGGCAGAGCCATGGAAACAGCTAAGTCTTTGGTTTTAGTTTGGAGTTCTTCGCTCCAGTCCTGGTGGGTGACATGAAGCTGCTGTTTATTATGTCAGGGTAGCCCCAGGATACATGCAGCGACCTTGCACAGCACTAGTAACCAACATTACTCTTTGCTTCAGAATTTGCCTGTCTAGAGAAACATAATCAATATTGCATGCACTTCCCAGTCTCAGTTTCTTCAGCCTGCAGGAGCATTCTTCTGTCTGGCAGGCAGGTTTTGGGGGGGTATTCAGGATCTTTCTTCTTGCAGCTTGTGTTTGTCTTCTGAGCTGCAAACGTTTTTTTTTTGATTCAGCTCATTCTCTCTGATCTTGCCAGTACCCAGGCTGAACAAGCCCTGCTCCTACACGTGCTCTCTGGGCATCTGCTCCCTTTTTCCTGCAAAAAATCCTTCTTCAGATTTTATGGCTGTGAGTCCCAAATTTCCTTTTTTCCATTTTTGTCTGTCCTGGGAAATTTTTTTCCTTAGTCCATTTCTCTGGAAACAATCAAGAGAATTAGCTTCTTGCAGGCCAGTGTCTCTAACATACCTGTTGGGCAATCAGAGTACGGTCATTAAGGCTTAGTACTCTCTGTTGTTTCTTGGTTGGTGAGTACTTACTTGAGAGCTTTACAGCAAAGGTGAATAAATGCATGTCTTCCATGGCACAGCAGTTCTCACTGGAACAATTTCAGAGTGTCAGCCGTAATGACTGTGTTGCAGATGAGTGAATACCCTAAATAATTGTCAAAAGCATATCAAACTCCTCATTTTGCCCTGCTCTGGTGGGTGGTCTGCACAAACTACCCTCTGGAGGCATTAAGACCTCCTGTTGTCAGTTGCTTGCCCTAAGTGGTTGAGGCTCAATCCTGCTCCGTCAATGGCCCTGTTGTATTCAGTGCTAACACAGTATTCAAAGCAGGGCTAAGTTTGTTGCCATGGTCTTAGAGATGTCCTCCTGCTCAGCTGTTGTTACACTGAGCTTCCTGGAAGTGCTGGAGATGCCTTGGAGTGCTCTTCATCAGTTAAGCAGACAAGCAGCTAACTACTACTGAGCTTTGAAATCCAACTGTGTCCAGCCTGGCTGCAATGGCCCCAGTCTGCCCTAGTAATGGGTCGGTTCTGCTCTGAACAGGATTTCCAAAAATGGCAACATGGGGCTGTGCCTGCAGAACTGAGCTTTCCATGGGGTCTTCACGATCGTAGCTGCTGCTGCCGGCATGCAAGTCACTGGCAAATGGTCAGCCGCTGCATGGGGTCTCCAACTGTAAATCCTCTTGAATACAGGACTGCAGAGATCACTCTGGTCCTAAGTCAGATATGTGGGGAGGAAAGCGACTCACTGACCTGGCTGGACACTCCAAACAGAGTTTCCATCAAACGCGTTGTACCTACAGAGTTTGCATCCATTCACTGCACTGTAATCATCTACATTGTTGCTGTAAAGCACTTTGAGATGCCCAGCTTCTGAAAGGTGCTCTAGAAGAGAGGCAACAAGCTGTAGGTTTCTGTAAATGCCTCATTTGGTGTATCAGATTTAGTGGTACATTATATTGGATTGCAATTTCCAATGAAAAATAACAATGGCATGTGAAACTAACTGCTGTTGTGATTTCAACTCAGTGTTGACAGAAGAAGAATAGTCCTTAAGGAGCTGCTGCCATCTCTTAGAAAATGAGCACTGGTAGCAATTCTGCTGAAATGTATAGATTTTCTTTCCTCCTCTTTCCTTTATTCTTTGTTAAGACTAACAAACCAATGGCAATTGCATGGAAACTAGGTCTTCTTGCTTAGGCATTCATCTCCTCCTGCTGCATGTTTCCCACCTGGAGCCCTAATCCCCTCTTTGTGATCTAATCAATTCTTCAACAATCAATTGCAATATCACAGTGCTAAAGTTTCATGTGGGGAAATGAACTACACAAATGAATGAACTCTGAAGAACCAAATACTTTATTTTCATGCAAATATTGTTGGTGATAATAAATGAGGAGAGGTAAATGCAAAACTGTTGAAGATAGCAGCATACTTATGTCTAAAGAGAGTTTATCATCCTAGATGTCAGCTGCTTTTACAGAGACACACAATGTATATGTATATACATTTTTTTCTTTTTTGATTTTAAATGAATCTACTCTGCTAGGACTTCACAGCCAAATGAAATACATGAAGATTGAGGTCTTACTTCTGAGTCATGCTCCAAAATTGAGTGTTTTTAGAGAATATAGTTTTTCTAAGCAGGTGCTATTTTTGGTTTTGCTTACTGGTTTTCTTCCCAGTCCCTTCTGTGATGATTTCTTATGATCTATGAATTCTGATTTTTAACTAATCCTTGTTCTTCTTTTATGACTAAAAGAAGCAACAAATTGAATTGGCAGCTGGGAGCCAATCACAGATGTGATACATTCATTACCAAAGACCATATTATTGGTCTACAAAGACTGTGGCTGTGTCTTTCGGTGGATTAGTTCACAAAACACTGCTGACTGATAGAACCCATGTCCAGAAATCTCTCTGGGAATGAACAATGGGTTCTGAAATCTGTCAGAAGCTTAGGGAAGGTTGTGCAGTGTGACTTGCCACGTCAAGCAAACTAACAGCACTACAGATGTACCTTCACATAAGACTGCCTATATGAACTAAATATTGATGCACTACAGCAAAATCAGAATTATTCAGGCTTTAATATATTGAAGATCAATGTGTTAGATGTAGCTTTAAGAATAAAAAGTAACTTCTTACAAAATATGCTTATTATTGGCAGCCAGAAGTCTGAGTTTTTGCTCTGAGTCAGTACTCTTTGGCCCTAATATCTCGTGTCTGCCATCCTGGATTCTTCTTGCTATTTCTATAAAAGTCACAAGATCTATGAATTTTAATGAGAAGCAATATCTCCTGTTTTCAGCTGAGCCCAATGATGGTGATGTCGGAGAGCCATCTTCCTTTTGTAGCTGGCTTTAGGCAGCAAGTAACCTTGCTGTATAACTCCTGCATTCAGAGCAATGTCACCTTCATCACTGCAGCAGGCAATGGGCTTTTCCTGCAGCAGGATTTAGGGTAGGAGGCTGGGCTTGATGTATCCATAAGGTAAACTGGGGGAAGCACAGTGGGGGCTTGTATGAAACAGTAGTCCTCTTAGCCAGGCATTTGGGGTTCAAGGAGAGAGTTCATGTGAAACCTAGTCCAACTCAAAGGAGAAGAAGCGGTAGAATATGAAGATGTTGACTACCAAGTTGGCAAGACAATAAGCAGGAGGCATAACAGAGTGGCTGCTGTGATCAGAGTGCACCAGAGTGAAGCTGAATCTCTGCTTGCGAAAGCAAGGTCTGAGCTGTGTTTTCTGTTGTAGGGAGATGAATTTGAAATAGCTCTGAGGGTTAAAGATTGCCTGTGTGCTTTGGCTGAGTTGTCTCCTAGCCCAGCAGAGCTCCTTCCATCAACAGACTTATACATGTGCAACTTAGGCCTTTTCTTTTTCTTAAATATTTTCTTGATGCTCCTGTGACATTGCAAGAGCTTGAGTGTTTACTCAGGACTCAACAGAGACAGGGACAAGGCTGGCTTTCCGGAGTCTCTTTAGTGCTCACCTGTGAGTGTGGTACACATTTAGATCCTACCACCTGGTTGAAAAAGATAAAACTCATGGCAACACCTTTAAAGGTGGAGCGATAGGTTCCAAGTTATTCTGCAGTTTACCACAGTGCCCATGAACACTCAGTCTGTGTGGAGGTGGTGCAGTGATAATGTCTTCAGTTGACTAAGTTTGCCTACCAGGCCTTATTTTTAGTAGCTTACAGCTTTGCTAAACTTTAACTGCTTAGGCTGACATTTTCCAAGCATGATGTCCATGTTGGGCAGTTTGGGGGAAAGTTTAATTATAATTTGCTGTAAAAAAGTTCATCCTTGTTTTGCCCAAGCTCAAAAATGTTCTTGGAGATGTTCTGATGAGAAGCAGTGGTTATCATACATTGTTAGCTGTGTCCACAGTGTAGCCTTAGGTTGTTAACAGTGATGTGGTTTTGACAGTTGACAGCTAAATAATAAAGAGTAAGTTTTCACAGGAGGAAGCAATTTTAGTGAAAAGCCCCCAGTCATTTTTTTTTTGTTTTGTCTTTAGAAAAACAACATTATACTGTTGTTCTTTTTAGTTGGGTACTGTCTTTTACCTGTCTCTGTGTGAGGCCATTTAGTGTTGGCCATTCCCTCAGCTTTATTGAAAAAGATGATATAGGACTGCTCACCTACATGTCTTCCTGCTTTCTGCCCAGCAATTCATTTTGCTTCCTCCCAAAACAAATCTGTTCTTTTGATGCTACAGTCCATTCAGCTCCTGACCCCCTGATTAATTCTCACCTCATGCATGCTTCTTCTGTTTGTCACAACTTCAGGTCACTAAATCAAGACTCTAAGAAAACACCAGAATAAAAATTGCCCATGAATTGCCATTTACTTGTGTCTTGTGTTCATGAAGTAAGATACATTATCAGATCCTGCTTTCTACACAAACTCTGTTTCCATTCATGGTAGATGACGGATGAACCAGGACTCTGCAGCCCTGAGATGGTGGCTGTTTGGTGAAGAGTTTGGAAGCTGTGTAGTGAGCCTAACAGATGAATACAGGTAGGAAAAATATGGTCACACGGTTAAGGCAATTGAATTGAAATTGAAAATTGGATTTTATTTCACCCTTTGTGAGTTTCACCCTTTAGGAAGCTAGGTGACTCAAATAAATGAGATTCTTCCCAGCTACTGTCCATGTGGTCCCCATTTTCTGTGTATCCAGCTTCAGTCACCCATGCACTAATTTGTAGAAATACTGCCCACTGTGTCTAGAGCCAAGGTGACTCGGAGCTGTTCTCTGAGGAAGGAATGTGCTAAGCACTCTGAAATTTTTGGTTCTAAGCTTCTTTAATTAAGCACCCAAAATACACTGACGTGTTTGAAAATACTGGCTTTTATCTCTGTTCCTCAGCAGGGAGCTGTGAAGATAAATTAATTGATGTTTGTAAAAAAAAACAACCCTCAAACACTACAATGAGAACACCACTATAGAAAAGCCCATGAGGAAATTGATAATTCTGTATTCAATGCAAGATCTGGATGCTCTGCAGTAAATAGTACATGCACCACACATTGGATGATAAGGATAGGAGAAAATTTGAATGGCGTTCATTAAGTGAGCAACATCCATCCTTTGCGCTGAAAAAAGCAGGAGACCCATGGAAACAAAAATCATGTAATTAAAGATTGTATCATAATGTGTTTGCATAACGGGTGAATTAATGTTGCACAGGTGATCTTAAATCTGGCATTCACTAACGTGCTTAACTTTGCAATCCAATTTTTTTTTTTTTAGAGAGAGCAAAACAAATCCCTTTTCAGAGTGGCAGGGGGGAGGGCAGAAGAGGTCCAGCTAGGTGCTGGTGTGTGCAGCTAGATACTAGTGTGTGCACAGCTAAACACTAGTGTGTACATAGCTGTCTGCCTAATCTCTGTGTGTCTCTGTGTGTGTGTGTACGGCTAGCTCATGTTTATGCAGCTGGCTGATGTTTCCCTCTGAAAATGCTTTTCTCTATTTAAAAAAAAAAATAGAAGGAGCATTAACAACTGGTTTAGATGCCCCTGTTTTAGATGACAAACTTTTATATGGCGTTTTGTGGTCCAGATCTTCCTTTATAGAGCCTCTGCTTGGTTCTGAGTCACCTGAACACCTCAAAATCTGTTTGACTGGTGGGTCAAGTGTTTGTGGGAGTTATCGTATGATGCTTCTATGGGATAGGCAGCATCTTTTACGTCTGTGTTAGTAGAAGGGCTGGCATGCTGAGGATTCACCCACACCAGTATACAAGGTGCATTGGAACGATAAAAAATATTAGTAGATATAATTTGTTATATCTGTGTTTGGTTTGATTACTGTCTTGTATTTGAAATCCTGTAATTAGAGCAGCGAACTGCCTCCAGAGCCAGTGCTAGTCCAAGTAATACAACACTAGTACGAGTTCCTTTGGCTTCAGTAGGTGGTTCATTACAAAGAATGAAGGCTGGAGCCCATGTAAATTAAACGTCACCTCTTGGGAAATGAAGATCACAAAGAGAGAAGGGAAATACTGAGGATCATCTCTCCCTGTTGAATAACTGAGTTAGCGGTACAGATCCCTAGAATGTGGGAAGCACATTGACTTGCTCAATCCCCTCCCCCACTAGATGGCACTGAACTCTTTTTCTTTAAAAGAAAAAAAAAGAGGAGGAAGAAGAAAAATATGGTGGAGGTCATTCTGATGTAAAAAAAAAAAAAAAAGAAGAAAAGCAAATTGCAATTGGTTGTCCATTAACTCTGCCCTTCCCCCTTTCTAACCCAACACCCCGCCTGTGTGTACCTTGGTACAGGAGCTCTCTTTGCTTTTGTGTCTGAAGCTTTCTTGGAAGGCGGTGGGCAATGGTAGCTGGAGGATGCTAAGGAAAGCGGAAACAATCCTGGTAGGGAACGGAGAGGAGACTGGCCCTATCTGTAAGATAACATCCGTGGTGAGGTCTAGCAGGCAGCGCACGGGGCTTGTCACAAGGAATTTGCTCTGAACAGACTTGCCGGGCTCTGCTTCTCTGTCCCATGCCTTCAGACATTTTTCCTGTGCACCCATGTGCTTTAGCCTTCCCTCTGCATCACTGAAATTGTAACCGGCAGAAAGGAAAGCCTCAGCTTTCAATCCTTTACTAAAACTGCATTTTCACTCCCCGATTTGTTTAAGACCAATGAATTACCTGCCTTTGCCAAGATGCCCTTAATTCTCTGTAGGGAGCGGTTTCCACGTAGCGTGCCCAAGTGCGCGTGGAGTTTTTTTTTAAATGCCTTTCTCCCAGCTTACATTCATCTGAAGATCGACAAGGATTGTTTTTTTCCCCCTGTGGCGAGACGAGGGTGGGGTGGGAGGAAGAGAATTTAATAATGATCTGTTTGCGCTGAGAAGGGGCTGTCTGTAATAATCCTGGGAAGAGACAGAGGAAAGGTTCCTAACGCCTGCAGCAAGCAATATTCTGCCCCTCCTGAAAAGAAGGGGATAATGCTGATGAGGCAGAGAAATGTTTAATTCTAAGAGTTAAAGTGGAACTCATCTGAAATCCAACACTTTCTCCTACATTTATATATTTAAGGTGACTTGCAGGAGGATATAGATTGCCATCTGACAAAGCTACAAATGCAAGCAAAAAAAAAAAAAATGCTTGGAAACTGCCACTGAAATGCCTTTTCAGAGAAAAAGATAAAACCTGGAACTGCATGCCAATTTTTGGCTTTCAAACCCATGTTTATGAATGAGAAGAGGGAACAAGTCTGGCTTCTCCAGGTACAAAAGTCCCCCTGCCCCAAACTCTCTTACTGCCTTGGAGTATGATGGAAAAACCTGGCACCTGGACCGCCCTGGGTCCAACCAAATCTTGGCTCTTTGGACTGTAATCCTAATGTTTAACTAGAAAAGAAATGTAGGTATGATTACATTATATGATTTGCCTGTCCCCTAATGTATCTTTGGCCAACATCACGAGAAAAATAGCTCTAGTAGCTGGCTCCTCCATTTTGCTCTTACCCCCCAGTCTTCCAGTTCAGTCTAAATAGAGAATAAGTGTAGCAGATTCTCGTGCTTAAATCGAAAATCCAACAACCCTATCAGCCAGAAAACACATTTGGTAAAATTAGGCTTGTTCCCTGTTCTCGTCCTTCAGCTTGGGACTTGATGCTAAAAATTAACAAAGAAATCCAGGGGCACACTCATCTCTCTGTGGGTGCAATACAAGAAACCTGTTCGCCATCTTCTTATAGGAGCCAGCAGCTTTTTGACCGCAAACCTCTTAAATTTTATCTCTGGAAAGACAACAAGTATGGCTGCTCCAAGCCCACTGTAAAATTTAATTCTTTTTATGTACTGACATGTAGTTGCTTGAAAAATCCAGTTATAGAAGTGGATCCACCTGTGCTTAACTGTTTTTAAAAAGCCCTAGATCCTTAAATATTTGCCTCCATTATGAACAACAAAGGGAAGTTACTGCTAAAAAAAATTTAAACCAGTGCCTTGTTTCTGTAGAACAATTAACTTTATCTAGAGCTTTCCAGATACAGTTAATATTCGTAACATAACATTGAAATTTTGTGATAGAGCTGTTTCAGAGGATGTGGATGATCACAGTGTCTCTGGTTTGGATGACTGACTTTCCTTTGCGAGTTTCCTAATCATGCAAGGGGGTTAGATATTTCAAAACAAAAATGGTTTAATGGCAGAGATGCCCTTCCATAGCTGAAAATCCCAGCTGACTTAGGACCTGGTTTTGCCAGGTAAAATGGAAGGAGACGTCTTGCCTTTTTTGATGATACAATTTAGTTTGGGGCCAAAACCTGGTAGGATCCAGCTGTGTGGGGTTTTTTTCTGATGCAGCTGTATTCCAGAAGAAAATCCAGGTATGTATTTCTGATACACAAAGAGCTACTATGTCCCCCCTCTGCTCTCCCCACTGGAGCAAGTACAATTTGTGTGGCTAGGGTTAAAAACTAGCAAAATCCTGGTACTCCCCGCTTGGGGCCAAGGGCTATCACCAACCCAGGGGCTCCAATAAAGGCTGTGCTTATTTTCTATTCAGATGACATGGCTTGGGCTTCAGGGGCCAAAAGCTGGTAGGATCCAGCGTGGATGTAGATTTCTGCGGCACTTGTCCCTGGAGAGGCATCGGGCTGTGGACTTTTTGGTGCAGTAGAGCGACCACGTTGCTTGTTATTCATGCTGTGGAGTCGCTGGTGCGTGGCAGCCAAATATTGGATGGGGCTAACTAGGTTCCTCTGCCAGCTCCAGGATGCTGTGGTACTCACAGATCAGGATGTGCCAGGACCCAGAGCTTTTTGATACAAGGGAAATGACCGTCCTTATTTCCTTTTTAAACACTACAGTTCAGAGTCTGGAGGCCTCAGTTTTCTGGATCACACAGAAGGTCTTGAATCCAGGGTTTTTTCAAGCTCACGCTCAGTGTTACGTAGTAGGGTGGGATTTTTTTGGTGCAGTAAGAAACAGCTCCGCTTGTCTTGGATTTGGTTGACACAATGTAAGGGCTTGTGACCAAGAATGAGCAGGATCCAGTTAAATCCAGGTTTTACATTTTCCCCTCTTAAGACAGTAAGGCTTCTACATTTCCTGCCTGGGAAGTGGTGCAGTTTATCTTTAAGGAGGCTAGAGAAATAAGAAATGAGTCTCACGTTGCATGGGTGACATCACTGGCTTTTGGCTCAGCGCTCTGTATTCTCTGTCTGTAGGCTTTAGCCAAGGCTGCAGGGCTCGGTGTTTGAACAAGGAAAGATTCCCAGGTGTACAGAAGATTGGATTCGCTCTTATTTGGGTTGAAAACGGTGAAATGAGATTTCTAAAGCTTGGGGACTCCAGCTCGCCTTCTGTTGCACTTGATCTCTACAAGATGGGTGAGTTATTCCCATTAGAGAGACAGAGAGTGGAAATTTAAGGAGAAAAAAAATATGTCTGAATATATAACTGCTGATGCTGGGGATACGATTCGTATGAAGCTGCTGAGCTAAAAATCTCAGCTCCGACGTGGAGATCGGGCCATATGGCAGAGAAACGGTGCAGACCGAAAGCTGTTGACAACAGTTAGGGGCTGCTTTCCTCTCCCCGTGTAAGGTGTGTGGCTTTTTCTCCCCCCCGGGTTTGTTTTGGTGTGATTTCCCCCGACCTCCCTCCCCTCCCCATTCCTTAGCATCCTTTCAGCCAGCCGTAGCCCTGCCTGCCTGCCTTCATCTTGCAGATGGCTAACGTGCCGCCGTGTTAGGAAAACTGTGCACAACACATCCCAGCGCCGGGGACGAAGGAAGCTTCTCAGATCCCAGCCGAAGGGGGGGGGGTGGTGGTGGAAAAACGATGCTGGGGCCGAGGACTGCTTCCAGTGCTGCCTAGCGGGAGGTGCGCGGTCGGCGGCGGGTCCTGCCGGGGCTGCGGCCGCCCCCGCCGCCTCTCCCCGGGCCGGCAGCGGGGAGGCTGCCGCGCCGCGCTCGCCGGGAGAGCCCAAGCGCTGCCGGCGCGCTCCGGGGCAGGAGGCATCGTGGCGGTACGCTGCCTGGGTGTCAGCGCAGACGACAAAAGCAGGCGAGTGAATGGCAAAGCTGGCAGAGAGAAGCCGAGGTGTCTCTGGAGCCAAGGTGTCAGTGACTGTCAGCGAAGTCTGCTGAGGGAGAGACCTGTGCATGCCTGCCTTTGCAGTTCCAGCCGGGGAGGCTGTATTTTAGCCACGATTTAAAGCAGCAGCGGCAGCGGCAGCAACAACAGATTGCTCCCCCCTCATGCTCCCTCCCCTTCGACCCCGCTTTAAACCCAAGCAAGCGACCCACCGTCCAGACGATGATGCTCTTGCTGAGCCACTGACAAAGAAAAGGCAAGTCACCCATTCCTGAAACCAGGATAACCGGCTGCTTGCAAGCGGGAGAGCTCTAGCTGCTGAACTTTTCTGTCCTGCGATGATGCTGTGGTGAGCCGGCTGATCTGAAAGCCATCTCTTCTGGATTTCCGAGCTGGCCAGATTGAAAGAGATTAATGGACTGATCAAACAGCCGTAGCTTTCAGGTCTCTTCGGGGGGGGTATATCCCTTCAGCCCCTGTCGCTCAGGTGCTCGTGGTGAGGGGAGCAGGACATCCTTATATAGGTGGGTCACTGGCTTGCTCCCATTCGAGGTGGAAGGCTGTGTTTCTCCTCTCCAGGTCTCCTCCACAGAGGAGAAGAGGCAGATGAGACTCCAGGACTGCCTCCAGGGCAGAACTTTGTAGCGCTCTCAGCATCCCTCCGCAGCGTGGATGTGAGCCACAGGAGTTGGGGATGTTTGAGGCAGTCTCTGCCAAGTGACACCGAGCAGCTGCTCCGGAGGTTTTTGCGTGGTCTCACGCTCAAGGGCTTTGCCTGTTGTGAAGATGTCCATGGTGTTTCTGTGAAGCTGAGGTATGGCTGCTGGAAGGTTACTGCTGTATGCTGGCCTCTCTTTAGCTCTGTGTGCCCTGGGCATGCTGGCTGTGGCAATCTGCTCTGACCATTGGTACGAAACTGATGCCAGGAAGCACAGAGAGAGGTGCAAGAGCATCACCACTAAGAGAAATGATCCTGGCTTCATTTATAACTCCAACAACAACCTGCCTCTCAGGGCCAGCAGGTCTAGGTTGGACCGCTGGGAAGGGAAACTCCTCTTGGCAAGAAACAGGAGGCAGATCTTTGCTATGAGCGCAGTCGACGAGTGCAACAGACAGTACAACTCGACCAACATGGGGCTCTGGAGGAAATGCCACCGACAAGGATTCGACCAAGAGCTGGAGGAGCTGATTGCCAAAGGTAAGGGCTGTTTTTTACCAAATGAACGTGCCAGGCCCTCCTGAGCTGAGCAGAAGCTGAGCAGAGCCATTTGGGCTCACAGATGGGAGCTGGCATCTCTAGCCAAGTACCTCTCCTTGCGATGGGTGAACTGGCCTGGCTGGGCATCGCTTCCCGAAGCACTGCCAGGGCAGTTTCCCATGGGGTCTCTTCTGCTGAGGCATGAGGTTTGGGAGCAAGAAGGCAGTGGGGGTGAGAGCAGACACACCCCAGAATGTCTTTCTCATGTCTCTGTCTCTCTAAGCTTAATATAGTCTGCCCATCACCATGGTATCAGATTATTTTCCACATACAAATAAAAAGTATTAATAAAGCAGACATTGGATTTTTTTTTTTAAATTTTGTTTGACCCTGGTGACTCAGGCAAAGTACATATTATTTTATTGGAGGCTACATATGTCTGTATTTCATCATTCCCTTACTGAATGCCCCATCAGTCCCGAAATACACCATTTGCAGTGCTCACATGTAGGCTTTTTCTATCCTCAAATGGAGAGTAAACAAAGAGAAACACTAAAGAGCAGGAGGAAACCCAGCTTGCTGTTTACACTGAGCTATGTTTTGGAATATTTTCAATGTCTACAAAACATTACATGAATTTATTAGGAGTGTTAGAAAGGAATAATTTTCTCTTGGGGTGGAGATGCATCTGTTTGCCTGTAGCATTTTTGTGCTATGTTTTTCCTTGCCTTTTGGTCCTTCTTCTTCTTTTTTCCCCCAAGGTACCTGTTCAAGGTGATGGTCAGTTTGCCTCAAATGTTTCTTTGATCCGAAGTGTAGGAAGGGGAGATATGCATAAAACCCAGCCTAAACATCCCATTTACAAAAGATGTATATTTTTGCAGGGTGATGAAGGTTTCAGTGAAGGATGACAGCATCTTTGCTACCCACGGCATGGTTACTCCATACAACAAAATAACGTTTCCCTCCCATGGTTCTTCTGTTGCATTCAGATGATTCCCCAGCGGTTTATTTCCATCACAGTGAAATCATTGCTTCTTACACTATGCAATCTTTAAAAATACTTGTTTTCTAAGTGTGTTCTCTGTCCCAAACTCCCTTGATAGCCTGTGTTAATTCCCTCTTCAGACATTGCAAGCGGAATTATTGCTTAAAGCTAATTATCCACGAGGGATATACTCTCACATGTGTTTGCCAATGTATATATTTTGTTCCGTATGTTTTAAAAGTGAGCCGTAGAGGTGAATAGCATGGTATAGACTTGCACTGAAACAGTACAAACAGGTGGTGTAGCAGGGAACCTAGATCACTAGTTGGAATCTTGTCTGTGTTGCTAGTGACCCTTAATGTCTAGTTGCTATTTAACGACCCCTATGAAATTAATTGATGGCTTCAGTCGCATTTGTAATGGTCAAGTGAACATGTCCAAAGCCTGTCAGCACCCTGGCACCCTGCTGCTGGTTTCAGTGCCGAGGGAGGGATTCCTCTTCTCTGCCTAGGTGAGGGCACGGATGTGCTGAGCTGGCCGCGGAGGGCTGGATCGCTCTGCCATGTGTGCTCGCTGTGCTCAGGGCATAAACAAAGAAATTCAACCTTGACAGTGGGCGAACATATCACCAGAGCTCACCTTTGGCAAAAGGAGTTTCAGTAATTAGAGAGGTTTTTCATGCTGAAATAAGTGAGACTCGTTCCTCTGCCTGCCTTGTCCTCTCCACTGCCTGCCTTGTCCTCAGGAACGTCCGTTTCTCCTGCCAGAAACTGCTGAAATTGCCTGGCACTGGGTTATGTGTAAGGGCAGCTCTGCTAAGTGTTAGCCATAAAGAAAATGTGGCAACTCAAGTTGAGGTGGTTAAATGCCGGAGAAGCTAGTCTTCAAAAGATCCTGCTGTAATCGGTGTGTGTTTGTGTGCGTGTGTATGAGTGTGTGAATGAGAGTGTGTGTGCGTGCATGTGTAGTGAACAAACTCTAAATATACAGCGTTCAGCTGGTAGCAAGGGATTCCTGGGCTCAGGTACAGCGTGCATTCCTGCACACATATTCCTGGACATATGTGTGTGCAGATGGCCCGATAGCCACTTCGCAGAGTCGCTGCCCCAGCGTCAGAAGTGCAAATTGTGCACATGAAGGAGGTACGTGCAGGTATCGGTGTGTGTGACTCCTTGCCTTCTTTAAAGGTTTTCGGTACACATTTAACAAACTTCATTGTACACTGAGAGAAATGTTAAAGGAGGGAGACTCGTAACACTGAATACCAGCATTATAGTTCATTTTTGGAGTGAGGATCTACCTATACTATAACTCTCAGCCCTGATGAAGAGTCACAGGTGTTAGCACTAATGCTATAGAGGCGTGTTGCTTTGGCACCTCCAGATTAAAACATAGAAAAGCAAGTATAATGGCAATTTGATAAAATAAAGTGTTTGACCTGCTCAGAAATAAAACTGGAGATATTCTAGGATTGCCCGTCGACTTTATGTTGCGTTAGATCAAAAGAACTAATGGATTTTACTCTCCCCTTACCAAAAAGTAGTGTAAAATACTCGTCCATTAAAAATCCTTGTATGCTGCAATCACTGAATTAAAAGGAGCCAGCTTTACATGGGTAGTCAACTAGTGTCCCTGTTCCCACCTAAGGCCAGCTACTAGACTGTTTCTTTAGAATCCTCAGCTGTATGATGAAAGTGGAATAAGTACCTTTGCCGTCGCTCTCCGATGTTGAGAACAGCTATGGGTTCAAAATGAGGCAGGCATTCGAGGTTCATCCCAACAGCACCACCTCGCTTTTCTAGTTTTTCTTCTGTGGCAGACGCTCGTCTGGAGTTAGAGGTTGCAGGGGTGGGTGCCTGGGCAGAGCATGCCCTGTGCAGGTGTGAAGAGCTGCAGATGTTCTCTACCTGTAGTAATCAAATACCCTGACTGGGGTGCATATTCCTGCAGAGATGAAATCTCTCTCTGTATGAGCACCACGGCAAATACCATATAAAAGAGGATGTTCTTTGGTACATAGGCCTTTTACTTTCCTTCCTCTGCAGGCTGTTAATTTAATCTAGCACACCTCTTCCGGAACCGGATAAACTAATGCAGGTTCTGACCCCAAATATTGTGTGTAATGCTATATGTAATTGAATGTAAATGCTGTTAAGGGTTGGTGTTTTGTTTTGGTTTTTTAATTGGTAAGCTGGACAGGATCTAAGTGATCCATTTATTTTGAGACAGATCCTACATTTTTCCCTAGGCAAAACTTCCAGTATTGAGAATGGTAGGTTTGTCTATCAAAGGATAACAAAAAATAGTCATTAAGAGCCTAACTAGCTTTGCAAATACCCTGCAGTTATTCTGCTTATGAACTCTGCTGAAATTAATACAAGCTGTAGGCAATGGCTTGTGGCCGGATCAGGCCCTATGGTACGTGGCAGTATTCTGATGCCAGTGGTTTTAAAAAACAGTTGTTTCTGAATAGGCAGAATTCTGTAATTCTACTCTGTATTTATTAGTTTTTACTTTCTGGCAAATAAATCAAAACCTTTATGTTGGATTTTGCTAGAAAAACTGGAGATCTGTTACTTCAGATTTCTTATGGATAGATATAATAGACACTAATGCATATATAAAATAATTGGTCCTATTTATATTTCTCCTATCCCTTTTTTTATATTTCCATAGAACCCAGGTGCCTATTTCAAAATAATACTATTAGATAAAAAAGCAATGAATTAAAACAGACTGTCACAAGTAAGCATAGTCAGGGAGAGGCAGGCAGGCATGAGACCAAAGGCCTGAAGAATATTCTAAAGCTGCGTCAAAATTAGGCAGTTAATTTGTTCTCTTTATTATCATGAATGAAAAAAAAATCCCAAACCAGAAACAACAGAAATTACAGTCAATAAAGAAGTTATTGGAGTTGAACATGCAAACCCAGGGCCCAGTCTTGCTAACTTTTACTCACCTGAATAATCCTTATTCCTGTGAATGGACTACTTGGACTGAAGGAAAGCACTCTTGTATAGAAGGACCAGTCAAAAAGAAAGAGCTTAGAAAGCTGGTCTTCTGATTCTGCTTTCGCATCTGATCAAGTCTTTTAGCATCTCGGGACCAGTGTTTCACTCCTGATCCCTAAAGCCTTGCAGTCAGGAAATGCTGGCTCTGGGTTTGTTCAGTGCAATACTCCAAGGTTCTTCTGATTCTTAGGTGTCTGTCCAGTCTCCTCCGTGAATTAAATAGCCTTGCTGCTTAACACCCCTTTGAATATAGTGTTTCCTATATCCTATTAGATCCACTGTTTGCCTGTTTACCACTGAGTTTCTAGCAAAAGCGTCATTCCCTCACCCCACCAAAAAATCCCAGTGAACCAACCACCTCCACCACTAAGCAAGCAGACAGTTGAAATGCAGGTAAGTGTCCATTTGTGGCCGGGAGAAGGCAGAGTTTATGTCCTGCTTTGGCAACCAGCAGCTCACAACTCCTTGTATATGGCTCGTAGTGACCCAGAAAAAAACCGGGAAGCCCCAGAGTGAGTCTGCATCCTACGGCAACGTTGCTCAGATGCTCTCCTGCACTAGTCAAGAGGAAAACAAGAAAGGAAAAAAAGGAATTACATCATTTAATTATAAAGGTACAATAAAGTAGATGAAGAAGTTGCACAATAACCAGAGTCTGTTCCATTTAGACAATGACTACTCAGAGGACCTTTCATCTCGCTTTTGGAAGGCTGCCAGTTAAACCTGTCTGGATGGGGCTCTGCTGCCTGCCATTGGAATCCAATTTTATAAAAAAAAAAAAAAAAAATTACAATGACCTTATTATTTCAATCCCTCTTTTGCCTTCCTTCTTCCCCCAATATCCGTGGAAGTCATAGTAAATCCTATTTTTAAAACATTTTATTGCAAGTATACTTAGCCCATACCACCACTGAAAAAAAAAAAAAAGGCAAGTAATTCCCGTGCAGCCTATCTCCACCTCAATTAATATGCAAGATTTCTGGGATGAAAGCATTCTCTATTTGGGTTTGTCAGATGCACGGCACAACTGAGGAAGAAAGGCTTAACAGGAACTACTCCGGCCGTCACTAGGGATTATTTATACACAATTGGAAAAGCCTGAAGAGAGGCTACTTGCAGCTATCTCTAGGAGTAAAAAGAGTTCTTTTCATAACACTACTTGCAATACCTTGCAATGCTGTAGATTTGACTTTTAAAATGCAATGGTTTTGCCAGGTAAATTAGGACAGCCATTTTTTCATGTAGTCTTCATACATTAAAGAATCCAAATGCTTTGTTTAAAATCTGTGCTTGAAATCCCAACCGTTTTCCAAATGGACTCATTATAAAAGGGACTCTATTGAAGTCTTGATTCTGATCCTAGCGAAGTCAATAGTAGATGTTTTATTGAACGTGGTGATGCAGCAAGTTCAGGCCTTTAGTGTTTCCTTTGAGGTTAAAATTGTCCCTGGATAGAAAGGCCAACACAAGGTCTGTGTTCCCTTCTGTCACAGCAGAGTTCTGCTGGAGGGATCCAGTGAAATTTAAGCAGTAAAGAGCCTTTGAGTTAATCTTAGGCTACCCAGGTATTTAGCCTTCACCGTTTTCGATGCCGTAATTATTCTTAGTCTATCGATGTAGATTGGAAGTCAAACAACTGCACGTTTCTAAGATACAGCAAAGACATCCTCTTGTTCAGAGATTTTCTAAAATCATTTAATGGATTAAATCACTGGTGTTTCATGCATGTGAGTTCCAGGAGGATTTGGCTCATCATATTTTAAATAACCAATTTTAATATTTTAATTGCATCAAACTTAAATAGCAATTCATTAAAAAGTATCTCTACCACAAGTAATGAGAACCTGACACGTTCCTCTGACACATCTGAGATAATTAGTTTGATAATATATATCTGCTAAAAATACTAAGAACATATATGTAATTTAACAGAGCTGCAACTGTTTTTAATCATGCTGTTTTAAAGGGCAAATTTCAATCAAGCTGTTGGCTTTCGAGCAAAATTGCCGGTGAAGACAAATGGAAATTTTGCCTGAGTAAAAATGACGGGATCATGCCCTTCTCAAGAGAAACTGATATTTGCAGAGCTGCCTGCAGGACTGCATGCTTAATTCCTGTTCATTTAATTGAGCATCCAAATCCTTTTGAGAAATGTCAGCATTTTTATCCTTTCTGCCTATTGCTTAAAAACTTTTTAAAAAGTGTGGAGGAAAGATTGCATGAGTGCAGATGTGTTCTGTTTACTGTAAAAATAAAAATACAGAAAATTATTTTACTTAAATAGAGGTGAAATGATCTAAATTATTTTGTCATCTCCAGCAATAAAAATCCATATTAATATTGCTTTTTCTCATTGAAAAAGTCTTTCTGTGCACTCAGAATAACTTCAAGAGTGGAACGAGTTCATTAACTATTGCAGAGCCAGTAAATGAGGAAGAAGACTTTATGTTTTGTAGGTTCTGCAAAAATAATGACAATCATTTATAATGTAAGTTACTTAATGGCTCATTGCTAACAAAGTGTTGCTGGAACCCTTGAGTACATATTCACCTCTTTAAGAGCAAAAGGAAGAAATGAGATGGTGTTGCTTAGTTTTTAAGGAATAAATAAATAAAGAATGTGGATTCTGGCATCCAAGTGCCCTTAACAGACCATTCAGAATAGAATCCACTTAAAAGAAAAGAATGTAAACTAACGTATTTTCTCTGCAGGAGAGAAATCAGACTATAAAATGGAAATTTCCCCATTTTCTTTCTCATAAAGCCTAATTCTTCCACAAATAAATATTCAGAACTGCCCAGCTGAGCCTGCTGAAATCATAATCCTTTGTAGATAACTACCAAAATAGATGGAAGAAAGGTAGTACTGCAGTTAGGGCAGGGCTTACAAAGCCAGAATTCAGTCCAAGCTCTGCTATAGTCTTTCTTCATGACCTGAGGCAGGTGACTTAATCTCTCATACCTCAGCTCAGTAGCAGTATAATAGGGATTTTGTTCATTATTATTAATACCAGTTAGAGTTCTACCGTAGGATTTATGAGCCTTAATCATGGATCAGAAAAACGTCCCTGTCCTTTTGACATGTTGCTGCATTTTAAATATTGGCGAGTAATGCAGCCTTATGAGAGACTACAAGGACATGACAAGGTAATTATGTTCAGCATGACCGGTAGTGGTTTTAAAACACCAGCAGGCTAAACACAGTCCTGTAAGCACCATGAAATGCAGGATTCTTAGAAGAGTTGTAAAGAAGGATAATGAATAAGAGGTGCAGATGTTTACAAGATGGTCTTCCAAAGATGGAGGGATGGCACCAGAAAATTCATGGGTCATGTCTGCTTGAAAAATTAATGAGTAGGTGATGGGGATTGACCTCTTTGGTTGACTGTAGGAAGAAGTTGACATTTCCTTAATGAAGACAAGTAGATTACACTAATGAGATAGATATTGGGACAGCAGTCTACAGCTGCTAAGAGAAATGACGTGGTCAGAGTGATGTGTTAGGAAAATTATATTTCTAGCAGCATCCTGAAAAGATACACGGAGGGCAAGATCACATTTTTAAAGGTCAGAAGAAGAAATATTGTAGTAATAAAGGCATGAGATAATGAGAGCCCGGATGGAGAAAGAATATGCAAACCTTAGACATCCCCTGGATCTATGGATGTAGTGAGAGACGTGAGATGAAGATGTTGCTCCAGTTGTTGACCAGAACAACAAGGAAAGTAATAGCGTTGGCTGTGATGATCAAGAGGAGAATTACTGAAGAGAGCATATAGTAAAGAAGGGAGAAGAACATTAGGAACTCTGTTTTAGCTACGATAAGCTCAGTGTGATATCTGTATGTCTATGAGGGAGTATTAGAGAGACTGTGGACCTAGGAAGGGGTGTGGGGTGTGGACCTAGGAAGACAAGTTTGTGTTAGAGGAGTGAATCTGAAAATTGCTGCATGGAGATGGTAGTGGAATCTATGTTTGTGATAGAAATTACCAAGGAGTGAAATACAGAAAGAGAAAAGCCCCATGAACTTCCGGCAGAGCTGGGAGAAGAAAAGTGTCTTCTGGAGGACATGCAAAAGGAGCAGATCCAAAGGCAGTGCAAGAGAAGTGAGTAATGTCACGGTAGCTGAAGAAAGACACCATTTCAGGTTAAAACAGCACAGGAGACTAGTGAAGGTAGCCGACATGCTGCAGCAGATGAGAACAGAGTATTCAGACTATGCTGAAATTTGCCCACTGTGTTAAGTAGAGACTTTGGCAGCAGCAGTTGCAAGGGAGAGGAAGCTGCACTGAACTGGGCGGGGGGGGGGGGGGGGCGCTCCAGGCGGCGTTTGTACCTGCTGTATTCAGAGAGGTTGGTGATGAAAGGGAGGAGAGAAAAAGACACGGTATTTAGAGAGGAAAATAAATGTTTTAAGGTGAAATGATGTTTTAAGATGAGAATATTTTAAGAGGAAAGAGATCGAATGGTACTTGAGTTATCAGAGGAGTGTGAGAGGTCAAGGAGAAGAGAGAACGAGAGGACAAGAATGGCCATAAGGAAAGTCAGGAGATAGGATAAGACTGGCTCAGTGGCAAATAAAAGAAATGAAGGAAGAGAGCTGTATAGGAGGTTTTTCATCTGTGGGAGAGAAGAATGAGGAAGGAGTTGTAGGAGGGGAAGAGGAAACAGAAGGAAGAGCTACTGGAAGAGGAAGATCATAGTTTGTCATTTTTCTCATGGAAGAACTGGGTGAAATCCTGTGTAACAGCTGAAGTGGGGGCTGGAGGAGGTGGGAGGGTCTGAGGAATGAGCCAAATGTGGCAAAGAGGTGACTGTGACTGTGAGTCTGAGATTTAACTGAGCTGAGCTGGAGTAGCAAGTCTAGGAAATGAGCAGAACTGAATGGGGGAACAATGCGTTTAGAGTGGAGAAAGTTAGCCAGGCAGCGGGGTTGCCATTAGAGATGCTCTGCTGTGTGAGACCTAGCAGAGACCAACTGGTATGGGTCAGTTGGGATTTGGGATAGGAGGGCAGGAGTAGATAGGGGAATGCAGGGCAAAAGGTCTATGAATGAAAGAGTGCAGCATGGATAACATCAGCATGTGGAGAAAGGAAAGAAATCATAGAGGGTGATAAAAGACTGAGAGCTGGCTAGGAGTCCTTAATACTGATGATCTGAGGAGACAGAAAGGCCAAGCAAGCTTAGCGTGAAGGTGGTGGCCAATGGTTGTTGCAGAAAGAGGCCAGGGGATGGTCCAAGCAGTGGAGCAGGAAGATGGGGGGAGAGGGCAGGGCCCAGTATGAAGCCCTGTCTTTTTGGTGACTGACAGGATCAAACAGGGTTGTAGTCTGAATGGAGGAGACACTAAAACATAAAGCTTAAGGGGCAGAGAGGTCACTACCACTGACTGTCTTCTATAATTTGCCCTGCCTTCATGCTGCGAGTTCATCCGGTGTCATACAGAGGTGTCAGCATGGTTCTCCCCAGCAGAAGTCAGCGAGTTTGTCCAATGCTTGGAACAACTGCGCTGCAGTCTCAGATGGAACCTCCAGTGCAGATAAACAAATATTAACTACAAATTCAGGATATTTTCCACAAAGTGGGGGGTGGAGAAAGGTATTTACAGACCTGAGGGGCTTTTACGGAAAAGGTCTTTTCAGCCTGTTGTACCCCCATCCCAGTGCTTCTGCACTTAAAGCGCTGCAGTCTCTCAAATAACTGCCAGGCCAGCTAGGGAGTCTTGGGTCGGAAGTAACTGCTCAGACCCCATGGCAATCTGGCACATCCAGGTACTGCTCTGCTGGGCTCACGGTCAGATTTTTCCTTACTGAGTGGCCTGCTATTGTCTGTGCCCACTTCTGTTTCTGACTCCAGTGGAGGTGTAACCTTGGAACAAGCTGCAGTAGCCTCATGTGCTTTGGGGGTGCCACAGAAGCTGGAAAACTGGCACTCGCACCCCCTTAAAGCAGAGCTGAGAGGATTTTCCTAGTATCCCCAGCTGCTTTTTCCAGCAGCTCCACCTCAGTCATCCCCGGAGGGACTCTGCACTCAATGTTGAGAAGGAAACTGTATGTCCTGAGCTGGGTGATTATCAGCGTCTCTCGTCAGATGACAGGGAACACGCTCAGGCTCTGAAACTGCTTCATTCCCCTGTGCCACCTCTGTTCAGTGTAAGTAAGTGTCTGACCTACCTGTTTCAAAGTGCTCTTTCTTTGATTCTTTTGTTTCTTACCATAGCATGCAAGCTGAAACACCGCAAAGGAACAGAGGTTCCAGGATGTCCCATGTATATGGCAAAGTTGGTCCCATTAAGATATCCCACCAGATCGAGGGAAAGTCATTGAGAATCTCTCGTCGCAGCCCTTATTTAATTCTGAGACCTCTTGTTGGTTTTAAGTTTTAACAGCAGACATTTAAAAAAAACCTTCCTAAATGTATTTCTAGACTTTCTAATAGGGTGAAACAGTTATGCTAATTTTATTGGGTAACAGAAACTATTTGAAAAGGTCTTTCTGCTGAAATATGAATGTACAATGCTTGTCTCTGTGTCTCCATTAATCAGCACATATCTTTGAATATGCAAAAGAGCCTTTATAATGTAGATACTTTTGCTTTCTGCCCAGTGGTCATTTAATGACATAAATATTATAACAGAAACAAAAAAAGGAACAAAACCATTTTTCAATCAGATGTTAAAGGTGTAAATTAAGGTCGCTAGCCTGACTTTGAAGGGGTGATGCTGATTTATGGTAGCTGATGATCCAACTGCATTGCTTTGTCTTAGGTACTTAGGTGGTTCCCATTGAGACAGTATCTGAATACTGTACTTCTTGATCTTTAAACATAAAGGACTTCTGAAGAGTGGAATTGTCCCGGTTTTACACAGAGGACAGTTGCCCAACAGTGCAAACGTCCTGCAGGACAAAAGTTCACATTGGAAAGAAATTTCTCATTGTTATTCTCTCAGTGCACGAGCTGGTGTTTTGTCTTAAATTTCATCCCTTTTCTATTCACCAGTCCTCAAGATTACCCAGTTCTGCTCGTATGATATTCCATAATGGTTAAAGAGATAGGGAGGAATGTTACACTGATCAGAGAGACAAAGGAGCCAGCTAACAGGAACAGGGGAAATGGAAAAACTCAAATAGCTTAATGGGCTCCAATTGGGAAGTTGGATAATTTCCATCTCAGACTTCTGAAAGATGTGGTAAGTGACATTGCAAGTCCAGTAAAAAGGATTTTCAATAAATCTGTCTAATTAGGATGGTACAATAGGAATGAAAAGTAGCAAATCTATATTTAAAGAAAGGAGAAAAAGTTGTCTGGGCCACAGCTGACCTTTTAGTTTGATCATAATAATAGCAAGCAGAGTTTAATGTAAGTTCTAAAGGAAAGATTAATTAAATGCACGGGGGGAAATGAAATAAACATGCAACATACGTTTTTCTATTTGAAGTGTGCCAAACTACCCTGATATATTTTGGTAGGAAGATAACTGGGTTTCGAGACAAGGAAATGCATTAGACCTAAGTTATCGGGATTTTGGTAAAGGATTTTATATTCTGTTCCTAAGGAAATGGTTTGTTACAATGTTAAGGTAATTAGTACACAATTTACCGTGTGTTTAAGGAACTGATCAAAGGAAAGCAACAAGTGCTGAGCGAGGGAGTATCAAGATGAAGGTCAACAGTAGAGTTCCTGAAGTATGGGACCAACCTTATTTAATAATGTCATTAATGACATTGGAGCAGGGTCTGTAAGGGGAGGTGATAGCTCTCATTGGGCTGGGCACAAAGGAATGAAGTTATGACATTTGCTGCTGCCGTAAGAATGAGACATTGCCAAGAGAAAGAAGGCCTGGAATATTATATACGAAGAACTGGGTAATGTTGAGGACTGGGTGGTAGTAAAGATGTGACATTTCTTTCAGTGTGAACTTTTGGTCCTGGAGGACGTGTTTATGTTGTTGGGCAAATACCCTCTGTGTTGCACATTGGAATTCTGGTCCCCCAGACATCCAGGCTATGAGGAGACTGGAGCTCAGATGGCTTCCTCCTGCCCAGGTAGTGCAGCGCGTTTCCTTTCAGGGTGGGAAAGGTGCATACCTGAATCTCACCCAACGTGCAGTTGGGATGTGACCACAGAGCACACCTCAGTGGGGACAAGGGGTTCGTTCAGGCGCACCTATCTTGAAGTGCAGACAGAGAGTGGCGGAGCCATGATCAGAAGACAGGTGGATGTGACTGAAGAACAGAGCTGACCAGATATTTCAAGTGGAGAAATGTTAAAGTCGTGGGCAAGGTGTTAATCAAGCCTTCTCTGTTACAATCTTTGCTATTCTTGTTAACCACCTCTGAGAAAGATGAATTCAAAGCAGGTCCAGAGTGGGGTTACTAGTGTGAGGAGAGGAATGGAAAATCTATTTTACAAATATAATTGTTATCCAGAAGAAATGAGGTTAAACACAGGAGAGGGGGAAGATGTGTTTAAGCTAAGGACAGCATTAGCAGGGAAAACGGTGTGTCAGGGCCATGAATATATGTAGGCTGGAAGCTGTGCTGAAGTGGGGCTCTGGAAGGAATGATGAGGCCACAGCACTTCTAACAGGTTTTAAGGATGAAGATGGATATAGTTAGGAAGAGGGATTATATGATATACTTGCCTGCTATGCAAGAAAAATGAACCCGGTCCTTTCTAGTGCTGTGTCCTTGTGAAACATGCCATAGGACTGTGAAGGATTAATTTATTATTACTATTAATTCCTCTTTTTTCCCCCAGTGAGGAGCATATTCAGCTCTGTATCAAACAGGACCTGATGGAAGGAGTGTTTGTCACCAGGCTGCCTGATACCAGCCATGGGTGTCTGGTGAGAGGGAAGGGACCGAAGACAAATCCAGCTGCACCATCCCAGCTGCTTTGTCTCTTTCACCTGGATCTGAGCTGCACTTTGTTTCCTTCCTGTGACACCCCACGCATCCAGGAAGGACTGGGGATGAGGACTGTGTGCACTTAATGCACATTTTACATAGCTTTCCTTTAGATAATGCAGTTAATAGGGTCTTTGTTTCCTGGCTCCCCCGTCTGCTTGCATTTCATATTGCCTTAGCTCAACGACAGCAAAGGACTGTTAGATTCTCAGCCATTTGTATTCATAAGCCAGGAGAATGCAGAGCCTTCAACTTCTTCATTAAAATAGTTTATATAAAATAAAAGAGAATTTCCGTACTATATTTAAACATTCAGGATGGCTGGCAGCAGCGGAATTAAACTCATATTTGCACATATTTAAATTACCATGAGATGTGTATTTCAGTTCACAAAATGTTCAGCCATTTGGCTGGTGATGCTGGGTGAGTTTCCTTATGGTAGGAAGGATTTTGCCACAGGGTCCACCAGCTTATGAGGCCTAAAGGCACCCACTCCCGGGCTTTGTTCACTTGTGTGTGCAGCAGCAGACCACAATTCTCACAAAAGTTTTGGGGAAAGGTCTTACGAGGAACAGAAAGGCTCCACAGCACTAAAGATAGGAAAGGATCGTCTAGGATAGCCTTTTGGGCTATAGTTCAGCTCCCAAAAAAGGTGGAAATAGGGCTCCATCAATCAGGATGGAGCAAGACAAGCTGGGATGCTCTGCCTGTCTGGATGTTCGGGGAACCTTGCCTGAGACTCCGGGTAGCAAAGCTGCCTTCTGCGTTACTGGAAGAAACTGTTACCCAGCTCTGCACCTGAGTACCTGGAGAAGGAGGGTTGTACCTGAGGTGGATCAGAGAAGGAGTTTCTGTTTTCTACTTTTGTTGAGGAATGACCACAGCCTTATGAAGAGCAGCCCCTGTTCTGCTCCGGGTGAACCAGAAAGGGTGGTGGCAGAGACCGAGAGAGGGAGACTAGAGGTTGTTGGTGTTGCCTCTATGGGCATGTCACATACATGGGAGCAGCTGGATATGAGGTCCTCTGCCTGTGCGCTGAGCTGCGTGAATGCGAGACAGCTGCTTTTTAGGAGCCGTATATCTGTGGCACAGGGATGCTATGCTAAGCCACTATACGCTGCTGAGGGTTTGGAAGAAGGGCAGAGATACATGGTTTTCTGTGGTCATTTTTGTAGACCTGAGCCATCTGTCCTTTTTCTATGAAATAATCTTTCATATCGAAGAGGAAAGAGGAATCCTTTCTACCTGGCGTCCTGAGGAGCCTCCAGTTTTCAAATGCTATTCCTTGTGATTCATTGATCCTAGTGGGAAACTGGGAGAGGTAGCCACAGACTCCCAGAGGTGGCATCAGCTTTGTGGGGACGGGAGCATGACAACACCGTCTCACACTGACCACTCCATAAGGTCCCGTTTCCCAGTGATGAAGTGGCTGCAGAATGGGCTTGCACAGCATCTTGGCCTCAGGACTTGGAAAATTCTGTTTGGGGAAAGCATGGGGACTTGCTTCCAATCTGGGAAAGAGGCTTTTAAACAGGAGGTTTCATGGGAAAAAGTGGGGCAACTTGTTTAAGTGCCTTCGAGGGAAGGAGAGAGAGACTACTTGAATGGTTGGAGGGAGGAGAGGTGTATGTCAGCGTAAGGTCTGGCCTCACACCAACAGCGATAGCACTACAGGGGTGGCTTCTGCCTTCCCCCCAGCCTTTTCTTCTTATCCCTGCAGTTAGGAACCCTGTCCTGTCCTTACCGGAGTCCCCCACACTCTGTGCCACACCAGAACTGGTAGCACATCTTTCCCCCTCTTGTTCACCAGTTACTGTTAGCATCCCACCTGTGACACAGCAACTAATTGCATTGTCAATGCCTTCAAATGAAGAAGCAGCAGCAGGAGCAGATGAACTCTTCAGCACCAAAGTCTTCTTTTCCTGTGCTTGTCTCTAAGAATACAAGTACAAAGGGAGAGGAAGGCGAAAGAAGCAGGATTTCTCTTAGCAAAAAGTTGCCTGCAGTGCTGAGCCATAGGCAAGTCTTCAGGCCCAAGCTCTGCTTCGCCCGCTGCCAGCCTTGCTTCAAACCAAGGGTTCGTGGCATCCTTTTAGTAGTGTTGCTGTACTTCAGCCAGGGGGTAGGTTTTGGCTGGTGGCATTAGGATGACTGGAAGGACATGTCTTCTTTAAAGATTCTCCTCCCTTTGAGTGTAGTTCATGGCATTTTGGGAGTTCTTGGACCTGCATTTTGAGGTGACCTGCACTTGATCGCTGTGGTGGGATGGTACAATTGTATCTGTCACCTAGAAAATTAAGTTGTTTGAATGTTCATCTTGGGCACGTGAGTTAGGCACTCAAATACCTCCTCTGGGGACTAAGACTTTTCAGGCTGCTTGTGATAATGTTTCAGTGCTTGTCTTTAGTGTCCATGTTTTGAAATGAGATCCAACTGTCCAGCTCTCAGAGGGCAGAGATTGCCCCATTTCTATCCATGCTGGTGGCAATTTCCACCAGGGTGGGTGTAAGGGTAGGGTAGGGTATGACTTTGTCCTAACATTTAAAGATCAGATATGAGCACTTCTCAATTCATTTCAACGCTTTCTTTCTAGGGTTTTGGTCTGTGCTAAAATGCCAGTTTGACCTGCACCCCTCCTCCAGAGCAGGAGCATATCATTCTGCATGGCATTGGAAGAGGCCACAGAAACTTTCTGGTAGATTTGGTGGAGCCTAGCTGGTGAATGGGTGGGAGTCCTTGAGCTTGTCTCATGCATCTTGGACCCCGTCTATGTGTATTAACCAAGGCCATCAGGGTCTGCAGACTGGGCTGCCTATATGGTGCAATTTCACAGCAGTAACATTTATCACAGAATCTACCCCTTAAGGCAGGTCAGTGCTCCTGAGTTTAAACTTTCATTTGAGAAAGTTTTGCTATCCATCACTGCTATGACAATGACCTTCAAAGTTGACACCATAGTTTAGGCATCTGGTGCACAGATACTTGAACCAGAAGGTAGAGGACACGTAAAAAATTGGATGGGATGTGCATGGAGGAAATAGGTCAGGAGTCCTCTCTATAGTCATTATAGAGTCATTATAGTCACAGTTTCTTTTACCATCAGGCTGTTCCTTTTCAAAGGCTAATATCAATTATTTTTCCTTTGTTTCTAAGGGCCTGGGAGCTGAGAAGTGACTTCTCTGACATTTCAGTATATCGCTGTAAAGAATATGGAGAAAGTTGTCACATGAAACATATAAGAGCCCGTTTACCCACCACAGATGCCAACCTAGTTTCAAAGGTTTTAAGAAGGCATATTGTCTGCTATGCTGTTTGTTTGATATTCTTCTATTGACATATTGTCTTCGTAGCTTTTTCATCTGCTAATTGATGTATGGCTGTATACACTGGTCTTTCAGCTGTGCTTGAGTTTTATGTTTGACACAGTACTTTGTTTATTCATGATTGTTATGGTCCTATTTAAAGATTTAGGAAGGCAAGATAGAGGTACGTTTGTAGCTCTCACAGCTTTGGAGATAACTTTATCGAAATGAACCAAGGGAAAGCAGAGATGCAGTGAGTACCTGAGCACTCAAGCAGCCTGAAAAAAATCACTCGGCAAGGTGATCACTGGAGTCTGCCGTTCATCTCACTGGAGCATCGCGTTTCAAGCCAGACGGTGACAACGGAACTTCAGGAATGAAGGGGAGGTCAGTGTGGGAATGAAACCACTGGGACTGAAAGCTTGGAGCTGTGGAGAAAAGAAAATGGAGACAAAATCAGAGGAGACTTACACAAAAATGTGGAGGGGAAGAGAGGACGGGAATGGAAGCACCAGTGAGCAGAGACAGGAGTGGCTAGAAGGGGAGCAGGTCTTTGGTTGAGTATGAAGGCCAGGATTTGGCCTTGAACAAATATTGAAATGATAGCAGGTACACAAAGAACATGTTTCCCCTTTGACTGTTAGCAAACTGTTGTACTGGCAGCATGTTTATGGAAGGTGTGGGGACACCCTGAACTCCAATCCTGCCTGTGAACCAGGCTCGCTGTGAGATTTTTCAGCCAAAGATACATTTGGGTCCTCACTGTAGTATGGGCAGACAAGGGCAAATCTGTGACCAACCTTGTGAGTCTTGAAAGGGTAATTTCACCTGCCACTTACGTCTGTGCAGAGCCTCCTTGGCGGCAAGTCTTCCAGCAGAGCGCTTTTGATCAAGTTTTCCTCCAGAAACTGAAGCAGGAACCAGAGTCCTTTGGAAAGCCCTGCATATAAATATCTTGTTTAGTTAGTCTAATAAAAGTATTACTAACAGTGCTGCTTGGAGGATTTATTGGGGGATTTCACTAAGACAGTGTTAGCAGTGGAATTACAGTCATTCTCTGGTAAGACCTTGTCAATGCGAGAGAAAATAACGTTGATCCAATCAGAGATATTTTACAGGATCAATGTAATATTCCTTTGCATAATCACAACTGAAGGATTATGGGCCTGTGTTGGGAGTGACGAAGGATCACTTGACAGATCACAGCCTCATTTGTTCTCATTGTTTTAACTGGTGAAGTACAGGCAGTTTTTAAAAGTGTGCATATATACCCCTGTATCTTAAATAAATCAAGGCTCCTTTAGGCCACAGGCATTATTTTCAATCTATTGCTTTTAAACAATATTTTGGGCTACATACATTTTTCATAGCTGAGCCATACTGAAGCATCTTGGTATGACCTTGAGACAATTCCCACTGCAATCCAGGAAGCCAGTGTACATGAAATGGGAGAGGAGGCCCTGAGGTAGGCAGGGAGGAGGAGAAGACAAATCAATGTACAGCACGAGCCTTATAGCCCAAACATCATAAGGGACCCTGAATAAGTTTGCGTAATTGAGCTTTTGGATAACGCAGCAATTCCTCCAAGGGGATACAAGTGTTGCAGATGACAGCGAATTCAGGAGACTCAAGAGCGTACTGTGGTATGCTGAGAATAATTTATAATAAAACAAGACCTCCTCGTTGGTTACGCTACTATCTTTGCATTTTTCAAGATCCCAGTACTGCTCTGTTGCTTTAATGACAGCTTTGCCACGCATTGTGGAGGTCCTAAATCCCTCCACTGGCTGCACTTACCTAGATATCCCCCCGGCTTTAGGGAGGCTTCTTCGGCCACGGAAGAGGAGCAGTATGTTTGATGGCTTCACCACATTTGACTGACTGGTTCCTTCGGATTTGTGTGTACATCTCAATGAACGATGGAAAGGGAAAACGGTGGCTGAGGCACAGAGCAATGGCTCGGCTCGCTGATAATATCAAGGGCCATTCAAACTCCAATCTTGTGGTTTCAGATGACTTCAACTGCAGGGCTGCAAAAGTTATTTGGGGAAGAAAAAACAGCTATTACAAGTGACATTTAAAATTAGATGGGACACAGCTCTCGTGAAAACACAGCAGGGATCAGCCTGTTTCCATCAGGGGCGAGGACAGATAACTGAACATGTCCCTTCTGCCGTCGTGGGCAGAGTATAGCCTGTATCAAAGCATACAGCTTTGCTAGAAGGTTGTGACTAGCACGGGATGTGTGTACAGAGGAGTAAGTGAGAGGATGCAAGAGCCTGTTGGAATTAACCCCTTTGAATGAGCTCAGGCCAGGGGCAAGACCTCCAAGAGATTGTGGTCCCCATGGCTTTGCCTTGCACCAAGAAGCAAGGGAAGGGTGAGAGGAGGCAGGGCCAAGGTTACCCGCACTCTCAGCAATGCAGACAGGTCGTAGCCTCCAGGCAGCACCAACACCTGCCAAAGTCGCCCAGTCGCCCTCACCCTTGGATGCCTCACATTTGGCAATGCAGATCTTCCACAGCCATCGCTGTGGGATCATTTATGGAAGAAGACTGGCTTGACGGCTCCCCTTTGCGCTGCCCGGTGCCTCCTGTGCTCTGCGGCACGTGGTGGGGAAGCGGCCGCAAATCCCCTCCTTGCACGCACCGTGACCCCCTGCAGCGCTCTGCCTGCGCGGGCTCTTGCTGCCCATGGGAGAGCTGCTCCCGCTTTGCTGACGGCCGTATCCATAGGACCTGTGTAACTCTGCCCTGCGTGTAAGCCCTGGGAATTTGCCATGCGTCTGGCACTGTGGGTGGCATCGACACAACAGGACAGGCTCAGGTTGCCAAAATCATGAAGTGAGAATAATCACGGTGCCTTTTTTTTTTCCTTGCTACCTGGAATAATCAGCGATCAGACTGCTTCTACAAAATGCAGCGCTGAGAAGTAATCTGTTAGAGTAATCATTTACTGTATCAGCTCTGACCACCACAGCCCTCAGATGTATTTATATCCTTGCAATTCACGGCTGCCTGTCAGTTGTTCTGTTGGTGAGCCTGTAGAAAATCCATATTAAAAAAAAGGTTAGGGGTTCTGACTTAAACCAAGAAAAGCATGAAAAATCAGAGTAAATCCATGCTGATAGTCTGGTCTTCGTTGCGTAAGTTCAGGATGGACCCTTATCTGGGATTTTCACTCTTAACTCTCAGTGTCCTGGCTCTGGTGAGGCTCCTCAGATCACGGATATTTGTGGACTGTGCATATTTCCATGTTGGTGGATCCATTGGCATATGATGAGCATACCAGTGTAATTTGCATTTTAAAGTAGTCTTAAATAAGCTCTCATGTCTGCAGCTGGGCTTTGAGAGGATCATGTTCCCTGGAGTTAGCCCAAGGCAATGTGCTGAAGATCACACATAGCTTTTACTCTGTTCTTGCTCAAGCAAAACTGCTTTTAAGTCCAGGGGAGCAAAGTCAGTCTTGCTGAAGTTGGAAGCAAGCATGCCTTTGACTTCAGTGGGACACGGATTTTGCCCAGCATTAATTTTTGC
This sequence comes from Mycteria americana, assembly GCF_035582795.1. Lineage (NCBI taxonomy): Eukaryota > Metazoa > Chordata > Aves > Ciconiiformes > Ciconiidae > Mycteria > Mycteria americana. Next base: position 65,044,998 of record NC_134365.1, read on the forward strand.
TTGTGAAAAGACTTGAGGAAAAAATGAGAAAGGCCTTCTAGACCAAACCTCCCAGGGGCTTACTAATCACTCCTTCTTGCACAGGTTCATTGCCATGTGAGTACCTTGAAATATTCCCTTGAGTTGAGCAGGAGGTTTGCCTAGAGAAAACGACCTACATACAAGGCAAGTGCCATGTAACACTTGCAGTTAACGTTTTATTTGTTGGTATAATAAAAGCACGTCAACAATTCAGTCTTGCCAAATTCCACTTGCCTGTTTGGCTGGGATATGTATTTTTTCCTGAGGAGGGAGTAAAATGATGTTCATTTATTTCTTTACTACGCTCCTGGCAAGGAAGAAGATTTTGTGCCCGGGCCGATAAATTTTCAAGTGAATTTTTTAAAGTTGTTATTCTGAACCACTGCCCAAAAAAGTCCAAGGAAAAATAATGTGAGACTTTATATCAATTCATATAACTACCTTTACAAATGAAAATGTTGGGTCTTTTCTTGAATAGTCCACCATGCCTCTAACATCGCTGTCTCTGCAGAACTCATTTCTTCTGTGAAAGCTGCAAATGTAAATGTTCCCTTTCAAACAGTGTCACTCACAAATAAATAACGCAGCTCTTCCTTGATGCACGTTGTGTCAACCAAATCGTTTCCATCGTCTTATGCTTGTTACTTTTTCATTTTTCCCAGAGGGATTTGCAATCATTACGAGTCACTTTCCATTTTGACTTGTAGCCTAAGCAATTGAACACGAGTGCAAGGCTTCGGTACGAGAACTGCTCACTGCAGTTAAGTGCAACCCCCGTTAATGACCAGGTAAGGCCAGGCCTTTCGATCGTAATCTCTTTGGGGGACTGATCCGACAGGCTGTTACACAGGGTGGAGAAACATACCACGGTGTTCATGTCACTGAAATTTTTATACCATCCCGTCACAGTAGCATCTAAACACAGACATGCACATCTCCACAAGGAAACACAGCTCAGAGACTGTCTGGAATAGATATGCTATGTATTATTAATTACCCAGTTGAAGTATCTACAGTAATATTTGTACTATGCCCTCTGCAGCTCTATTCCCCCCACCCTTTTAAAAACTTCATTTGAATATTCTTATTTATTTTAAGCTGCCTGGTGACGCCCAGGCTTGAGGAGCTTAATTCCTGCTGTAGGCAGGGAAAGTTTGACACTTCTGTGCACGCGGTCCTTGCCGTTATGCGGGCTTATTCAGCAAAATGGCCGATGCGGGCAGAAGATGTGTAAATCAGCGAGTGCTGCAAGAAGAGCACTTAATTGGAGCTTTATCAAGTGCCTGCAGAGCTGACCTCCGAGCGGTAGCTGAACCACAGCTGGGATGGGAGCGAGCCAGCAGCTTTCACTGATGACTAAGTCTGTGCACTGGGAAAGGATTTGCTTACAGAACTTGCCTGCTTTACCCATGGGTGGCGGAGCACTGCATAGCTAGGGGTGACTTAAATCATCCTGCTTAACTCACTTAAATTCTTCCTTTCAGCACAGATTCATAGCTCTCAGTACACTCTGATGACTCTATAGTGTTGCACGGGGGATTTAAGTTAAAGCCAGGCTGCTGACTGTCGGGGTCAGCGCGGTGCTAACGGCATGGGGGGGACGTCAGACCGTATGGTGACACGATGATGGCATGTTCAGGCCTGTGAAGTTTTTTCTTGCTGTTCTGGCATTGGAAGAGCAGATCCGGACTGTTCCTATCCCTTCTGCATGAGCATCTCCCTGCCCTGCACGTCTGCAACTGCATATACAGAGACAGGCAAACATCAAATAGTTCCAGATATTTGCCTATTGAGAAACAGATCCCAGCAAACTATGAAGTGTACTGAAGAAAATAAAGCCCTGAAGGTTGAAGGCAAAAGGAGAAAGAACTGTGTAACATTTCAAAAACCTGAAAATGATGAAGGACCAAATTAATTTGGAGATAAAATCTAAACAATCCTCACAGGTAATTGGGAACGTATTGACAACATTTTACTACGTCTGCAAAAAGCCGTGGTGCTGTATATGAGAAAGAAGATCATATTGTTAAAAACTACAATAACTTCGCTATGAAAGGAAGTAAAAGTAGCAGGAAATAAAAATTGTGAATGTGCCTGTTCTCACATGCAGGAAGAAGAAAGGGCACCACACTGAAATATCTGGAAATTAGAAACGAGGAATGGTAAAAGCTAGATAGGGAAAGAAGTGCAAGAAGGGAAAGCTATGTCTAGCTGAGTTAATACAGGAAACAAAGCGCCAAAAGCTATTAAAAAGCAGACACTTCAAGTAAATTATTATTATATACTCTGCAATAGCAAAGCATATTAAAGATAGAAATGCTAACAATAGTATTTGTCTTTTGCCAAATGGAAATGATCAAAAAAATAAGTGGAAATCAAGGATATGTTTAATAATTATTTTTATTCTTCTTTTGGAAAAAAGCTAGATGAGTTATTCTTGCTATTTGATGACAACAAAATACTTTCTTCTCCAGTAATAATTTAGACCAGCGGAGCACAGTTAATAAAGTCAGTCATTTTAATTTAATAGATCTGAATAATTTGATACCAAGCATTTTTAAAGAGCGGGCTAAGGAAATTTCCAGACTTAATTCATATACCTGGTGATTTTCAGAATTTGTCAGGATACTGGTGAAATATCAAAGATGTAGGAGAAAGCTGGTATTATTCAAACTCTTGAAAAGTGTAAATATAGCAATACTGGGAAAAGTAATGTAGCAGCTAATGTAATTAATTAATAAAGAATTAAATGCAGATATGCTGACTAATGCTAATCAACACGGATCTATAACAATAGATCTCATTAAACAAATTTTTGTTGATAAAGGTGCTAGTGTTGATCGAATATTCCTTCTCTTCTTTTAGGCACTTGACTCGGTACCAGATGACATTTTGATTAATAAGCTACAGAAACCAACATGATGCACATTAAATGGATTAAAAAGCTGGCTAAATTATAGAGTTTAAAATGAAATTTTCTATAGACATAAAACAGATTTCACAGGGTGTTACAGGTAACAGCTTTTTGCATTAGGCTAGTTATCATTTTTATTAAAGAACTAGAAAAAAACATGACAAAGTGATCCATAAAATATACTCATCATAGTTTGGGGAGTGATAAATAATAACGAAAACCAGGTAACTCTGTGGAAATGGTTTGGATCTCTTTGTAAAGTGGACAGAAACAATGTGTACTTTAGGTACCTGTGTTTGGGACAGTGAGATGGCGTATAGATATAGCTGATGTATCCTAGTGTCTGTACTGGAAGCAAATTATGTACCTTAGCGGTGCCTCAGATGACATGTCTCGGGGTACAGCTGGCCCAGACATCATCCCTGCATAGCACTCCACTGGGCTACAAAGACTTCATAAGGCGATAATATTTGTTTTGCAATGATGTAAGTTTTCTGGCTTTTCCATTTTTGGCATCACGCACTCAGGAAGGGTTGAGACAGCTGAGAGGGTTCAGGGCAGAAGCGATGGTGCCGTCCAGGAGGGTACGCTCTGTAACGCAGGGCTTAAGGAGCTCAGCCAGCCAAGCTTAACAAAGAGAAGATTGAGGGGTGGCTTTATCATAGGCTATAAAACCTGCGTATGGAAAGGCAACCTGCTCAGAGAAGGCTCTGTATCTAGCAGGCAGATACTGGGTGCATCACAAGTGGAAGGCTGGGGTTAAACCAGCTGAATTCAAACGAGATATAAGGCCAACCATTTTAGTGAGGAAGGCATTAACCCCGGGAACAGCCTGCTCTCAGAGGTGGCAAATTCTCCATTGAAAACTTAGACTGTATCTTCCGAACAGAAATAAATTCAGGACAGTCCCGTGGCCTGTCCTGTGCTGGGTATCTGAGTGAATAATCACAGACCTGCCTTCTGGGCTCATAATTTGTGATTTAACATTACACAGAAGTTGCAGCACTGGAAAACGAGTGCCTGACACCAGGAGTTCAGATTTTATGTGTCAGCCAAGGGGTTTTCTGGCTTTCCTGAATGTAGATCAAAACTTGGAGTATTTTATGTGCGTCAGTACGCAAAGCCATAAATGCATCCACTTCAAAGCACGCATCCTTGCCACAGTTTGGGTCACTGGGGGATCTGGTGGCATAGCAATGCGATAACCTAGGAGCTCTCTTAATGCAGGGCCATATTCTGCTGCTGCTCTGCGATCAAGCTGAGAGGATTTTATCAACTTCAGCAGCATTTTACTGTAGTGTAACTCAGAGCTGAGTTTACCCTGGCAAGTCAGCACTGTCAGTTGTCCCACAAGAAGGGATGCGGTGGGTGATGACAGCAGCAGGCAATAAAAGAGGGAAAGAATATATGGGAAAGACAGCGAGGAAGGATAGATGGAGGAAAACTGTGAGGAGCATGATGGAGGCTAGAAAGCAGAAAAATGGGAAAGCTGCATTTTAAGCCATATTTCATTTTAAGCCATATTTTTGTGTACATAAGAAAAAAAGGGGGAGAAGTATTGCACAAAAAAAGGGAGATTCGGGAGGGGGAGGCTAGAAGAGAAAGAGCATGTAAATAAAGAGTGGGGAGAGAGAAAAGGGGAGGAAACAGCAACATGTTTGTTAGTCTTCGTGACCTTCCGTTACACTTACTGAATTATTTATTTTGATATCTGCTGGTATCTTCCTGCCAGCCATTTAGTGTCACGATATAAATAAGAGCAGAACCCTGTTACTGCCGTTCCTGGAGGGATTTTGATGTTGAACAGCAATGGTGCACCTCCCCCCACCACCCTGCCATTAGGTGATTAAGAATTATATGCCGAGTGTCTCTAATAACTAAAGGGAAAGGGCTGCTCAGCACATTTGGAATGTAAATCTCATTTTTTTCTCTTTTGTAGGTCATGAAATGCAGCCCTCTTCTAAACCCCTGTGCTCAGATCACAAGCTCCCGCTGCACACACATTCCTCAGCCTATCCTCTGCAAGGGTGACATTTCACCCGGCACTGAACCACTCAGCATCCTGCGGGCTTGAGATAATTATTATTATTTTAAACACAGACATGCTGCATCATGTCACTTAAAAATTCCTACGTAGATGTTATACCATATGGGAAAGCAGACTATTGAAAAAACAGAGATCGATGCCGTATTTCAATTAAAAAGCAAGAACTTCATTTATGTTTTTCCCTAGCCTGCAGATAGTCACAGGATGCCATTTTCAGGGAGTCAGCACTTACTAGCCAAAACTTCAGAAGTGTTCACCGCCCAGCCCCTCTCAAGTAACCCATATAACTGCTTTTTCAGAACAAGCCCTTTTGGGCTCCATATTTAGTTCCTGAGGTCCTACATCTCCTGCCCTTGGCACGTCCTTTGCAGAAGCAGGCTCTGGGCTATTGCAGGAGGAGCCGGTGGCCTCTGGAGAAGATAGCGTCGTGGTTGTGCTTTGCAAGAAGTGAAAGGGAGGGAAGAATCCCTTCCTTTCAAAACACAGATGAGCTGAACTCTTTGCTTTATGATTGGGGGCATTCAGTTATAATTCAGGGCATGGATGGTCAGTTTTTGTTTCTTAGTATAGTGACATTATGGGACACGCGGCTCAGACCTTGTTTCATGTTGGAAGAGCGAGCAAGGTATGTAAACAGTTAAAAGGAGGGGAGGGAGGTAAAAGAAAAAAGAAGTTAAAATTACTTGGTGTTTGTTTTGGTTTTGGGATAGACAGTTTCTGTCTCTGGAGAGAAATTCACTTTTCTACACCACTTAAATCTCTCTTAAACCCTTGAAATAGAGCTCTGGGAGTGACATGGCGCTGAGGCCTTGGTGCTGGCCGATTTCACCTTATCATATTCGCTCAGAATATTTGCAGCCCAGCAGAGTCACATTGCTGACAGCCCCGCACAAGCACCAAGATATTTCCTTGCTTGCAAATAAAGTTTTCTCGGCAAGCCACCCTGCTACTTCAGTTATCACCACTGGAGGATGGATGTCCTAAGGGACTCAGAACGGACTATGCAGTCTCTCACCCATGGGTTTTAATTTGACCTTGCTCGCATCACTAGTGACCAAAAGTTATTACCATAAGTGGCTTACGTGAAATGTATTGGTCTCAGTCAATTATTAGCAGACAGTTGTCTGCATTACCAAACCACCATCACAAATGGTGCTTTTTTGGGAAGTCTTAAGCAGAGCCAGGGTCAGCATGGCTGGACTGAAACCTCAGCAAAAGTGCAAGGAGAACAGGCTTTAAGTTTTGTGCTTATTCACTTTCAAGAGAATGAAAATAACACAAGCTGTAAAATAGCTGTAAAAGCTATTTCAGGCCTGCATAAATTAGAGCAGACTCTGGGGCTGCTCTGAATTACGCATGGGATGGTCCTGCTCCCCAGACAGCCTCCATCTTTAGGAGGTACGGAGGTGGCATAAAGCCTTTCTGGCAGCCTCTGCCCCTGTCTCTGCTGAGGCTGGGCAGAGACCGGCAGCCCAGGCTGTACTCAACACATCGTTTTTTACCTAGTGTGCCAATGTGACAACATGCTCAGCCTTGGTCTATGCGGGGTATCACACTGTGGACAAATAGGGACGTTGTCTGCCAGGTCTTTCCAAGCCATAGAGCACCATCAGACGTGATACGACTACCCAGAGGTACTTGGCTTTGTTGGGGTACAGATGGGGTGAGATGCAGAGCCAGAGCCATGGCCCAGGAGGAGGGAGAGCAGTTGGGCCGTTTTGCTTGAAGCTACAGACAGCAGATTTCCAAGCTGGGAAGGCTTGCAAGAAGTGATCTGGAAAGTCAAAATAGCGCATATTTCTCAGAACCAAACCATCAAAAGTAGACATTCGGTTTCAATCAACTGAAAGCCCCTGTTCTATTAACTGAGATATTTAATTTTGATTTTGCTTTATTTATTCGTTTATCTTGGTAAGCACGTGTTGTCTACTGCCTGCTGCTAAATCCCCAGAGCCTCCTCTCTTCCACCACTCTCCTCTCCCCAAGTCCTGACAGTTGTACCATGCTTGAAATGTCTCTGTGCATAGCTATAGGAAAATAGCAGTGGAAAGTGCCGCCTTGGAGGCTGACCCTTTGACATTACTTAATCATGTCTTTATAGCTCTCCTTACAGTGGGGGAAAGCTTTGCTCCATGCCTGCTACTTCTGCAGCTGTGTGTAGTCCTGCAGTTGTGGGTACGAATTGGATCCTGCTGCCTGGTCATCCCTGTAGAATCACCCCTGCCCAGCACCCTTCATGTTCTTCATTGGGGTGATTTGGGGTGCAAAATGCCTCGCGTGGCTCCTTGTGCGTGAATGCTGAGCAGAAGCCAATGGGGCTCTTGCTAACTGGGTTTTCAGAGCAAGGCCATCTTTGTCGTAGCTGAACATGGGTTGCATGGAGGTGTTTGTGTCCCCCGACCGTCAGCGTCACAGTAGCGCAGGAAAGGAAGTGGTATGGTGGCAGTGAGGCTTACTGAAAGAGATTCTCCAAAATGAGCAGAAAACGTGGGCAGGAGGATCTTGATGGACCTCAGTGGAGCTACAGCATGACATAGATACACCGGGGGAGCCTGCAGGAGCTGCAGCCCTCTCTTAGCATCTACTGATGCAGCACGTGGCCCGCGTGGCTCTGGCACATGGTGCCAGTTGGGAACCCTCGAGGTGCAGCTCATCCGGGCAGCCGGGGCTTGGGAGAGCTGAAACAAACAGTGCTTTCGGTAAATGAGAAGGGCATCACCAAACTGGAGAAGTACAGGTTGCTGGTGACGGTGCTGCCAGCTTATGGTAAGCTCTGCTGACGGGAAAAAATACGCAGCTTCCACCTCCCAAAAAGCAGAACCAAAAATAAAACAAATCTAACTCAAAAGCATTAAAATTGAGCTTCAGCATGAGATTTCTACCAAGGGGCCCCGCAGAAGGCCTAGTCCCCAGTTAAGGACTGTGTATGTAATTTTGGGTTGACTGATGTGGTGAGGAAAAAGACTGCCTCAAAGCATAAAATCTAAACAGTGAAATAATTATTGAGATATTCTGTTTTCCTTATTTTCCAAGAAACTCAGGATGCCTTGTCCACAATTTCACAAAAATCTGAGCTAGAGCTGGAAATGTGTCCAAATATCTTGACTCCTCGTCTTATGCCCTAGCTATAAAAGCATCCTTCCTTCCTAAATAGCTCAAGTAATTGTCTAACCAGGGAACGAAGAGAAATGTAGGCTCTTGTCTCCAGTATATAAATCTGAATAAAGCCTCAGGCCAATGTAATCAGACATACGGAAAAAAAGAAGGATGACGTCTCTATGACATGGTCGAATTACTGGTATTGCAGAGCTGGTCAAATATTTTTTCATAAAAGGTAAGCATATCAATTTGGGGGAGAATCAAAGGTTCTTGTGAATTTCTGTCAAGTATAGTGACAAAACAGTCACTATAGTGTTAGAAGGTAAGGAAGGGTCGAGGGAAAGAAAGGGGTGAAAACATAATTTTTTTTCATCATGAAAAATATCATTGTGGAAATGATGACAATTTTTAGTATTCTTAAAATAGACTTTCATTTTTTAGGGAGTATTTCTCAAGGAAAAATTGATCCAGTTAAAAATATTAAAAATCAGAGCATTTCATTGTGTTTTGACCAAAACATTCTGGGTTGACCTGAAATGAAATTTTTTGTCTTAACATTTCACTGAAAAGCCTTAAAAATTTTATTCAGCTTGATTCAAATTTAATATTTCCTGATTTTTCCATTTAGCCAACTGTATCCAATGGATCATTCTTTACTAAAACAGCATCTTTACTTTTGCTAGCTTGATTTTTCACACTTAATTTGACATTAAATATCTTTTTGGTTGACAGTTTCTAGTTTATGTTTTTATATGTGAAAAAAGGCAAAAATAATTTGAAAATTAAATGCATTAAATTTTCATAATGTGTAATTTTATTACAGGTCTGTAAATATTTCATCCCACTTTGGTTTCTCTAAAACATCCTCCAGCCCATTGACTGTAACAATGGGTCAGGTAAACATCTTGACCTCTATCTACTCAACTTAAAAACCCTATAAATAACTTTTATTGGCTTCTGTCCTCTGCAGCTATAGGTAGTGTCACAGCTAAGAATGTCATTGCACAAAACTGACAGTTATCTTTTCCTTTTTTTCTTTTGCTTTCTTTTTCTTCTTACATTGTTTATAAAGTGCAAAGACAAGAAAAGTCAAAAGGAAGGTCTTCATTCAAATAAAGGTAAAATCCTGCTGCAGACAGAAAAGTGACTTTGGAGAAAAATGACATCACCAGGCTCCGTATTTATTCTCTTCAGTGGCATCCAGATCAAATTTACTTGGTTTTCAAGGTGATGTTTCTAACCAGCCAGCCCTTAAACTGAAATTGGGATCTGAAAGTCAAGCTGTGTCCTTTCTGACTCATGCATAATCATCCTTAATAAAGTTTCTACAGACAGGATTTAGCTGACAAGTTGGTGTTTATAATACACAAGATAAAAAATATTAATCCAAGGCATTCATCCATAGCTAGGCTGACTCTTCATCATTAATTGGTTAAATGTGTGCTATCTGTAAAGCAAGCCCGAACAGGATGATCTGAAGAGCAGATGTCCTAAGATGGAGTTGGTTTTATGTAGTGCTTTCCCCCACCACAAATGCATTTCATTTTAGCAAAATGTTTCCCAGACAAACCCAGTGGGCCCCTGTGATACTAAGCCTGGAAGAAATCCCTTTTGCCTTCCTTCCCCCCACCTTTGTGTGCATCCACTAGCTTCCAAAGCAAAATGGGTTTGTGGGATCAAAAGTGGGGGAGCAAGAGAGGAATATGTGGGGCTCTGCTCTGCAAAGTGATCAGCTGGCCAATGGAAGATGCGGGCAGATTTTGGGGTTTCCAGCCTCGGAGCTCTCCTTGTTGAGCATGGTACTGCATGGGGTTTGGCGCACGACACTGAACATGCTCCCGAGCTCCTTGACATGTGCATTTGTTTATTTAATGTACGTGTGTGGCAGCCTGACATGGGCTGTGACAGAAACCGCCAGCTATCTGTGGTTTGTGGCCATCTTCCATCTCTTCGGGGTGAGGTGAGGATGCAGTTTGAGCTTGCTTTGAGATCTCACCTCTTTTTAATGAGTGTTAAGTCTTGTCTTAAATGTTATTTTCATCCACTTGTCATGTACTTAGCATGCTGAGCAGTCAGGTGTGGAGGGAGCTGGGCTGGCCCAGGGTAAGTGGGGTATCTCTCTGCTTGGGAGGGCTCTGGTCCTTCCCCTTAACCACACCTACCTTCCTCACTTCTGATGATGAATGTTAAAGGAAAGAGTGGATGTCACCTGGCTTTTATCCTGTCACCAGGGTAACCATAAGAAACCGGAGGAAGCGTATTCTTCAGTTTGAAGGAGAAGTGATCCCCATTAAGTAGAGACGGGAGCAGATCATGCTTATAGGAAGCACTGCTGTGCAACTAGCGCACTAGAGCAGGAGAGTGGTGGCCGGTCTCTATTCCCTGATCTGCTGCTAGACTCCCTTAGGAAGCAACTTCACCCCCCCCGAGCCTCAGCCTACACACCTGTTATTGGCGATGGAGATACCTCCTTTGTAGGGCGCTTTGAAATCTGTTAGTGAAGAGTGCGCTATTAAAGGAAGGAGTATTACTGTCACAACGCTATTAGAGTTACCCAGTTTCTGTCTGGAGAAAGATGAGATTTTGTTGTCTTCTCAAACAGACATGTGGCCGGGTTTTATCTCAGCAGAAATGGCTGTTGGCTATTGCCTTCAAACACCTACTCACTAGCGGCTCAGTCTAGGGCTCCTCCATGTTGCATCAGTGGTGTTTGAAATGCGGAGGGTGTCCCTTTGGAAGCTGCCAGGGCTTCCTTTGGATTGCATTCGTGAGTGACACGAGATCGTGCTCCTAATGGCCTGACGCAGTCTGCCGCCCTGCGGCATGACAGTCTGGGGCTGAGCAGCCTTTCTTCTCTGCCTCTATACTGCTATTCTTCCTGCTCGTTTGATCCTGCTCTTCTCTGCTCCCTTCCTTTCTGTCCCTTTCCCTAGTCCCATTTTGTTGTTATTACGCTTGTCCTTTTAAGTTAGCCTGTTATTTATCCCAGCCTTCATCCCCTGCCCATTTTGCATTGACCCTGTGCCTTCCCATGCAAATTGTACAGTGTCACTTATAAGGTTCCCTATCTTTGAAGAGCCAGAGGTGGCCAGCATGCGGCAGTCCTGGCCTCCCACAGCAGGAAAATGCAGGTAACTGGTTTCTCAGGGAGCCTCAGGACAGTGAGTGGGCAGCAGTCAGCCCAGGGTAAGAGAGGAGACTTACACCTTACCAACAAGGCAAGGTTGGGAGGCTTTTGGAGAGGCCTGGGGGGATCCTCCGCTCTGTACTCTTTGATTTGTCCTGTGTGTAAGTTGGGTGACTTTGAGTCCCCTGCTCCAGTACTGTTTCCTCACTGTCTTCTGAATGTCCTGTCCATCCGTCAGCAAGACTTTGTACCACGTGTCTCCCTGTGATCCTGTGACTGGAGGCTCAGCAGCTTTCTTCACCTTGGGAATGCAGCTATACATAATCTGAGGCTATATAGATTGTATATAGCGATGGATGCTGCTCCACAGTGGTCTCAGGACTGTGTGACTGTGGGATTTGGCGGTCCTTTGCTGTCGCAGGAGCAATCTCTGTGTACACAGAAACTAAACAAGGATTTAGCCAAACCAGTTTTTTCTTCGGGGGCAAAATGCCATGGAGACTTTGGAAAACATTTTGAAGCCTTCTTTTCTGATTATTATAGTGTATTCTGATGCTTTTCCTATTGAGATTTTCTGAGCCCATGAGCTCTGTATCTGTCTACTAATGGAAAAAGCAAGATATGAAAATAATCTGGAACTCATGCCACTCAGAAAGAAGCAAAAGCCTGGAGATCAGCTCTGAGACTCGGGATAGGACATTACATGTTAATTTGTAAAGCAGCGTGTTTGCAGAAAAGTGACAGTATGGCTTTGAGCTGCATATATGGAAGCACCATATCGCAGCTCAAGGTGGTAATAGATTTACTCTATATAGTTCTGATGCATTCACACCTAAAACCATCACATCCAGTGTTGCACAAAACTTTACTAGCAGTGTCTCGACAAACTGAAAGGAGTTCAAAGAAGAGCAATAAAAATTATCAGGATGGCTTCAGGATTGATTTAGGTGGAGATTATAAGTGCTAAATGTGGGTAAGAGATGATGAAGGTGGGGATGCGCTAAGAGACTACAAATATTTGGTGGGTGTTAATGCTAAGAGGAGAAGAATTACTTTGTGTGATTCCAAGGGGTATATCATTAGAAATGACACACAAGGAAGTGACAAATTAGTCTGAAAACTATAAAGAACTTTCTGCTGTCAAAATATGTAGTACTAACTTTTTCTTCAGGTTTTGTTGTCAGTAAAATTATCTACAGAGGTAGGTAACAGCCCTGGAGGCAAAACTTTGGAGCAATAATTATATAAATTTGGAGGAATAATTATAAACTCTACTGCATGGAGTCAGCCTGCACCAGAAGAGAGGTGAACTGGAGATTACCCCTTCACCTGTCTGAGACAACTTCCATCTACCACACATTTTGTTTCTTCCGCACTGTCAGTTTCTTTTCTGTATATTCTGCCAAACAAAAATAGGCCAAAGTAAAGTATTGACTGTCAGATATGAGATTATAGAGACTGATCAATACTAGTTACTTTTACAAGAATTAATATTACGGAAAGTTGCGGAGGTAACAGTCATCTGCTTCATTTGTACCACCAAAGAAGCCCTCCAATGCCACAAATCTTGTAGGGGCTTTTTATCCCTTTCACACTTGTGAACTTCTGGCCTGACAGAACAAGATGATCAAGAAATATTAAAAACATCCTCTTTCCGAATGCACCGTTCATTCAACCTGTCCTCTTCTAACCCAATGCATCTAATTTGCATATTAATTTATTGCTACATGGTTATGACTTCCATATTATGTTCCCAGTGAGTGTACACATTTCAGGAATCTTGTTAATGTAGCCCAACCTTGCAAATGTTTTATCTAAATATCTAGTCTAAACGCATGAAAATCTGGTGAGCTAACCCATCATGTGCCTTGCCACACAATTGGGAAGAACAAAGGTTGTCTTCTTCCTTAAAGGTGAAACTCCTCCGTTGTGCCACTTCACAAATCTCTTCATCGCCTGAGGCCCAGCTCCTCTCTACCTGTAGCCTAGCCTCTAGCAGGAGCCCCCACGCGCTCGGGGCGAGATCTGCATTCCTTTTAATTTTGGTTTCTTCCCCAAGTAAACTTCAGATTGCTTTCCTCTTGTTCATCCACAGCATGGCAGACTGTTTACATCCGAAGACAGCGGCTCTGGATCAGACCTTTGGTTCTTGCTTGCTAAATATTTCCAGAGGGTGTTTTCAGTGGGCGTGAAATGTGCCCAGGCGCTGCCGCAGGGCTGCGGGTGGGGGTGAGGACAAGAAGCCAAGGAGATGAGCAGCAGGATGCCTCAGCCGGCTGTGGGTGCCGGCGGTTTCTGGAGGAGTGAGGCAAGCAAGAGACAGAAGTGCACATCCTCCGAGCGCTGCTGCAGGGGTGGAAATTTTGGGCGCTTTTCTCTTGCTCTTTGCTTGACAATTCATTTATTTCAGTGGCTGTTTACTGCTGGAGGGGGAGATACATAAGGCCCCTAGATGTTAATTGCTTCTGCCAAGTGAACGTTGTAAATAATCCTAGGAAAATTTATGGGGGGATTTGTTTGCCTTTTATCAGTTCAAAGTTTTCTTGAGGGAAAAGGAGACATCACATTTCACTCGAGCCCTGCCGTCGCAGGGCCAGATCCTGACCAGACACCGGCAGTACCGTTTGCAGTAGCTGCGATCCCTCAGCCCGGTGACCCCCACTGTGGGCAGCCGCCGAGGCAGCGGTGGGGAGCACCGCTCCAGGTATGGCTCCTCCGTGTCTCCGTGGGGAAAACAATCCCCCCACACCACATGGGGCTGATGGCAGCCTGGCAGCACAGCTTCCCCTCAGCAGAGGCGGTGCTAGCCCGGGGCACTAACAGGCCTCACCAGCCCTAGTTGGCCCCACCTGGGGCCTCCCCCCCCACACACCAGGGGGCCATTTTAGCTCAGCCCTGGGGCTGTTAGCCCTTTCCTGAGCTCTGCTGTGGGGTAGTGATCTTCAGCCCCATCTCTGGGATGTGCCATGGTCCTGGCTCCCTCCTTGCTGTGCTGATGGACCCCATTACCAGCCCCCCATGTTCAGTCTTGTGGGGCTGTGCCCCCTCATGAGGCTTTGCCCACCATCTGAACAACGTACGTGCTTGGCTGGGCCCTGTGGTGCAGGTAGGACCTGTTTTTGTGCATCTGGAGTCCCCTGTGGCTGGTGGGAGCTGGTACTGGGGTGTCCCTGTGGGTTGAGGACCAGGGTGCTCTGGCCCTGACAGCCCGAACCAGCAGTGTGGGCTTCAGTCGTGTCCTGGACTGGGCACGGCTCTCCGTGCAGGCAAGCAGCAGCTGGCTGAGACCCCACAGTGGTGAAGGGCAAGTGAGGCAGGAGCAGAAGAGGCCGTGCTGCTCGTGCGCCCTGGAGTGTGGCTCTGTGGGTACAGGTATGGCACCTCCCTCCGGTGGGGAGCTCCCCTGGTCTGGGAGGTGGCATGGGACCTGCTAGTGCTGCAGGGACCTCCCCTGTGTCTGCATGGCTTGTGCAGCTCTCAGCTGTACAGCCTGAGAAAATGAAACACCGCATTAGCTTAGGGGTGACGTGGTGTCTTTTTTTTCCATGGCTCTTCCCTTGGCCTGGGGAGGCTTTGCTGTTGGTTTGTGGCATCATCACCTCTTAGGAGGAGCTGTGGGGGTTTCTTGCATGAGCCACCTGATGTGGTGATGCCCACCTGAGGAGTGCTGGTGCTTGGGCTGGGGGATGCACTAGTGCAGGCTTGGCTTGTAAAGCAGCTGTGTGTGGCCCTGGTAATGAAACTGGCTGCCTGTGAGGGAGGCACTGCGCGGACCCCCTGCCCTGTGGGTGCCTGAGGCTGGGCAGGGAGGGCAGAGGGTTGTCCTCATGCAGGCTGGCTCTTAAACTTTTTTATTATCAGTCTGGGGAGGCTGTAGCGTGGGGTGTCCATCTGTCCTAGAGCTTCCACTGAAGCTGTCCCAGCACTGGCAGGCCATGATGGCTCCGAGCTTGCGGGCCTGAAGGGGACCCAGAGCCCAGCGTGACTGGGCCAGTGGAGCTGCTGAATGAGCAGTGAGGGGAAAGTGCTGGTCTATGTTTACTTATGAGTGAGTGGAAATAGATTTAAACAAGCAAGGAATTTATCAACAATTTCCCAGGAAAGGTCTTGGTTCAGGGGCCAAATGGATCAGGAAAAATGGGTTCAATTGAATTAATGGGACTGATGATTGTGTTCTTTAGGTATGTATTGTTTTTCCAGTTTGGGGGTTTTGAATGTGGGGTTGGTGACTTGCCAAGGGGGGAATGGGAGTTAAAAGTTCTCACGCTGCATCCTTGTTTAGGCCTTTAACCAGCAAATACTTCTGCGCGCAATTTAACACCTTGGTGTAGTTTCCTTTATGGCACTGACACTGCTTACTGGGGCAGTTGCTTGCACAGGTACCTGTATGCGGGCACAGAGCCTAGGACTGGCCAGTCACAGGAGTTTCTGCTTTGCTGCAATATGTGTAATTATTCAGCTTATGACTCGGTCAGCAGTACTGTATGTGTCAGCATGTAATTCTTCGCTGCCCTAAAGTAATGGTCTTCAACCAATGGTCCAGGGACTATTTCTAAAGGTTTGTGAAAGGTAATGAGAAAAGTGAGGCTATTGTCATTAGGCTTAAATTCATTATCCGGGGATCCATACCTCTATTTGAGATGCTTTATAGGTCCACGAGTTTAAATAGGTTGAAACCCGCGGCTCTAACAGCTTTTTTACCTTCTGATGGTCCCTTACATAATGCAATAGCAACACTTTTTTTTTCCCAGAGTAACAAATAGCAAGAGCACTAGGTCACACATCTGTAGAGCAAACCATCACCAGGAAGCTATAATGGTAGCAGCCTAATTGAATTGACGTTTTATGTATTATATGTGAAAATATTAAATGAACCCTATTATAATATGTATCACATTGTGTGAAATTTTGGGGGATAACTGCTACTTTGTGCTGAGTGTTGCTGAGAGGAATATTATAAATGGGGAAAGTATTAGAAAGGCCATCTCTTTCATGCAGGATTTATGTCTAAGGTCTAGGTTTTAATACTTTTGTTCATATCTAAATTTTATTCTGTGCATTACTTGACAACATCCACTTCAAATGTGCAAAAAAGTCAATCTAGTGCTAAAAAAATTGTGATTTAAAAACAATACATGGCTGGCAAATATTTGCTTAATTTTTATTTTCTTCTGGTTATTGATCAATAACCAGATATTCAGGGTATGTTTTCAGCTGTCATCCATGAGTATAACTGCTAGACTCCTGGAGCTGAGCCTTTAAAAGTCAAAATATTGCGGGAAGTAGTGGTAAAATATAGAAGGTTGACTACTGATTTGCAGTTGGACTATAATACAGAATTTGATACTACTCTTTGTAAGTACTGTAGTCGTAGCAAAAAAGATAATTTTGCCTGAGATATACTGTTAAAGTTGGGGTTGGTGGGACCATCATCTATACAGTGGGAGCTGTCTTCAGAAAAGAATCTAATAAAGCCTGCTCTCAAGAATTGGAATAACCTGCTTTTGGATTTTATATTTGTGTGAATCTTGCATATCCAAAAGATATGAGGCCCATGTGCCTTTGCCGCTTTATTTTGGGTGTTTAAATTTATCTTAAATGGCATATAGGCCCTGTGATGGCAGATTGCACAGGGGTATTTTTATTAGGAAAACGCTGTAATATGAATAGCTGTAAAATTTGTCTAGACAGAAGAAGAGAGAGACTAAAATAGCACAGTGGAACATGGGCAGGAAGGAACAAAAGACAAGTGTGTGTGTTGTGGAGGGGGGAGTACACATGGCTGCTTATACATTCAGGGCAAATCATCATGAATGTGGTACCACTGGCAAAGGAAAGTCTTGAGGAGAGATGGAGTCCCAGAGGTGAGAGCTGTCTGAAAAATGAGAGGACAGTTGTGGAAAGATAGTCCCAGTCTTTTTAGGTAGGCTTTTTCTAGGTAGTTCAAGATAGGCTCATTTTCTTTTGTCTTTCCTCCATTAAATTTCAGTGACATCTTCATATAAACTTTAAAGTTGTTACAATTAAATCCTAGTTTTCTAATTGTTAAATTGAAATTTTCAATAATGTTTCCATAAAAGTATATTGTCATGGAAAGTAGCAGAAATAAAAAACATTGAAGACTTACATAATTTAGTGAAGAAAGGTGTTTTTTTCTTGAAGGCAATGATCCCGGGATCTGATTCACCACTGCCCTGTACTTGTTGGCAAGACATGCTTCACAGATGTAATGCCAAGAGCCCTCATGGTGGCCCTCGCTGTTTCAAGCCTGGGCTCTGTAAAGATCTCGTTGCTGGTGGGCAGAGTCCTGTCTGGGAATAGTTACTTTTAGTGAAAAATACAAACAGTTGTAACCTGTGTGAGAATAGATATTAAACTGACAGGATTTTAAAATGTATTTTAAGTGTAGAAGAGGGCAAAGCATCAGAGTACCCCAGAACTGTTGATAGCTATTTTCTGACTGCACAGAAATATTTCACTCTGCTATCAGAATAATACTGGGAGGAAATCAAAGAACAGTAAAAACTGGGACACTGGGATGATTGGCTTAGGAGTTAAATTTTTTTCAAAGCTAAATCAGTAGGGCCAGATACCAGAGCTTCTATTCATGTTCAGTAGTAGCCCTGTTAAAGTCATCTTCCTTCTCCTGACTTTACACACAATTAAAAGGGTTACTTTTGAGAGCCAGATTAATGGTATCAAAATCTGGCTTGTACCTTGACGCAAAAAATGGAGGGAAAGACAGGAATTCATCAAGCTCTCCATGTCTCTAGTAAAAGGAAAGTTTAGAGAAACACATAGAGGAAGTAATTAATAATGAACTGAAATGTAAAATTTTAGTTCAATACAAGACAGAATTGACTGTGGTGATAAGCTGTGGAATTGGATTCTGAGATAAATGGTAAACCTTGCTTGCCTGAAGCTCTTAATTTGTTTGAGAAACTGCTTAAAGCTCTCTTCTGCAATGTAGTTTCATGTATTTATCTTAAACTTCTGAAATGAAGTGCAGCATCAGGAAGAGAGCATGTTAGTGTAACCGCAATGCTTGATGCAGAGTTTGTTATGCATGCTTTGTGGTGCTAGGAAAAAGGCAACAGCTTTTCGGTAAATGTGCATTTTCCAAATCTTGGAGTACTATAGGGAAGATGGAATAAGGGCAAGTGTCATTTTCTTTCAAATTCAAGAATTTGAGAAAATCATGCTTAATTGGAAGTTTTTAAATATTACTACTACGGCATAAGGGTATGTGGAAAACTCATTAATAGCTTGAAGGCTTGCATACTTCATTGGGTGTGGGCAAAGAAAGGGAGTTTCACAGCACGTCCTTAAATGAAAGATTTGGTATTTGCAACCTCAGTCACATGGCATTGTTTGTTTCCTGGGAGGGTGAGTCCTGTAACCACCCGACTGTTAACTGTGAGCGTGCAATTAAAAATGTATGTTGTGCTTGTCAGCTGTTTAAACCGTTCAAGCTAGTTATGTAAGGTGAAGAAATTCATTACATAAGTTACACTATGAAATGCAAATTGTTTACTTAGTTGTGACAGTCGTAGCTTAAGATATTTGTAGGCCAAGAGTTAGTCAGTGAAGACATTTATGAATCATTTTGAATAATGAATAAATTTCACATTTTCTACAGCCTGTTAGCAGACAATTAACAAAGAAAAAAGGACAAAACTTGTCAAAGTTGTATTTAAATTATTCAGTCTGCTCCAGATTACTGACTTAAGCTGGGTAGCTGGGTTTGTACTGTTGACTAAATCTGGTAGTTCATATCTTGTTGTCGAACTGAGTCATCTAGACTTCTGAATGTTTGTCTGTGTAATTGTACAATTATAGCAAGAAAACAGAGTAAGTACATTAATAAGGCTTAATTAAAACATGTATATGCACGCATACTCATGTATACAAATGAAAGTACCAAAACTTCTACATTGTCCCGATTGAGCATCAGAGACAGTAGTACTCTGCAGTGCAAATTCTCCATAAACTTTGTTTAAAGTCTTTTTTTCTATGTCAGTACAGAGTTTCAAACAGTCTGGTGATACGTTGGCAATTATGCTGAGAAATAAGCAAAAAATGTTGGTGTCTGAATTTTCTTAGTTAACCTCCAGCTTTTCCAATAGAAGAGCTTCTTCCAGTTCTGGAACAAAAATAAGCTGTATTAGTACTGGGTGGTTTGCCTCTAACACAGTGTACTGGAGTTTCCACTAGTATGATTTTTCAGGAGAAATCTTGCCTTTACTGCAATAATAATGTGAAAACCTTGTTTAAATACAGCCTACCCCTCGAGTCTGTTCTAGGGGATTTTGTTAATTCCAGTGAAGTCTTATGCTATGGGCTGTTCACAGAGAAGCTTGCATGTCAGCTGTGTGTAGTGGGAGCCACCTGCTACAATGGCAAGAGTCTCTGTCCTCTTTTGCCGAGATGTGGGTGGCTCAGCTAGCTAAACTGTAATTCTGTGATCCTGTGGCCTGTGAGAAAATGTGGGGTCTGGCTGTGTCCTTTCTTCCCCTCCACCCTGCTTTTCTCCATCCCAGCCCATGAGAACTTATTAGAGGTGGCTGAAGGTCACTTCTGCTGACAGCCTGTGGTCTGGCTCAGCTGCTGGGTTAGTTGAGGATTATCAGTTCATGGATGCCTGCATGTCCCCTCTCTTCCCTTGGCTGAAGCTTTTGGGATGATTGACAAATGCAAGGGTGCTGTTGCCCAAAGTATGTTTTCTTAGAAGAAAAGTAACTCTTCTGGGGCTGGAATGGCTCACAGCAAGTTGGCTGTGTGTCAGCAGAGCAGCATGAAGTTGTTCTAATATAAAATGGCCTCTAGCTCTGTCTCTGATCACCTGTTTGATGTAGTTTTCAAGTAGTCTGGTACCTTACAGGTACCTTGTGGTGATTAATGAATGTTTATCATTCTGGAGATCTTCCAGGGGAAAACATTTAATAAGTACACAGGAGTGTTATCAAAATGCACTTCACTGCATAGCAGGAGAAGAGGTGTTTAATTGTTTCTGTAATTGCTGGGCATCTTTTCAGGAATGTGAGTTGCCATGTGCAGCACACACAGAGCATCTAAGATTATAACTGCTCTTCATGTTTTTTAACTGAGATGGCTGGTGAATGGCTACTCAGCCTGTCAGGGGAATGTCTTCAGAACCTGACCCATGTAAAAACTTCTGGTGTTGGCATGCGTGTGTGAGCCATACCTGCTTTGAAAGGTGGAAGTGACCTCTGCTTCACTCAGAGTTCAGAGCCAATGAACCAAGTCACCTGGTGAATGAGGCAATGGAAATATTGAGAAAGGTCTAAATGGGAGAAATGAGTATGAGAAAAACAAGAAAGAGAGGTTGGCTTTAATGATCAAGGTGCATGAATCTTGCCTCCTAAGATGTTATGGAGTAATTCAGAGATTAAGAGTATAAACCTGAGCAGCTCCCACCCTGCTAAATAGTTGTTCCTTGTCAGGGAAATAAAATTGATCAGCACAGAACTCGGATCTTGACGGTTACCTGAGGTGAGTTAGGCATGGAGAGGACATAGCCTGAGTCAGGTCCTCAGTGTTGCCCAGATTTCACCCGCACTATCCACCTTTCAAACATAAGAAAGTAATTTTAAACACAACTGTTTCCACTCCAAAAGCCAGTCCTCACTCTTTACCAGTTACCTTACACAGCCAGTTACCTTACTAGAAGTACCTATGTTAAATATAAGGGGGCAGAGAACATTCAACTAGTGAAATACATTAATTGTTTTTTTTTTTTTTTACCCTGGTACTTTCTAATCATACCAATCAATTCAGTTCCCCCCAGAATAAAACAGTTTGCAGGTCTTCTGTTTCCACTGAGGTCGTTCCCACCCATCTTGACTAACTTATTTTAGCAAGGTAAGAGAAAACTCAATTTCCCTTAATATTGGCATTCCCTTCTCCCCTGCTTTTGTAGTATTTTGTCTAGCTTTCATCATGATAGGAAACGAATCTGTAAAACAAAACAAACAAAACGACAAAAAACAAAAAGGGCAAATATATGAAGCAGGAATCACTGTTCTAGATCTACAATAGAGTGAAAGAGGATGCAGTTCATTACTAGGCAAAGTAATTTCAGAATAATTTTTTACCCTTCAGGAGGAAATACTAATTAAAGTATTCCTTGCTGCTCTTTTGTACAAGGCAGTGTAGCTCTAGTGCTGTACAGAAGGCTTCGAATGACTGTACTGAGCTAGTCTTAGTGTGGAAGGGTGGGTATAGTGGAATGGAGGTTAGGGGTGGTTGATCCTTCTTAAAAATGTTAGCTGAGTAGAGAATTCTTCAAATAATGTAGTGTGGTCATAGTGGCAGAATATACAGAGGAGAATTAAAATGTTTAGTTACTTGTGTATTTTCCCTCTTCACTTCCAAGAAATACAGATCATTCCTACTGTCTTCTGACATCTCTGTGTAGGACTAGGGGGAGTTGCTGAATCAGTGTAATCCTCTGCTATTGCAAGCAACTGCTCTGTATAATCCTAGCCATAGATGCCTTAAGCTACATGTGAAAAAGTAGAATTTTTGCCCTTTCTTCTTGGTTCCCACCAAAATGTAGGACTGCACCTATGTGGGGTTTTTTTTTAGGTTTGGCCTCATTCTTAACCTTCTGTCTTGTCATAGTTGATAGTCTTACCTCACTGATGTGAGTCTTCTCCTTTACAGTACTTGCCATCAGAATGAGCTTTTCCTGCCTCATTGACTTTCCACCTCATCTCAAAACACAGCAGAGAATGTACCCTTTGTCCCCTAACTCCTTTCATACCTGCCATTACTTATTTGCCTCTACAGAGTTTTTTGGGATTTAGCATGGAGAGCATGCTATAACCAAGTGAAGTTATGTTTTGCTACAGCTGCTGGAGTAGATCCTTCTGTGCCCTTAAAGAGCAAAGGGAAGCAATGGATGCACTTTAGGTATTAAGTGGTCCAGTCCTTTCAGGCATAACTTTTGTGCTAATTAAGATGCTAATATTAACAAATCTCATGAACCTGTTTCCTGTGGTTGTAGTAGATGCATTTACTTACATCCCACATTTGGATTGCGTTGTAGTGGCTTTGACTACTTTGAAATCAAGGTAGACCACTTATTTGAATTTGGTTACTACAGTGGGACTTGCAGTCAGTGCAGAGAAACTCTGGTGATGCCAAGCCTTGAGATGGAGCTGTGTACCTGTCCTAACCTGTGTGAGTCAAAGGCTAAATACTCAGATGACATCTGGGCACAAATCACAAATGCTAGAATAGTTCCTGAACTGTTTACCCAGACACTTGCTTCAGTTTAGAGTGCTGATGGGAGTGGTTTATGTGACCTGAGAGAATTTGTGTGAGTTTCTGGGGCAGTCAGAATTCTGTCATATGTAATTTTCCCCTTCTAGATGCTCCTTCACTGTTGCCACAACCAGCTCACTGCTTAACTGCCTCCAGCTGCAGCTCACTGGCATGGATCAAAAAATTGGGTGGCGTGTAAGCTGAGGAAAATATAAGCATCATGCTATCTCAACTTGATATTTGACAAGGAAGAGGGCTGAAAAAGACCCATAGCACTGCTTATAAATGTATGAAAGAAACAGGCAGCCACCTTGAAAAGAGATTTGACTTCTTGCCAGGGAGCCACAGGGAAAGAAACCAGGACAAGCTGCGTCCACTCACCTGAACATCACTCAGCCATGGTTAGTTGCGTGATAGCTTTGTAATATAACACTTCAGTTGCCTGTGGTCTGTGAGCTGTCCTATTCAGAGCTTTAATTCTCACAGGATAGGATTTTTATTTTGCCTTTATGGTTGGTGGTTACTTAAATACAGAGAGTTCTGCTTGGGAAAGAATGCTAGTCATGCCAGAGACTATGTATTGGAAATGGAGAGAGATGCAGAGGGGGTGACCCTTAGTGGTGCTGCATTTTTCTGCTCTCCTTAAAACAAAACCCTTTGATCTTCAGATGAAGCAACTAGCACAATAGTTCATGTTGATTGGTATCACTCAATCATCAAACAATCCATTCGGCTTCTGCAAAGAACACTAGTTCAGCAGCACTGGCAGAGTGTTGATGAAAGTTAATTTTAATGGTAATTTGGAGCCTGGCTTATTTCTCTTTTAAAAGGCTTTTATACATGAAATAAATGTTTATTGCTAATTCATTTCATAATCATCTGGTGTGGGTTCATGCTAAATAGTGCAATTCACACTAAACTCCCTTTTCTGGAATAGGGAGAAGCTATTGCCCTCTCCTAAATGCTCACGCCTTGTGATTGTTGTTCGTAGTTCAGAGAGGTGAACTGCAGGGCTAAGGAACCAAAGTTCACACCAATGAAGGAGATACTTGTTTTTAATCTTGCAGCCTTGTAACAAGTTGCACTTCCTCTGATCAGGTAATTTATGACACAGGAGACTGGGTCTGCCTGCCAAGACACACTCTGGCAGGACAGTACTCGAGCTTTTCCCATTGCTTTCCTTCTGACTGACAGGAGCAACATAGCCCTAACCCTAATGAAAGATACTCTCAAAACCTTCCATCATGCTGTCTTTTATGTGATGTGGCAGAGCAGTACAGCTCATGTATGAATATCTTGTCTCCCTGCCTAGGACTATCTGACTGCATCCCTGATGCAGCACAGCTGTCTTGCAGGAATCTTACCATTCCTTCAAGTATGAGGGTACCCATTTTTGACAAAACACTCTGGTGATTATCCCTGTCCTTTCTAACAGTAGGCTGAGGATCCAGCAGGCACCAACATTCTCCAGATAGAGATAAGTAACAGACTATACTAGCATAGCTTCCCAAAAAAAAAAAAATCTCCTCCTAAAAATCTCCTATTAAGAGTATCTGTGGTGACAGGAGTCTGCTCTTCTCCTATTAGAAGTGAGACTGGCATCCTTCAGCTATCATGCACAAAGGCCACATGGCATTACTCAAATTTACTTTATGGGATTAGGAGTAATAGCTGAGAGGAAATCATGCTCAGCTTGATGCCCAGGGCAGCATTTTTGGGTCTCTGGTTCTGCAGTGTCAGTGGTGAGAAGTTGCAGAGCCGTCAGTGCTGAAATGCTTCAAGTGTTATGCTACTGCCATGGGTCATGTGCAATCATTTGCAGTAAACCCCCTTACTGATTTTGTACTCTGTGGCATGGAATCAGGGCTCCAGAACGATCAAAACCTCAGACTTAATTTATCCTAATCAGAAAAAGGCATCTGATGTCAGATTTAAGATTAAATCAGAGGAGCATGTTGGGGCTCGAAGAAGGCTGCAGAGGTGGCAATCTGCAGCTTACAGGACCATATACTACTTCCCCATGGGACCTCAAGAGTCTACATATTCTTACTTGCTCTTGAGGTACAGGATGTTGAGTCTTCTAAACAACCAGGACTATTTCAAACTGTTTTCTGCCCTGTTATAATATGAATAATAAAATTACAGGCTTATCCTCAGGGAAGAGCTCCTCTGGGTAGGTGAGATGTATAGTTGAGCATAATGAGACCATTCTACCTGGTTATGCCTTTTCTTGGACCTTGAATATTAGTAATATATACAGCTATTTTCTTTCACTGATTTTCAAGTACATCTCCCCCCCCCCCCCCCCCCCCCCAGTGTGAAATCAGCTTATTAGGTGTGGTATTGGAAACATTCAACAGCACTTGAAATTTTTACGAAATGGTAAAGGAATTGGGTCTGGGACAGTTTTAATTTCATGATTGCCTCATGGGAACCTGGTCCAAGACTGAGGCTCCTAGGCATTGCCACAGCACTGCTGAAATACAGTAAATGTCACCAAGTCTGTAGGAAACCTAAATAGAGAACAAAGGTATCTTCTCTTGCTCCCTCCTTTTGATGACAACCTAAGTGTTCTTAAATATTATAGTTTATATGACGTGGAGTGCTGCATATTTTTCTTTAAAGTAACTTACTGTCATGTAATTTCGTAGCCAAATCTTTCTTCCATAGCTGAAGGGCTGTAGAGGAATGGATGAATACTGTTATTTCTCGCCCCTTAAGGTAACTTGGTTATTTTCCTGTAGGAAAGACGTTTGCTGGAAGGTGGGAAATACTACCTAGAAATTTCTGTCTTCTACCTGCTGAGAGATTCTCCACTTCTGGGCCACTTGCTCACTCATTTTGGGAAAGATAATTATTAAACCTCTGGGATTCTATATTGCTGAGGTATCTTTTCTTCAATGTAATCCATTATGAAGTGCTGACATCCAGTCTTACCCCTGTCCATGCTCTTGGCACAGGCTTCTCTTTTGTGTGGATAAAGTCACATTCATGCAAGTTCAAACTGTTCACTTTCTGGTATCCCAGGATCGGAGTATTTTACCAAAACTATGTCCCTGTACTGAGAATGGTTATCCCTGTATCCTGCAGCTGCTGTGGATGTCTTTAGAAAAGCTGTTTATTCCTTAAAGTGTAAAATCCACCACATTTGCAAATGAGTATACAAAGATGTAGGATGATGTTATCAATTTCAGAAATTGGGCTATTTTGTCTTTTATTCCTCTCCCCTTTTTGTTCAGAGTTCGGTGCTGCTCGCCCCTTTTTTTTTGCCTGTTGCACAGTTGTGTAGCTACAGCATAAGTGCTGTAACCCATCTTGTTAACCATGTAAGCTTGGGTGCTCTTTTCTCTAGGCATGATCATACTAATCAGTTGCTGGAGGAGGCCATGTTAATGTTTGTCTCTTTAGCTGATTCCAGCAATGAAAACAAGTGTATTGTATGACAATCTGGGGCATTGACTGTTCTGCCAGTGAGTCTGGCACTTGTCTACCCTCACTGCATTTCTACTGCAGTATGGGACTAGCTATTTGCTTCTCCTTCCTAAGTCTCCTTGTCCTGGGAGCGCTTCCCAGAATCTCAGCCATGTACCTGCCACCTTAATCTCTTGTTCCCTTTGAGTTAGGCTGTACTTAGAAATATTTTTGCTGAAAGTGATTTGAATGTAGTTTGCTCACTGAGCTTGTACTGCAGTCTCTTCCTAGTGCTGCATTTGGCTCTTACCCTGGTGGGTGGAATCTCCGGGCAAGATCAGCTTGCAGCTATATCTCTTTACTATGATTTTTGTCACAATTGTTGTAATTAAACCTGATATTGCAGAACCCTATGGGATAAGAATAAAGCTAATGGCATGTTTTCTTAAAGGTTTGGATGTTTTCTGAAGAATGTGTTTTCCATTAAGTTGATGTGTTCTCTTTGTACCCTTCACCAGAGTGGCTGATGGCCCAGTGGAGGCATGTTAAGAATCATCCTGGATCTTCTTCACCTGATCCTGCAGTCAGTGAACTGAAGCCTCATGCTTTTGGAGTCTGAGAGGCTGAATGCAGCCTCTGACAAAATAAGAGGAAAGAAAATTAGGGGGTAGGTTAGCATCTGCCCAGTACTTCTCCTAAGCCATGTTGTAATTTAGTGTAGGAAGAATTCCATATTGTAATAAGATGTTGGTCCCTAACTTGGGACAAGCAGTGATTACTTGCTATCCATGTTTTTATTGCCTTAATTTTTAATTGGGTGTTTTGGAGGAGGGGAATAGAGATCTGCTGTCTCTTAAATAATTTGTAGTTAATAGAGTGATGGATTAAGGTCTGCATTTAGACCTATTCCAAAGGGGATTGATTGTACTGTCCACAATTTAGTGTACAAAGATAGGAAACAGAAGGCCTGACTTTTGTGGGGGGATAGTATGTAACTTAATGCTGGGCAGCAGTACTGTCTTTATTAAATGCTTTGAAATATTGAGAAATATACTGTGGAAGGTATTGTAAGAGTAGTAATTAGAACAGAAAGCATAGCATTAATAGAATGCAACGGTCTATAATAACACTTGGATTTAGAATTAATTGTATGGATGAAAATAGGAGTCCAGAAGCACATAGGATGCTGAATTGTAGAGTTAATAATTTCTGAAATCAAACATTACAGTTCAAGACTTATCTTTACACATTAAACAAAATGAGCAACTAGATGGGGAGGGAAGGTACAAAACAGAGGAACAGCAAAAGTCTTCCAGGGCACAGATTGTGTTCACTGTATTTGTACAACATTCTGCCTCAAGAGTACCTCTGTCCCATTGGGTGTTATCAGATGCTACTGAGACACAGGCATTTATTACAGCTTAGACTAGGAGTAAAGACTAAAGGAAAATAAATCCTGAGCTGACAGTGTCTGACTAAATGCCTGTTTCCATAGCCCCTTCCCTTCAAATGTGAAGCAATGATCAAAACTGGTGAAATTCCAATGTGGAATTAAAGGCCTATTCTGTACCTTGCAAGTGATGCTAGGAAGTGCTTTCTTCTCTGGTCCCAGGTAAGATGACGGGTCTTTTGGGATATAGTTGGCTCCTCCACTCTCAGAATGAGGATCATAAAGCAGGTTCTTGAATTGTAAAGGGTTGAATAACACTTAGGGCTATAAGCCCCAGTAGGACTCTGCTGGCCTTTCAGGCATAGGGGTGGTGGGACAAGATGGATAAGGACAAATCTCTTCAGAGGTGTGATGTTTACCTTTTAGATAATGTTATTGCTGCCGTCAATAGATTTGTATTAACTAATGGCTCTATGTGCATTTTGAAGCATCTTTTTCAAGCTATGAATCCTTCTTGACAGGCAGCAGAACTATTTAGTCCAGCTTGCCCTGGCCAGAACATCTTACATTACAGTGAGTGGGAGATTTTTATACTGTGACCCTCTAATTTGATTTGACGTTTCAGACAGGAAGATGCAAGAAGTGGTAGATTACTTTTACCAAATGACAAGAGGATGTTACAGGCAAGGGAACATTATACCACAACACCTTCCCAGAGCAAAGCAACATCTACTTCTCCCTGCAAAAAAAAAAAAACCCCAAACCCAACAGCAGAAGCAAAAGCCCAGTCTGCTCCCCAATCTGCACTGACCCAGCAGTAGACATGTGTCTACTGGATGAGAAATTTTCATCCCACAATAGTCTTTCTACATTTAAATATACACTAGCTCTGGGTCTAAGCTAGGGTCATGTGGTTTTACAACAACCTCTAACTTTCTTTGGCATGTAAAAAAAGTAATAGATGCTATTAGAGCTACTTGGGTTTTCTCTACTCTGTTTTGCTGCCCTGTTACATAAGCTGGGCTGGCTTCTGCCATTTTTTATTTCTGCATTAAATGGCACATCTTACACATGTCTTAAAAGAAATGCCATGAATTGTAGCTAACGTGCTTGGAGACTAGATGCCTTTGGGATTTGGCTAGAGCAATTTAATTCCCAGTTGAAGACCATGCTGGGAGTAGGTCTTCTCACTACTAACTTTCCTGTAGCTGGCAGCTATTGGCATACCCTGGTCCTCCCAGTTTTGTATTGGGAATAAGCAAAGGGAAGGTTGTGGCTGGAGGTAAGTTGGTTGCTTCTCAGTTTCTGGCCCCCTCTACCCCCATACAAGGACGTTTATCCTTTCAGTATTTTCAACCACTCTGAAACATGTGTTGCTCATTTGGTGCAGAGTGTCTGCAGTGATGTTGAGATTCTAGCCCTAAGTTGTTGACTTAAGTACATTTGAGTGCAGCCAGAACTTGATGCTAGCACCAAAAATGATTTATTGTAGCATTTGTGAAGAGGCACTCAATGTCTAAGCCTTCTGGACACAATGGCATATGATGGTATTGCAAAACTCATCACTGGATAAGTAAGGGCACAGTCCAGTCAATTGGAAAAATATTTTTTGATCACATCCACCACCTTTCCTATTTCAAATACTTCTTCAAGAATCATTTCCTTCTGTAAGGGAGACACTACTTATTATTTCAGACAGCTGCAGAGAGATTAACAATATCTGTGGTTCATAGGTTTTAGAATGACCAAATTGTGCTTTAGCTCATCTTGGTTTTCACAGTGCAGTTGTCTGATCTTCTTGCCACCATCTTTGTCTTCTCCCTTTCCCTCTAGTTGTCTTTCAGTTTGTTTGACTATTCAAGGACTACTTTTTAAATATCTACACAACATTCAATTTCTTAAGGCCTTTATTTGATTCAAGCCCTCATGTATGGTAGCAAGTCCAGTTACAATAGTGCAGCAAACAGCCTTGCAAGGAAAGGGCAGTCAGCTGTGAAATTTTTTGTCCCTCTGAATACATACTCCTTTACAAAAGAAGATGGAACATCCTTGTAATGTAGTGATGGCGACTCACCAATTAATGACTAATTTGAACAAGGACAACCCAGGAAATGACTTTACAGGGCAAGAACACGGTCAAACATGAAACTAATCCTTACTTTGAAGAGCCATTATACATACTATCTTTATAATTTAGTGGTCTCTACTTGCCATTAAACAGTCCCAAGGTTTATTTCAAGGTCGTTTTAGTAGCTTTTGTCCATCAGGCTGCACGATCTGAGTAGCGAATTCTGTTGGTAGAGTTTATGGGGCAAGAGACATTACGAACTTGCAGGGGAAACTCTGCTCACTTAGGGATCTTGTCTGTTATCTTTACAGTGCACATACATTTAATAACTGCAGGGTACCTTTGTCTGGGAAATACTTTTTTGTGTATGAAGTGATGTCTTGAAAATGCCTTTCTTCCAGTCACACTACCCTAACAGTTATTTGAAATGACTAGAATGGGACAGCATAAAAAAAGGCTAGTGAATCTTAGGGAACTCAGAAGATAGATGTATTCATTAAGAAAGGAATCTTTTCACCAAAGAGACAATATGCCCAAACTCTTCTGTTTGCATAGTTTTAAACTCTCAATAGAGTCCTTGATGGATGGAGATAGTCTGTCTTACCAGCAAAGGAGGTTACAAGCTCAGTGCACAGTAGATTGAGAGAACAGTTTATGGGCATAGCAGGGTGCACCCGTCCTGGTCTATCCATGCTGTAGTCTTCTCATGGCGAAAAAACCCAGCCTTGCTGAAAAGCTGATGCTGGATTCCTTTCTCACTTATTTCTTTGATAGGCTAGTTGCCTGCTGACAGGTTGTGGTTTTTTTTTTTTTTGGAACTGTAATCCTTTCAAATACTGTGGTTTCTCATAGTTACCTTTTGTTTAAAATGTGTGAAATGGGATCCATGCTAATGGTGGTGTACTTCACAAAATTTAAGGCAAGCCACTTCACCTCTTATATGTAACCATGTGAGTTAGGAAAATGCATCTTAACTTCAGCATACAAGCAAAATGCTTTTTGACTATGCGCCAATCCTTAAGACAGGGGAAAAATATAGTTATTCTTCTAAAAATTGGTCTCCTTGTTTTGATTCCTGTGAATCCCTAATATATGTGGCCTGCCAAGAACTTTATCCTTATATCTCCTTTTTCCTCACCACAATTTATGTTCAAGTGAAAGTTGTGAAACTCCCCCCTGCCCCAAGCTCAGTTGAGGGACAAAACCTACATGAAAACAGTGTCATATAGATATGTTGCATAGCCCACATAAGTCCTTTCATCTAAGTGATGTTCTTAAGAGACTGCTGTAGGTGCTGGATGAGGCTGAGCCTGTAAGTGGAACCTTCTGGGAGATTAGTCTGTGTTAGGTCTCAGCTTAAGTTCCCTAACGTGGGATGTAAAGCATCTGAATGATTCTCTGTCATGTTGTGATTTCTGCTGTTTAAATACGAGGTTGAAGTGCTACAAGAAAGCTAAGTGCTTTCTCCAGCTCAGCAATTTGTGGAGCTAACTGTAAACTAACAGTACAGAGACACAGAAGGGCTTATGTTCCTGTCACTTTAAGAAGCAGAGGAGTAAATGTGCATCAAAAGGCACATTTACGTTGTAAAGCAGCATATAAAATAGCTTTCTGAGGTACAGAGATAGGCATCCTTAGACTTCATTGCATGTGATCAGAGATCCTCAGCAGAATTAGTGATACCAGTGGACCCGTCCTTATTTTCTTCTTGGCAATCTGCGACCCTGTTTCCCAGACATCTCTTGGAAAAAGGTTTCAAAGCTGGTTCAATAAATACCAAGCTTCATGGGAGTATCTTACTCTGAGAATCAGAGTACATTCATATAAAAGAAACCTGTCCATGGCATAGGCTTTGCTGTGCTTTTTCTTTGGTGTGACAGCAGTGCTGAGATAATGCTTTGTTCCATGAGCTATTGGGTCATCAGTGAGTTTTTACTGGTAACTGCTGTCTCAGTGACTTTTTATTGATCATTTAATTTCTGCCTCCAAACAAGTAGGAGCAAATATTTTTCAGCCCTTTTAACCTCCTTAACTTTTCATTTGCGCTCTGCTTCCCTCTCCCCTGTGGCCAGCCCAATGCAAATAGGTGGACAAAAAGATTAATAGAAGCAAGGAGATGCCTTTCTCCTCTCAAGTGCCCTGTGGCTTGGAGACTGTTATTAATAGCTGAAGTAAAAAAGTGTTTCATAACCATCCTCTTGCTCCAGCTTCCTTGCCAGCCCCCTTTCCTTGGTCCCTGGAGAGAAAGCGTGAGCTCATCGCTTCCCAATGCAAATTCAGCTTTTGGTCTCATACGTGGATTCTTTTCTTATCATGGGTGGAATATTTATCTTCTGCCAGCTGGTTGCTTTAAGCAAGCTGCTATCTGCTGGGATATCGATAGAGCATGTGGGGAACAGGCCTGGCAAAAGCTGTTCAGGCACCTTCTTTTTCCTCCACTCTGAAAACATTGCTGTCTGCTCAGTGCATGCACACACGTCTGCACCTTTATCTTTACTCACACAGTGGTTGTAAAGGAAATTTAGATATTTCGGTGTGGACATGGAAGTTGAAATTGAAATGTAGGTGTTTCAGTCTGAAATAACTTGGAAGTCCCTGTGTGGAATCTGGTCACCATACAGCCCATGCATGACAGAGCTGTTGTGTGTACCTGGAGATCCATAAGCTTCATGGATTGCTTCCATTTCATGTGCGCTTTGTATCTGATTTTTATTCCCCATATCTCTAGAGATCTAATGGATCAGTACAGAAAGTGAACTGGCAGGTTTTCATCCCAGATGACCTGGGAAGAATAGGAATGGCATACTGTCATCTATTACCCCATTTCTGTATGGATAGTACAGTATAGTACAGTACGTTGGCTCTTTTCAACCATCCCCCCTGCTGTGTTTTCACGGGGTTTTTACAAGACTTCTTTACCAGCTGAGCATTGTCTAACAAGTTTTACTAAGCTAGAGGCTCTAAGAGAACCTTTATCTGGAAATCAAGCGAGATGAACTGTAAAAGAAAAATGGGAGGAAAAAAGAGCAGGAAGGTTCTGCTTGTCACTCTGAAAAAACCTTTGCACACTTTCCTAATGAAAATCTTTAAGCCATACATTCAGTTAATGTATTTGCTGGGTATGTGCCATTTCAGGGATGAAGTATTATTTATCTTATGAACGTCTCATCCTTTCAGTGGCTGCCAACTTGGTGAATACAAGCAAGCTTTTCCTTCAGGTAAAACAAAGGATGCTGTTATCTTCTGAGTATGTTTCACTGAAGTTCTGTATTCGTTACATTTTCTGATGGTCAATAAAGACATCTACATGTAAGAAGCACATTTAGGTGATATTGCAGAGTTTTGGCTATTGAAATATCCTTTTGCCACTGGCAGCCTGGCAGGCTTTCTGCATTTTACCCAATAGGGAAGATATAGGTGCCTATTGTGCTTGTAACTATGTTTATAGTAAGTACAGTTAGAAAATTGTTATTTATTTTCATGGAGAAAATTGGCTCTGAAGCAAAGAGCTTGCAAGGGAGCAGAACCACTTGTGAAACTTGATATAATGTGGCTGATGGTTTCTGCTGGAAAAAACACTATGAAAATTTAAGAAAGATGTCAATGTTTTATAACTTTCAAAATACACTTTTAGGACTTTCAATTGAAATTTTAAAAATAATTATTAAAAGGTGTCAAAATAAGTTACGGATGAGTTCAGTTTTGTGGATGTACAAAACTTTTCAGTTGATTTGAAGTTCTGGTTTGTTCATTTTTTCCTGGTTGTGTCAGTGTCACCCCTCTCAGTTTTTCAAGTTGGCCTTTGAACCCAAAACACGGACTATTTGTCTGCCTGTGTTTGTGAGCATGGCTGGTGTGAGCATATCAGTGATGACCGCAGCACTTCTTCCACTGCATTAGGAGGGAAGGGATTGTGGCTCAACAGAACTTGACTGCAGACCTGTGCTTCTTGCTGTGGTACTGTTCATGCTGTGGTGGCTGCTCCATATGCTTTTCCAGTCTTGGACATCAACCATCTAGGTAGATAAGCTGGCTTTTCTAGAGCTATGGTCACTCAGGGCTGAACTTCCTTTGGCAGTCCTTACTAGGATGATTGTAACTGCAGAGATGCACACAGCATAGATTGGATCTCCACTAGTAAATAGTGTGGTACAACAGAGGTGGATTTGTAACAGACAATTGGTGCTTAGGACCTAATGTTCACTTTGTGTGTGTTTTCAAGGAGGGGATGCTACTTTGGACTGGCTCTGCTCTTGTACCATTAGTTGAATTCCCATCAGCTCATCTTCCAATTTAGCTTTATTTGTGAACAATCTAGTTGGCATGGTCTTACAGCACATAATGTTGTGAACCAAAGCATGGTAACTAGACATGATCAGGAGGTAATTTTCAAAGGTGCACTCCTGATATGTGCTAAGTGTTACCATAGACACGTCCATTGTCTCTCCCAATGTGACCCTTGGGTCTCTCTGTGAATTTGGAAGGGGACTGTATCACATCCCTCTCTCTGACTTTTATATGAACCTGTAAATGGTGAGTAGAAGCTGATAGTGCACCTCTACCCATTTGTAGAGGTAGCAGCTAGGGGCTAGCAACTTAAACCCAAAAGACACAAATCCCAACCGGTCAACTGAAGGGGAGGCATCAGCCCAATTTCCTTGCAGCCCACAGCAAGCAACAACCAGTAGCAGAAGCTGTTCTAGGGCAAGTAGCAACTTTATCTAGGGCAAGTAGCAACAAGTCCTACTGGCAGGCCAAGCTGAACCTCAGTTCAGGATGATGCCAGAGCCAGCCAGGAACAAATATGATCTCCTGTTCTAAAAATTTGGCCCATGCTGCAGCTGAAAAATCTATCTTGAGCTCCATTAATTAGAACATTGGCTTCTATTTATGCATATAAGTTAATGAATATTCATCAGACATGTTGATTAAGGTGATGTTATTTGCATACTCTTCCTAGATTTTTAGACCTTTACCCTTAGGTATTCTAGTATTCAAGGTATTCATGTGGCACCAAGGGAAATTCTGATTAGGTATTAGGGGGGAAAAAATTCATAATGAAGGTGGTCAGATGTTGGAACAGGTGCTCAAAGATGATGTGTGCCTCCATTCTTGGAGTTATTTAAAACTTGACTGGACAAGGCTCTGAGCAATGTGAACTGTCTTTGAATTTGATTTTAACTTTGAAGTTGTTCCTCCTTGGAGCAGAGGATTGGGCTGGTTGACATCCAGAGGACCCTTCTAACATAAATGATTCTACAGTTAATGCAGAAGAATAATGTTCATACATTTTTGGCATTAATATATTTATAGACGGGCACAAATATGTAACCAGTACTTTCATGGTTAGTATTACTCCAGAGGTAATGAAATAATCCTGTTAAGTGAGTTGCAATACTTTCTAATGAAGTCTCTGCCTTCATTAAGAAGATAGTTACTCATCATGAGTTCATTAACTAGTCAGCATATCTGACTGCAATTCTGTCATAGCAGCTGGTCAAGGTAGAGCCTAATTTCTCCTCTTACCTTCCTCCAGGGTTTAGTTTGACCAGTTAATACATGCTGAAATTGCAGCAACAACCTTGCCTATATTAAGGTACCTCCAGATGAGTTCTGATGATTCATATTAAATGATTTAAGAGACTGAGGGTAGCACATACAGCTGAGGGCAATAATTCTTAAGTTGCACCAGCCTGAATGGCCAGGGCTGGTTTGGAGGCTGCATAAAATGCTAGCACAATTTAACAGTGAACTTTTCCAAGGGAGACAAGATTTTAAAGACTGAACATTAACAGATATATATGCCACATGCAATTGCTTTATGTAACCTGATCCTAGCCCTAAGTATCATTACAGCCCCTGGAAACCTTACTGAAATGTTATGCTAAGAAAAAACTGTAAACTTTCTCTGCTCTACAGATTTTCTGAAGATAATGTGAAACAATTAGAGACTAAATGACCAATCTACATCTTCTGTCTGCTTGGTATGGGTATAATCACCCAATGAGGGAACAGCAACCAAACCATGGGATTAAGGCAATCTCTCATACAGAAGGCAGTTTCTCATAATGAATAGCAAATATATGTAGTGAGTGCAGTTTGCAAGCCAGAGGCTAAGATTCCTTTTACTAGGAAATGTTTGTGTAGTAATTCTCAAACAGATTTGTAAAAATTAGAGCTAGCACAAAGGGTGAATTTTGTGGAATAAATTGCTTGCTACAAACAGTTCATCCAGAGGTATCTACAACACAGAAGGAGGAGAAGCTGCCTGGAGGTAGCAAAGGCTCAGAACATCCATGTCAGTCTTTTCAGGGAAGCTCATCATATCAAAAGCCTTGGCAGGAAATGTAATAAAACAAATACTAGCTGTACAGCTGGATCCTTCTTAGAAATCAACATACATACTACAAAAGAAGGATGGGTACCACCTGGGTTCAGATCTCTGCATGTTACAGAAAGCAAGGTGATTGTCATGTCAGTGCTGGCTTGTTGCAAAGTCTGGAGTGGCCACGGTATAGTTCATCCAGAGCAAGTGAGCTGCTGGCTCCCTGCATCTGTCTGAGATTCCCGATTGCTTTTACCCAAGGATTGCTGCAAAGAGTCTTAGAGTGGGAGAAATTCTTATGTGTAGCTGTGAGCCCTCCAGCTGCCAAGGTTACTTGTCCACAGGCATTGGGCTAGTCTGTACCTGAGCCTTATGGATAGTTCCACAATCTGCAGCCCTGGAAGTTGGTGGGGGAAAAATGTGAAATCTTGTAGCCCTCCCTGGCAGGAGGGGAGTATAGTCAGATAACCTGTGTAAGTAACTCTTCTGTGTGCCATCTTGGGCCAGATCTGAAGTGACATTACTGACATTTACCTAACTGCTCTCACAGATTACCAGTTTCATGAAAGACCATCTGAAGGACTACTTTCTGTTGCCATGTGTCAGATGAGTTGGTCTGTATTATACAGAAGACTATATGATCACAGTGACCATGTAAATTCCTGAAACTTGACAATCACTTTTGCAAAAGTCAAGCTGACCTTACAGGGTAAATATCTCTGGGCACTTCTGGGATCCAAATTTTAGGACTGATGTGACCAATACCCTGGTGGCATTTTGAATTTTCATTCTATTTCTTAAATTAACCATGGGTAAAGACTGTTTCTTGGAGCAGTTGTTTGAAAGTGTTGAAATATTATACTTAAAGCGGGTGGGGGGCCCTTGGTGATGAAGAAAGACACTGGTCCAAAAGTTCTGAAAAAAGTTGTCTGTTTACCCAACAGATGAATACAGTATGGATACCAGCAGTATGACCTTCCTTTTAATTGATCTCAACCCTGTTCAGCATAGAGTGGGAGAACGGTTCAGTCACCCCCTGCATTACCAAACAGTTTGGGGCCTCTACTGGGGTAGTGTTTACAGCCCTAGTAATGCAGTGGGAGCTGAGTTTCACTAGCAGCTGAACAAACATCAGGATATTGGGATAGTTTTGAAAATTGAACGGCAAAGAATTGCACAATGTTTTCAGGTCATATTCCTGCTATAGCACAGTTTAAGGATTTTCCTTGTAATGGAAACAAGAGGAAATATTGTAGAATAATAAGGTGGGAGTGTGGAGCAACGCTCAACGGATATGGGAGGGGAACGAGTAAGTGGATCAGTAAGAAGAGTGGCATGTCTGATGCCATAAATACTTAGCTGCTCTTGATGAAGCTATCTCTAGTTTCCTTATCTCAGTTTACTTGGCATCTGAACTTTGCTGGAACAGGGGGTTGCCAACCACAGAGTTACAGCTGCCGAATCCCCTCTGAGCATCTGTGCTTATGTGAGGATAGTACGGCAGTTTTGCTCTGCATGGTTCTAGTTGCATCTTCCTGCTGATCCCTTTCCTAGCACTCTATTTGAAGATGTCAGCCACTTTTCTTTAGGATTTTCAGCAAACATTTCCCTTTGATCAGAGGAACATAGAATATACTGCATCTGTCAGTGGAGCAGCTTTGTGGTTGCTTCGTGTTTCTTGTGGCCAGCTATAACACTTGCTGTGGCAGCTGCATAGGTGAAAAAACCTGCTCACTGGTTTGTTCTATAAATACTGTTCCCAGTTATTGGAGTAAAGTGCAGAGCTCAGCTGCAGTTGCATTTGGTCTTTCTAAGTTAGTGCTGAAGGCTGGAGATGCTCCATAAATTGCAGTTACTCTATTGAGGGTATGGAAGGGAAAGTGGTGTGTGTTTTTCCTTACTCTTGCTTCCCCTCCCACCCCAAAGACTGGAGTGAGCATAGCTATTCATTCATCTGAAGGTAAGGATTTCTTAGGGTTTTTCTGAGAGGACTTTCCAGGAGAGCAGTAGTTCTGATCCTTGCTGCAGTTGCTGCCTCTGCTCTCCCAGACACCTCCAGGAACTGGATGTTGGAGGGGGTCTTGAACCTAGTTCTCCTCTGTGTGGGACAAGGAGGGAAACATCTTGAAGTATGAAATTGTCACTGCTATAGACTCATCCTTTTCCTAATTTTTACTGGCAGGTCCAGGCAAATGAAAGCCTTTTTCTAAGTTTCAAAAGCTAATTCTCACCCCTAGCTAGATATATGCTGATGCAGTTGCATTAACTCAACAGGGTCACTCTTCTGCACCTGTGAGAGCTGGTTTAGATAAATGCCTCATGTTTAAATTCCAAGCAATCACAAACCTTGTCAGTTTGGGCCATGAAAAGCTTGAGGTTCCCCTGCCTCTCCTGTCAGCAGTGGCCATCTGGATGAAGATGGCTGCATGCTCTCTCCAGTGGTTGCTGCTGTTCTAGAGTCTGAAGTAACTGAAGTGCTGGAAGCTAGTAGAAGACAGCTCTGAAACACTCTGAACTACATTCTCCTGAGTGTATTAAACTCCGTGTTCACAGGAGAGTTTAATAGCCTAAAGCCAAAAGGGCCCATTAGCTCATGCGGGCTGACCTCTGGTATATCAGACCATTAAGTTTCACCTGTTCATCCCTTTATTGAGCCCACTAACTTGGATTAGACTAAAGTATTTTGAGTCCTGTAACAAAAAATTAATTAGGCTTACCCATTCTAGCAGTGAACCTATGCTTAATGCTTCAGAGAAGGGTGAAAATCCAGGAGCAGCATCCTTGTCTGTCTGACCTGGG
Organism: Mycteria americana; assembly: GCF_035582795.1. NCBI lineage: Eukaryota > Metazoa > Chordata > Aves > Ciconiiformes > Ciconiidae > Mycteria > Mycteria americana. The sequence continues at coordinate 65,083,488 of NC_134365.1, forward strand.
GGTCTGTTTCCCCGTGTAAGGCAAGTAGCAGGGACAATTCCCAGGTACAAGTGAATTATCTGTACTCTACTCAGCCCTGGTGAGTGCATGCAGTGGCCAGCCCCAATATTTCACAGACAGGTAGGGAAAAAAGGAGAACATATCTCACCATGAACACTGAAGAACACTTTACCTTCTGGTCCCTACAAACTCTTGGTTGGAGTCATGACGTTTATTGGCTAATAGCATGTTATTTAGAGGTGGGAACAGTGTTGAAATACGTTGTGTGGCTGGGAAGGAGATCATCATGGAATTTACCATTCAAATCTGCCTGTACTTCAGCTACCATTGAACCATTGCCACTGCAGTTGTACTCTTAGTTCTAGACAGTCTTTAAACATGTACTTAAGTCTCATTAAAGCCATGGGGATGTAAGCATAAGCCCAAAATTATATATATGGTGAAGTGATGACCTGAATTCAGACCATAATCTCTCTTTCTGCTTTAGGCTTTGGTGATATAACATGGTGAACAGCAAACTGCATTGCTACTAACAGTATTTGCAGTAAGAATAAAAAGTTTGATGGACCTTGCTAGAAATTAGCCTTTTTGGTGTAAGAGGAGGTGCTTTCTGCTGATTACTTTAAGAAATTATAGCAAATGGAACAGGACTTTTTTCTTCCTTCCTTCTGTACGCTTTTATTTTGAATCTTGGCTCTGTGTCCTTGTCTGCTGTTCTATATAAATCTCTTCTCTGGGCAGGTATCTGATAACTTAAAGATTATTTCCTGACAAATAAGCATTTTCCATTTTCTTGCCAATGCTTCTGATCCATGAAAGCAGCTGAACAAAAGGGGATAGGAAAACCTATAAGAAGGCAAGGTTGTGATTTGGGGCTTTTTTAAAGCTCTTTGCACACTAGCTGTCTTTTTTTAAATACTGTTCTTGGTTTGAAACTTTAATTCTGGGCGTACATTTGGTGCCCAGATGGTGCAGACTCACACAGAAGCCCATCACGCTGTCAGGGCAGGCGGATACATATGTAAATATTTTGCCTTTTTCCCCTATAATATTTGGCTTTGTCTAATCTAATTGCTGTCAAAGGCAGAATGTGAAGAATGCTTAAGAGGAGCAAACAATGAGGACCTCAAATGTTTGTATTGCACTAACTTTGGAAGATGCTAGTAGGCTGCAATGTAACTAATAATTTTGTTTCATGGGCTTTCTTATTCATGCTTTGAATTCCTGGTGTATGATCTAAGTTCATGCCAAATAATATTTTACAACCTGAGGTAGAAACCTGTATTTCTAGTAGCATAAAAGCATATTTAACCCCTTGGAGCTGTCGATATAAGGCTAATGGCTCTGCCTTTTCAGTTCAGGCTGACAGTAAGTGTTCTCTACCTGCCTCTTGGTGTATAGCACTCCTTCTTATTTATATAATTCATTGCTTCATTTAATTTATTCTATTGAGTGCCTGTCTTAATGTATTTTTAATACATAAAAGCATTTCCAGCATAGCTGCTTCTCTGACCAGTGGTAGCTAGTAGCAAACAGTGTGGCCAACCACATTAAGGATGCCTATTTAGTTATTAAAGGCCTGATCCAAAATACCATAATATTAATGGAAAAATGACTTTTATGAGCTTTGAATCTGACTACTTAGTGAGAAGGTCTAATAAAGCCAGTGTTAGTTGAGGATGCTGGCAAAATGGATGTAGGGAATGTTACTGTTTTTCATCAGTGCAAGAATGGTTGCACTATCACAGGTTTCTGATCAGATGTGAAATTTGGCTAGGCTATAATTCATGGAAAGCATCAGGCTATGCCAGACCCATTCCTCTAAGGACAGTAACTACTCAGAGAGATGCCAGGAGATCAGGGCCTGGAGGTGTGATTATTGTAGAGGAAGGAAAGTGGCTGTAAAAGGAGAATGTAATAATGTGACCAGAAGACAAACAGAAGCAGCACGTGGTGCTTTTTTCCATGGAACGTAGATTAAATCCTGACTACAGGGGAAGAAACCTGCCCATTTCAGCCATTCGTGTTGCCATCTGAGGCTCGTTATTCAGGGGTGCCAATAAATTCTGTTTCTGAGCCTGCTATGAAAGTGTCTGGGTACCTTCAAGAGACATACCATAGCCTGTCACGCATCCTTCTGCTTGTCTTGCTTCTTGGCTGTGGGGTGGAAGGAGGTCAGGGAAATTGTTCACTATCTATATATATTATTTTTCCTGTGCTGTTTTTTTTATTACTGAAGGAAAGATCAAAGATGTTTGCTTTGTATATGTCCTGGAGTATGAGCATTGAGATACGTTACTGCACGATAAGCTAAGACATGAATTTACAGTTTCTACACAGTAAATGCTGGTATGCCTGCTGCTAGCTCATGGTTCAGAGAAAAGAAATGAAAGAAGGGGTGATTTGCCACATATATATCTGATGGTGAAAGCGGACACTCTGGCAGCTACTGCAGGGCCTTTGGTGTATCATAAGTTTGAATGTGAGCTTACCCTACAGGTAGCTCGTGCCTGTCATGGGCCAAAGATAGTATCAGTTGTCACAGTGGACTGATAGTAAGGATTGTTTTGCTCCTAGCCTTTGCTTTTGGTTGTCAAGCCCATCTGGTCTACAGCTGGGAGGACTTGTTGCATTCATTTAACAGCACTTTCTTTTCTGCATTTTGCCCTTCCCAGGAGCAATTGAGCGGTGCACGTACATCAAGTACCACTACTCCTCAGCGACCATTCCCAAGAACCTCACCTACAACATCACCAAGACAATCCGCCAGGATGAGTGGCATGCCTTGCGTAAGTGTTGCTGGCTTTTTTTCTCTGTTCTCCTCACGTGTGGACTAAGGGAGGTACTCACTGATAAATGCAAACAGAGGCTTTGACTGACAACCTGCTCAGAGCCCTCTTCTTGCATACAGTTTGTTTCTGTAGCAGACTGATTGATTTGTTCTTAGGACCTACATCTCTGTTTCTGCTGCTGACTAGAAATTCTGCTGAGGCATGAAAAAGTGGTGGTGGGAAGCAGCATTCATATGCAGAGATTAATATTGAGTTAAATGCAAAAATGAATAACAAAATCAATGCCCTATTTTTTAATTCAGTAGAATGCTCTGTACGTGAGCGTATTCTCATGCAGTTCATGCTGCTGCTGAGTTTCCTGCTTCCAGCAGAATTCATTGCTGGCTTTTATTGTAGAATGTCCTGCTGCCTGCAGCTCCTGGCTGAGTGTGGCATCACTCTCCTTTGAAGATCTAGAAAAAGAAATGCTGCACCCTTTAAGGCACAAGGAAGGAGCTTAGCCCTTAGTGATAATTGTAGCCAGTGGTCACCAACTTGTAACATTTGCTGAAGCAACAAGATCTGTCAGGGATGGAATTGCCTTGAGATGTATTGGCTGACCTTAAAGCTTTTATCCTTCTCATCTTGGCGATGGAAAAGGGTTTTCACTGATAAAATGGAAGAGGTAGGATTTCACAAGGAAGGATGCCACTGCAACTTGCTCTTGTTACTACATAGTCATGGGGACTGACGAATGTCCCGAGCTCCTTTCTCTCAGTGGAAGCAGTTAACAGCTCCTTGAAGATGGCAGGGGTTGAGGGATGCTAATTCTGATTGAAAATGTTGAAACGTGGTAGGGAGCAGCTACTGTCCAGACTGTGTCAGCTTGAGAAATGTGTAAGACCTCCAGTGTTCCCAGTGCTTTCAGTCCCTTTTTCACTCCTGCCTTATGTGGCTGTTGCTTTGGGAGGGTCCTTTTAAGCTCTGGGGAGGAGAAGGTGTAATGATATAGTCCATTTCCTGCATTGGTAAGGTCAGCCCTGGTTTGAGACTCATTGGTGCTTGTAGGCCTGCCTGGTCAAATCTGGTAAAGCATTAAGAAAGTTCTAGAGGGTCTTGCTAAACTCCTAATTTTTTTGGAAATGTGTCTGTGTGTGGATAAATACATATTCTTATTGTGACATGATGAAGAAAAGGAATATTGAACTCATAGAATCATAGAATTGCTTAGGATTCCTAGGATGATCTTAAAGGAAAAGACCTTTAAGATCATCAAGTCCAACTGCTAATCTAGCACTGCCAAGTCCACCACTAAACCATGTCCCTAAGCACCACATCTACACATCTTTTAAATACCTCCAGGGATGGTGACTCAACCACTTCCCTGGGCAGCCTGTTCCAATGCTTGACAACCCTTTCACTGAAGAAATTTTCCTGATATCCGATCTAAACCTCCCCTTGGCACAACTTGAGGCCATTTCCTCTTGTCCTATCACTTGTTACCTGGGAGAAGAGACCGACCCCCACCTCTCTACAACCTCCTTTCACGTAGTTGTAGAGAGACATAAGGTCTCCCCTCAGCCTCCTTTTCTCTAGGCTAAACAACCCCAGTTCCCTCAACCACTCCTCATAAGATTTGTTCTCTAGACCCTTCACCAGCTTCGTTGCCCTTCTTTGGACGCGTATGCCTCTCAGAAGGTTGTAAGAGGATGGTCTTGCAAAATACTGTGCTGTGCTCATTTGTCCCTGAAAATCAGAAGATCAAGTGGTTCGGTTCCCTTCAGGTTTTCTGCTACCACCTGTCATCTCTGCTGGTGTCAGTTGTATTGCTCATCTGTGGGCAAAAAGAAACGCACCCCCCACCCAAGACATCTTCTGTTAGGGTTCATAGGGCAGTAGGAAGGGTCTTTGGTTTATGCTTTTGGCTGTGTATGTGTGCTTTTGCCACTGCTGTGAGCAGCAATTACTTTTCTGCATCCATCTGCTGGGAATTTCACTAATTAATGTAGGAGTTATTGTCTTAAAGTTCATCTTTAGTTCAGCAATGGCTTAAGTAAAGGCCTATTCTGAAGCTGTATTTGTATTTTTTTCAGCTTAAATATAATTACTAATATGACTGGCCATGTTAGTCCCTCGGCATGCGCATCCTTTGGTAGGATCAGTAAGTTCCTGAACCTGGTGTGTTGGCAGGTGACGGAGCCTTCAGTAGGGCATTTGTCAGTCTCCAAAGTGGCAGTCTAGACGCACTGTGCTCACACATTTACATATCCGATTTGGTCTGAGGCACTTTCAGGGTGAGGCTGTTTGTTCCCTCCCTGGGGAGGGTACACTGAGCATGGGGGTGTGCATACATATTTCTGACCCAGATTTTCTTGCTAGTTCATGAGTCAGATAAGCGTAGGTAGATGTAGATAGAACCGAAGTTTGAATCTCCCTATCTAAAGACAAGGAAGGAAAGAAATACTTTGAACCGCTCTCTTCTCCAGAGCAGTTAGCTGCAATGGTGAGTGTTTGATATATGGGTTAGCCACTGGAGGATCTGGAGGTCACTGCATTTAAGAATGAACTGAACCTATATGACTATTTCCTGTGTAGGAACAGCAACCTTGCTATTTTTCTGTAAAACATCTGTTTTAAAAGACAAGGGCAATAGCAATCTTTTGAAATCATGTTTTGGTTGAGGGGGACGTTCTTCCTCTAGAAAATATTTGCAATGGACTAGACATAAAGACATAATTTTAGTCCCTGCCTTAGCAGCTGACCTGGTTCTGTACCTCTGGACTAGATTCATCCAGGGCACAGCTACTTCAGCTCACCACTGCTCATCCTGAGGCAGAATAGCATTTGCAATTCAACCTGGCCATTATTTTCCTCTGAACAATTTGCTATTCAGAACTTCCCTTTCACTGAGTGTTGCGACAAACAGTGAAGGAGCAGGGCCCAGGCCTGCTGTTCCTTACGCTCTTGCCATGGGTAATTTCTCAGATCTGTAGCATAAGGTGGAAGAAGGAAAAAAAACCTTATTTCCTAATGAAACACTAGGGCAAAATGGCATCCTGGAGAATTTCAGAGGAACTGGAAAGGTGAAACCAGAGTGTCAGGTCACCCTACTAAAGAAAATGCCTTTTCCAGGCTGTAGCCACTGCTGTTCTTTGACATATCTGTATTTCAGTAGTGGTTATTTTCTTTCCCTGATGCATGGGCAGCAAACCATGGGCCTGGGAAGGAAATCTGTTGCTTTTCCTGTGTACTTGGGTGGGGGAGCAGAAGAGAGAGAGAGGGCTCCAGCCATGCCCAGCAGACTGCTTTTTTTTTTTTTCAGACTGGCAGGCAGGGCTGGTGCTCCAGCAGTTTCTCTGGAATTGCAGGAGTGGGTGAAAGGCAATTAATTTGAGGCTGAGGACTCCATGGCACCAGTCAGAGCAGAAAGCAGATATTCCTCTAGCTGTGCTGTCGGGTATGCTAGAAGAACCCAGGGGAGCAGCTGGACCTGGAGGAATGGTTGGAGCTGCCTTTATAATTTTTGATTTTATCTTTTTTCATTCTGTTTGACATTTTCAAGATGGAACCTTTGCTCCAAATTGATTGCCTATGGCAGCATGAGCTGGGGAAATAGGACTTCACTTTCCTGCAATCACTTCCTCTCGACTATCTCTGGTTAAACAGGGGTGGAGGGAAGGACGATTGTAGTATTGCCAGCTCTCGCCTGTCAGGAGATAAGTGTTCATCTAATTAGACAAAATGAGTGTCTATATGAGCTGGGAGGGGAAGGTAGAAGGGAAGGAAAGCTGTGTCCAACAACTTTGAACATGAGTAGCTGTCTCTTTATGGAAGATGCCAGTGTAATGATATGATTGAGTCACTATTAGGCATTTACTCTGTCACATTTTGGCCTCAGTCTTGTGCACAGAAACTTGGTCCATAGTTCTGGCTTCTGAAAAACTCCAGCAGCATCACTGATACTTTTAGAAATGGAGGTATATATTATTAGAAGGAAAAGAAAAAAAAATCTGAAGAGTTCTATATTTATTTGCATATTCAGTTCCATGTGTTTGATGCTGTTCTTGTAGGTTCACTTTCAGTGTGCTACAGATTTGTGTTCACAAAACATGGGGAAAGCGATCATGGCAGGGGTTTGAGCTGCTGAATATGGTACAGGCATTGGGAGGGGTGAGAGGCATTTTCAGATGATGGAATAAGCACTTTCACTGGATGCTTGTACTTTAAGAAAGTTGACCATAAAAAGGAGGCTATGTTGATGCTAATTTTTTTCTCTTGTCCCAAAAACTTCAGGAAACCATTATCAGGTATATTATGGCAAAGAAGGTGAAAGGCTGTTTGCTTTGAAAATGGGAGTACCACCAAGGCAATGAGGGGATGTACTATATCCAGTTTGGCATCTTCCGGGAAACAAGAGTGCTGTTCTCTAAAGCCACTGTGAGGGGTAAGGCACTCAAAGCCCAGGGACTATTTAGTCTACTGGCTTACTCCTTGGAGCAAAACAGAAACCTGTTGGGTTGGTGTTGTTTTATGCCATCAGAAGGACTGTAGAAAGGTTGTAGAAAGGTCATTCAATTCTCCCCCCCCCCAAAATAAGCTATAGACAACCCAGGCTCTAAATTGATCTTCTGCTGCAGTCTTTAAGAAACGACTGTTTTGTGAAAAAGTGTAACCACAGAATAGAAGATATGCAGAGAGGAATTTCTAAGTATACTTAAGCCAGCTATCTACATTTCACTGTCTTGCTGGGAGAGTTAGGATTAGAAACTTATTTTGAGGAAGCCAAATAGTGCAGAAAAGGGAGGAAGATACAGATAAGAGGAGAGGGATTGTCTTCATACTTTCTTAGAGCCAGTCTAGCATGATGATGTTTTATTTTTGCCTCTAGCTTCTTTTGTTTAGACCTTATGCTTCCTTGCTCATTTTTACCTTTGAACATACTTGTATTTGCCATGGGACTTCTTTGTGCATCCATTCCTTGAATGATTTCAACAAGAACAACTGTCTAGGTGCTACAGGATTGTGGGTTAGCCTGCTGTGGGCTCAGACCTGCCTGGAGGCTCACAGGGCTGATACTTGTGGGTCACTCTGCAGTCTTCCTCACTGTGGTCTTGGCAAAGGAAGGGTAAAAGGGGGCTTTTCCCCGGCTACCTTTTCTTCAAGGCAGGTGAAGAAAGTATTGTGGCTTTAAAGTGCTGCAAACAAGTAAGTTGCTGATGTGTGTTCTTGAAGAGTGAGATTTATTTTTCTCTCGGAGAACAAGTCAAACCGCTGCCTCTTACCTTCCTCCTGCCTTGGTAGCTGAAATGGGACAAATGCTGTGTGGCACTCGGAGCCTTTGTATGGCAGAGCGCCCAGTGTCTTGCACTATATCACATGAAAGTCTCCACATCAGAAGAAAGATGAAAAATTCTTCCTTCTCTCCAAAAGCTTTTATTTTGCTGACTCGGAGCCTATCATGTGAAGTAGATAGCTGGGTTAAGTCTGTTACTTTTCCTTCCTCCCTATATATGACAAACCTGAATTTGTACTTTGGATTAAACACAGCCACAAAAGAGGGAGTTTCTGTTTGTCTGCTCTTCTCCAGCTTGCCATTGCCACCTAGGCCTGTCTTCCACAGCAGCCGTGTTTTGTGTCCAGGAACACAGTGTGTGCTACATCTGGGCAGAAAGTGGCTGGAATTGCTATGGAAACTGATCTTTTCCTGCACAGCTTGGAAATTGTCACCAGGCTGCTTTAGAGAGAAACAGTTCACACACAGGTAGCTGATACTTCCTGAGAAATGTTTAGAATTTCCTGTTTTTTTGGAAATGCTTCATGTTTGGCACTGTGTGATCTCCTTTGCCTGTCTTCTACCCCCCTCCCCCCCCCCCCCCCCCCTACTGCGGGGCCACAGGATATGGGCTCTGAATTTAGAGCATTGGCATAGGGAGTTGCATTGTCAGTAGAAGAGGAACCATAGTGCCTTGTGTTAATTGGAATGATAACGTTCGCCCGTGCTGTTGAAAACTGCAATAATCCTGTGTTTGTGGTGATCTGAAAGCCATTTGCATAAAAAATGAATTGTAAAGTCAAAAGTAATAGCCTGGCACATTCTGAGAGGAGCAAGTATTGGAGGAAATGAAGGATTTCTACAGGATGTAGAGAGTGGTAATATTTTAATTCATATGGCATCTACGCTGAAAGCTGAATGGATTTTATCAGCCTTAATGGCCCGAACTTTGCAGGAGATTAACGCTTCCTCATTTAGGTCTGCAAAGCACTCAAATACCTCCTTATAACCAGTAAAACTACTGGGGGAGGCTGGAAAAATCTCCTTTTGTAGAGGTCAGTTATGGTACTGATGGCATTGACAACAATTAGCACTCTGGAAAAGACTGTAATGTCTGTACTTCTAATTTCTACAGGCTTCCCAAGCCTTCTCACTCCATGGAACAAGATGTTGAGATTTGCACAGAAGCTCAGTTGATAGTTTGACAATGCATTAGTAACCAGTAGGCTCACGGGCTTGACCCTGTCTGCTTTTATAAGCAACAATAAATATTTCATTGTTGTATCTGTATTAAGTGCTGACCCGAGAGAATTTTTGCTTTTGTTTTTTTCTTGGATACTACTGAAAGCAGTGTTTGAAATAATAAATAGGCAGCATCCCACTTTTCTTTCTCCTTTCTTCCACTCTCTCTTCCATAGTCCCTCGGGTCTCCTTCCATTCCTATCTTCCTCAACAAGGAAATGCTGTTTCATTTTTAATTAGGTACCTTGACCCCCAGATGGAGGTACACCCTGAAGTATGACACCGTCCTGCTGGTCAGTGCCATTTGGCTGACAATATGATGTAATTCCTTAATGCATTGGTTATTAAAGCAGACGGGGCAGCCATCCTGGAGGTTAGTCAGGCAGCAGGTGCTCACATGCCTGGAGGTCTAGTGTTGTTGGATCTCCATCATATTCATCATTCCCATAGCTAATGACCAGGTGGTAGTGACAGACCTTCTCATTTCCCTCTCTCTCTCTGCTGTAGGGTTTTCTTCATATCCTGCTATTTCAAGCTAAGATATAAAAATGTTTGCTTGGCATCAAAATCTAAGACCTAGTTTGAAATCTGTAAGGGATTTTCTTGCCCTCTGCTAGGCTTCATCTTAGGATCTACTAATATGGCTGTGACCTTAATACCTACACTAGTGAATAGCTTTCCAAACTGCATACTATTTTTTATTTCCCATACTACATTTGCTTCTTAGACAGAAGAGCAGGGCAGGAGTAAGGGAGGAGGTCAGTAGACCTCCAAGTCCCGAGTTGACAGGGGTGTCTGAGTAGGAAACATGGCCAAGACTTGGGAAGGGAGGAAATGAGGACAGGAAGAGGGGTGAAACTTCGTGCTGGTGAGTTGGGAGAAGTGAGACAAGCGATTACTGAACATTGAGACTGGGATAAGGGTTGGAGTGGTGGACTGGAACAATTTGGAAAGGAAGGTGCAAAAATGGCCAAGCTCTCTGTTGTTTGTGTGTCGGAGGAGAATGGGGAATGAACAGGGAAGGATCCCCTCCAAAGCTCTGTTCAAAGTGCACAAGTCGAGTCTTACTGTAACACACCTGTGAAACACTGGCAGAGGGGAGGTATCATCCTGCTCCCTCAGCCAGCAGGTTCTTCCACCAGCTCACATAACAGGGGGCTTGGGTGAATCAGAAGAGTCTTACTCTGCTGATGAACCACTTGCCACTCTTCTGAATCAGTAAGAAACCCCACACTAGAATTCCTGCTTTTGCAGTTTGTTGTTTGTTTTAAAGTTAAGAACTTAAAAATCCTCAACTGATTTTATTTTAAGGTTGCAAACACAAGCGTGTAAAGTTAGGAGATGACACAGTTCAGGCTGCATACTTGGCCTTAACTTACCTCCTCTGATCACACTCATTATCAAGTCTTTAATTACTGTAATCACATACTGTGTTTTCCACAGGACCCCTGCCTTGTTCCATACATTTGGGATATTCTGTTTCTGTTCAATGATGTCTTCAGTGTTTGGTTTATTTTTCATTGCTTAATGTACGGTTGCTGGCCTTTTTATTGCAGAATACGCAACTCTTGATCCAAATACAGAGTTAACCACTTCATCAGCTTTGTCACTTTTCTAATTATTGTACCAAAGCATAGCACATAGATAAACATATTAATAACTAATAATCTTCTGAGGTGGGCTATAATTTCCATTTTTAGGCCTGGCAATCAAAGTTAACTGTTTTGGGTTTTTTGGGTGTCCACTTGGAGATGATGAAGACTTGGGTTTTACAGTATTTATCATTGAATAGCCTTTTGTATGTTCAGAGCACAGCTCCCATTGACTTTAAGAGCAACTGTAAGTGCTCCACACCCTTTAAATCAGACTTCGTACGGTCGCCCAACTCACACTGCGTCAGAGTAAATGAGGAAAACATGGCTAGGGACTACCTCTAAAGAGATTTCTTAGACTAATTGACTTATCATCAACAAGGACTTTTGGGGTAAATGTAGAGGAAAGTGCTTGTGTGAGAGGGAGGAGGAGCTGTATATGTCAGCTGACTGATCTCAGATCGTACTGCTCTTAGCTAGAGGGTTGCGTGTGTTCTCACCTTTCACACTGACCCTTTCAAAGGGTCACATTCTTGTACTTCCTAACTTTGGCATGCTTGACTCGGCAGCCTTTGTAATGTTTTTATATTTTTTGTTTGCTTTTGTTTTTTGTTATATTTGTAAGTGCAGGCCCTTGGATTCACCTTGGCTTAGGTGATATTTTATGTTGTCTCCTACTGTTTTATTGGAAAAAAGACATGTTTTTATCTTCATCATTGAAAAGAGTCTTATGGTATTTATGGAGCTGTTCTGAGTGCAGGAAAATTGAGAGCAAACCCCCTCCAGCCTTACTGGTGATTTTTTGCAAAGGAGTATTAGAGACATTTTGCGGGTTGCAGTGTGGAGATGTTGACAGGTAAAACATACCATCGCCTAATCATTTCCAGTCATTCAGCCAGTCAAAATATAGCTTTATTAATATGCATACGGAGCTCTCTGTTTCCCTTCTCTCCCTCTTGAGAGAGACAGAGGGGGAGAGATGGGCGTTTTTCTATGTCTCTTGGCTAATCAAGAATGATGCCTTGTGCATTCTTAGGGTGAGAACACAGGGAAGAACAAACAGGATGATCTAATGGGTCTCTTCCATTTGACTTCTATAATTTTTGATTTATATACCAATTTAATGCCTGGTTTATGATGATTTATGTCGCAGTTTATTTATACCCCAGTCTGATGCCCCACCCCACACTGTTAGCGAGATGAAAGCCAGCCAGTTAAATATTTCAAGGTGATTACATGCCACATGCTACACACGGGGTTAGTAATGAGAAGTAAGAGCTTCCTTGCTTCAGTGCAAGAAGAAAGACACAAGTGGAACATCTTGGAAATGAGATTATTGTGATTTGTCCACAAAGCCATACGCCATCCACAAGGGAACATCACAGCAGCCAGCATGAGATAGATAGATGCCAACAAACTTTGCATCAAACAGCTTGGCTTTGACCCTGACAGAAGCTGCAGGCTGAAACATGTAGGTGATTTTTATATGTTGATAGCTACTAGGCAGTGGTTGCCATTTTAATTACTGTTTTGCAGTGATGCTCTTTGTACATTGAATTACAGAATAAACCTGATCCTCATGTACAACCAGGACATCCTCCTACTTGCTACTTTGAAAAGGTCTAAAATGTGTGAATATTAATGTGTGAAAACTATAATGCAGCTTTACATCCCCAGATTCTTATATTGTTAACTGGCCCATGATGGTTTTGGTCACATTGTCAGACCTGAATGTAGTTCTGGCCCAGGAAGACTGGATGAAGCTGAAGGATTTGTCTTAGGGCCCATCCCAAGACTCCTTAATTGGCTGGGTGAATCACAGTTTAGCTGTTCAGTTATTCCCTGCCCACCTCCAGGAACTGATTGCACAGTTGGTGAGGGAATAGGAAATCAAGAATATAAATCAACTGCAGGTATCTCCTGTGGGACTTCAGAGTTCAGTCTCGCAAATCTCATCTGGCTGCTCTGGATGTAGGTTATATTTAATGGAGCTTGAGCCTGCGTGTCCCTCTGCATCACTGGAATTATGACAGCTAATTTGAGTCTATCTGCTGCTGGTGTGTGCAATTGATCAATATCTCTTTCATAAATACAAACTCTCTCTTATCTCTGCCTCCATCAGCTTTGTCTTTTCTGGCTTGCCCTTTGCATCCCTGTTTCTTATGTGTCCCGTCCCGTCCCCCCCCCCCGTCCCCGTCCCCCTTGATTCTCACCTAGATATTCTGAGAGAAGGAAATCAATGGAAGAATATCACTTACTGACCTAAGAGGGGCTTCTTTGCCATACACAACTAAGGCTGTAAATAATTCAGTAGGGTCCCTGTCTTTTCTTTCCTCCCATAAGATTGGGTTTATTAAAATTTTATGGGAGGGGACATGGAGGTGCCTGAATTACTGGTTTTATCTGATACAGTCTTTAGCAATGCATTAGCTTGGTACTAGCTGCTCTTTGCTCATCATCATAGGCACATACTAAATCAGTCTTCCTTGTAGAATCCATTCTGCAGCATGTTATAATCACATATTTGAGCATGATGTAATGCCATTCCTTATAACTCACACTCATGCCTGATTGTGTTGCCATGGGAAGAAAAGTGTTAAATTGCCAAGGCAAGGCTTAATCTTTTTTTCCAGTACCGGGAGGAAGTCAGTAGTGGCATGAACCCATGTACACAAAGATCCTAATTAGAAGGGAGCAATATGCTGGGGATAAAGAGTTTGGTTCTGCTTGTATTTATACTAGAATAATAATTCTACTGAAACAAGAATAGATATTCTGAGATAAAAATAATGTGAAATCAGGGGATGAATAATGTGAATAATCTGGGTGCAAAATACTCAGTAGATTTCAGAAAGAGAAGTGTTCCTTGATATTTTAGACTTTTTGATATTTCAGTGAAAATGAACGGATTCCACAATTACACTTTTCTGTTAATGCTGCTGCTGACAGGTATGTAGTGCACCTTCCATCCTAGCATCTTGAAACTTGGGCAATGGTTTTCACTTGGTATCCTTCTGACTTAAACAGGGTGCTGAAGGAGGAATACAACCCAAGTACACCCATTTCAAATGCAGGAAAAAGAGTTATAGAGAAGTTAATTGGCCTGCTAAATGTCATGCAGAGAGTGAGTGGGAGAGCCAGAAACAGAACTCAGGTCTTTGGACTCCCGCTGCTGTAAGTGCTAGACAATGCTGCCTCCTGTAGTGCCAGAGATTATGCAGCATACGTCCTAGAAAAGACCATTGCAAAACCCTATATCAAGGATAATGGTTTTTCTAAAGATATTAAAAAATATAATTTTCAAGTGAAAGCTTACTGGCCAAACCCAGAACCCATTACATACATTAGTGGTGATTTTCTCTTAGCAATAATGGCAAAAGAACCTTCAAAGGCTGGTAGTGAATTAAGGTATACAAAGTGGGGATTCCTCAGCACCTGCTGAAAACCAGGTCCTCAGAGATATCTGAGGGTGAACAACTAGAATCAATAATAATTTCAAAAATTATCTCCATTAGAATACGTGTGGGTGCTGTGGATTTTCTGCCACATATGAATTGGACTCTAAACCAGTGTCCTCACTGACTGTTATGACAACTGATATGCACAGCAAGAATAACATACTGGTACTCAGAGTTTTACCTGCAAGTAATCTTAACTGTCATTTTATTTGAAAAGTAATCAAATGAGTACATTTTGAGAAATAATTATCAGTCCTATTACAGAGCCATAAAATAATCTGGAAGAAATGCACACTGAATGGAAAACTGTAGGCAAATAATTTCAAAATGGCCTTCCCAATATGGCCTGGGGAGAACCTGTCCTGTATGACGAATCCTTCTTGGCCAGCAGAGTGGCCACAGCCAGCTCTGCACCTCATCCCAAAATGGCATGGGTGAGGAACTGATTAACTGACAGGTATAGTCCTGCACCATGATTACTAGCTGTGAAGCATCCACTGCTAGGGTATGTTAGAGCTACGTGTGATTTATTCCAACATAAACCTAGGTTGAACTGGTCTTTGGCTCATTTCAGGTATATCTTCATCCCTCACAGAACTTGGCATGTCAGGACGTACATGTTGACTATTTCTGATGTATTTTATTGCTGTTTAGGTCTTTGTATGAAAGCAGGATTTTTATTCAGTAGATAAGCCTTGGCTCTGACACTTAACCCTTCACTGGAGCTCTAGTCCTCTGTACTGACTTCAGCTGATGAAGTGGAAAAGTCTGTGGTGACACCACTTCCAGGGAGGACTAGATTTTTCATGTGGAAAGAGTTGAGAATTTTTTTTGCGAAGCAGGCAATTCATGCAAAAGCCTTTTGTAACAAGGAACAGGGCAGGAAATGCAAAAACTAGTTGATATGGCAATAGGATTAGCTTTTCAGAGTAGTCCTCCCAAAGTGTTCCAGGAGGAATCAGTGGTTCTCTGAAGAGCTGAATTAACAGCTCTGCTAGGTGAAGCTTTTTGACGGACCAAGGGTAGCACAGGCAGGAGCACTCTGAATATCTGTGTGATGCACAGATGGATTAGATCACTTGATGTATCTCTCTGGCTGCTAGTTCATAGGATTCTCTGATTAACGGTTCTGGCCTTGGCTTTCCACACGAAGGCAGCCCCTACACAAGTAAGAAAAAGTTCCAGAGGTAAATGAATCCCCATTTTATGGCAGTCAGATTACACCAAGTGCAATTTAAGGATATTGTCTTTTTTATCACTATTGGGGGAGACTCAATATTTTACTAGCCAGAAAAGAGACGCCATTTGTCATCAGCTTATTGGATTCATGATGAGTGTTTTGCTGTCCTTTTCTCACAGAGCAGAAGAGTTGATCTGCTGCTGTACAAAAGCAGTGCTTAGAGAAGGCATAGTAGATACTGTTGTAGGGGCTAAGACCCTGTAGTAAGATCTGGGAGGCCACTAAACCTGGTGGTGTAGTCCCCAGAAAAGATGCATTAGCCGAAAGGGTTCCAGCTGAGTGGCAGACCAGGGAGAGCTAATCCCCAGGCAGTGGTGGTCTATAAGAATTGCAAACTTGGCTATGAAGTTGGCAGAAGGAGCTTCAGGCAAAGAGGATATAAGTAGGATGCTGATGTGGCCCCAAGTTATCTGCAGAGGGCTCTGACCCACACAGCAATCTCATCTTGGTGGGGTTGGGGGGAACTAGTTTGAGGCAGAAAGCCACCTGCTTTGACAGCTGCCTTCATTCTGGTGTTGACAGACAGGGAAAGACATCTGGTGGGTGGCTGTTGAGTGGCATGGTTGGCAGCTGGAGGAACACTGCTACTTTCCAAGTCTTTTATTCCTGTATTGTAGGCATGAGCAGAGAAAATACTCCCAGGTATAGGAGCAGGACTCTTAAAGCCTTTGGAGAGTGGTGAGTGAAGAACTCTTTGTATGACTGGGACACTTTTTTGGGTGTGTTTTTTTCCTTCTGAGGATGCAATTGGATGAGCTTTTAGTGATGCCTTTAAGAATATGAGTCAGGAAGCCAAGGTGATGTGTGTAAACACTTGGGGAGAAGCTAAAAGAGAGAACAGAGAACAATGGAAAAGCTGCTGAGGGAAATAAAAATGCAACACCTAGATGCTCTTCTGCGTATAGAGAACCTCTCTCCTCTGTTTAATCTAATGCATCCACATTGATGCATAATAATGTGAAAATCAAACAAATTCCTGACATCACTGGCACTGCTGAGACAATAACCCGAAGCTGTTGCCTCTGTCACTTTCCTTTTGCAGCAAAGTCTGATAGTGAATGAGACTGGCATGAGTTTGCCATCACTCACTCATTACTTTTTTTAAATTTACTTCTCAGTCTGTGTGTGTCAAGCTCTTGGCACAACCCTGATAAGCAACAGAAAGGTTGAACAAACAAAGTGAGCCTTTCCACAGATCGATAGAGATCAATCTCTTCATTTTGACTGAATGACAAAACAAAAACAGCAATTAAAAGTATGTTTGATGCCTATAGCTAGCAGACAGCTCCCAAAACCAAGGTACCAAGGTGTTGTGGTTTAACCCCAGCTGGCAACTAAGCACCACACAGCTGCTTGCTCACTCCCCCTTGGAGGGATGGGGGAGAGAAGTAGAAGAGTAAAAGTGAGAACTCATGGGTTGAGATAAAGACAGTTTAATAGGTAAAGCAAAAGCCGTGCATGCAAGCAAAGCAAGGAATTCATTCACTCCTTCCTGTGGGCAGGCAGGTGTTCAGCCATCTCCAGGAAAGCAGGGCTCCATCACACGTAATGGTTCCTTGGGAAGACAAACGCCATCATTCCTAACGTCCCCCCCTTCCTTCTTCTTCCCCAGCTTTCTCTACTGAGCATAAGGTCATATGGTATGGAATAGCCCTGTCCCAGCTGTGTCCCTTTCCAACTTGTGCACCTGGCAGAGCATGGGAAGCTGAAAAGTCCTTGATTTAGGATAAGCACTACTTAGCAACAACTAAAACATCCCTGTATTATCAACACTGTTTTCAGCACAAATCCAAAATGTAGCCCCATACTAGCTACTATGAAGAAAATTAACTCTATCCCAGCCAAAACCAGCACACAAGGGACACGTAGGAGAGCTCTTGCCTGCATGTTATTTTTACTGACCCCATCAGAGGGATGATAGCACAGACGTGAGAATCACACAACAGGTAGATATGCCTTGAGGTGTGTGCGTGGAGGATCCTGGCCAAACTATTTGACTAGGGCTAGGTTTGTTATTTTGTTATTTACCAGTGGTCCATGACACTGGCTCCAGTGCCATACAGCTTTGGGCCTTTGTATGTCCTGGACCACAGCATCCAGGGCAGAGATGCAGGTGACATGAGGATGGGACTATGGTGTTAGTTCACATCTGTAATATCGATTGGTACCAGATCACATGCAGCTGTCAGTAATATATTACATCTGGTGCACTGACTTACATAAAAGTCTAGGAGTGGGATGATTAGTTCATTTAGGTGTTATTAGATCATTCAATCAACCATGTGGGACATACCCACGCCAGTGCACTGAACCCCAACAAACCTTACAGGTAGAGCTTGAAGGCAGCATGACTAGACAGTGTGTGAGATTCGCTGGACTCTGTTTCCTGATCAAGTGCTGCATACTGAAAGGCTTGCTCACTATTGCATTCAAGTATCAAAACATAGGTCTTGGTGAAGTAGTTTTAAAAGGTGTGTCAGTATACAGTATTGTCAAGAAAATAGTTGTCCTGGTAGGATCGCTGGCTACTTAGAGCACCAAGTTATAAAACTGCTATTGTAAGCACTAGTCCATGGAGCTACTGTATATACCTGTCTTATACCCACCTGTACGTGAATGTCTGGGATAGATATACAACAGGTGGCACAGGAGAGGAAGCAGTGTAAGTGGAATATTACTGCTAGAAAATATCAATAGCTGATGCTTGACTCCCTCCCTGTTATGGAGTAGAAAACTGATTTTTCAGTTGTCCTGAATTTGATGTGTTGTGTTGTTTCTCTTGCTACAATGCTGGCATCATCAATAAAAGTAAATGAGACTCGGTTGGATGTGACCGTTCTGGTGTGCCTCTGGTGTGAATGAACAGGCAGTAGGAACAGAACATTGGCTCCTGCCATAAGATGAGTTTTCTCTTTATTTGGGGGTATGTGTGTGTGGGAAGGCTGAAATAATGTATTGCTTGTGAAAGCAAGAGACTTGACAGCACCAGCTAAAACCAGGCATACTGCAGGCAAGTACTGGGCACTTTTCCCAGTTACAGCCACGCCAGTGTGCTTAATCACCGTGTACAAACTGTTGTTCTAGCAAGAGTTGATCCCTTGTTGGTGCGGTGCACTCTCTTGTCTTCAGACAGCTTTGCTGCTGTGTTTCAAGCCTTCTCCTGCAGTACTGCGCTGCTTTTCCCAAAACGTAGCACTATTGCAGCTGCAGCCATGCAGCTCTGCTCTCAGGGCTGCCACTCACACCAGAACATGTCTTGCTTCAATGTCATGCTCTCCTGGAGGAGGTCAGATCCTGTAGACTAGTGTCCTTTTGCAGGGTATGAATTCAACTCATGGCCCCAATCTTTAGGTCCTTGGCTTTATCCAGCCCCTAGTTTGGGAGCAAAGAGTGCCTGTGTGATGCATTTATACGCTTCTCGTCACACAGCTAGGTAGGAGCACTTTGGCCCCTGATGCAAGTGTGTTGTAACTGGCCTGACAGGCATGGCCCTGAGAACTTGTTGCACCAGTAGATTTCATTGGAGCGCAAGAGCCCTCTGGAGGGACCGGTCGGGTCTTATTCAGTTGTGAACTGGAAGAAACAGAGTTAGCATAGAGTCAGTGATTTTTTGGCTTTCTGTAAGCTGAAGGTGCACAAGCTGCCCAAGGAGTGGGCTGAAGGGGCAGCTGGAGTGGTGCAGAGGTGCCATGGGCCTGCCTCCAGCCCCTGGGAGGGGAAGGCTGAGGCTCAACAGCTGGCTGCATCCCTGCACTCCCCTCTTCCCTGGTCGTGCCCTTGTGTGGGTCCTTCTGGGGGTTTTACCAAACTGAAAGCCTGTGCCAGGGAGACATAACGCTGCTGAGCAGAGGAGAACAAAAGAGCTGTGAAAAGGGAGGTCTAAAAGCTTATGGAGCAACATCACGTGGAAACCACAGGAGGTGGAAATTTTTCACTGTAGCATCAAGTGAGACAAAATCCCAGCACCTCAGGCAAAAAATAACAAGCCCCGAGTTGACGGAGCTGCCCTCCTGCGAAGCCTTAGCTGTCGCGGCTGTCCTGCTCTGCCAGAGCTGCTTTGAGGCTGCTCAGAAACTATTACCTCTCCTCCCTGCTTAGGGAAATGACAAGGGTTGGACTGGGGGAAAGGTGCCAGCAAGCACAGAAGGGAAGAGAGAATAGAGAAAATTTCATATTGAATGTATTCATCACTATCTATTCTAGGGTCAGTTTTTGCCATTTTTTCATATTAAATGAGGTGTTATTTTTAGATTTCCAAATCCATACATGGAAATTATTCTCAAGTGTTCCAGCTTTCATCTTGTATTAAAAAAAAAATCTCATCTTGATAGCAAATTTATTGCATTATTTTTGTGTGATTTCTTTTATCCTTTCTTCTTCCTGCTCAGAAAAAATTATCCCCTCTTGCTCCCCTACCTTGGCTAATATTACCGGAGATGCAGCAAGAGAAAGCTATTTAATGTTTTCACTTGTTGCTTTACTGTTCTTGTTAGAGTTACGGGGGAAGCGCTGGTGGGTTAAGAAGAGGCTTAGCCAGCAGCCCACCCACTTCCTTGTGATTTTTCTTCAAAGAAGGGTCTGACAAAGAAGAGTTGTTCTGTTGCAGATTTGCTGAGTTCAAAGTGAGTGCCCTACAGATACGACTCTGTGATTAATCCTCAGAACTGGCACATAAAGCTTATGCTATGCCACTGCTACTAATGTTAATGGGAGTCAGGCAGCTTACTCCCAGCGCACTGCTTTAAAGAGTAATAATTTACCCAGAAAAGTCCTGAGGCGAGAGAAGTGATAGTCGTTTATTAATTCTTTTGTAAATCCTTTTGTCTATGGTGCTGGCGTTGCTTTCCATCCATTTCTAAGTCATGACATTTTGGTGAGCCCTGTGCCTTGAAACAGGAAGGCAGGATGGTCTTTTTTCCAACTCCTTGGACTCTTCAGTGCCAAGAGTAGGTGCATATACTATAATTCCAGGCTATATTTACAAAGGAGAGACAAAAGTCTCATAAACATACTTTACACCCTCTGTTGCACATGCAAAATTAGTGGCTGCAGAGAAAAATGTGAACTTTAGGCAGGCATCAGAAAGCACATGGAGAAAGCTGCCCTGTTAGCTTTGGTAAAGCCTGTATCTGGAGCATGGTTTTGACACCAATGAGATATGTACTTATAAAAGCATGTGCTTTTTCAGAAGGAAATGAATTGGGGCACCCGACTTCGAGATGTCTGACATGAAGTACGCTTGAAAGGGCCTGATGGTCAGTGGGAAAGGGCTCAGCATTCCTCAGCAGCCTGAGTAAGATTGTCAGTATCTGGTTATGGTTATGTGTAGCAACACCTCCTAGTACAGGCAGTTGCCCAACAAAGGTGTCCCTTTGGTAGATTTGGCTGTATTTGTTATTTCTGTGTTAGTTAGACCTGAAATTTACAGTGAAGATGTTGCTTTCTCACTGGAGGAGAGGACTTTGGCTAGGAACCAACTCATGAAGAAAAGGCTGTGTGCAAAATTGCACCAAAGTACTGGATATTTTTTGCCACCTGTGAAAAGTTTCCTCCACACATACAGTGGATGTTGGTGTTCCAAAAGCAGGAGAACTATAAGTCTGGGATAAATTACCATATTGTGTCGATTTCTAAAAGCACTTGGACTACTTGGGATCCCAAATGACTTTGAAAGTCACAGGCGAATCTTGAAAATCCCATATTTTGTTCCCAGAGTAGATGAACCAGCACAAAAACTGATGGATGCAAACTGTCCTGGTGATCCTGGTGTGAATTGGCTTTGGAAGACGTGGCAAATGGCAGCTGAAGTCAAAGGACCTCCTGAATACTAAGTTTCTGTCTTGAGATGAGTAGTCATAATTACGGTTACATCTGTAGCTTGCATTGCAAAACTTGGGATTCTTTCAGAAATGCTATTTGAAATAATGATCTCGCAGCACGAACTTGAGTGTATCGGTCTGGGGGAGCGGGTCATTCATTAGGTAGAATTTCCTTTCCCTCCCACCTTCCAGAAAACACTTTGAATTATGTTTCTTCACCTTTCCTGCTTTCTTCCTTCTTTCCTTCCTTCCCAAATGCATCACTTCTATATATTTAATTCTTTCTCACTTTAAATTATCTAGTATCTGTAAGAGAATTTTTATTTATTTGAACAATGGTATCTCAGATACGTGGGTTCATTTCCTTGCCTCTGCCTGTGGTGACAGTCAAAGGATAGAGAAGAGACTGAGTTTCTTTTGATCTGAGAGAGGTGAGTAGTGGCAAGCTGACTTCTCAGCAGGATGAATGGGTGAAAAGCTCGAGATAATTTTTGGTACGAACCATTTAAACTACCAGCTGGAGCTGGGCAGGCAACATTCAACTAAAGGCACGTGGTCCCTCTTCATTTGCTTGCTGGCATATCTCACAGAGGGATATGGAGGACAACCTGAAGTATGGTGGTGGCCCTTAGTGGGGCTGGCAGAGGACTTGGGAGCAACATTTGGTGGCAGCAGTTGCTCCTGGAGTGTGTGGCTGCTACTCCAGGTAGCAGCCTGCCTGGTATCAGCTCTTAGCAAGTGTATAAGGACTAACAGCCCTTAATATGTCCTATTGGGCTGTGCAATATACTTTTGTCCCCTTTCCCCATTTTCAATCCTGAAACAGCCTCTTTCAGACCACCATGATTACCTGTACAGGCCTGTTTTGGATTTTGGAGTGGGTTAGTAATGCAAAACTCTGGTTAGGTCCAAATGGAACACGATTATACTGCAGGCAAAGTCTCGTTTATTCAGGCAACATAGGTTTTACTGTCTTGTGGAGTTCACATGGATGTTTTATGTGCCCTAGCAAGTTGTTTGATAGTATCGTCATCAAGTCACACCATTATTGTATAAAAATGTAGTTCTTGAGTTTCATTTTTATGAGAACACATTAGAGAAATCTGGGATAATCCAGAATTTTTAGAAAAAGATGACTGCTTATTTTCAGAACTCCCTGTAGACCAAACGTAGGAAAAACAACTTGTCTTTCAGGAGAAGATTGAGGACTGTAATTACACAAAATAGCATATATTTGCAGTGAGTTGAATTTTCAAATGTATATGTTTAAAAAGAAACCATACTCATTTGTTGTGCTTTCTCCAAACCGTAGCATGAACTAGTACTCAGAGTTTTTTTCCATTATTGGCTTCTAATCCATAGCAATTAAAGAAACAAACAAATTTCTCTATAACTCACTAATAGGATTTACAAGTTACATGAAAAGTCACAACAGCCAGACTCTAAAACCCTTCCTTTAAAAAGTCATTGTGAATCCTTGCTATAATAGTCAATATGGTTATTAAATTCTCATACTGCTTCCCATCAGCCCTGTTCCTGTGCTTTCATTGGCTTCATCATCTCTCTGATATTCGAGTATTGGATATTTATCCATCAGATATGGGTATTTTTTTACCGAACATGTTTCCTTAAGGGACACCAAGTCAGCAATTTGCTACTGGAAAGTAATAGGGCAGTTCTTGTGAACTTCTTACATTATGTGGATGAAACATGTCTGTACACCTTGTCTTTGCTCTGTTTCCTTTATGTTCTCTGTGTGTGTGTGTGTGTCCTCTGTAGAAGGGCAGACTGGCACCTTGCTAATAAGACTTGCAGCACATAGGCTGGGGCATTTTCCAGGAGATGCTGTCAATGCATTTGCCCGGCATGAGCCCTGTGATGCCCCTGGGAGGCAGCAGAAGCTACATGGTGGTGGCCGTGGCTGGGCAGGCAGGGGCTTGCCTGCACCTGAGTTGAGAGGTGACTTGGGATTCTGCTTTCTTACCAGCCAAGCTCCAGAGCACACCTACGATAGGTTTGTTCTTCAAGTTGGATTACAAGATAAGTTTTTGAGCAAGATCTCATGTTGCACACAATATAATGTCAGCATCCTGACCCTGTCCCCAAGCCTCAGGATCCTGCGGGCAGCAGTTATAATGCACGCGCTCCTGCCCGGTGCTGCTCAGGTCCTTCACGCACTGCTTTGGCAGCTCTCAGACTCTGACTGCACAGCTCTATCTTTAGAGCTGCAGAAAGTCCAGTACTGCAGTGTCACAACATCCTACGGAGCGGGTAGTAGAGCAAGCTGTGATTTGAATTTGAATGCATTGCAAATTATTTCTTGGGTAGGAAAATTTGCCTGAGTTTGTGAACCTCAGTTTTAGAGGTGCATTAACTGTAGAGAGAGCTTTTGACACATGCTTGCTGCAAAGTCTAACAACAAGGAGGTTATCTGCATGATTGTGCTGGTTTTGGCTGGGGTAGAGTTAATTTTCTTCATAGCAGCCAGTATGGGGCTATGTTTTGGATTTGTGCTGGAAACAGCGTTGATAATACAGAGGTGTTTTCATTACTGCTGAGCAGTGCTTACACAGAGTCAAGGCCTGTTCTGCTTCTCACCCCACCCCACCAGCGAGTAGGCTGGGGGTGCACAAGAAGTTGGGAGGGGACACAGCTGGGACAGCTGACCCCAGCTGACCAAAGGCGTATTCCATACCATATGACGTCATGCTCACCATATAAAGCTGGGGAAGAAGGAGGAAGGGGGTGGTATTTGGAGTGATGGCGTTTGTCTTCCCAAGTAACCGTTACACGTGATGGAGCCCTGCTTTCCTGGAGATGGCTGAACACCTGCCTGCCCATGGGAAGCAGTGAATGAATTCCTTTTTTGGTTTGCTTGCGTGCATGGCTTTTGCTTTCCCTATTAAACTGTCTTTGTCTCAACCCACGAGTGTTCTCACTTTTACCCTTCCGATTCTCTCCCCCATCCCACCAGGGGGAAGCGAGTGAGCACCTGGGTGGGACTTAGTTGCTGGTTGAAGTTAAACCATGAAATTATGGAATTACTTTTTGTAATCTTTTGATGTAATTTCCTTAACCTTGTGCTGGTTTTATCACAGGGATACCTATGTTACATTCTACTTACAAAAGAGAATAAAATAACTAGTTAGTTATTATTCTAGTTGAATCACTTACAGAATAAAATTCAGACACAGCTGTCATATAGTTCTAGTATCTGAGGAATATCAACATTATGAACTGAATGTTATTAGCATATTTATTATTAAGGGTGCACAGAATTTATTTATTAACAGTAATGCACAGATAACTCATTTTTTATGTGCTTGCACTTCTGTTTTGATGTAGTTAATCTTGAAAAAAGCTTGTATTTTTCAGTTTACGTTAAAAATATTGATGAAAAAGATCGAGTTAGTTTGCTATTACTGTGTCTCGTGTGTCACCTCACACTCCCTTAGGGACAAATGTAAGGCTTGACTTTCTGAATATCCTTTAAGTATGTGGCAAGGTGGATGTTCTCAGCTAGTATTGATTATTGCTGTTGATTCCTGCAAATTTCAAAATTGCTATAGTAAACATTTGATGTAAAATTTAAATCAGCTTGTAAATGCTGAAATCAACAAATAATTTTTCACCTTTGTATTTTCAGTAACAAACATATACTCTCTAGTGCAAAACAAATGGCACGCGCTGCACTTTATAAATTTACGTCACAAGAGCAAATTATTTTCATAATCGCTGTGGATTTTATTCACTGCCAGGATTAAGACATAATGGCACAAGCGACACAAATACCCCTGGTTCCAGCTGTGGCTGCTCACAAATAAACAAGACTATTTTGGGCAGTAGCAGAACCAAACTGATGGGTGAACGTGATGATGCAGTATGTCTTTGGGAAGCCCTCGGCAGCAGTGAGCCGATGGATCTCTGGTTGGAAAAAAAACCCCACGTGTTTCCCTCTCTGGGGAAGGAAGCAGCTGTCCTCTTCCTCTGGGACTGCATCCTGCTCTGTTCTAAATAGTCTTGATACGTTTGTCTGGTGGTGCAGTTGCTCAGGATGCAGCATGATTCCCTTAAATATTGACCAAGAATATCTTGGTGGCGTTGTTCCATAAATGCTGCACTGGGCTCTTGGCGTGGATGCCTCCCCAACACAGATGTCACTCTCCTGATAGCTCTGTTTCCCAACTTGTGGCCCCCCTTGGAGGGGAATCAGAGCAAGACACATCATGCCTCATCCAAAGGGTGTAAGAGAGAAGTTTCTGTGGTTGATCTAACATTGTGGTGGTGATTTCCCACTCTACTATCCTACCTGGCTGTTTCACATCTAGGGAGTGAGGGGGATGTTCTCTGCTTGGTTAGAGAGAACATTGACCCTTTGAGAAAGACTGTCTGTCCCAGAGATTTCACTCACAGGGGATGGTGAAAGGAAAGCCCATGTCAGGGAGTCGGGAGGATTTTGAGAGCCATTCTCAGCGCTCTGCTGAATTCACATGTCATTTCTGATTTTCTGGGACCAATATGTATTTTGGATCTTTTAAAACTTTTAAAAAGTGTTAGGTCTCGCTTTCTAATCGCTTGCTGCAGTTGTGTCATATTAGACCAGATTCAGCTTTGGAGAAAGCAGGAATAACAGAAGCAAGTTGGCCCATTTTATGTAATGTCACATCTGCCACAGGGAGCTGGAGTCATGCTGTGCATGGAAGGAGAGAGGTGTGGCAGTACATGTACACATTTGTGCCTGTTAGCTACAGCCCTGCAGGGGACAGCTGGAAGTTTTCTTGGCTGGTCCATTATCCTGGAGGAGAAAAGGAATTGATATTTACTAGCCTTTGCACTGGGGAGCTCCTTAGCTGATTGCTGTTTATTTAATTATTGGAATTTTTGTTAACCCTTTGGTAAATGAAGACAGACCTTGCTTTACGTTAAAAATCCATGAAGAATGCGTAAGCATAAGAAACAACAACTCTTAGCTAGGGAGTGCCTGAGGGATTAATCTGTAGTCAGGGGTTTCTTCAGGACACTCGATTTAAACAGACTGCTTGCACAAAATATCAAAGATGTTTTATTTGGAATTAGTTAAGTGGCTAGAGATAAATTTAGAAGTATAGCTCCTTATCCACAGACATCAGTTCAAGTTCAGAAGTGTGTGTGGGTTGAGTGTTCTTAAAAACAGTCTGGCCGAGGCATTTCTAGTCTATTCAGGCAGAAATTTTCAGCTACAGTCTCAGTGGTTCTGGGCACAGACTGATGTTGCCCCTCTCCCAGTGACAGGAGCCTTATAGTGTCTGAATAATCTCTTCTTCAGTTTCCAGTGATCTCCTTATGTTGCAATTGTCTAGCTTTCTCTATGCCATAAATATTCTACAGGAGAACTTCCCTCTCTTTTTTTGTTCTTCAATACTCCCTTTTCATCCTACAAGTATTTGAATATGATTTCTCACAGGGCAGTGAGAGCAGAACCATACTGACATCTAAGGATATTCACTTGCGTTTTTCTCCTCACAGTTCACATCCCATTTTATCTCCAGAGGAGGGGTTTGTCTTTCCCACTGAACTTACCTAAACTACTCCATGCAGAATGAGGCTGCCTTTCTTCCTGCATTTCTGCTGTATCATGTCCTCTTGAGTCCTAAATATCCTCTAGTTTGAGGGATGACAGTCATACCAAGAGGATTCTTGGTGTTTGGTTCCCAGTGCTCTGCTGATCACAGGACTGTGTTGCTGGTATTTTGGTGTTTCAAGCAAGAACTCAAAATGCTCCAACTTTTTCTTCCATGTGATGTGATCACCTGAGTAGAAGTGTAGCTAATGAATCACCCTCCTCGAGGACTACAATCTTCGGTTTCCATTCCTGATATACCGTGTCTCTTTCCAGTCATCCTTGCTTACTGTCTCCCTTATATCTGTAGCATACACGTGTGTATATATGGAAGTGAGGGCAAACTCATTGCGTTGCCTAGGTGTCCCATGTGTGCAAGAGGTGAATATAAATAAATATTCAGTTGTTATGCAGTTACTTATGCTAACTATGGATACTGTTGTCTGCACTGAAAAACTGTGGAAGTCAATGCAACTGGATAGTCTGAGCGCTTGACGGTATCTGTAACTTTTGTCACATGTATGTTGACATCTTGCACATTTTCTCTATACCTTCTCAAGGTTTAGTGCCCTTAAATGAGTGTCTTAACATTGATATACAAATGCTGTCAGTGAGAATACAACATCCCTGAGTTACCCTGTGCTCAGACAGAAAGAGCAAGGGCCTCAGTGTGGAGAGAGAGACGCTCTCCCTTCTCTTTCCATGAGCTCCCCAGCCATTTCACACAACTACCTATGCAGCTGGCACCTTGTAGCAGTCTCAGAAGAGAGGCCAAGAGCTGAATCAGTCAAGAGACTGCGCTGGTCTCAGTCTGGCAGGTAAGCTCCCTCCTGGTCACAGCTGAGATGAGTTCTTGTTCTTTTTAACTGTACTTGCAAGCTGCCACTCCGTGAGCTGTTTCTGCTGTGTGAATAAACTGGGGACTTCAGTACAGCAAATGTTCACCCACACTAAACTTCACAAACAGCAGTTACTCGACAATGTTCTTTGGCACAATCCTGTACTTTTTGCAGGTATTTATGCTGCTAGGAGAGGTTATCTTCATTCTGCTGGCTCGTGGAAGGGAGAGACTTCTAATACAAGGAGAGAGAGGTACTGGACTTGAGATAACTTTGCTTGAGATGAACCCCAGCAACTGGGTCTGAAGAGGGTTCCCGAGCCTTCTCCTGAAGTGCAGAGAGCAGGCTTGAGCTGAACTTGGATTTAATTTTGAGGTTTTGCCCCCGCCCCACCCCCCAGCAGATTGCAGGAGGGAAGCGTGGCTTTTCTTTACGCAGTGTTTTTGAGCAAGTTGGGAAATAGAACTGGTAATAAAATTGTGCCACCTGAGTGGCATATTGAGGCACCCCTCATATATGGGTATATGAAAGATGTCTCGTGAAAATCAGATTTTTTTTTTTCCCCACATACCTTGATTTTTAGTCCTCTTAAAATACAGTTTGACTGGTGAAAACAGGCTTGGGTGTGTGTATGCTATGCATATTGAATTTGGCCCATGAGTACTTGTATGCAGGATTCTGAAATAGCTGCAGTTTTTGAGGCTTTTAAATTATGAGGAGTCAGCAGCATTGAAGAAACTACTTTAGAGGTAAAAGTGTCATGGCATGAAGGCATCATCCATCTTTTCACTTGTCTGCAACTAGAAAGCATCTCATCTGTCTGAAAGTTTTTGGCAGGCATTCTGGTTAGTGCTGTTAAAAAAAGATATGCACAAAGAATTACATTTAAAAAATTATGTGCCTCATTCAAGCCTATTCATTGTAAACTGTTTCAGGGTCTTTATAATAACATGAGAGATCCTTCTGGCTTTTCACTAGTCTCTGAAAACTGAAACAGCTCACCAAATGCAGGGAGGAGGAGCAGAGCAGCACAGTGCGGTCTCGTGCTGCTCCGTAGTCCCTACCTTGCTTCTTGCACGCTTGCTGAGGCCCAGGTTGTGTCACAGGAGGCAGAAAGTTGCCTTGCATTTTCATCATTGTACAGATGAAG
Organism: Mycteria americana; assembly: GCF_035582795.1. Classification (NCBI taxonomy): domain Eukaryota; kingdom Metazoa; phylum Chordata; class Aves; order Ciconiiformes; family Ciconiidae; genus Mycteria; species Mycteria americana. Next base: position 65,112,470 of record NC_134365.1, read on the forward strand.
ATCTTTGCATGTTTGTTAGTGACATGATGCTTGTAGAGAAGGTACCTCCATTTTTGACACACATAGTCTTTGATGGAGGATACCAGTTTCTGGTATGCTATCACTTCCCTTATAATTTGTTTATTGCCAGTAGATTTTATTTTTTTTTGTCAGAAAGGCTTTTTTAAACACAGAGCTGAATTCTTTCCCACTGTGACTTTAATGCTTCCTGCTGTGATTTCACAGCCAACCCTAATTTACAGTTGCTGAATGTCAGTACGTACTTATAAAAGATACACAGAGAAAGAGCGGGTGAGTGTGGAAATACTAGATGAGCAGCATGGTATTTTCATGTTGAACCAGGTGTGTTTTGAGGACCAATGGAAGTGAATGTCTTCTAATGAAGGTTGTCTCTGTTGTCAACTGCAGACTGGGGATGCTACTAATGCTTGGGACTTCTTATGGAGGAACATGGGTCCTAGATGACCATACTATTTCTTCTACTTTTTTAAGGTGTGTACACCAGAAAGAGCAGTAGGATGTCTTCTTGTTTTGTATGTACACCTGTTTTGTATAAAAACCCCAACAACTCAGAAACTGCAGACAAGTTTGGAATTAAATGTGAGGGGTGGAAGACTGGTACATCTCCCATCTTCCCAGGGGGCATTTGAGCCTCAAGATACATCATCAGGTCATAAATTAATGAAAAGCTTTTACAATGTGATGCCTCTTTAAAGATTTGATATGCAAATATAGTTTACAGGAGTGAGTTGTCCATAGCACAGTTAAACAGAGCAAATACCTTTGCTAGCAGCTGAGCACAGAAAACTGGCATCACTGAATCTGCACAAACTACAGTGCCTTCTTGGCTGAGATGTGTGTGTGGGAAAGTGTTTGCTTCAATGACTATTTTTGACCTATTTTGTGAATAAATAGGACTTATGCCTCTAGAGCTTTCAATCTGGCAGCTTTCAGTAGCACTATGTTAACAAGGAGAAGAAAACAATTATTAATAAATACACTTGAATAGAAAAATTCTCCTGCCACAGCTTTCAAAATTCCATATTTAAGCTGATTTTGTGTGAAATGCACCTCTAAGATTACCTTTTTTTTAAACAAACCCTTATTATTCATAAAAATCCGATACCAGGTTTTTGTTCCTCAGTTCCACACAGGTTGTTGGCAATGAGATAGGGGATGAAAGAGCTGTAAAGAGGGAATCTGTAGACAGAAAAGGAGCTGTGGAAAGAGCATCAGTGTTCCCTACCTGTTCTGGTTTTCCTATTGAATTTACTTAAGATATAATCCAATTGCAAAAATCTTTAAAACAAACCTTTTGTTCTGAAATACGAGGTGGGTGTGCTTTGCTTTTTGCAGAAAGACACAAAGGAGAGTTTCCAGAAAGAGGTTAGCTAATAGCTACTTCGTTGTGCAAGGCAGAATGCAGTTTAGTTTATTAATTTTTGTGTTAGCATAGTAGAACAAAACTTGTTTGCATGAATAAAACAAGCAGGTAGTGTAACATCATGTGCAAGAGAAAACATGAACTGGAGCCACTTGTTTAAATGAATCAAGCTATAACTGCTCCAAGTATGATTAATAAGAGTGATTTGAGAATGTTTTTTCATTAAAAGTCCTGACAAAAAAAATTAATGCGTGTTTTGGGAGGAGAATGTTGGCGTTTCCCAGAAATTCTTTTATAGTGTTCAGGCAAGAACTTTTTGGGTCTCAATCTTTTATAACTACAAACTGCTAAAACCTCCCAAACTGCAGACAAATGCTGAAAAGTCTTTAGCGTTTATTTCTCCAACAAAACCTGTTTTTTTCAGGGAAAGTGAATGCTTTCCACATCGCTTTTTGTCAAAAATCTAATTATCTATTTAAAAAGATGTTTCAACAGAAAATTTTTGACAATCTCTGATGAGTAATGTTGAGTTAAAAGGCTTCCATTTTAAAACATAATAATTTTTTGACAGTACTTTCCAGCAAGCTGTAATGGCATGTATAAACAACCAGATGCTCTATAGAGCTAACAGAGGCTACACGGATTTTGTTTAGTACTTATTTTTTTATCTTTTCCTGAGATTTGGTTTTAAGGTGGTCAAGATAATACAGCACCAGCTTGAATCCAAGATCACGTGTACATTGTGTGATGGGGTATGGTGCAGGATCCCCCAAGCAATACCAATGCTATTTATTTCATGTGGTACAGCACAGTGAAATAAATGCATCGTCTTGCACCTGGAGGCAACAGAACTGCCTCCCCGTGGCACCGTGCCTGCACTAAAGAGCCCGCTAACACCCAGACCTGAGCTAGCCTGTGTCCCGCTGCCTTCGTTATCTCTGCGTGATGCTCTGCAGCATTTCTGTTTCTGGGTTTAATGTGGAGATTCAGCTTGGGTCTCTCCGTCCCTGGGATGGATTTACCCTTAAGTCTTCTCCAGTTAGGCTGCTTCTAGATTGCCATTTATCAGGCCTGTCAAAGCCCTTAGATCCCTCTTCTAGGTCATCTCCTTGCCTTTCCCCAGGGGAGTATAGCAAGCCATACCTCCCACTGAGCTTTCCTACACATATGCTAATAAGATGCTATTAGTGCTACCTTCTTCCCCAGAGAGCTGGATGGAATAATGGTTTTGGGAAGCAGGGACTCCTGGCTTCTCCCCCGGCACGGACACTGCTCTTCCAGTGGCTCTTACCAGCTCAGTTGCTATCTCTGATTGAGTGCCTGTAATGTTAAAATTGAAATGATAGCCCTTTCCTACCTGACAGGCTGGAGGCGAGAAGTGGCTGTAAGGATTAGTTACCTAAGGGCTATAGTGTGCCAAATGTTATTAATAATGCAAAGCAAGAAATGTTCTGAAACAGAAACAAAATTCTTGCTTTTTGCTTCAAAGGAGAGATTTACCAGAACACTGTAAAGACCCTGCTTTCCAGTCAGGTGGATTAGCCGATGTCTTATGGCATTACAGAAGTACATGAACTAGTGGGAGAGTGGCAGGCCTTGAAGTGCCTCCCACGTCTGGGTCACTCTGCACTGTTCAGCACATTAGTGAATGAGAGAAGATGACTCCTGCCCATGAGATGCACCTGCCAAAAGCTTCCCAGGTTGTTTTCTTAATTTAGCATGTCAAGGTTTTGCTCAGATAATTACTTACATCCTTCACTTTTAACAGTCTCTTCTAGAAGAGCCAGTGGAAGCGTGAGAGAGGAAAAGACTTGTCTCTCTGTGTCATTATAGGGGTGGGCAGAGATAAGAGGAGGGAAGGACGGCAAAGGACAGAGAAGAAGCCAATGAGTATGTGGAGTGAGATAGAGGGGAAAGGAGAGCGCAAAAAAGAGAGGAGACATATTCAGTAGCACAAGCTAAAAATAATCAGTGAAGGGAGTGAAAATTGGTTGCAAAGGATGGAATGTCGAAGTGCAGGAGAAGGCAAGGGAGAGTGAGTCAGGGAATAAACAGGAGAGGAAGAAAATGAGTTTAACAACTCTCTTATCTGACAGTATTGAAAGTGGTGGAAAACTTGCCTGATGGAGAGCCAGCAATTGCCCTGCTCCATGCAAGCCTCTGTTTAAAAAGTGGTAAGGAAATGAATCTGATTTCTGATCGAAGAGGGACAGCCCTCTGCTCTGCCTCGCTTGTGTGCTGGAGCAGTCCCTGCTTCTCTGCTGGTTCTCCACTCTCCAAGCTGAGCTGCTAGCATGCATATCATCTAGATGCTGGTATTATACACTGCCTAGAGGGGGTCTCATCCATGCCAAAAGGGGCAACATAGCAAGCACTGGAAATGCTCCTAGGAAGCACCTAGGAGTGAGTTGCTTGATTCATTGGTTTTATTCGTTAACAAACCCTCAAAACCTACATGCTGCACATCACCTCTCTGTTTACACAACATCTGGGAGGCATAAGGGGTTGGGTTCATGCCTCTAAGCTACTTCCTTCAACACTGACACCTGTGGAGGCTTGGGGGATTTCTCTGGACAAAATCTCGTTTTACTCTGATGCTCTGCTACAGTCCCACTCCTTGTCACGCTCATTAACACTCTCTGCAAGAGGTAACATGCACTTCCATGTCCCTGCTGTAGGTATTGCAGTCATCTGTGGTCCTTGTGTTTGCTGCTGCTGTAAGTAGGCAATGCAGTGCCAGGGACCAACTCCACTCCTACCAAAGCCACTTGTGAATTGGAAGGGTGCAGCACACAAGCTTCAACCAGGAAAAAACAGAGAAGACACTGTAACCTGACAGGATTTAGGGTAGCCCTAGAAGCTGCTCTGGAGCTATTGAATGTCTTTCACCCCAGAAGCCACTTCCGCTGCAGCTCCTTGTGTCCCTGGCACATTCCTTACGATGGGACTAGAAAGGGTTGGTTCCTCTGCCAACCCACTGGTCTGGCACTGGGGAGTCAGCCTCTGGCTCCTTTGTTTCTCTTCCATGGCTCCAGCAAACCAGTGCAACAATCTGGGCATTCTGGAAGAGGGTCCCTGTTCCTCATTTTTCAGTGACATAGGTTTTGACCTTTGATGAATGGAGATAGTGGTGTAGTAGAAATATAGGGTCAGCTGCTGATTCCATCTTTTTATTTAATTTTCAAGGATGAAGAACTTTCATCTCTAAGTCTTTAGTTTATGTCCAGGCCAGAGGTAATGGGTGTCAGTCACTACCACTTGATAATCTGGACAGATATCATTGCTATCAGATCCACTGCATTTTAAACCATACTGATAACGTACCTTGCTGACAATCAGGATAGAAACTAGGGAACCAGGAGCATAAAAAAGAATGACCTTCATAGAAACAAGCTGGAAGGAGAGGCAGTGTGCAGGCTTGATTTTAGTCTCAAGTTCCAGATTTCATCACTGATGCCTGCCGATGTGGCTGCGTGCAAGCCATGTAACTGCAGTACCTCAGCTGTTATCTGTAAAACTGGGGTAAATATTGCTTCCCTGATTGATGTTATAAATTATAAGGTACTTAAATAGTATGTAAATGAAGGTCCTGTAAATAATGCAGAAGTGTGGATGAGTGTAACTGGGGGAAGATGAGTAGAATGAAAAGTTCAACCTGAAGCAGAATTCCAGTCTGCTGAGTGAATATATATGGGGAGTCCATAAACTGTACTTATTTTCTGAGTAGAGCTAGTCAGTTAGACATAAATCTCTAGCGCTAAATCATTTTAATTATTTATCTAGTTGGTTCAGTTTAATTTTCTGACATTTGAGTTATTTAAGAAATATGTCTCTAAGAGTCTGCCTTAGGTTGAAAACCTGTATTTTGATCTAGGCCTGCTTCTAAATTGAAGGGACTAAATTCTGCTGTCAGGTACATAAGCACAGCTCTCTGGGATATTGGCGAGAACTGGAGCTGCAGAGCTAAATTTGCTACTGGTATATTTTTCACAGTGGCAGACTTTTAAAAATAACATTTAAAAAGTCTGTTCTTTTTTTTGTTGAATAGAAACAGTATTCAGTGATAATGCACTCAGTTCTGCTGAGTGAACTCAAAGACTGAAGAACTTAAATACACCGTAGTTTCCAGGACAGCACCAACTTCAAGTTGAAGCTATGGCTCTGCTTATGAAGTGGATTGGTGGTGTGATGAGCCTTGTCCTGTGTTGAAGGGGCAGCTGTATGATCTCAAAGCCTGCCAGGACTTGGCTGCAGTTGTTCAATGTATTGCAGCAGACAGCCCGGTTATAAACCTGCAAGAGATAAACATAGTCTATCAAGTAGATGCAGTACATGAAGAGCGACAGTGGGGAGCATCCTCTGTGAAAACTTCCAGCGGTACACCAAGAAGAGATCCAAGTTTTGCTGCTTTCATGTTTCACTGCAGGACTTGCCATTTCATTGAAAACTTCCCTAAAGGGAAGCTGGAAAAATCTAGCTGCGGGTATAAAGGCCAAAGCAAGTGCTTAACCATAGGCAGTCCTATGTGAATGTGATCTGAGTATAATCTATGAACAGCACCAAATACTCTTGATAATGTTGTTTTAGGTATGATGGCTTCAGGATCTAATTGCATGAAGTCTTGTAGGAAGAGGTAATGTCTCCCCCATGGAGAAGGGGTTGCGTGCCTGAGTGCTGCTTGGTTTTTTCATTTCTGTCAGTTGCTCTTCAAAAAAAGAACTGCCTTTTCCATTAAAATTTTTATTGCTCTTTTACTGTCACAGGCACTTCATAAAGTCCAAGGAACAGCTAGTTAGATCAGTAACACTTATGTATGGACATAGCAGAAACCAAACTGGAATTACGTTGGCATCTAAGGCTTTGGAAGAACAGGGAAATAGATCTGTTTGCCAACTGTTCAAAGGGAAAGAAACAATAGAGGCAGGAGCGCTGCTTTTTTTCCCTGCAAGCAACGCATTCTTGAAAGAACAAAAATAAGAGAGTCGGTTTAATCCCAGTGGTAAATTGCTAGCATATTCTTCAGTCTGATTTCTTACCTACATTCATATAATATGCAGTGATGGTAAAAATGAAGCACTTCAGACTGAATTTCGGATTATGGCTGGACAGCCAGAGAAAAAAAGCTCTACGTAGAGGCTTTATGGGCACTAGTGAAATTCTGTCTCTGGAATGTAAAGAGAGCTTTGAAACACCTGTATAACTAACTGTGAAAGAGCTAATATGAAGTGGAGTCAGATTTTTGGCATGAAAATTAAGATTTCGCTTTGCTTTTTATTTTGGGGTTTTTATATTTTCTCACATTTGTAAATTTTCTCAAGGGATATAAATAACGTTTCCATCCCTTGCCATTATGCCACGAGGTATATGTGGGATAGAGACCCATTATACGAGTGTCATTTAAAGTCTTTTCCATAATCCTTTGTTTCCAATAGGTGTAAAATTAACCTGGCTTTAGTGCATTATTGAAACACCTGCACAATGTTGGATAACGTCTTCTCTGCCCTGGGAATTGTTTTTTTCAGTTAACAGATGCTCCCTCTGCTTGTTTTGAAGCTGGAAAAGATAACGCAAGGTAGGACCTACATAAACAGAGAAAATTATTCTTTCAATGTTTCTTGGCAGCAGTTGTGGATTAGATACACGTGGATGTCCCCTCACAGATGTAGAGGTGATATTAAACTGAGAAGTCATGTGATACCAATTAAACACGTATGTCAACTGCCTTGTGTTCAGTAATTTATTTTTCTGAGTGTATTCCAGCATCTTTAAAAAAAATCTGACACTAAATAAAAAATAATCAGCCTGCCAGAGTAGTGTTTCCTCTCCTACCATGAGCTTATATTTTTTTCCTTCAGGGTTACTAACATGGCCTAAAATGGTCATCGTGTTGTCTTTGATCCTTTGGACATAATGATATGACATGGTGCAAGTCAGATAACTTGCAGACGTGCAGAGCTCGAGACAAGTTTTGTGCCACTGGGAAGGGAAGTCACCCTCTTTTCCCAGTGGGACAAACTCTCTCCTACAGCTTTCAGAAGGTCTGAGATAAAAGTTAAGATATTTTTAGATATAGGAAAGCTATTTTTAAGACCTCCCCCCCCCTTTTTAATGGCTCCCTCTGAGCCCTCTGTGGTTGAGGTTGTTGTAACTAAGGCACCTGGTGCTTAAGCTGAAAAAATGAGTAACACAGTGCTAGCAGCACTTTAAAAAGCTCTTTGTGTTGTTTCAAAAAGACCTTTTTTAACATGTAGCATATAAAGAATATATGATAGTATAAAGTTTTGGAAGTAGGCTACGAAGTCTACTTGATATGGAAGAGAGACACTGTGCAGTTCATAGTTTTATCCCTTAAGAAGTCCTGTGATGTGCATATTTCTATCAGTAGTGCGCTGTTTCTGTCCACTTGTTCCTACCTCTATACCATCTCCTCAGTGGTGCCACAGTGCAAAACCTTGGCTGATCCCCCTTCATAAGGACCCAGAGAGGGGGAAAATGCTTATTTTTCTTCTGAATCTGTTTCCCAGCCCAGATTATTGCCGAGGCCCACGCGATGTGCAATGGGGCAGTGGTGTGAGAGCAGGGGGAAGTGGCTTTGCGGCATCAGGGCAGGGCTGCTCATGCACGCTGGCATCTGAATTGGTATTGTTCTGCCATATCTGCATGCTGCTTTTCACTGGGATATATAACCAGGTGAACAAGGGAGAAGGTATAAAGACCCATACCAGAACATGACAGTTTTAAATTAAATGGAATTTTGAGCCCACATAATGGAACCACTTTCACTAAAGGATTACAGCCACTTATTCCCAGTAAACCAACACATTTATTTCATCCCTACTGGCCAGTAGGACACCAAAAAAATTCAGTTTAGCCTTCTGTGTACCCTCTGCCAGGCAGACAATAAACTCATTTCATCCTCTTCTTGAGGCTATGTCTGTTCCACACTTTCCTTTGTCTCTATTAAATATGAAGGGACATATTTACTTGACGTATTTTCCAGTCCATATCCTCCAACATTCACAAGGGACAAAGCCTGCTAGGGCAAGGCACTGCCCTTGCTCCAGCATCAGGTCCTTTCTCTGTGACGTGAGCAAAAGGCTGGTTAAGGTTGCAGAAGAGGAACACCATCCTGTAGGTCTCGCGCATGTCCAGGTTGTTGGTGGCTAATCTGTGTCTTGTGGGTCACCAGGAGACTTGGTCTGTAAGTCTGAGCCGTGCCTAGGACGAACTTCTGACAAAACCTGTAGATATTCCATACTGCCTGGTTTTTGTAGGGAGTCATCTGAATTGTTTTTCTCTGGTGAGAGACACTGAAATAAGCTTCACCTGACGTAACTTTATAGTGTTCTCAATGTTTACAGTGGTTCTCACTGTAAAGCTTTGTAATAATTTCATAAGGACATATATATGTGTGTATATAGGCATTTGTGTACATATATGTATTTGTTAATATAGCATACGTGTATGCTAATGTACATGGAGGGACAATGTGTAATAAAAGATCAGATTGTGCTGTACATCCAGAAGAGGGTTTTTTTACTGTTGCACTCCATAGATTTTTAAGCTATTGCTGAGATCTGAAAGAGCCCCGAGCTTGATTTAGGCATCTTCTAAGACTGCTGTAAATTTTAGCAATCTTTGCCACCATCTTCATCCCCTCTTTAGTGATTTTTTTTTTTTCTTTTTTAATAGCTTTCAATAAGGAAGAGAATAACTGTAATGAAGGTCATTACAGTTTTCTCCCTCCTCTGGCTGCAAACCTGATGAAGCTCAGAGGCTGTATGGATTTCTTTTCTAACCTGTTGCTGATTGCTTGCACCCCTGAGGTACATGAAGCTTTGCGTCTCTTCCCGGCACAAAATCCAGGGAATCCTTACCCTTGAAGCCTATTGTATGTGAGATGTGGTGTAGGATTTTCTATCTGGTAAGCTGCAGATCTTGTGAAGACCCCTCACACAGTGTGTATGGGGGTGTGGGTGTGTTCCTGCATGCATTGCGGTCATTCTGTCAGTCCCATTCCTCCACCAATTTCGAGATTTTTGCTCTCTCTCTTGTCTCTGTCCCTTTTATAAAAGGGACAAAAAATTTATGGCTCGTGAACAGTTTGAAATTTTTTTAGAAGGTCCTTTAAAATGTTAGTTTAGGATTTTCCTTTTCAACCATAGGCCAGTGCCGCCATTATTTCATATTTCATGTTTATTGTCTTTTCAAGCTTTTTCAAATCTGAGTTACTTACATAGATCTTGACTGATCACTGTTTTACTAGCACATAGATTTTTACGATGCATTGAAACAATGGGTATATGAATATATTAGCAAGAGAGTTAGGAGTGAGGAACGTGTGTGTGTGGGTGAAGAGACAAGCAGTGCATCTATACAGCCTTTTGTAGAGTCAGGTGGGCTCACTCTTCCCATCCCTGAAGTTTGTTTGGTGTCACGTTTGTGCTGAGCAAGGACAAAAAAAAAAAGTAGCATCTACCTAGGAAAGACTCTGTAGGCATATGTGAGAAGAGGAGGAACTGTGGGGACACAGTTCATGTTCTTTGTTGTTTTCTGGAGAATTAATAGCCTAGTCCCAGATAACTGGAGAAAACTCTTTTCTGCTTTTCAGGCTTTGCCATCTACCTTCACTGGTCACAGAACTTCAGTTAATGTTACCTTCACTGCTTCGTAGGGAGGTCTGCTCATCCACAAAATGGATGAGGCTAGGAGGGTTAGTGGTGAGCGGGCAGCTGTATTTTTGCAGAAGCAGAACTGGACATCGTGCAGGTAGTAAAGGTCTGTGAGGCTCTCATCTTAGGTGCAGCAATGAGCTCTATTTGCTAGTTGTGAGACCCAGAATTCAGGTTTCTGTGTGAAGGTGAAATGAAGTCTCTAGGGCCGTGTTAATTTGGGATTTAGTACCATTCCAGTAGCTTAAAACAACAGAGCATAACCAAAGCATATGTGCAAGTCTGCTTCCTGTGCACCCATTCATCCAGTGTTGATCCTGAGGAGGAAAAGTAGTTCTAGAAAATCTTTGGGATCACCACTGTATCCTAAAAATACTTTTTGCTGAATGAAATTTAATAAGATGTACAAGGCTGCTTCCTTATGCTTTTGCGTAGCTGTCTTTCTATGTACTGATAACATATTTATATGCAAGGTCTTTGTTCTCTGTTTGCTGCTGGTTTATATTAGCTCTCTGGATCTTCAGAATCTCAGATAAGGAAGGTGCTGGTCTTAAAAAAAAAAAAAAAAAAGTTTCTCCACAGTATAGGTACTGTTCTAGGGCTTTGGATTTTGCACATGCTCCTGGGCTGTAATCAGAGATGATTAGAGACGGCTTTAATGCAGTGCCACACTGCAGTACAAAATCAGTTTTATGGGAGGTGGGCAGTGAGCAGAGCATCGCTTACTATCTGGGACAAATACAGCCTGCCCTATGCTGTCAGATATTTCCACCTCATGTTGCTGCCCGAATTCGTGTCGTTGGTCCTGGTCCGTGTGGGATCTCTGTGTGAAATGAAAGGCTACATTTGCCTGGGTTCGTGCCTGGTGAGCTGTCTGAACAGGAGGGAACGAGACCTTTTTGAAACCAGCCATCTCCACAGCCTGGTACCACTGCTTATGGCAGTGGCAGGGGTTGTCTTACTGTTCACCCACGCTGGCATTTTGCTCGTGGTCCTTGGTGTTACTGCTTAGGCCCCAGCACAAATGCAGTGTGATGAGCTCCATTTTGACATCTGTTTATTAAGCTTTAGACTGGCTTTTTAGCTAGCATGAGTCATTCAAAAGTACCACGAGATGGCACTGCACTAGCTCTGCTGCAGGCAACGACAAAAAAAAACTCTTCTGAAGGGAAAATCAGTGCACTTCACTCACAAGGTAGTGGGGTTGATAGACCTTCCCACCCCATGCCCACAGTATTACTGCTTCAGAGGCAAGTGGAAGACCATCTTCTTGCTTCCCCTGCAAGCTGGTAATGAATCTGCCCCCTAGTAGGGCTTGTTGTGCTAGGTTGTTCTGCTGGGGTACAGGTGGAGAGGAGGGGAGGGTTTGCAGAGGGAAATGGAGAGGTGGCAAAAGTTGCTTTGAATATTGGTTTGTTGTACTGCCAGGCTACCATATCGTGCTGGCTAGAGAGAAGGTGCTCCCTTCCCCTGGCACTCTGTTTCTTCCAAGGCTGTCCCAGCAACATGTAGGCAGTGTCTTCTCAACAGGTGTTTTGTCTTGGAAAATTATCTGCAGTTCCCTTTTGAAGGGGCTTTGTGCTCTGTTCTTTCTGTGCTTGTGACCCTTTAACGATGACTTGGGTTATTCCCTCCTTCCCTGCTCCTTTCTGACTGGCATCTTTAATTGCTCCCTGTCTCTTCCAGTTTCTCTGCTGCTTCTGGTATTAATTGATTTCACTTTACAGTCCTCTTAGCAGGAACCATAACAAGGAGTCCCAGAGTGGCTTTTGAGCCGAGTTCTTTTGCTCGACAGCACAGGGCTTCAGTCTTTGTCCTATTCCCGGCCAAAGCTGACTTTGCCAGTGGAGCAAACTAGGGACAATGCCCACTGCTGAATACAGCTTTGGAGCACCATAAGTGTAACAGCAGAGCAGGGAGATGACCAAGTGTTGCCTGCCTGCTCTGCCATGTGTGTGCCCTGCCATGCCATCTGTTAGCATTACTCAGGGCTAATCCGTTAAGTTTTCAGGCCATCTAATGGTATGACTGTATTAGTTCTGGAAAATGTAGGTCCCTTTATTTTAGTACAGGTCAACTCATTTTTGCTGTTCTGAAACAAGTTTAAAGCTAAGCACATGGAGCTGTTGGGGAAGGAGAAACTCTTAAGAAAAGGACATGGAGCTGTTGGAGCGGGTCCAGAGGAGGGCCATGAAAATGATCCCAGGGCTGGAGCACCTCTCTTGCGAGGACAGGCTGAGAGAGGTGGGGTTGTTCAGCCTGGAGAAGAGAAGGCTGTGGGGAGACCTTATAGCAGCCTTCCAGTACTTAAAGGGGGCCTATAGGAAAGACGGGGACAGACTTTTTAGCAGGGCCTGTCGTGACAGGACAAGGAGCAATGGTTTTAAACTAAGGGAGGGCAGATTTAGACTGGATTTAAGAAAGAAATTTTTTACAATGAGGGTGGTGAGGCACTGGAACAAGTTGCCCAGAGAGGTAGTGGAGGCCCCGTCCCTGGAAACATTCAAGGTCAGGTTGGATGGGGCTCTGAGCAACCTGATCTAGTTGAAGATGTCCCTGCTCTTGCAGGGGGGTTGGACTCCATGACCTGTAAAGGTCCCCTCCAATCCAAAGCATTCTATGATTCTAAGAACTGACCTCCAGGTTCCTAGGGAACAAAAAGTTGAATGTGGGCTCACTATACCCCTTTGTGAGGTTAATGGGATATTCTCTATTTCCTGCAAAGGATGCAAAGGTTGAGGTACAAAAGTTAGACGGTTTGCTCAGGGGTATCCAGAGAACTAGTACTGAAACTGTGAATCCATTTTGGTCTTGTGCTCAGTCCTTTAAAAGATGTATCCCTTTAAGAGGCATACCACTCATATTAAAAAATACCTGCAGACACTCCACAGATGTTCACTGGTAAATGCACTGACACAGGGAATAGGACTGCCACACTCATACTCTCAATTCAGTAGATAACTCCCTGTCTCTATTGTCTCTTTTCCCCCTTTTTCCTCTTCCTCTCCTATGTTCCATCTCTCCATCTCTTTATGGTTCTTTTGTCTTTCCACACCTGTCTTAAGTCTTCCTCCCTCTTCTTCTTTCATTTCCTTCTCCTCTTCCACTTCTTTGTTTCTCCCTTCCTGGAGATGGTCACCCCTGGGCCATGAGCAGTGGGAGCATCTCCCAGACTGGCTCACTTTGCAAGCAGCTGCTTTCTCTCATTTTTCCACCCCCTTTTCCCATTTTGGGAATAGCAGCATGGACAGAAGTCCAAACTTTCAGCGGGGGGTAGCAGACAGGGCTCAAGCTGTCACATGTATGCACTAGAGGAAAGCCGGGGGAACAGGCTGCAGTGAAAGGGCAGGTACAGATGTCATTTTTCACTGCTGATCTTTTGCTCTGAGGGGGGGAAGGAAGGAAGAGTGTTAAATCCCCTCTTCTTCACTTAACCTCCCTCTACTCTCCCAACTCGGGCAGGCTGGTTCCAGGTAGCCAAGCTGGTACATTGTTAATAGTCACTGTGTCCACAGGCTGCCCCCCCAGCCTGTGCTTTTGTTTCCTGTACTGTGAATTTTAAGCCACTGCATTCTGCTTCCCTTTGGGGACTGACAGAGCGTTTCTGTCACGCTTTGTGACCTGAGCTTTAGAGGCTATAGGAGGCCTTTCTCCTCCTCAATGAAGTCAACTGCAGGAACCAGAAAGGCAGATGACCCAAGTGCGAAGAGATTGGGAGGGAGTTTTGCTGGCTTAGAAATGGGTTGTGGGCCCTCCCAAGCATGCACCTTCCAAACCTGCTGAGAGCCTTCAAACCCATTGCACTCCCTTTCCAACTTCTCTGCTTTAAATAAAGGCAGGGGAAGGTAGGAACCTCTCCCAGTTTATATGAACTCCTAGAATGAAACTGGGTATTTTTTATTTGTTTTCCATGCATTTTTTTTACTAACATCCAGAGAGCGTGGATTTTGCAGAGTAGCAGTGTAAGTGACCTTGTAGTCTTCCTCTTGGATTTTTCAACCACTGTGCCTTTGCACCCTTGAGTTGGCCTCTGCATCCCTCAGCAAAAGAATGAGTGGCAAAGAAGCCCTTTTAACAGCTCATTGTGCTGGACAAAAAAGAAAGTGTAACCTTCCTAACATTAGTGGCTTTAGCTAGGGAGAGAATGGCCTGCCAGACAGCGAAGAAAAATTTGTGATGAACATACTACATGGCTCTCTTTGCCTGATTCCTTAGATGTAATTTCACCATCAGTAGGAATATTTTTCTCTTGGGTACATTTGTAGAGAGTACCGATAGTTAGCACTTACGTTGCCAAGGCAGTTTCCAAACATTAATTAAAAAGTCCCAATGAAGGAGAGAGGCAAAACCTGTATTTTGGAGCTAGGGAAACTGAGTCACATATAGTTTAGACATTTTGCACAATCTCATAAAACAGATCAATTGTAGAGCTAGAAGAAGAAGCAGTTAAAAGCTAATGTGACTGCAGGGCTGATGCCAGCTCCTCTGTGATCATGACAAGATGATAGTTGATCCCTAGCTCCCAGCTCTGGAATATGGCACTTAGTATTTTCTCTCTCACACAAAAAACTTGGAGGAGCTTCTGGAGAAGTTGGCTATCTTCTTTCTACCCTTTCTTGTTTTTTCATTTCTCACAGCAAGCTCTGTCTGCCTACATATCTATTTCTCAAGGAGGGGTTGCTTCACAGCACTATTTGGCCAGGCTCGATCAGAGCAGCTAATAGCTGTTTTCTAATAGGTTCCTTGTAGTCCAGCTGCAGTTTGTTGGATTTATTCTGGTTTAATATGTTGCCCATTTATCTCCTGCACTGTGTAGTTCCCATCGTGGAGATGCCTCCTGTTTGGCACTCTTTCACAATTTGTTACTTCTTGAGCCCGGTGGTTGGAGTGTACATGATGATCTGTGCTTGGCATCAGTCCCACCCGGCGCCGTGGGGTACTTTGCAGAAGCAGCACTTCTCTCAAAGCCTGAGTGTTATGAAACCTATATTGAACCAGGCTGTCCAGAGTCAGCCTGTCCAGAGCTGACCCAGGGCAGAGGACAAGTAGGCAGCTGTCTGAGATGGCAGCTGGCCTGGTTTCCTGGAGAAATGGCGAGGAGCTCTTCCATCCTGCCCCTACCTCCGCTTTGCAACGCCTTTGAGGAGCTCCTCTTGGCCCTGCACTTCCATCCCTGCCTTGCTATACTTTATTCCAGCAACAGGTCCTAGGCCTCCCTGTCACCAGGTTGGTCCCCCTCCTGGCAGTCTGTTCCACCAGCCCCAAGGCAGAGCAGCCCCTTTGCTCTGAGAAGCCACCCCCCAAGCAGGGTCCAGCTGTTTGGGCTGCCAGGGAAGGGACAGGGGGAGATGAGAGGGGACAACAACTGCTGTGAGATGTCACATCTCCTAACTGCAAAAAATCACAGCCCCCACGTCTGCTTCTGCCCCACTCCTGGCACAAGGGGAGCAGGAATCTCTGCTCTGTGGGGACCCTGCCCCTCCTGATCCTGCCCTTTCTTTGCCCTGTATCATGCAAGAGTGGAGTTGATGGCCAGCCCTGCCCTTTCCTCCTCTTAAGCCCTTTCTAGTAGCCAGGGAAGCAGGGGAGAGTAAAAAGAGGTTTGTGTGGGGAAAAAGTTTGGAGGAGGAGGCTTCATTGCAGAAGTGGGTTGGAAGCAACAGCTTAGGGGTCTTAGGTTAGACTAAGGCAAGTGCTGTATCCCAGAGGATGGGGATAGGAGGAGAGGGCCAAGGAGGAAGAGCAGACTGTATACGAATAAAGAGGTTCCCTAAACCTCCTTTCTTCTCTTTTGGCCCCTGCCTAGATCCGCCATCTCCTGAGAGCCTTCAGCTCACTCCCAGCCCTCTTCACCCCTCTGATATCCACTGCTTCTCACTTCCCAACCCAGAACCTGCTCTGTTGCTGCTCAAAACTTAATTTTTACCTATGAAGCCAAGAGCCTTTGAACAAGCTCTGGCCTGATGTATATCCAAACATCATTCTTTCTATTCTGTGTTGTGTGTCCGTGGTTCATATCATAGAGCTGTGGTTTTTACAAAGTTGTACTCATGGACTTGCTTCCTCTTCTAACTTCTGAGCCATGTATAAGGTCTCTGGTGGGAAAAGCAAGGTCATTAGCAAACTGCTGTTTAGAAAAGATAAAGTTTATTTAAACCTCTGCCTTGCAAGTGCCTAAGGTTGTAATTCTGGGTATGCAAAACAGATTGAAACCAAAACGCTTCCTTCAGTTGGTTAAGGTCTGAGAAAGTGTGTTTCCTGCATTGCAGACAAAATGCAGGCATTCAGAAGGAAACAAATACTAAGAAATTGAAAAGTAGTAATGGCCTAAATCCCATGCTTTAACATAGGTGCTTCTTGTCACCTGGTCAAGTTTTGCAGCAGAAAATGTAATATCTGTTGTCTTGGGTGATACTAGCCTTTTGGCTTCTCTCTGTCTGATCTCTCCTGATGCTGGCAATGTTGAGGTAAAGATTCAATGGCTATTACCATCTTTTTCCTGTGCAGTGGTGCTTTTTGACTGTCATACTAACCTTTTGGGACCACTGGCGATTCACATAAATTAGAAGAGTGTTCAAGCTTACCTGTGATAGTCGGGAGTAGTTGTGAAAATATGAGAAATGTAAGTTCTGATCTTCTCTAAGGACACTGGTGCATGTGCAGAGTTCATCCTGCGTCAGGACCAAGTACATGATCCAGTGGGCCAGCAGCGTGTTAGCTGCTTTATATAACTGAATGGAGAAGGATGCAGAATCTTTAAAAATGGTTTGCTTTCCTTCAAATGCTATATAACTCTGATATTAGAAAGTATGTTAATAAGCAAGCAACCTCCTTCACACATCTGAACCCAAATATCATAACCACAACCCCCCAAATCCCCAAACTTTTAAATAGCCGGATTAAAATCCCTTCCACTAATCACTCTTCCAATTTCCCTGGCTTTAGACTTGTGATAAATAACGTTTCACAGTTTCTCAAGTCATTATAACATCTTCCAGAAAATATCCAGACTTCACAAGATACCAGCAGGAAAATACCTTGTAAAATGCAAATGCATGAAAAAAAAAATCTTCTCACAGTTCATAGAGCAATTAAAAAAGGGCTTAAGACCAAGCTGGTTGTCCCTTTACAGGTCACCTTCAGGGTTGCTGAGCTGTGATGAAAGGTATTTCTTACCACTTGATAAGAATAATGTGTTTATTGCATGGACAGAATGCAATTTATGAAGTCCTTAGCTATTTATTTCCTGGGGCTTAAATTGAGCTGGGTCATATTTGTTCTCCAGTTTTATACCCTTATTTTTTTAAAGGAAGTCACTGATCTTCCTATCTATGAAAAAATTATGAAAACGAGTCAACAGTGTCCACCTGAGTCTGCAGGCAGCCTGAAACCATAGCTTGTGGACATGGCAGGAGCTGTCTTGGTAGCATGCAAGTCTGGTGCCTGGTTACTATGATTTCAGTGGTAACAGCACAAAATGCTGCACTGCTGATCAGCGTGTGGTGTGATAAAGGGATGAACATATTATAAACAGATGCTTTTTTGTCATTTTATTTTTTTTTCCTCTGCAATGAGGAGTGGAAGTTGTTTATTTCAACTGGCGTGTCAGGATCACCTGGCACCCCAGGGAGGAATTTTCTTCCACACAGGCCGGTTTTAAATATTCCTTAATTTTGGTCCCATCTCTGAAAGTCTCCCAAGAGATGCCTGGCAGAACATGCATGAAAGCAGTTTTAACAGCTGCAGGATTTGTGGTTGATGTTTCGCTTTGTTGTCTCAAGTATATTAGTACTCGGTTCCAAGTTAGCTTAGTATCGTACTTTGTGAGTGATGCTTTAGAAAATATCACTGCTTGTTTGTCCCAAGTTCAGCCCTTGATATCCATGTTTTATAGATGAATAAATACTTCATTGTCACTTAGCAACGTAAGTGTTGCTTAAGTCAAAATGTCTTTGTTGTATGATTTTCCAAGATTTTAAATATTTTATAAAGCATTTAATTTCTTTTTTGTTGGTACGTAAATAAAGAGACAGTGGTGCTTTAAAAAATTATTAAATAGTAATTCAGTTTAAGAATCGAGTCTTTCAGTCTAAACTAGTAATTTCTGGAAGCGACTTTGATGCACCTGTAATGGCTTTGAAATTGTCACAAGAAAAAAATCTGTTAGTGAAAGCGTATTTTATAAAAGATCCATTAGCCCAGTGTCTTTCTCTTGGTCAAAAGAAAGGATTTGCTGGTGATAATAGCTCTCAAAAATATATGCCTTGTCTTTCTTACATCAGGTTCTGTTTTAGAGAATTATGTTAGATTTTCAGATACTGGCAATTTGCTGAACGTTTTGCTGTTCCTCATCCTTGAAAAGTGCCTGTTACACTAGCAAGTGTCAGAATCCATAGATTCTATTTATTGCCCTTTATAAAGTGCTTATCACTGTGATATTCAGGGACTGTACGTGGATTAAAAAACAGCAAGGAAGCTGTCTTGGAGGAGTTGGTGTGACTTGTTATGCTGGGCATGTTATAATGTAAAGTGCTGCATAACTGGCATGGGGAATGGACACAGGTAATCCAAAAAATTATTCGGAGGAAGATGTAAAATATAGCTACTTAAATGAGCAACCTAGGACTGTAGCCACGCCAGAGCTGGGGCAATATCCGTGCTGTGACTCGTAGCTGTACCCTCATGTCTGAATTACCTCCGCCCCAACTTCAGAGGTCCTTGGTGGGTACCCCCACCCTTTTTGCAGAGGTGAGCACAACAACGCTGAATCCTCTTCCCCGCTGCGACGCTCCTCCTTCAAGTGAAGGAAGTACTGCTATCGTCTGTAACATGGAGAAAAAGGATTATTTTATTGCTTGGGGGGGAAGTAACCGCCTGTCTGGCCCAGGCTGTGCCACCTTCCTCCTCTTGTACACCTCCTGTACAGCTGGGAGGTGTGCGACTACCGCTGCTCGCAGCTCTGGGGATCCCACTCCGTGGGGATCCCACCTTCCTCCTCTTGTACACTTCCTGTACAGCTGGGAGGTGTGCGACTACCGCTGCTCGCAGATCTGGGGATCCCAGATCTGCGAGCAGCGGTAGTCGCACACCTCCCAGCTGGTGTCCATCGGGTTGCCTTGCAGACACAGATGGCTATCACTCACCTCAACTCCGGGTATGGTTTCACTGTCTCACTGTGTCTTCTCCTGTAATCACACAGTCAGGAGAGGATTTACTGGGGAATAGGTGGGCAGTGGTTACACTGGTTGTCATCTCCCTGGGTGGCCCCTTCACTGAGATGAAGTCCCAGTGTTGGGACATGGTGCAGAGCTGTGCTTTAACCTAGGCGTAATAAAAACTCCTGCCATTTTTAAGAGAGCTTCATGAAGCATTTTTTAAACTTGTTCTTATCGGTGACATTTAGCTACAGGAAATTGAAAACACTTTTTTTTTTTTTTTTTAACAAGCGAGTTCAAGCACAGTTTTTGATAAGGCAGTGGTTGCAACACGAGGGAGTGGAAGGTCTGCAGCCCATGCCAGGACTGGAGCACAGGGTCACCAAAGCTGCTGCTTCTGCCCATGCCACAGCCATAGCATCTGGCACTCTTTTGTGGACATTTGACTGTTAGCTTTTTTTGGGGAAAAAAAAAAAGAAACTCTATCAAAAGGTGGCCAGGTGAGCAAAATCAGCATGTTTAATAGCTTCGTATATGGATGGAAATTCCTGCGAGCATTGCTTTGTAAATTGAAAGGGTTTTTTTTCCCAAGAAATTTTGAAGAAAACTTAATTTCTAAATGAAAAGTTAATCTTAAAACTTTTTCTTTACATCTATTTTTGGAATAATTTCAAATATTGGTGGTTATAGTTACCAGTAAAATTAGAATGTTAACTTCATCTAGTTTTAACAAGAATACTGATTTCTGGGTACATTTGCAACTTTGTAACACAGGGGGTGTCACATGTTTACCCTTCATGGAGCTGAATCTAGTGCTTGAAGTTCCTTCCACCTTAATATTCCTGAGATGAAGATAATGATGACACTGATGTTATCTGGATGGGTGGTTAAGATCCTAAATATTAGATCGTCCTTTTTAGTTCACATAATCCTATTTTATTCCTATGCAGAACAGCAGCCCAGCATGCTGTAGAAATACCAGCAGTGAAACAGTTAAGAAAAAAAAAAATCCCAGTACAGTGGAAGGGTCCCCTGAAATAATGTCTACTTGACATAGTTTCTGACCTTATGCCTTTGCTTTTCCTCCTTCCACCCCTTCCTCCTCCTCGGTCCAGTTTTTCATTAAGATGTAGGAAGTGGATCAATGGACTGAGGGCAGGAGGCTGCTGTGCTGGTTTTGGCTGGGATAGAGTTAATTTTCTTCATAGTAGCTAGTATGGGGCTATGTTTTGGATTTGTGCTGGAAACAGTGTTGATAATACAGGGATGTTTCAGTTACCGCTGAGCAGTGCTTACACAGAGTCAAGGCCTGTTCTGCTCCTCACCCCACCCCACCAGCGAGTAGGCTGGGGGTGCACAGAAGTTGGGAGGGGACACAGCTGGGACAGCTGACCCCAGCTGACCAAAGGGCTATTCCATACCATATGATGTCATGCTCACCATATAAAGCTGGGGAAGGAGAAGGAAGGGGGGGACATTCGGAGTGATGGCGTTTGTCTTCCCAAGTAACTGTTATGCGTGATGGAGCCCTGCTTTCCTGGAGATGGCTGAACACCTGCCTGCCCATGGGAAGCAGTGAATGAATTCCTTGGTTTGCTTTGCTTGTGCATGTGGCTTTTGCTTTCCCTATTAAACTGTCTTTATCTCAACCCACAAGTGTTCTCACTTTTACCCTTCCGATTCTCTCCCCCATCCCACCAGTGGGGGAGTGAGGGAATGGCTGTGTGGTGCTTGGTTGCCGGCTGGGGTTAAACCATGATAGCCACTTAGGTCCCATCGTCCTGGGTGGAATTGACTGTGAAGATGAAGTGGACCCTCATTTTGTATTAAAGGCTGATGCTAATCCCTCTTCCCCATTAAGAAACTGCCACCAAAGAGCAAACTTATTTCCTTGTGTTTTGACAGAAGATGAACAGTTGCATTTGCAGAAGCAATTTGGGAGAGTGTAAAAGCTGTCAGCACAACTAGAGGTGTCTTTCACTGTGCGTGTTCACACACAGAAACTTTGTCTTTTGAAGGTATCATTTTTTTCCTGACCATATATATCCATGTGGTCTAGTGTACGTGAAAGGACGGGCATGTACAGGACTGCAGGAGTGCCTGCAAGTCGCTAGCCAGACTCCCTTTTTTTGGTAGTTCTAGATGCGAGAGGTTTCTCAGTGGCTGACAGCAGATTTATCTTCTTCAGGGAAAACGGCTGGGGGATAGACTCTGATCCCTTGCTGCCTTGTGCCATGTGTGGTCATCTGCATCACTGCAAAAGGGACTTCAAAGTGCCACCATTTTGATCTGGTGGCATGCTGCAGTCACTGCGTGCCCATGTGAACGGCTCCACACAGTGCCAGGAGACAGTCTGGTTTTCTTTTTAAACAAACTGCTTTAGCATTTTGTTATACAAGAAAGAGCTCCACAAGACGCCACGAGAAATCAGACATGAAAAATAGAGTTTGGCCATGGCTCCAGTGGTAAGCATTGCTCTGCAGCCTGCAGAGCTGCTGAGTAACGCAGATCACTCTTTTTTCGCCCCTTCAATAATCAGTAAGAGCCACTGCAGGCTGGGGCCATCGGTTCAGCTTGGTCTCCGTTTTGTTGCGTGGCCCTTGCAGCAGTACAGGACTTCTTTGTTGTGTGGTCTGAGAGTCCCAAGGTGGTCCTTCTCCCTTCTTGTTGCTGTAGATGATGTTGTAGCCGTTTCACGTATTCACTTGTCATAGGGAAGTTCTCAGCAAGTGGTTGTATACAGGGGAAGGCAGATGTGCGCTTACATGATACATGAGGGCATATGGGGAACTGCAGGTGTGTTTTGAAGTGTGTGACTGTCCAAGGCGAGTTGTGCTTGCACTGGAGTTGGTGTATTTGTGGCAGCAGACAGGGCTGGGGGGTATGATTGATCAGGGCTAAACACATGGAAGATGAGGGATGTGGCCCTGTTTTGCTCACAGCTCTGGGAGTCAGGGAACTGGGATTCCACTCCTAATCCTGTCACCATCCATAACCTGCGACCATAACCCGATAGCACAACATCTTTGTGCCTCAGTTGTCCTGTTGATAAAAAGGGACTGCAGCTTTTTGCTGTATTGTGCTGATACTAAGAGGCCAAATTCTTCTTACTATTTGCAAATGATTTTGAGATCTCAGGCTGAAAGCTATTATGAAAATATAAAACATATTATTATATTTTGTTGCAAAACAAACAAAAAAAATGTTTTTAATTGTGTGTTGTTTGAGCAATCAGTTTCTTGCAGGAATACAAATAAAGATCACAGCCTTTCACATCATTTGAAAGAGGCAGTTGATAGCAGCATGACAGAAAAATACCTTAGAAAATTCAAGCACAGTCATCTCCACAGAAAATACTTCAGGTTTTGCCCTTTTATCTTTCCTTTTCAATTCTGAGTTTCTTCCCCACGTGCCCTGCAGATAGTATCCCTATGATACTGTAGTCTGCAGCCACACTTGCCTGGAGAGATGCCTCCCTTCCCAATACCCAAATCTTCATTCTCTCACATCAGTGGGTGTGTATTAAGGAGTGGGTGGTAGGGAGAAGGATATTATTTGGCAGCTAATATTGTAAATGCTGTCTAATATGCTTTGTATATGGGAACAGTAATAGCTACTGCTGCTGTGGTTTTGTTGCTGCAGGAAAAATGCAATAAATAGGAATTTCAGAGGAAGATCTGGCAATGAAGAAAGGTCCCGGGATTTCATTTGTTCCTATTGTGCTACCACTGTTAAATCTCCCTTCTCATCTTACTGGAATAAAATATAGATCTAAACAGATCCTGGCATGCTACAGATGTAGTACACAAGGCAATATACATACCTGTTCCCATTAAAATTCATCTGTACAATCCTCTGTGGAAAACAATGATGTTGTGTTTCATAATAACTTCCATTTCAAGATCTCAAAGCACTCTCCAAAGCCTAATTGCTCATCTTTATGCTGCTCTGTGGTAAGTTAGCATTATTGTTCTCCTTTCATAGGTGAAGAAGGTGGGATGCTCCATAACCACATCATAAGCCAGTAGCAAAGCTGGGAAGAATGCCTGCTTCTGACCTGGCTTGCTTTATCCACTAGGCTCTACTTTTTCTTTGCAACCCCAGCAGTGTCTGCCACTGCACATCATTTATTGGTTCCCTTGCTCAAAGCTCCATGTTTATCTCTTTTGCTCTTCCCTTTTGTCAAGGCACCCAACCATGTCAAAGACTGCAGAGCACATATTGAAGAACAAGACTGTAAGGGAATAAGATGCAGCTTCTTATCGTATTAAAATAAAGGAATGCATTTAATGAGTGCCCTGGCAGTAGAAGAAGAAAACAAGATAGTGCTCTCCCTCCTTTGCATGTGTAGGCTGTGTTCCTGGAGACCCTTGGAGGAAGCTGCTGTCTGACTTCCTAAGCTGCTCGGATGCAGTGTGTGGTAACACGACATAAACCCAGTATTATATTATCATTCCTCTTCCAGAATCACTGAGGAATATTTGATTAGCCAGAAGGTTGTATGATGTGGCCTGGAGATGTTGTGGGTGCACTCATAAACCGGTCGGTTGCCTTTTCTCTGCCTGTCCATTGCTGCCTGTCTGAAGGTAGGCGGAAAGGACAGTGGGGTTTCTCAGCTGGTTAAGAGCTCTGTGCGCTTATCATGTGCTGTCTCATTTTCCCCAGGGGTACTTGTTTTTTGGGGCAGTGCCAAGATGCTTCTACATACTTTTCAGTGAAGCATTTTTAGGAGGGAAGGCAAGGAATCAAAGGTCTGTTCCTTAAGCCTTAGCACTCTTCTGACTCAGGCAGGGCTTAAGAGGTATTTTTCTTACGTGAGACTGTCATGGGTTGGCCTGTTACTGCTGGAATGAACTGTGGTATTTGCACATTTAAGGACAGTTCACATCACAAGTAGGACTCTGTAGGGTTTTCTGCCAGAACTTAATCTTCCTCTCCTCAATCCTGAATGTTAACTATCTACTGTTTAGTCTTCCCATAGTCTCTTAACACGATTTATGTCATATCCTCAATCCTGAATCTCTCTGCATAATCTGGTAAACACAACATCTCTCTGATTGCTTTCTCCACTTTCTTGAATCCAGACAGTCATTCTGAAAAATCTAACAAACATTTCTGTGTGATCAAATGCATGTGTTAATATACAAGTCCTTCCCTCTAGCTGAGGTTTTCCTGAAGACCACCTGCGTTACCTGGGTAATGGTATCCTGCTACTTCTGTGGCTAGCTGAAATTTGGCCCTTTAGGACTCTATTCCTAGTAGGATGGGAAGTCAGTAGAATAAATTAAGAGGAGTCTTGGAATAACCTAATTTCTATCTAAGATAATTAAACCAAATTCTGTTTCTCTGACTAGAATGAAACAAATTACAGTGGGAGTTTTCGAAGCTTCTTTATCAGAAGTCCCCGAAGTTTTTCATTCTGATGAGCTCTGTGCCCAAGGAGGCCCATCCGCTGCCTCCACTCAGGGTTTCTCTTGTGAGGACTTCTGCTGCTTTCTATCTTCAGTACGTCATCTGGACACTGGCTGATCCCCTGACTTGCAACATTTGAACCTGGGAAACCCTTCAGTAGAGACAGCTGTGATCTGGCCAGTCTCCTGCTCTTGCTGATGCAGTCCCTTCTGTTGTTTTTTGGTTTAATTTCACTCTATGAAAAGGCTTGACTGCCTCTGCTGACAAGTCTGAAAGATCACAACCATTGTTTTTAGCATTGTGGCTGATCATTTTCAGATTGCACCTGGTTCACCCTTGGATCATTTGCTCCTTCCAATGGTTGAACTGGAGAGTAATTCAGCCCAGCAGTGCTGAGTGCACCTGCGTAAGTCTGTGCAGCTGCATCCCTTACGCCTGCTCCAAATTTTTGTTCATCCTAGTGCGTAACTTATCTCAGTGAATGGCTGTGGATGCAGAAGGGTTAACAAGATGCGGGCTTAGTCTGTGCGTACATGAGACACTGAGGCCCAGATGGTGTGCTTAATTGCTCTGGCCAGCTCTGGCACCATCCTGCTCCAGAGGGAATTAAATGAGGAATGGTGTGTCAGAGACTGTTGCTTTCCAGTCTCCCCAGAGCACTTCAGTGGTACAAGCTCCACAACACATTAGGCCTAGCTCAAACATCTCCAAGACAAAGTGGCTTTGGGGTGGTGGCTACCCTTGAGGTTCCCAGCTGGGCTCTTACATATGCCGCATGCCATCAGGGCTGCACTGGGAGTGCCTCATTACAAGTGACTCCAGGACACCGTTTTCTTTGCAGAAGCAGTCAAATTCTGATCATGAGCATGGCTATAATGCTCACAGCTTGTAGAGCTTCAAATGCATGATGAGAGCTTGCTCTACGAGTTTTATTGTTAATCCAGTCCCCCTGCTGCTCACTATCACATGCATGCAAACCCACTATCTTGGTGGCTTGCTTGGCAATATACCTGTCCCCAGACAGAATTTACAGGGCTGATCCGCATTTGCTGTCAGGAGGGAAAACCCAAACCACATCCACAGGGCGTGCAGTCTCTATTTTAGCTTCTTGCATGTGTCTCTGCAGAGCGAGGCTGAACATCAGAGGAATGCAGATGGCCCCATGGCAAGATGTGAGCCAACCCCAGATGGTGCAGCTCAGCCTTTCCCAAGGAGTTATGGCCTGGCTGCAGTGATTGAGTCCCCAGTTGGATCTGCTCTTGCCTGCAGCACCAGGTCTGGTAACCAGCTGTTCAGAGGAAGCTGGCTGTTCTTGTTCGCTTAGCAGAGCAGTGGCCGACACACCTTGCCTTGATGTACTTGCCACATTCTCTTTTCCCATAATCACCAGGAGTTTTAAGTGATAGAAATGCTAGAGAATGAACATTTTTAGCAGGAGCTGGTGCAGTTAGAATTGCACTTAAGATTATCAAGGTGCTTTAAATTTTAAAATCCTGTTTTCAGACTGAGCCTGGGAGGCATTCTGCATTTGGCAAAGATTTGGCATACTTGGTTTCTGGACTGAAATAAAGCTTTTTCTTTTCTTTTCTTTTCTTTCTTTTTTTTTTCTTTTCTGTCCCATCTTCTCAAATAAGAGCAAAGTTAATTTAGTTATTCCTGAGAAAAATAAAAAGGGGCAGGGATGTCTTTTAGGTGGTGGTGGTTTTCTTAAGCTGTTTTTCAGCAGTAATGGCAGATATTTGAAAGTTGTGATTTAGGGTGGAAATGCTCCTCACTGAAGAGTGATGTGTGGCCTTTTTCCAGAGGAAATTTGGTTTGATTTGACCACACTATTAGCACTGAAAATCACATACTGAGCCTGCACTGTAGAGTGTTTTTGTTGAGCTTAAGTGTGCATCTCAGGGATGAGGCACTGTTCATGAGTGAATAACTTCACTCTGCAGTCAGCTGGGTAGACCTCAGAAGGGCTTTAAAAGCACAGGCTGCTTTTCACGTGGCTTGAAAAACTTAAGGTAAGAAAAGTGTGTCCCATAGTGCCTGCCACTCCACCAGTCAAAACGTGTCTGTTGCCTGGGGAAATGCACTCAGCTTTAGAAGTCGAGAGGGCATGAATCCTATTTCCAGGTCTGTGCTTCATAATTTTCTGTGCTTCACAACTCCTATTTAGTGCGTCTGGCTGGTGCCGAGCCGGCTGGAATTTGAGAGCTGCAGTTCGTTATGGAAATAGTCGCCACTGGGGAACAGCGTATGGCTCTGATCCAACTGCAACTGATTTTTATTTGACCAGTTTAAGGGGTTTTGAAAATCCCATGCTGAATGTGTGGAGCAGAGGTTTTAGTAAGCGCATTAACACAGCCCCTAAGGATGGCTGTGCTCCATAAAAGTGCCTCAACTGAGGTCAGGTGCAGACTGACGTCCCTGATTTCCTCGGAAGTGCCACTAATGAGCCTGCACACACTTTTCAAACAAAATTTGGTGAGAGCTTGCACCATTCTGGTGTTGTTTAGCAAATTAGTTTCTGTATTTTGGGGAGCTTTATATCCCTGTGGATTTAAGATTATCTCTTTTGATATTCTGCTTCTGTCTCATAAAGCAAGCAGATAAAAACACTGTAAGAAAGTAAATGGAAAAGCATGTATTGCATTTGAGTTTGAATGCGTAAGTCATCTTGAGTCATGCACGCGCTCATCCCTCTGGTCCGAGTGCTGCCGCTTGGCAGTGGGCATGCACCGCCCTGGGGATGTCACAGTTTGTTACGAGGATGTGAGAGGGAGATGCATTTTCAATGGGATTGCATGAGTTGTTTGGCACGCCGTTGCTGGACCTTGGGCGAGCAGCGGGGAAGGGGGCCGCACGCATCGCTTCAGGCACGCATTGCTGGCTTCGTCCTCTGCAGGTTAGTCAGCTGGATCCACCCGCACCCTGAGCGGGACAGGCAGGGCGGCTGCGAGAGGCACGTAAAAGCTGGCAGCCTCCTTCCCCGGCAGACAGAGCCTGGGGGCACTTTGCAGCCAGCCCTGGAAGGTGATAATCATGAGAGGGATAATGGCTTGTTTCGGGTTAATAGATCCTGACAGCCTAATTTCCCCTGGTGAAAATAAAAGGGAATAAATCTTACAAATACTGTAAAATCAATAGCTAACAGTGAAGGGGCTGACAACAAGACCCTATATCCACAGCACATTTTTTTGGTGAATTGTTCATTTCACATTTCAAGTGGATGGGTTCCCTGTGGCTTTGCTAGAGCCAGGTAATCCTCCAGCCTCCTTTCTGTCATGCCCATCTCTTCAGTGCTTGTGTTTTACTCTCTCACCTTTGAGTAAGGATTCTGAAGCCTTAAGCCCATTGGAGAGGAACGCTGCCTTGCCCAGGGAAGACCCGCAGTGCTCTCGCTTCTCAGGGGACTTTGGAGCCTGCTCTTCCCTCTTCTTATTGGCATGCACGGCTAACCTGGTTACAAGTCTTTATCTGTAAACACTTAGATAACCATATCCTGACCCTCCTAAATAACCCAGCCACAGGAGTCTTTGCTCACCGCTCTGTGGCTGCGTTCCCCAGAGGAAGACCACAACCTCTGTTATGTTAGTGACCTGAAATATTGACAGAGTTACCAGCGTGCTTCTTTGCCTTCCCAAGGTCAGAGTTTAAGATTCGTGCACTGAGCAACCAGAAGCTTCCCCAGATAAATCTCCGAGTCCACTGAGGACAGTCTGCAGCGAGTGTGGATTGGCAGCATTACAGAAATAGAAGATCATGAAATAGGAAGTAGTTAGACACTTAGTACGTATGCCTAAATGAATGCTGGGGAGAGCACCACTGCGCTGGCACTCAGCTGTGAGTTGTTGGACTGGAGTGAAGCAGGGAATAGGATTTTCCTGTTGATCCGCTCTGTTGGTAAGTGGTGGGATCTTGCTGAGAAGGGCTGCTGCATCCTTGCTGACGTACACTTTGCAGATAGAGGCACAAACTCCTCCTGCACAGAGTAAGCTTGAGGGGGACCTCAAGCTCCAGGCTTGAGGAGCTCCTGGCTCCTTGGGCCAGCATGAGCATGGACTGAGCAGTCCTCCCAAAGGGTGATGAGTGCATGCAAGGTTGGGGAAGAAGGCTTGGGCTGGAGTGTTTTCTTGCTATTGCCTTCCCTGTGAATGAAGATCGGTGGGAGGAATGGTCTCTGTTCAATACTCTTGTGGACCCTATTTTTGTGCAGACCACGGGAAATATTATCCTTGTGTGTTCCACTGATTTTTCATGTCAGTGGAAGTGGTAGAAGGAAAAATAGAGGCCCGCAAATGGAAGTGGACTTCTGGACTTCCCACGTTGCTGTGAGATACATGCAGGTGAACACTGAGTGTGCACAGCCGATGTAGTCCATGAGTTGTGTCCCATGAAGGAAGCCTTCCTGGACACATCAGGCCTTGAGACATGGAGAAAGAGCTGAGGTAGGTGCTTTTGGCAAATGTGTCTTGTAGCACTGAACCCTCCCTCCTGCTTTGGGACCCTGTGCCCCAGGCACAGCAGACTGACACGTCAGGAGGGGGCTGGTAAACTTCAGCTTGTATAAGGGACCAAGAGGCAGATGAGAGGCCATGACTATGCTGCAAATGTGTGGGATGCAGGTGCTGTGAAGGGACAGCTTGGGGGGGAATGGGAGAGTGTGAGTCTTGCACTTGCTATGTGAAACTTGGCAGATGTGTTGAAGTCATTTATCTTGAGTCATTCGGCGGGTCAGCAGCAGAGCCAGAAATAGAATCCAGGTCTCCTGAACGCCAGGGCCAGCACCGTATCTCCAAAACCATATTGCTTCTCCGAAGTTATTTCAGAAGCCTGTAAAGCACCAAGGGATCTTGCACTTTTCTACCCAGCCAGCTCTTTGACGTGGCCAGGCGGGTGCCCTTTGATCAAGGCTGCATATTCAAAATCTGTGACAGGTCAATTTTGCGCAAGAGTTAAAAATGAGTTTTTCATGTGGTGAGGATCTTTTGCTACTGTAGGCAGAGGCAGGACTGTGATGCTAGTGATAAAATAAGTTAGGTCTTTACACTGCAGCTTTCAAGGTGACCTTCACATTAAAAAAACCACCTTGAACGTAAATCAGGAAGTCGTACGTATTTATTTGTTTATGATTTAGGAAATGCAGTTTAAATGCGTGGTGCTTTACAGACACCTAAGAGAAAACCTCTAGGAAGCTTCTGCATGTGTTCTGACTCATACACTGTGCTGCATAATGATGTAAAATCATGCAGACCTGGCTGGTGTGGAAATCAAACCTGGGAGGATTTGTAAAGCAAGAGCCTGAGCCAAACTCCTCTGAAGTCAATCCTCTGGGGTTTCAATCAGACCCTGCATGTGTTTTTCCCTCTCCTCACCCCGGCATTGAGTTCTAACTGCAGCTGTGACTGGATTCTCACCATGGATCTCCAGCAATTTGGTCAGCCTACGTGCTAACCATATTTCTCTGCCAAGAAGACTGCCTTTATAGAAGGACTTTTCTCTAGCATGACACTTTTCTATACAGCGTCTTTCATTTTTAGGCCTCCCATACATTCTTAAGGAAACCTAACTGCAGCCAAGTGCTAGGTATGGCATGGATAATCATGGTTGCAATTTAAAGGGTCTTGTAGCTTTGCCATATCAATAAGAGAGCAACAGCGAAGAGCAGACACCATGGTACCTCGAACACTACAGGCAGAGCAATTTGGAAAGTGTTGATTTTTCTTTTGGCAGTGAACATTGTGCTCAGCAACCTTTTCACGTCAGCTGTGGGATTTTTGGTGATGCCTGGTATCGACCACATCCATTGTGAGGTGGCAGAGGCTGAGCGCAGCCTGCAGGGAAGCTGTGGAGCCTGAACTCTTCTGCCATCCTACAGTTGTGCCTGAAGCTGGTGGTGATAGGGCAAAACCTGGCTTTTTCAGTGCTGCCCTGCCACGTCCCGTGCATCAATGAAATACTACTTATTCGAAGATTTTGGTGTGGGATGACTTATATGCTATTTCTAAATCCCCTCAGGACCTGGGGGGGTGAAATGCATTTTGTATGTGTGCAATTCTGTTGTTCTTTTTTTTCTAACAGAAGGATAAACTTGGGGCTACGATCAAAACAAAGACCACAAAGAAATCCTAAGGTGCCAAGAGAAGCTGAAAAAATGCTTCTGGGATGGGACATCTGTTCTGGTGCTATCAGGCCAGTGCACTCCCCTGAGTGGGAGCTCATGTATCATTGGCTTTTGCTGACTTGAAACCTCTTTTTTACATTTTAAATGAATATTTGTCTTGATTTGGCATTTATTGCCTATTTAATATTTAAACATGCTTAATAAATCCTGAAATGAAACCACTGTCATATGAACATGGGACTTCTAGTCTCAGCAAGGGCAGTCACCAGCAGTAAAAAGACAAAAAGCACAAAGTAGGGACGGTGTCAGTATAACAAACGGCGTTCCTTGTCTCAGTAAATGCGTTGCAGGCTTGTCTCTGCTCTGGCAGCAGCAGGGCAAAGGCTCCTCTGGGAACGCAGTGCTGCGCTGAGCTCTGATGTCAGAGGGCTGGTTACAGCCCTGACGCCACCCCCTTGACTACGGAGAGCCAGGCAGCAACGCATCCCTCTCCCTCGGTCCCTCTCCCTGTGGACATAGGGTGTTGTCTGTGCCGGGGCACCGGCGGTGCCTCCTCTGCAGGGATGCGGTAGAAGGCGCCGATGACATGGCCTCTGGCGTGGCGGTCTTCATCACTTCACGGTTAGTCTCCTTACAGATTTCATTTCTTGACCTGACACTCTCAGTGGTTCCTTCAGACTGTCTCCAAGCTGTTATTTATCCCTCGCTGTCAGGAACCAGCTCTCTGCTCCAGCTCCGTTTGGGTAGAGCTCTTTCTGAAGGCAAATTCCTCGAGCCCCTGTGTCCCTCGTGCTGCAGCTGCAGGTCCCGCTGGTGCAGGGCCTTCCAGCATGAACTTCCTAGCCTCTCACTCACCCTGCAAACATAAGCTGTCCTGGGAACCGTTTTTTGCAGAAGATCCCTCTCAGTCTAGATCCACTAGATGCCCTGAGAAGATCCCCACAGCTTTCCTCCTGCTGTCTGTTGGTGTTTGTCCGAGTGCTCACACTGGCAATAAATGGAAATTCAGTTCAAGAGCCTCATGGTCTAAAAAAAGATGTGTTTCTGTACTAAAGCAATCCTGAGAAGATTTAATGGTAACCAAACAAAAACATATTCTGTAGGATCATTCTGCCTTTAATAAATTAGTTCTGTATCATGCAAATTTACTCAGTGGGGCATGAAAGATTCTCAAATTAGTGTAAGTACAGGAAAACTCCTCTTTATGAATCAAGACATTGCAATAGCTTTATGTCAGGAAGCAGCTCTTAGCTATACAGGCACAGCATATCCTAATGCATGGTCATCACCTTTGTTTTCCACCTATGCTTTCCAACATACTCAGTGGATTCAAGTGTTTAGTTGTGCATCTTAGCAGTCAAGATGAGCAGCTGGCGGCTTGGAATGGCCACTTTCAGGCCTCTGGAGTGCAGACAAAAAGCTCAGTATAAAAGGAATAAGATTTGGTTCCATATATCTAAAAAGTGGGATCGGGAACCCTTCATAGCTGTTTGCTGTGGGTGCTTTGGCAGTGTTAAAACTGTCTGTCATGGTAGGGCCTTAGCAGATGTCCTTTCCCAACTCATTCCTGTTTCCTTGGGGAGTAAACCTGGGCAGATGGGAACGACAGGGCTGCAGTGGTTTCCCCGCTTAGCTGGACCCCAGGACTTCAGGGTGCGCTGCAGAAGCCCCTTCCCCACAGTGAAGATGAAGCCATAGAGAAATAATTCAGATGTGTTTTTCTACCTTTTTTTTTTATAGCTACTAGGAAGTATTTTAAGAGCAATATGTGTCCTCGCTCAAATCCAGTGATGAGTATTTTCCACCTGGTGAATATTTTCACTTATGAAATCTATTGCTCCTCTTGGCTATTCGGTGGAGCCTAATGAGCCCTATCCTGAGAGCTATTTAGCTATGTCCTGATGCTGGGAACACTGACAGTCAAACCAGAGAGCATGTGTTCTGCATGCTGAGCCATGTGCTAAAACACCACACTGCAAAATATACATCCTATCTTCTGTGCAGATACACAGTGAGCGTACGTAAAAGAAAAGGTGAGGAGAAGCCCACAGGGTAATAATCAAGTGTTTAGCAGCCAACACTCAAGAAGCTCTGTGGCTTATCTAAGAGGGGGGAATGAGAAACTACTGCCTGCTCTGGGAGAAACTGTAGTAGTGATAATGAAAATGTTATTGGTTGTTAATGTTTCAGACTCTTCAGAGCAACAAGGAAACTTCTACCAGTTTTGAAGTCCATACGCCTGAATACGAACCTTAAATCTCAAAATCCTTGGAGGTTTTGGAGAAGTTTAGATTATGAATTTGAAGCTACGTTTTACAGATTCAAATCCCTGTGCATTTGGAAGGGTCTGAAACTTGGACTGAACCTTGTAGCTTTGGAGCTTCCTTACACATTTGCAAAGCTTTTTTCCTGGTTTCCCCCCCTCCTTCCTTCCCCCACCCCATGATCCATCCATAGTTCCTTTTCTTTCCTATGGTTCTGCAGCAGGCTCTGCCATATGCTTTGCACTAGATTTGGTGTAAGTCAGAATAACATCCTGGACTATGATAGGTTCGGGAAGAGCTCTGGAAAAGCACTTGACTCTTTAATGCTATCTTAAAAGGGAGCTCATGAGACTGTTTCCCCACTGTGTAGCTACAGCAGGAAAACTAAAGTTATGAAGGCAACAGAGATTGCTACTGGCCAGCTCCAATGTCTAGTCAGAATTACTATTATTACAGCCCTGATGAAATATTGTAGCAAAATATACTAGTGATGGGGTTTGTGTGTCAATTAAAGGTAAAGGAGCACTGACACTGATGATGGGAACAGGTGTATAGGTCCATCCTCGTTCTCCACTGAGATCTTTTTCAATATGTGAATCTGACCTAAGCATGTTAGAAGGCTCCGAGGCAAATTCATTCGACATGTGAACTCTGATCATGTGCAGAAGCCAGTACCAATGTCCTTTTAGTCCCATTCCACACCATAGCTTATTATTTGTTTGGCCATGTACAGTATTACCTTCTTCTGAAGCGTCAGTCAGCAGCGGGGTTCAAGATTCAAAGAACTAGTGGCCTGACCAGAGATGGCAAATCATAAGGGAGGAGGAACTGAATGTCATTCATTCCTGTGCTAATAACTGAGAACAGTGACAGCTTGGCTTTATTTATCACGGGTCTTCATTTTCGTGATTGTCCCTACTTCTGTCAGTAATTTTCTTTTCAGACACTATCTTTGGTCTGTCATTTTGTCTACAGTCTTGAACCCTGGTTGAAAGACCACTATACCTGGGAGGATGCTGTTTAATGCCCTGCTATTCCAATGGCTGGTCTCGCTGACTATTAGGGAAATTTGTTATAACTTAAAACGACAGGAATCAAAACATGCCATGTTAATATTCAAAGACTCTAAAATGCTCTTTCCCTAAATACACACTGCATATGATTAGGGTACCTTTTAAGGATACTCTTCAAAATATTTTGTTCTTTTTTGAATTGGTCTGGGAATTGTACTGCTACTAAATTATGAGCAGAAGTAGTTGAGTGGTAGCAAAAAGTATTCAGAAACAATTTGACAAATTTTATTTTGGTTCATATTTATTCCTCTTCCATGCATTACACAGGTTTTTTTTCCTTGTAAATATGATTTTGCTACCTGTTGACAATTTTTTTTTATGTTGAAAGACAATGCAATCTGTCAGTAGACAGACTTCTGGAATGACAGACTTCCCACTCTCTCCAATCACTGTCTTTAAAACACTTCTTGTTTCTTCTTAACAATTACGTTCATCTCGTTCAGAGTGATCAATCACATAAATATAACAATTGTCCAGGAAAGGCATTTAATAAGCACTTCATAGGTCAGATTTGTTGACACTAAACCTTCACTCATCAGTATGACTAGGAAACATATTTTTAGGAGTTAGTCTGTTCACAACAAAATAAAAAAACCCCAGAGTATCAACCTCTAAATAAATTATTTACTTTCAGTAATTCACATAACTCTATAAGAGTCTAATCCAGCATCCATTGGAGGTAATACAAATTTCCAGTGATGTCAGAGGTCATTGCTTAATGTTGTTAGTGATTTCAGTGGGGTTTTTTTATTTTTCTATCATTTGGGCTTTCTGAAAAACCTGTTCTGGACTCTTTGTGTCTTGTATTAAATAGGTAATAGACCAGTTGTGGTGGTCTTTGTTATATACATAGACTTTGCAAGCCCTAATATTGTTATAAAGAATAGAATTTTGTATTTTTAGCTTGTGCCATGAAAAATTGTCTTTTTTTGCTAAAGGTGCTGATCTGTCCATCTGTCTGATAGGTGATAACTGAGATATCTGGGTAGCCACATACCGCAATTGTAATGTGATGTGGATTGCAAAAGCCACACATCTGGTTTTCCCTCAAACCTGCCAGGAATGGGGAACCTTTGGCATGCACGCTGATGGGTGACTCGCATGCCAAGTGTCTGTTGGGCAGTGAAGGGCTGGACGTGCATAGAAAGAGGAAAAAATGGCAAAAGGTGGGATTTTACCATTCTTCCTTGGTTGTACCACTTGGGCTTTGCAGTGGCCTCTTGCATGGTTGAACGTGTGGCGCGCCAAAACAAAACCAACACGTGGCATCTTGCAACCCCGCGCTCCTCCCTGGTAGACGTGGGGCTGTGTGGTGGCCAGCAGACCACCACTTCCTGAGCAGGGGTTTCAGCCCTGAACTAAAGGGTCCCTAGATGTCCCTTGTTCATGTTAGGGACTGGTGCCGAGGAAGGAGATGGAGGGACTGGTAGCAACGGCTTCAGCAGCATTAGCAAACGTAGTGGGGTGGGAGAGCTTTGCAAAGCCTAACAGCTAAATTAATGTGAGTGGGTTGTTTTTACAGGCCTGAGTCTTTTGGACTCTCCCACCTGCCTTTGCTCAGTTTCCACAGGCTGAGCTGATGTGATTTTAAACCCTTTCCTCTGCATAGATTTCTGTACTGTCCATTTCTTGGACTCCTCTGGCACATACCACTTCCAGGTCTCCTAGGTCTCCAGGGCCAGTTCTGGTCCTCACAAAATATACCATGTAAACCCATCTTTTCCCACATCTTCAGCTTTATGATTGTTCCAGCTAATGGCTTATTGTCCTGGGACACTTGAAATACTTAATACGCTGTCAGAGGGATTCCAAGTCAGTTACCCTTCAGCTCACACATCACAAGACATGTGACAAAATCAATAAAATACTAAAAACATTTCTCTGCTTCAGTTTTCTCGTTCCTTTGACATGTTCCTTGTGTTTTAGGTTCTCTTGCAAGACCAGGATCCTTCCTGTTTTTCTGTACAAGACCTTTCCTCTGCAGCGGAGTATCTGTGGCATCTTCTGTCTTTCTTTTAAGTAGGTGATGGGCAAAATCTGCCTTTAAAACTTGCTGTCCCACTTGACAGTAACATCTTGGCCAGCATGGTTGACTGATCACATCGCCTCACCAGCTTGCTTGCTGTTTAATTACCAGCTTATCAAAGTGGATGTTTTTCCTGATCTGACTGTCGTTTTGGCTTAAAGTGTTTCTTCTAGCAGAAAATTATCAAGGTTTAATGGTTCTTTTTCAGTCCAATTCTGCCAGCCTTACAATTTCATTTAAAGACAGAGATCTAAGAAGAAAAGAGGCGAGCAAGCCTCTTGCACAAAAGCTGTTTGCAGTTTGAAAGTGAGTCTCCAATATCAGGCAGAGCTCTGAGACAGGGGAAGCAGATCGTCACTGCTGCTGTTAATAAAATAGGAAAACAATTCAGAGAGGCCATACCAGTCTGAATGAGTCTGAAGGCCTAGAGGACGTGGTATGCGAGAGATTTGCTTCCTTTTCTATTTTACAGTCAGCTACAGGGGTTTTTTTGGATAGTGACATATCAGTATGCCTTCCAGCATTATCTTCCTGTCCTGTTTTATCGGAATTTTAGTCGGTGATGGCTAATGGGATTAAGCACTGGCCCTTTTCTTTGGAGCAGTCCAACTGGGCACGCAGTGGTTAATGTGAGGGGATGTAACAGGAGAAATAAATTGCCTAATTGTTGCTGATGGCTGCCGGAGTGCTCCAAGCACCCCAAGCCCAGTGTATGTGCTGTGCATCTCTCGTTTCTGTGGGGAGAGCTGGCTTCATTCATTGGCTGCTTTGTGTCTGATGAAAGGAAGAGATTCTCAAAGAACGCACACCTCAAACAGGCCGTGAGATTTGAGGCAATGTTTTTGCTTCAAGGCCTTCTTTGGGCCGTGAGGAGTCAAAAAATAACAGCGAGCAGGGTTAGTAGAACAGCTAACCTTTGTTCTACATTTTCAGGAGCAAAAAGAAGGTCATTACCCTTAACCTAATCTTCTATTATCTTCTATTCCTAGCCAGTGTTTTTGTTAACTCTTAACGTTTTCAGTGTGCATTTGCCACAGCATCCATCTTCCTCCCAATGCTTTTTTTGCAAGCCAGTGAAATAAAAGGGAGAGAAAAAAGATGTTTTAATTTCTAGCCAGAGGGGAAAGTGTTATCTCTAAGATGAGTCTGGAGAAAGTAAAAATGTGAAATGAGCTAGCTTTGTAGGGGTGCTGGCTGCTTATAAATTACTCTTTTTGCTTCTGGTGCTCCCTGACACATAAAGAGCTTTACCCTAGAAGTGTGCACATCCATCTAGTAGCGAGAAAATACTAAGTAGGCAGGAGCTGATGTTACAGGGAAGTGTCCTCTGCTCCTCCTTGGGCTGCAACTGTGTGAGGATTGAACAGACAATCTCTCTTTCTGGTACCCTGCATTCCCTTCATCTCTTCCCCTATTTTGTGGTGGCTTTAGTGGGGGCTTTACATCCCCAGACCTGACTCCTGTGCTTTTCTTCAGAATGAGGACAGCACAGGCAACAGAAATGCACGTTTCTGGCTCCCACCAGAGCACCTCCATCCTTAACTAGAAGGTAAAAGGTGAGAAGCTAGTTTGGTTTTCAGACCTGATTTCATTATTGGGTGGTAGCACTGGCATCAGATGACTGCACTGTTTCCTATTTATGTATTTTTTTTTATTTATTTGCTGTGACATGGAGCTCAATCTGTTGTGAAACCACTAACTCCTTTCTCACAGTTGACCAAAAAGTCATTAAAGTGGAACAACTTTCATTTTGCTTTCATTTTGCGTTGAGATGATTTGGATTCTTTCCGGTGACCTCAGATGAAAGGCCTACTGTCCCATTACCACTCACCTGACCTGTGCAGTCACTCATTTTTACGTCATCTTCGTGGCTAGATAAAGGTTTTCTTTGTGTGAGGTGATGCTGTGGATGCAGAACGGTTACAGGGAAAACGCTGAGGGTGAGCTCATCTTCTGCTGCATATAAAAGAGGAAAAAAGCAAGTCAAAAGAATGAAAAGATTATAAACTGAAAAAAGGGGGGTGAACAGGAAAGCCTGGGAATGGGTTTCAGGTATTCCAGATCCTTGTGGAACTTAAACTAGGGTTTTGGTATGGACCTCTCTCTAGTATATTGTAAGAATAAGCATTAATATCAGGACATCTGCAAATATAAAGGGCTTAGCCACAAAGGACATGTATTTTGAGTTCTGGGAACTGAATTCTTTCCACTTTACCTTGTAGGACACTGTCATATCTATTAAGTTCAGGGCAATGTGTGTATAAAATGCTCTTAAATCAGCATTCCCTATTCCTCCACTGCAGGCATTTTACACCTGCTTGATACTCACAGTGTGTGGGTGCAAATCACTATACAAGGCAATCAAGCCCTGTACCGCTTGAGAATTACTTCAGTAATTCACAGTTTATTTCAGCTGCATTCATCGAAGTGTACAGGTTTTTACTTAACACCTTAAGATCCTCTAATCAGAGTGTGCAACTCCCTGGATGAGTTGTCTGACTTTAACCTCTAGAAGCTGTGAGTTCACATCCTTCTTTGGGGTTGTCTTTCAGTCAGAATACGCCACAAAGTCTGTTTTCCTCTGTGTGAAATGAAGGACTAAATTCCCCACACACTGTTATTCTTATCAGCTCAAAACATGCTGCATAGGACTACAGCATTTCAATGGCTCTTTGTACTGAGGAAGAAAAACATAGGAAGTCAAGTCTGATTTTCCAGAAATGGTGCATGCATGAAGAGAGCTTTGCTCCATATGAAGGAAGGGGAGATATACTCTGAACTCTCTATCCCTTTGCTTGCGGAGCACTCATCCCCTCCTATTGCTGTTCCCCTACGCTTCTGTGCAGACCTTTTAAGCAGCCGTTTTGCTGAGCTCCATGGAACGAGAGTATTTGCCGGCGTATCTGCAGCAGCCCAGGAGATGCTGAGCAGCGGCGTGCATCTAGTGTGCAATTGGCAGAAAGGAAGCAGTTAATTAGCCTTTTTTATGCCCATGTCAATATGTTTCTATTACAATCATGGGTCCATGTTGGTACCCTCAGGTGGCTAATTTATGTGAAATTTCTTGTGTGCGTTGAGCTTTAAACAACGTCCTGGGTAGCCTAGTGAAAAAGGTTGTCGATGGCTTTTATACAAAAGATTGGAAATTCAGCCCCTGTTGGGACTGTGTTTTCAGCAACAGCACAAAAACATTAATATCTGTCTTTCTCTCCCTGTTAATAAACAAATCCTTATCACTGTTTTTTTTCCCTAAACAAAAGAAATGGTCCAAAGCATTTAAGACATACAAAGCCAAGATGTGCTATTTATAAAAAGAGCCAGGGCAGATAAAGAATGATTTATGACACTCATAGAGCACCTTTCAGCCAGCTAGGTCACACGACATTTTGCAAACTGATTGTACACACTCTGAATGTCTCTGTGTGTTGTGAGATAAATGAAAAAAGTGTAACTTTTTCCAGAAGTAAGTAGAAGTACGGCACATCACTACAACAATAGTTTAACAAATCTGCACATTAATTTCAAGGAGGCAGAGAACAACTGAACAGCAGGAAAGATAAATGTACTGTAGTTGGGTGGGTCTTGAAGCAGCACTAAAACCTTTACTTCAGTGAGCAGTGATGTGTTATGTTAGCAATGATGAATGTCTGGCACTTTGGGTGTACCCTGTGCTGAGCTTTGGCTGCCCAGAAGTCAGGGGAGCTGCACCGATTTATGCTGACCCGAGCATCTGGCCCATTCTGCATTAAGTTTATTCAGACTAAATGAATTCCTGAAAAACACGAGCTAGAGCTGTTTTGGCAGGAGTGGGGAAGTTTTATTGGAGAGGATTCCCTTGCTATCCTTACTGCTCTCTCTGTTTCTTACACAACTTTCCTAGAAGTGAACCACACTACTTTAACTCTTTCCTGTGGTGCCTCACCTCTCTGACCTTCATGTCAAGATGTGATCTGAACTGAAAGAAGCAGCAGTTTCTGTTGTAAGGAATGTTGTTATTGAATGTTTCCACTTGAAACGTGGTAAGCCTCTTTCACCATGGGCCCTCCACTCTGAATGTGGTGGTTAGAAATCCAAAGATGATGGATGGACCTGCCATCACTTCTCCATGTTTCAATTTTCTTCTGGCATTGGAGAAGTGCCAGCCTCTGCCCCAAGTGCTCTTCCTTCACTGTGAATGAAGGATCTCATACCACTGGCTGTGTTACAGCTCCTGCTGCTCTGCACCCCTGCCCTTTGCGGATCCTCCTCTTTCCTGACTCTGTGAGCTTCTCCAGAGCATGACTTGCCTTTGGAAAGGTGTCTTCAAATTGTGCCTCTGCTGCTGCATCACTGTGTTGCTGTTCTCCAGGGCCAGGACCCTTTATAGCCACAGAAGACTGTAGGAACTTTGGCTTTTCTGTGCCAGGGTGATCCATGGGCAGCATGTATGGGGTGCATCCTTTCTCTGTGCCTACTTTGGGTGAGACAGCAGTATAGGAAACCTCGTCTTCCTGAAATCAGAAGGATTAATCCCTTCAGTGCTTGCAAGACCCTTGTTCAGTTCCTGCTGTAAGCCAGACATGAGGTTTTCACATGCAGGTTGCGGCATCCCGCATTTCATTGATGCTGGTTAGCAATGTGTGCTGTGCATAGTGTGCTTTAACACATCCATTCTGCAGGCGGAATAACTGGGACAGAGTAAGGCTGGATGTTTTTTCCCAAAGATGTACGGCAATCAATTGCAGGAAGAAGAGGAGGACCTGAGAATACAGACTCTGTTCCTGTAATTGCTGGACTGACTCATGGTTGGAAGGTGTAAAGTAGTTTAGGAAGCAAGTTTGATGATTCCTTTCTGGTCAAGTAACCCAGCTAAAGAACTCAGTTTACCACATTAACTACAATAAAAAGCAACGACATGCGAGTTGAGCATCTTTCACAGACCTTAAGTGTGGCTTCATTCAAATCCTTGGTGTTTGTAGTGAACAATGTGAATGCATCTATTTCCATACAGTAACTGAATGTGCTGCTAGAAATGACGAAGATGCAGAAGACAAGTAGAGGCTTATAAGGGTCCTGTGATTGTTAATACTCATTTAGTCCAGAGAAACAGCTGATACATCTGCTTTTTCTGTAAGATATTTGAAAGATGCATCTTTCTCATGTGTTAAGAGATATAATCCTGAAAGAATTAAAGGTGACAGATGATCAGTTGAGCTATTGATCTGTTGATTGATCAAGCTATCACATGAATGCTTATATGACCTCATAAATAAAGTGTGCGAACTTCTGCTAAGGTATTAAAAGTGAAATAATATTAATAATCTTTTTTCCCAATTCCACAGACGGTGCATGTACATGCATATGTATCTGAGTATATTGCAGCAGGTAAAGGCACAACTTGCAATTCCGTAGAGAGAAAGGCAGTTATAGAGATGTGTTTTGTGTTCAGCGCTGAACGTGGGTAAACCTGCACTTTTAACGAATAAGTGATTGATGGCTATGGTGTGTAAAAGTTGTATCCCATGAGCCTCCCACTGCTGGTCAGTGGTGTAATTGCTTAGGTGCAGTGCAGTTATCTTGGAGGTTACAGTGAGGTCCCTTGAGTAGCTACTGTCAGTACCATGAAAAAAAAAACTTGAACAGAAGACAGAAAAATTGAAATGGCCTCAAACTTAGTGAGGAGTCTTTGATGTGTACAATGACCTAATAATAAGTAAGCAGGTTCATTTTACATGCACTGAAGCGTCTCTAGTTATGTGGCTGGATAACTAAGCACAGCTAGTTGTCACAGTCAAATACTGATGTCATGGATACCTGAACCATAATAGCCAGATATGTCTGATGAGATGGGACGTAATCCTTATAGCGGCAAAAGGATATAGGTTACATTTTTCCTGACTTCATTATTTTGGTATTCAGTGACCCTAAGATATACAAAATGCATATTTTAAAATCCAGATTGGTTCTCAATCTTGTCCCCTGACAGCAGGGAGAGGGCAGTGAAGGGGATGAATGGCTGGGGGACAGGAAGGCAAGGCTGCCTGTTGTGGAGGTGGACTGTGAGATCATGTGGGTTTAACATGTTGGTAGAAGACTTGCAGTGTTAAAGGAAGGAAGGTCTTTGATGCGTTTCCTTCCTTTTGCAAGCCTTATGTTGAAAAAGTTGGGAACAATGCTATTTATTTTAGTTATAAGGAAGATAATACACCTTGGAGTCATCTGCATTTCCTGCTGTATGGTTTTATCACTAATACCAACAGCCTGGGTAGGAGGAATGGACCCAAAGGGGCTGGGGAGGTGGAAGAAAAAAATAACCATAGTGACCATCTGTCTTTCATCTGAGATGAAGGACCCTGGGCCATTTCAGAGTGGTTAAAATAAGCAGTGGTAGGATTTCTGTAGTCATGATTGTCTAAAA
This sequence comes from Mycteria americana, assembly GCF_035582795.1. NCBI lineage: Eukaryota > Metazoa > Chordata > Aves > Ciconiiformes > Ciconiidae > Mycteria > Mycteria americana. Next base: position 65,154,968 of record NC_134365.1, read on the forward strand.
TACATAAGGCAAGTTTTATGGGGAGAGAATATATTTTATTAGATCAACTGGTATAGCTGGAAAAAAACAGGTTTTTCAGGCTGAAAGTGTTTGTGTTTCTTCCAGCTATATCAGTCGGTCTTATAAAAGATATTATCTCTCTCTATAAACCTTGCTTCAGGGATGGCCCTGTACACTCCTGCAACCTCTCACAGGACAAAGTAACCCAGAAGAACAGAGGTGCACTTTGCCGGCCCTTCATCCCACAATGCAGCAGGTCCTGTCCTCGTACTGTGCATCGGTCCAAAGGTGACCAAACAGCATCCAGCACCCTGACACGAGTTTGGGTTTGTGCCAGGTTCTCAACTGACTTGCTTTGAAAAGGGAGGCTGGTGGCTTGAGAGGTTGCTCGTGTGGAGTATGGTTTCTGTAGCACCCAGTTGCCTAATGGTTAATACGAGATTCTTCAGTCACTAAACCAGGTATCCATCATCTCTGTTGGGAGAGACATCTAATACGTTCTCCATTCCCATCCAGCTAGGAGGAAAAGTCACAGAAGGTGACCGTAGTTAGCCACTCTCCTCTGCACTAGTCCATGAAGCCTGGTCCATGAAGCCCTTCCGGGTGCTGTGACCCTCTTCATGAAGTATGACAACTACTTGCAATGGCACTTTCCAGCTTCTGGAGCGGAAAGGTGGCAGCCCAGGTTTATAAAAGGGTTTATGAATAAAAAGTTAAGTAGGGAAATGCTTCTCCTGCACTTTTGTCTAGATGTCACAGACTTCTAAAGGAGCTCATAGGAACAGTCTCTGATATCAAAGTAAAGAAGTTCTCAAAGGAAATTCAGACATCTACTTTGGGGAGCGCCTTTGATACATCATCTAGTAAGCTCTGATATAAACTTTTGACCTTAGATTTCTCACAGTCAGTTTCTGGATCTCTAAATAGTTTGTTTCTTGAACTGTGTCCTAGACTCAATCCCACAAAAAAACATAAAATTTCAGGCTAAAGAGGGGCTGGGTGCTGTCAAAATGAGGGCAGAATTTCCCTACAAACAGGGAAGTTAAAAGGGTCTGGTCAGGGTAAAAATCATGGGGCTGCTAGTACACCACAGAGCTGTTCCAGCAAAGAAGTTGTCTCTGTATTTAAAAGTAGTAATAAAACAAATGTACTTACTTTGTTACTTAAAATAACCTTAGAAGATTAAAACGATAGTTTTCATTTGTCAGTATTCATATTGTTTGACCACAATGCAGTTTCCTCCGTTAATGAGGTGCTAGTGATTTTCATTTTTGTCTATATAGTCATTTTCTGCTCAGTTTCAATTTTAGATTTTATGCAGCATCACAGAGATGCAATCGCCAGAGCAGATTGTTAGTTTATATTTAAAATGCCTCCACTGTTATGTTTCTTTTTTTAATTAACATATAACCCCATGGAAACAATTCTTTTGGGCTTGAGCATCATAAAAGTCCTTCAGAAATGAAATCGTAGAAGAAGTGTGACTTCCAGTATTCTACTAATTTGGAAATTGTTTGTTTCCTCATAAGCTCCAGTACTGTCAGTAGATAAAACCCAATAGTTGTGCCACCGCAAGTCAAAAGGAAATCTTAAGGTTTTCTTTGTACATTGAAAATTTACAAAACATTCATTTGAATTTACTTAACAAAACATTTTACTTCTATTAAATTCATTAAAAGGGTTCTGGGTAGTTTTGAGATCAATACAGACAATTGCACAAATACTGGAGAAGCCACCACTGCTTGCAGCTGGGCATCACTGGGAGCAGACTGGAATTAACTGTGCAGTTTGAGAGCTTAGAAGTGACTAATAACCTTCACCTTTACTTGACCCCAAATATTTGTAACCATTGGGAACAAAACATTATGGATGAACTCTAGTTTAGGCCACATGTATATATTTCAGAATTCATTAGTGACTTATATACATTTTGCAATATTGCAGTATTGAGTGTAGCATAACAGATGTGTACTGCTAACACCAAATCTATCCCAATTTATACTGAAGCACGGGTTGTTTCTTATTCCTCTCATCTTGGCAAAAAGTTGCATGTTAGACAAATAAGTGATATAATCTGATGATCAGGATTGAGCTGGGTTTCAGGAGTGATGAATATGTGGAAAAAATATCTCTTGTGTATGGAAATAAGTGCAGGATGAAAACCTAGTTGCCTTTTCTATTCTATTGGAATAAATTAAAAATAGCTGCATGAAATCACAGGAGTCTCACGCTTATTATGTTAATGCAAGACGAAGATAAAATTCATTGTTTCGAACAAAAAAATTTACATTTAGCAAATATGATGTACTAAAGGGAGTTTTAAAGAAAGAAGGACCATTTTCCTACTGCAAGAAGGACAATTTTGGTTCTACCATACATGATCCTGTGGGATTTTTGAGGGTATATATCCTGCTAAGGCATTGCAGATGTAACAGCAGGGCACTAAAATACCATAGACTTGCTGATCCATGCTCAATTTTAAAATATCCATTAACTGTCTACTCTTTGCTAGAAATCTGCAGAATTAATGTTTTACATGTGCAGGTAAAGACTAGACGTCAAGAAGCTGTTAAAAGGACTGGGTACATTTATGAAAAAGTAGAGGCACTGATAATTTGGGAGCAATCAAGACTGAAAGATTTACAAACAGAAGGTGTGAACAGTCAGGTACATGGCCGTGGATGCTGAAATCTGCTTGAGAAGCTGCCCTGGGAAAGTGCTAGAAAGATGTACAAATTTATCCCCATGTGGAAGAGGTGCCAAAAATGCTTATCTGTTGCACAAAATTTTGGGTAGGGCTGGGTGAAAAAAACTCTATCAAGGGCTTTCTTTGATGTCAAATTTGATTTTGGCCTAAACTATGTTTTTGGTTTTGTTTCCAGAAAATAGACACTTCCTTACGAGAATATACCTATGCTTACAAATCACTGGTCAAAACCAAGAACATACAGACAAGCATTTAATCCAAAACTAAAATTTTTTAAGTTTTATTTTCTCAGAAAAGTTTGCATTACTAGTAGAAGTTTCTGATGAGAAGTTTTTTCTTTATTTTTGGTAATTAAAAGTGTCCATAGAAAAAAAACAAACAAACCATGTTTCAGCCTCCTGCAAAGTTGTAGAGCTTGGAGGCTAAACAACTCAGTGAGGAGCTTTGCCTTGATCCAAGCAATGTGTCTGTGGGACACCACGTTTTTGGGAGCTTTTGAAGGCTTGGTGTATGGGGGAGCTGCCAGGCTGTGTCAGTAGACTGCGTGTGCGTATGCTGCTGAGCTGTGAAAAAGTCAGCATCTTCTCAGGATGCCATTTCAAACTTTCTGCATCGCTGACACTGTAGTCTAGGCAGCACTCTGGGGAAATGAGCATAAATATGTTGATTCCCACCTGGATTTCACCATGGTAATCAAGACACTGAAATAACCAAGAGACAAGATGCTATGGTCTTTGTCTCCTTTTCTGTCTTCCTTCTTACTTTTCTTCATACAACAGAGTTGGTAGGACTAACTAACAGTGCCAGGTCAGCGTGTGGGGATGATTTTACATGGTTGCTACAACCATCTTGCTGTCAAGGGGCTTAGTTTGAGGTCCTCCTGTCTCAGCTCATCCACAAGGTTAAAAGTCAGGAATCAGACCCATTTATTTTCTTATTTTCAAAGAGAATATTGAGACTTATTTTCAAAGCTCAAGATACAGACGCTGTTGGTACTGACAGTTGAATGTCCTGTGTTCAGTCCTTAGGGTCTGCAAGGACGTGGCTGGATATATGGAGCTCATGTTACCCTCTTCCTCCCACAGGTTTTCAGGATCAAAACTGTGAAAGGACTGCTTGGGAGGCAGAGAAGGGCTGGTTGGAAGACCAGGCTTCATTTCCCAGGGTCCTGGGGTTGAACTCTATCCAAGGGAATGTTCTCTGTATCAATTAGATTGTTTTGATTACTGGTTATGAGTATTATCCCTTGAGTTTTTGCAAAAATTTGGTTTTGCTGAGCCATTCCTCTATTGAATGTGCAGTCGAGACCAGTAGAGAGGACAAGGTGCACATTGCAGTTACAATCATGACAAAGCTCTGTGTGCTATGATTGGAATTTAGGTACATTTCTGTGTCTTGTAGGGGTGCATGGAGTATGCTTTCTGCATGTACACTTGTCTGACAGTCTATGGTATGCCTACAAGAGATGCAGTGTGAGTCTTGCAGACCTGGGAAGGAACTTAGAGCTTCATGCCTGATTTGATGCGTTTCCAGTTTCTGCCAGCAGTCTGTGGTGAACTGTGACAGTGCTGTGCAGAAACCCCATCACACAATGGGCCTGTCCACTCCTATACCCATCACTTTCTGCCTTCCAGCATGCTGATGGCTGCCTAGCACACTACCTAGGTGAAGGGAGCCCTCCTGTAATCTGTGACATTCAGGGACCATACGAAGTTTTAGAAAATCCAACTATAGACTTGCTTGCTGGTGTTAGCCTACTTCTTAAACCAAGTAGATTGATACGTTTGCAGGCAACTCCAACCTGCTGAGAGCTGTAAGTCATTGCTACTAATAGGCAGATGTAATAAGGGTTGGTAGGCCTTGATCGATAAGTTTTTACATGCCTATAGACATTTAGGTCCATTCCAAACAGTCCTCTCACCAGAATCGTTAAGGAGCAACCAAGGCTGACAATGACTTACCCTTCTATTAGAAGTTAGCCATGCTGACCAAGGGCATGGATACAAGCCATGTTGGTAAAGCCTTCCCAGACTGCCTTTGTTCTGAGGATGAAGGGAGCAATCTTGCAAACGGCTGAACCTCTCTTCAGAGAGGCTCAGCATTCTCATATTCCATTCATGGCTCTGAGAAGGCTCAAGTGTTTTCAGGAGGCACTCAGCAGCTTGCAGAATTAGGCACAGAAGAGGGCTGTCTGTCAATCTGGTCCTGTCCTCAAGCAACAAAATTGTTTAAAAAGAATAGAGTGTGTCTGATTCTTCCTGTTTCCATTTGTCGATATAAATATATATATGTTCAAATGATTTTATGAGTCGGATTGTGAGTGGCAGCTGAGAAACACTCAAATGCCTGGATTTTAATGCAGTTACTTCATCAGGAGAGTGCAAGAAGAAGTAATGAAGCCTGTTAAAAGGGAATATCTCTGCTGCTTGTTTTGCTTCATAAATATTCATGAACACCCCTTCTCCTTTCTTTGCCCTTTGACTGCTTCTATTAACTGGGAGCCATTAGCTGTGGATGAGGCTTGAACCTTATAAAACATTTTGTGGTCATCAGATGCATTATTGGAGGAATTTGCAGACACAGATACTCTTGACATTCACATCTGTTCCATCTAATTATTCCCAAATTGAAATCGTAAGGCCCTCTTTGTGACAATGCAGTATATTTCTGTGGAGTTGATTGTGTTATTAGAAGCAGGGGTTTACAACTTCAGCCAGAGAATGAGCAAGACACTGATGAAATTTCAGTTTTTCTTTGCAGTATTCCTAGCGATGTCAAATAAGTTTGAGAGCGCATATATGATGTATGTATGAGCCTATGTAACGTAAAAAAAAGCGTTATTTTTTATATGAATATTTTATTGAGGAGGCCAGAAGGCAGTAGTAGAGGACTTATTCATTGCTTTGAATAAGCGTTGAATACCCCTCATCATTCATTTGGGTAACAGAAAGTATTCCTCTGTCAGGAGCGAGTATGCCATGGGGAAGGTCTAGGTTTTGAAGTAGCTTCATGCTTGGAGACTCCCAAGGAGGTATGCCAGCCAGTGCACTCTTCACTCCCTTGGTGCAGCCCAGGAGCTCTATCAGAGGAGACTGCGCCAGTGTTCAGGTCTCCATGTTTTGGGTGGCCAAGTAATCGTGAGGAAGATAGGGAAACAGCCATAAGCAGTTTAGCTATTTGGATCTTTAGTGGAAAAAGCAGTCGTTTGAATGACTAGTTCTGTTTTTTCCCTTTTCTCCTTTGTCCCACTACCCTCCCCCCTCAGTGGTTTTTTAGCTCCTTTTTTGTTTTGGCATGTCTCCATGGCCTGATAAGTAATACCTGCTGTAAAGATTGCTTTTGTGAGGTAAATACCTGTCCAGCAGGAACCAGATGAAATCAGCAGCTCATTTCACAAAGGATGCTAGAAGTCTAGTAAATGCTAACAGATTTTGATCAGCTCTCGACTAGAGAAGAAATGCTAAACTGGAGGTGAATGTTTTCTTAAATGGCATGTTATTTTATTGTGCTCTCCCTTTCTCTGCATCCATTCTTTGCTTCACCCACAGGCTGTGGGACAGATCACCAAAATCAGACGTGTCATCCCATAATGTTGAGAATAGGTGGAAACTGATGTCATTCTTTGTTACAGCAGATTGGCTTTGGGGATTTAAGGATGAAGCAATAAAATGACCAGCTGCTTGCCTGAAAGGAAGATCCAGTCCATGTCTCATTAAAAAAAAAAATTGTTTGTTTATTTATTGCAATTATTTACAGACTGCTGATTCACTGCCACATTTTAATTTTTATCCTCTATGCGCGTGCACACACACACACACCACTGCAAATATGTTACAGAAAAGCTGCAAATTACAGGATGTCTAATTAGAAAGCTTTGAGGAAAAGATGACAAAGAATCATTCACCATGGAGACAGAAGTTGCTTGCTGGTTTATAGCCAGCTAAACAATGCCGGGGACTCTGATAAGCTATTCCTGGGGAGAGTAGGAGTTAGCCTGTGTGAAAAGCAGGGAGCTGGTATGCAGTGTCTCACGAAGGAGCAGAGCTCTCTGCTCTTAGAGAGGGACCAGAGACAAGGATACGTGAATACAGAGTGGTGAATACACTGGCTACATCTTAGATCTATTTTATAATCTGATATAGTGCCTGATTCAGACTTCTGAAGACAGCAGAAAACCACTCTTTGCTTTCACTAGCTGTTGTTAGGTCACAAGCAAAATAAATCTGTGGTTTCTCTGTAGACCTGGTCATCAGAGATGATCTGGAGACAACAGAACTGAATCTAGATTACAAGAGTACTAGATTCTTACAGTGCTCAGACAGAAGGATTTTTTAACTTCAGCTGCGAAATCCAAATATTTGTTCTCAATCTGTATTCTCTCAGTCCTGTGGAACTGGCCAGAAAAAGGATATTTGGTTCAGGGCTATTTTTACATGCAAGATGTTTGTCACTAGCAGAAAATTTGACGTGATAGGCAGCCTCTGCGTAAGACAGTTTGGGGACAAGAATAGCAGAAAACGCTGCAGATGAAGACTGAGGTACATTGACAGTGATCTATTATTACGTGTAGAAAAATTGCACGGTGCATGACTAGATAGAGCATGTAACATAAGCTTCTGTATCCATTTCGGAGATATGCCATTCTGAAGGTTTCAGACTTCTGCTTTTAGAAGAAGGGGTTCCAAATTATTCCACATTACTTGCATTTCAAGACCTATGTAGTGACTCCTGTTCACAGCTTTGTGAGCTGTGGGCACGCCTGTTGCCATCACCATGGGATGTCACGCATGACAACATTGCACCCAATGCAGCATCACAGCAGCACTGCACATGAGGTGTCAGATCCGCCACAGTACTGTGCGAGACACTCTCCTTTCCTCAGAGACAAGGGAGGTAGGGAGACTTTTACTAACGTTTTGATTTAGACTGTATTCAAGTTAGGGACCAATCTGATCAACCAAGACCTGCCTTGCTGCAAAAAACACTAAAGCAACCAAACCAAAAAAGTCAAATGTAGCTGAGAACCTATGTGAATTACCGAGAGAGGAAGTAAATTTGTCAGGTCTGAAAACCTGACAAAATCCCTACTGTGAAAACATTTGGGGTCTAAATTTATACCTTTCTGCTCAAAGTACACATCCGCCTCTTTAGAAGTAGGTTTTGATTTGCATTTGGAAGTGATCATCAGGCTTTAACTGCATGAGATCAGAAGTCATTGAGGGTCACGTAAAAGGGTTCTTATGAGAACTAGATGAAATTTGGGTTCTGTTTCAAACAGGGGATGTACATCAGGTTAGCTGAAGGAATACATTGACTGTATTTTCAAAAAACCAAACAATCCAGGATATTTTGCCATTCTGAATTGCTGAACAAGCATCATTAACATACAAAAGAACAGCTTTGATAATATCTACACTCAACTTTTCACTTCAAACGCTTGTACCCCTGGATTGCTTGTTCCTGGCAACTGCAGAGAAAATTTTACTCAGTATAGCAATAAGCCTCAGAGAAATATTTTTTCATTAAAAAAGCCACAAATATTTTAGCTATGTAAATGAAAACTAGGGCAGTCCCTTGATCACTGGGACCTCCTCATGAAAAAGTGAGACAAACCTAGTAGAACTGGGATATACGTATTTCTCAAGAAAACTTTGCTGATATGTATCATGCAGGGAAGAAAGGACAACTTCTTTCAACATACCTAGACTAAGCTTCAGTTGACTTTGGTTCTGGCTTTTGGTGCAGAGCTGCAATTTCATCAGTCATCAAAGGGAAACAGTTTGCAGAAGTCGCCCAGAATTTCTCAGCAGCATATGTGAAATGGGATATCTTCATTCCCAGAAATCTGAATGTAAGTTAATTTGTATCTGTATGCACTGGTGAGTTTTCCTAAGTTTTGGATATTCAAAAGTCAAAGTCTGCACAAAGCTGTGTGAACTGTACTTGCTGAGACTCCTAGGAGTGTCCTCACATTCACATTGCACCTTCACTTCATGTACATGTATTCAGCGGTCTATACCTGGTTCCTAGCACACCTTTCACTGAGATTATACAACTTGGAGCAGGCAGCATGGAATAAGTGATCAAGAACTTGACCTTGAAATGAAAACTCCCCAGCTTGGCTGTGTGTTCATAAGGAGACTGCAGAAAGGCTAAACCAAAGCCCCAGGTAGTGGTGGTGGTCTGTAGGATGGCATCCTAAGCGCAGCAGGGGATGCATTGCATTTAGCAAGGATGCCACATTTGACAAATTGCAGTATGTACGTGCTGAGATGGAAGATAAAAACAAAGGGCAAATGCGGGTTTAGATACCAAAAAAATTGTTTTCAAACACAACTACAGTCTAAAAGTTGTGAGGAAAAAATGGTGGGTTGCTTCTGTGTAATTAGGCTGTCCTATGAACAGAGTCCTGGACACTCATATCTACAAAGCGGTAGTGGGTGATAGAGCTCTGCCAGTGCTGTTTGATCAAAAAGTCCCTCTGGGATAAGTGGTCCTACCATCAAATCAATGGCAACAGTGATCTGCTGAGCTGATTAAGATACAGGCTTTCTTTTCAGCACCCCTTCCTTTCCCAAAAACCCTTCAGGTGTTGGTAAGGCAAAGGCAGAGCCTGCTCAAGCTGTGTGGGCAGGAGGCTGCTCCCTCCTAGGGTCAAACCCAAATTCACCCTAGGAGTGGAAGGACACTGTCAGAGGAGAGTCTCTAGACTGCAATTTCTCCCACCCCGAGGTCCCAACAGATTAAAAATCTTCTGTGTGTTTGTCCTCATTCCTGGCTGGGCATACAGTATTCTGTAGAAGGAAAGCACTTGAGCCAGGTAATTAAACATGTCAGCTCTTTATCCAGGAGAGTATTATATTAAATTATGTACAGTAAATATTTTTGGAAGGTGGAATTCTAAAGAGAACTTATTGATTTATGGCAAAGGGCCAAGCTGCTGATGGGGTTGGCAGACGTGTTCAGCATCCAGGGCGAGCCTGGGTATGGTGTATGCTCAGGAGATGCAGCGAGCCAGGCGTATTAGCGCAGGGAGAGGCTGCTCTGTGCTCTGCGACTCTCCCTCCTTTTTGTAAGTGCACAGAAAAATTGTGAACACCCCTCGGCTTTTTGTATGCCTGTTGAATCGATAATGGCGTTGTAGAAATGCCTGATCAGCACTACTGTCTCAGCTGTTCTTGTAAATGGCAACATTAGCAGGACTACCCGGCCATAGCAAGAAAGGGTGGCAGTGAGGGGAGGGAGGAGAAAAATGTCAGCAATATGGATGGCCTTGCCAATGCTGTGAAGGGCTGGAGGCGATAAACGGGCAGCTAGAGACGTCATTTCAGCTCCCCAGGGAGACCAGGGTCAGACGTTCATCATATCTCTTTATTCCGTCAGGAAATGCTATATGTGAGACATAGGTAGTGTACTTCTATATATTGCCTCCTGTCAGGGCTGATAGGTGCACTTGGCTTTTTGATGTTTGTGGGCTCCCAGTGCTCCTCAGAGGTGCTTTGCATCTCTGTGTATGGTCAGATGAGCCTGTCGGTCATCTACAACGTAAGTAGCAAGTAATCTAGAAGAAGTCACGCTACACTAGCAGAGAATGGGTTAGGTAACTTGAAGAGATTTCTTATTTGTAACACGTTTCTTTTACTCCCTGGGGATTGTTTGCATGTGCATGTTTTAGCAAAGGGCACGGAATCCTTGCATGGCATTGTGGGAGTTTAATGCTACATATGCCTCTATGTGGCCATGGTGCACAGAGCATAACGATGGTAACTCACCTGACAGCCGTGTGATCACAACACAGTGTACTACGGATGTGTGCACGGGGTGGGGCAGGAGTGCAGATGGGTTATCGTATAAGCATGTGAATGTTTACCATCATATTTACTGGTTGTTAGGGTAAGGTGTGAGTTTCAGAAGTGGGAATGTGTGTTAGTCATGCATGTGTAGATATGTCCAAGTCTGTGCTTGTAGGTGTCTAAGTTACAGGTAAAAATTTTGCATGTAAGATATACATATTTACACTATGTGTTGCATACATGTGTGTCTTCATGTGTTCTTGTATTTTTCAAAGATAAGTGCTTGGGTGGGGCAACCTGCCTTATATTGTGGAGTTGTAAAAAATATTGTTATGCATATAGGTGGATTTTTATTGTAAAATATAGAGACTTATGAGTATATTTTCCTAAGGTTGCTTTCATTTTCTTTTCTGCTGGGAAGTTAACAATGTTTGTGCTAGTTTCTCAAAGGAAGAGAAAGATCCGGTGTAGTACAGTGTATGGCATTATGTTCTCCGCAGGGAGCCATCAGTTTGTTATTTAAAGATGGCTCTTCATTTTGCAGCGTAAGGTCATTTCACGTCTAAATGATGAAAGTCCATTTCACCCATAAAGACTTTAATTTAAAGTGCCCAGTGCGTCTCCTCAGCTGGAAAAGAGCTATCATTGGATCTTTCTGTGGCTATCATCAGAAAAAAATGAACCAGAGCAAGCAAAGCGCCTTCTATGCTGCCGCTTTCATGGATATCATGTGTATCCAAGGGGGCTCTTCTCCACTTTGAAATGTTCAGAGATTTGGTGCAAAGAAATGTCCAACTGTTTTCGGAACATTTTTTAATTTTTCCCAAACTAAGGTGAAGTTTCGCAAAGACACAAGTTTGAAGAGATTTGTCAGTATTACCTGCTTGCGTTTGAAAAACTAAGCAATATCAGACTAGGCTTGAAAGGTAATGCATGCAGATTTGGAGCATGTTTTCACTTACATAAGTAAATGGTGGCTGAATATGCAATTAATCCAAAGTTTGGATGCCCAAATTGCAGCAGCAAAGGAACATGCAGGAAAATGCTGCAGTTTGGAGCATAACGTGAAATTTTCATCTCATGAAGTTTGAACTGTTGCCTTGAAAAACATGTCCCTTTCTCCCATCTCATAGCATAATAATGTTTGGTTTACCAAGTATCTTTTTCCAAAATAATTGTTGAAATACCTTCTGCAGTTTGATTGAACATTCTTGGACACTGCCAAACAACCCAGATAAGATTTGTATTTCCACTCTCTCTCTTCCACAGCACAGTAGGCGAGTGAGTCTTGAGGTTATATTTAATCTGCTGACTTCACTGGAGTTGTTCCAGGTCAGGCCAGCTGTGAAAATTTGGCCCCAGGTCACTAATGAGAGCTCTGTCATGGAGCTCCAACCTTGCAGCAGTCTTATTGACACTGCTGGCACTTCTCTAATGCAAAAAAGCATAAGAAAAATTTTGGTTATGATGCAGTTAAACCCTCTTTAATTTGAAAGTGATTATAATCAGTGGAGAAAATCCTGTTAATTAGGCAATTATATACTCCACTTCTCTTCCAGCCTCCCTCTTTCTTCATTCTCCACCTTGTTTTCTACTTTGGAAATCAGAAGAACAGACATATTAATCTTGGCTTCTAATTCTAAATTCATCTCCTAGGTCAACCTCATTCCAGTCAGCTCACCTCTCCCTTCAACAGCAGGACAATTTAAAACCTCCACCACACCATTGTGATTATTTAAAAGCAGAAGGTGATACTGTGTGTGTTTGTGTGTGTTCATGTCTTTCAGTATACCCTCTCAGGACATCTCAAGTGTCTCTTACAATAAAACCTTCTGAGATACATTGACATCTGTTTCCATTGCAGCTTGAGGATGCCTATAAGTGAAAGCTTCACTGACCAAACATCCAAGGCTTTCCTATTCTTGAGGTTATTAACTGGTATGCTAGATGTCAGTCAAAATCCACACACATGAAAAGGCATCCCTCATTGCAGCATGCACACACGTAGCTGTATAGTGAGCGAATAAGATCCTGTCAGCTTGCCACAATCCTTCTTATCTTTCGTGTCCCCTTTCATCCCATCTTGGTTTTGCTTGATATTGGTTATCTCAGGGAAACAAAGCTATGTTTTACTTTCTCTAGCGGCATCACTGACCTTACCCAAAACCTGGAAACCCATGCTAGCTCTGGGTTTGTCTTGTCTTTAACGCTGTAAAGGTACCCCTGGCGTGACCTCTGGGCTAAAGAAATACTGGCTTTTTTAAAGCTTTTCCAAAATGTTCTCACAGTCTCTGCCGTGACGGTTGCTTGTGAAGCAGAGACCAGACGGGTAATCAAAATCAGTAGTTATGCATGCTTGTTAGAGAAACAGGCCATCAAGACAGTACTTAAGGGGAGATTAAAGTATATCATCAATATAAATAGATATGTGCAAGGTTGCAAAGGGAGAAGGGAGGGGAGCGAGGAGAGTCTGCAATAGCTCAGCATTAAGGTTGTCAACCCTTCCCCGCGCCAGAAGTGGGATGACGCACAGAAGCGGAACAGGAGTGGGTCGGGCAAGTGGAGATGGAGAGGAAGCAAGGGGGAGGCAGGTGGAAGCTAAGGAAGACTACGTGGGACCTGTGGAAGTGGAGTAGGAGTGGTTTTGACATGTGAAAACAAGTTTTGGAGCGGGCGGAACAAGTGGGAATGGAGCAAGAGTGGGTAGGGCCCACAGCCGCTTAAAGACCACGTTCGCATTTCTGACAGCTTTCCTCTCTTTTTGGTGTGGGGGAGCAGTGTCCTCTCTGGAGCACATCTGAAGGTGATGAGAGGACGGGGAGAGGCAGCTGGCAGCATCTCCCATCCCGGAAAGGGGTAAGGGAAGGAGACATTTCAGAACCATTTAAATACTTCGCTCTCCAGCAAGGAACCAGATACAGGGATGCCATCAGGTACCACGCTTCTTGGCAGCAGAGCCTCACAGCATCATGTGTGGTGACAGCGTTAAAAATGTTTGTTTCACAGTTTTTAGTCTCCCGCTGCCTGGGGGTGGTTCCCCGTCATGCGGACGGGTGATAGTTAGTTAGCCTGAGGCTCTCCCAACTCCCAGCAGCAGCATCAGCTCCTTCTGCCCACCCCTGCAAGGGAAGCAAGGATCGAGGGCGGGACAGAAAACAGCTCAGCCTTGGAGCCAGAGCAGACCTAGACATATCTTCTGACTCCAGCCTTCTCCATAGTACCAACTCAAAATTTGCAAGAGGCTTTGGTAGGGATTAAGAGGGCCGGTGAGTTTATAAAAGGCAAAGTGGAAATGAGAGGGAAGGGGCAGAGGAGCAAGGGTGCAATTTAGACACCCTCGTCTCTCCCAGGACTCTTTCAGATAAAGCAAGATGTTGAACAGCACAGGGTGATGTGTTTTGGGTGTAGGACTAATGTTATTCCCTTATATTTATATTCATGAGTGCCCTGCGGTGACAGAGGTGTTCAGAAAACACTGAACTGTTTAGCCATTTATCTTTATGTCTCTGCAGTCTTAAGCAAAGCTTATTGTCAAACCCAAAGAAATCAGAAAAAGAACTGGGAGAATTTTTAGCTCCAGATAAAATATTCAGTGAATATGGTTCATTTCTGTTTGTAAACTGATTTTGATTATGGCTAATACATTCTGTCTGAGTATTGTCCGAGTAGTGTGGGACTTTTTGCTCAATGAAGGTTGCCGCTATCTGCTGCACAATGGACTCGTTCCTGGAATAGGTTTTCCAGTAGTGGTTTTCCTCTTTGAGCAGATGTCTGAAACATTTTCAGTAGAAGAAATGCAAAGGGAGAATAGAGAATAACAAATTTCTGTTGTTGATTTGGACAATGTCAATTGAGCTTCCTGGGTTTTCAAACAAGATGTTTAAATAACAAGGCAACAAATAACAATGCAGCACTTATTAATGGCTCAGCGGTGCATCCCCAGCCTTTATTCATAAATCCAGTGTGGGTGCTGCTTGGGCAGCCCTCCCACAGCATGTCGCAAGGCACATGTGTCCTGGCAGCCAAGCTGGAGCCCACTGTCCCGGCCTGGGTTTCTGTTGGCATATTCTCTCACAAACATCCCGACTTGCATGCAATATGGCTGATCAGGCTGTCTGGAGAGACGCCTGAAAAGAAAACAAATTTCTCTCTGCTGTTTTCTGAAGGAAAAGGAGTGTGATACGTTAGCCCCCGCCCAAATGCACCACGAAGAAAAAAAAATCAGAAAAGAGGACAGCAGTGGAAAGGAAGAGGAAGGAAGACGGCACGTTTTCTTGCTTTCCTGAAAGCAGGGGCTGCTTTTGACCCCTGGTTGAATTCGTCTGTGTTGGAGCCGGCAAGAGAAGGATGCTTCTGCCGGGCTGCTGTTGCCATGGAGACCAGCAGAGACAAGAGAGGCAAAAGACTGCCGGAGACGACGATTTCTGAATTAAAAACAGGGTATTCCTGCCCTTCGCACTCCCATAACCCAATTCCTGCTGGTTTCTGCTCTTCACGGGCTGTAGGTGTAGTAGCTTTGATGGAAGGGGGAGGCAGCTCTTTACTTATCCCATGGAATGCTTATTTCCACACCTTTCACAACCCAACAAAACAAATACAGCTTTTTTTGTCTCACACTTGGTCAAAAAAAAAAAAAAAAGAAAAGAAAAAGAAAAAAAGACAGTGTGAAATTGCTCTTCCCATCCCCAAAACTTTCCACCCCCCTCAAGACTAAAAGGAAGTATCATCGTTTTAATTTGAACTATCGCTTTTAGCTCCAGTGGGTGTGTGGAGGTGGGTGAGAGCTGAATTTCTAATTTCTCTCTCTGCCATCAAAAATGAGCATGTGGATCAGAAGCTGACAAAGTCTGTTACCTGCCTCTTCCTGTCGGCTGTGTTTGGGGGGGAAGAGGAGGGAGGGAGGCAGAACAGGGTGTATTTATCCTTTATCTCTTCTTCAATTTTATCTGAGATTTCCAATTATTCTAGAGAAGTTCTTGATCATAGAATCATAGAATTCTTTACCTTGGAAAGGACCTATAAGATCATCAAGTCCAACCATTAACCTAGCACTGCCAAGTCCACCACTAAACCATGTCCCTAAGCACCACATCTACACATCTTTTAAATACCTCCAGGGATGGTGAATCAAGCACTTCTCTGGGCAGCCTGTTCCAATGCTTGACAACCCTTTCAGTGAAGAAATTTTTCCCAATAGCCAATCTAAACCTCCCTTGGTGCAACTCGAGGTGATTTCCTCTTGTCCTATTGCTTGTTATTTGGGAGAAGAGACCGACCCCCACCTCGCTACAACCTCCTTTCAGGTAATTCTAGAGAGCCATAAGGTCTCCCCTGAGCCTCCTTTTCTCCAGGCTAAACAACCCCAGTTCCCTCAGCCGCTCCTCATCAGACTTGTGCTCCAGACCCTTCACCAGCTTCGTTGCCCTTCTCTGGACACGCTCCAGCACCTCAATGTCTCTCTTGTAGTGAGGGGCCCAAAACTGAACATGGTATTCAAGGTGCGGCCTCACCAGTGCCCAGTACAAGGGGGTGATCACTTCCCTAGTCCTGCTGGCCACACTATTCCTGATACAAGCCAGGATGCTATTGGCCTTCTTGGCCACCTGGGCACACTGCCAGCTCATATTCAGCCAGCTGTCGACCAGCACCCCCAGGTCCTTTTCCACCAGGCAGCTTTCCAGCCACTCTTCCCAAAGCCTGTAGCGTTGCATGGGGTTGTTGTGACCCAAGTGCAGGACCCGACACTTGGCCTTGTTGAACCTCATACAGTTGGCCTCAGCCCATCAATCCAGCCTGTCCAGATCCCTCTGTAGAGCCTTCCTCAAGCATATCGACACTCCTGCCCAATTTGGTGTCATCTGCAAACTTACTGAGGGTGCACTTGATCCCCTCATCCAGATCATTGATAAAGATGTTAAACAGAACTGTCCCCAACACAGAGCCCTGGGGAACACCACTTGTGACCGGCCGCCAACTGGATTTAACTCCATTCTCCACCACTCTTTGGGCCTGGCCATCCAGCCAGTTTTTTACCCAAATGTTGGTGTTTGTTTTTTTTTTTTTTTTAAACCACATGTATTTTACATGTATGCCTCTTCTGTCTTGTGCTGTCGGGGTTAGGAGGAACTAGGAGTTGCAAAAACAACAGGCCAAAGGGCAAAGTGACCTTTTGGTGTTCTGTAAAAATGATTCTTTCATTTTCCATTTAGGCTTCTATACTGTTAGACCTTTCTATATTTACTCTTTTGCCACATAATATCCCAGGTTGGTCCTTGGTGCTTGAATACCAGGGCTGGGTGGTGAAACTTGGTTACTGACTTGTGACCAGGCTCCCCCCGAATACCACACTTTGCCAGCATTTCATTAGCATGCAACATCCTGTAGAAAAGGATTTTTAGTCTCAGCCTTCAGCCTCCCTGAAGCTACACTCTGCCGAGAGTCAGGCCTAGACTTCCCACCCATGACTTCAGCCAAATGCACTCCTCCAAACCCTGCTTCTCCTGTTTTGATCCCCACACCTACGCAGCTCTGAGTGGGTATTTCAGGTAGCTGATTGGCAGCATACAGTGTGTGCATGAATACACATAATTTTAATCACCCTGTAGGCCCTGGATCGAAAAGACAAAGAAGACAAGAAAATTGTTGTACAGGAAGGTGAAATATAGAAGGTCAGAAACAGAAGTCTTCAAAGTTTTCCTCTGTTTTCCCAGGCCCCCATATGGCTCTAATTTTCCCCTTTCACCATTTTTGATGGGACTAGCTCCAGAGCTATCAAAATACCATACTTGGGTTGAAGAAAGGTTTCCTTAACCTGTTTGAGATCTTTGTTTTTGCATTCTCTAGTCTGCATTTTCCTCTCCAGCCCCAGGAATCCCAATCCCAGCCTTCTCTCTTGTAGCCTCTCTGCAGCAGTCAGTGGTGGGGAGATAATCAGGACTGGTGACATTTGGTGTCTAATCATCCCCAAGGCCTTCCTCTGAGCTTCACTGTTTGGTAGCGATTGAGAACATTTGTTATCTCCCAGGCTTGGGGCCCAAGCAGGAAATAAGTGTTTTTAAGAGACAGAGATGCATTTGTTATTGACATCTGTTCTTGTTTTAATGAGGAGAATTAGAAAGAAGGAAGAAGGGTTTCAGGTGGAATTAAGTTTCCCTTTTCTCCAGCAGGACACCCCATTACAAGTCCTTCCAAAGATGCTGCCGGGTCTTTAGTAAAGGAGAAGGAAATCATGTACACACTGATAAAAATCCGAAGAGCAGTTAAGCACTGCTCCCCTCACCACCCTGCTCTCCTGCCTCCCCTTCTGCCTAGGTTGGTCAGTAATTCCTCCTGAGTGAAACGAGCAGTTTTCTTTTCTGGTGAATCACACGTATAATTTCTCCACCTTGACTCACCCACTGCTTTGGAATGCAGGTCTTTCTCTGGCTTCTTCACAGAGGTCCTTCTGTAACTGTTTCTCTGTAGTAAAGACTGACCGAGGAGCGAGATTGATGTCTGACGTGGTAATTCAATCGCTGGCCTTCAATGATCTATTAAATCAGCCTGTGATGTCTTCTGATCTGCCTCTTGCTGGAAAGAGCCCTTGCAGCAGTGGAATTGCCTGCTGCCTCCATTAGTTTGTAAATAACCTGTACATTTGGAGGTCAGTTTGACATGACGTTCTGTGGCTCAGGAGGTGGCCTGCACCATTGAGCCCATTTGATTTTTGATTTTTGAAGACTTTAAGTCAGGAAGAATAATTGATAAAAGACAAAAAAAAAAGTTCCTCTCACTTTTTTGTCCTTCCCAATGGGAAGTGTGGGAGTGAAACAATGAGCCCCTGCTCCCTGTCCTTGCCCCTTCACTTGCCTCCCTTGCTCTGTTGCTCCTGTTCCTTTCCTTCCCCTCGCATCTCTGCTCAGACCTTCTGCTAGGATGGGGTATATTTTTTGTCAAAAACTGTCATCCCAAGATAGGCTACTGGCTTGTACTCACAACTGTGAGATAAATGCCTTTGGGTAGCATCTCTGGAACAGATACCTTCCCAGCGCTGATGAGCTTGACAGCAAGGAACACGCTGTGCTGATTTTTCCACTTTCCAAGAGATAAATTCCACCTTTACCTCAGTGTCATTTCTGCTTCTCTCTTCAACTTTTGGGAGAAGTTTGGGCTCAGCTTTGCATGTTGGCAGGTGTTGTTTGGGGTCTGTCAGCATGGATGGAGCAGTTTGGGAAGGCTCCCATTTCCCCTTGTGAGTTCAGTGGCTGGGAGAGCCTGGCCTTGCCTCTGTTGCTGCAAGATACAGGGTAAACATGTAGGAAGGTGTTTGCTGGCTTGCTGGTTGTCCATGGTTTGGATGTAGAGGCAGCCTGAACCCAGAAAGGTTATTAAGTGAGGTACAGTGCTGTGTGCATGAAGCTGCATTACATCCAGGGCCGTATCACCTCCACCAAGAGTGCAATCGCTTGGGTGTCTCTGGGGTTTTCTTGGACTTGGGGATAGTGGGGAAGGGAGCGGTGGCAGGAGAGTGATTCTGCATGGAGCAGTTGTGGATCCAGCTGGTTTTAGAAGCTCCAGCTGCTCCAGACCCAGCCAGGCTCCACACGCATGGAGAGGCTCTGTCCTCCACCTGGTAGAAGGATTCCTGGCACCAGGAACACTACAAACCATGAGGAACCCCACCCCAGAGGCTGTGTGGCAAGTAGTCTAGTCCAGGAGGGATAACGTTCATCTGGAGTTAGTAAGCCTATTTGGACTTAAGCTGGCTCCATACAGAGACCCCTGGTTCTGTATCACGTTCCTCACTGATTTAGCAAGATCAATTTTGTGTTATCTGGGATAACCCAACCTCTCCCCCATTACTCCTGATAGCAGAACATTAACTGTAGTTCAGTTTCCATGAGGGATCATAGATGTTAAATGGCCTCATCACAAATTAGGGATGAAAGGTGTCTCTTCTTTGGCAAGTACATCATGACTGTCTTTATTTCTCATTAATTAGCTAGGGAACAGAGGCGATATCACTGATATGCTACCATGTGGTAGACAGATGAAAGACCCCATTGCAAATATAATAAATCTGCCAGGCAGTTTCACTTATAGTAACTGCTTCTGTGCTCCACTCCTAGGTCTTGAGGAGAAGTTGCCATTCACATTGGATAAGGATGTGTGTTTGTAAGATGTATCGATGTTCTTTTGGGCTGAGAATGAAATTATCAAACTCATTGTGCTCAGTTAAAGTGTGAATTCAGGTTCCCAGAGGCCAGTGTCCTGACTCACAGGGCCATCTCTTTTCTGTAAAATAGCTGTTGATGAAAATTCCCCACTAAAATCTATCTGTCTTCAAAGAAATATAGTTCTCAACTTGTATTGAAACATTTAACTTGTCAAGTAAATAGGTTGTATTGAATGGAAAATAGTTTGATGATGTTTTTTAGTGATTGTGTTGTGCCATGAGAAATAACTTCCTTTCCAGTTGTGACGCCTCCTGCAATACTACTAGAAATATGGAAACCCCCATGATATTAATCCTGAAGATCTGAAAATGGCTGTACTGTAAAAGGAAAATGGCAAGCTTGAAGGATTCTCCATGTGGTTTGAAAAGCCCTTTGCCTATGCAGTATAGGGTTTATTTAGTCTTTCTGAACAAAACACTGGTAAGATGAATTTCTTTAGAACGACACATTATGGATTTGAATCAGTGCAAATAGGACAGAATTTGCTTTGCTATTTCTACCCCCCTCCTTCTTTAGCTATGTTGCCAATTAGGGCTAATTACAAGGGACTGACTCACCACTCCATTACTGCTCAGGTTTATGCCACTGTAGCTACCATTTAAGTGAATTGAGCTGTGTGGCTGCATCCGCCCTGCCCTTCTTCTCCTCCCTCCTACCCAGCTCTTTTTTCTTCATTTTCAGATACCACATGCCTTCCTTCACTCTCTCCACCCAACTCACCTGCCCCATTCAGCTCTCTGCCTGTGGTCTTCTCTGTTCGGCTTCCTTTTCCGAAGCCCTTTTCCCCACTAGTGCTGCCTACCACACTTTGCAGGAATTTAACATTTCACTACTTTGTCTGGGTTGCAGTTGTTTTTTATTTGTCATTATACTTGCAAGGCTATCATAAAGATAATTTGTCAGACTCTTGGAGAGAGCTGTGCAGGCAATAGGATGGAAATTACCCAGCTTGGGTCAGCCCCTACCAAGACCCCATCGCAGGACAAGAGAGAGAGGTTTCACAGTGGGAAGCTGAAAACCTTTCTTATTTCACACGCAGTCCTTCAGCATATTTTCAAAGAGCCTTGCCTTGCATAGCATCCTCTCATGTTTCCTTTTGATATTCTCACTTCCCGCCTCATATTTTATTCTACCTTCATATCAAGGCTGTGTGTGTTGCCAGCTCATTCGGAGCTGTCATTACAGTAGCTGGAGAGCTGACACCACAGGCCAGTATTTGCTGTTTTGATCATGGATTTTAGGTTACAGAGGTACGTTAGCAGTATTGAGTGGTTGGTCTGCTGCTAAGTCTGTGAGATGTGGTTTCTTAAGGAAGCTTCTCAGGCTTCAGGACAGCTGAAGAAAGGGGTAGGACATACTGCCTCTTTGCCTCCTTGGTTCTTTTGGGGGCTAATTGTTAGGGTTGCATGATGCACATGCAAACTGGAGCTGCTCATGGGTGTTTTGGCAAAGTCAGAACAGGAAAACAGTATATTTCAGCTACATAAATGCAAGGCAGGAGGAAAGCAGGGGCAAACAGCATAAAAGTGACTTTGTATCACCTACCTACCAGCTTAGAAAGCACACAGTATGATGTTCTCATCCAAACACTCAAATTAGAGTGGAAATGGCATTTAGCCTCGTGTGATACGTGTTCTGTTCTGGTCCACTTAAGCCAGACTACAGCAGGACTTGTTATTCATCTTGGACTAGGTGTAATTCACAACATCGACCACTTTTCAGCTACTGCACTACAGGTCTTCTCAGTCTCCTTCACAACTGTAAACCATATTTTAATGTAAAGACAGTGGCTTGTGGACTCCTCCTTCTAATTTGCCATCCTGCACAAGCTCCCCCAGCTGCTGAAAAGCGCATTTCCTTGTGACAGCAGCAGCAACTGCCTGCCGAGGGAAAAGGTAATTTTAAGAGGGCATGCAATGTATTTTTAGGTGGGGGGTATATGCACTCTGTGAACAGGCAGCTCTTCACAAACAAAGAGCTGATGCTCAGCAAGACACGCATGGTTTGTGGCACGTCTCTGGGGAACCTGTGTGCTGAAGTTTGCCACCCAGTACCGTACTGTCACAGCTGGAATTCAGTGTTTTTGGGAGACTCACTCAAAAGACAGGAATAGAAGCGATATTCACTCTAGCACTGAGAAGTGGAGCACTGCGGTGGAGAGGGAGTCCCCAGGCCAGAGTCAGAAATGCTCCGGCTGCTATTTTAACCATTTAAACTCAGCAAGATCCAAGGGCCAGGCTTCAAGAGAAATCCCTACATCGAAGGGCCTGATAGTCTTTTGAATTGGTCTGGCCTGAAAAAGAACTAACTGTTTTGAAGTGGATACAGCTAAAATAGTCAGGGGAACAGTACTGAAAGCTTACTCCTCTAATTGTACTGATGCTAACTGTATACTGAAAACTCCCCAATATCTCGTTTAATGTGAATTCCAGGTATGGAAAACCACAGACCATATTACAGTTTCCACTCTCAAAAGCAAACCAGCTCCAGACCCAGCTTGGGTGTCTTTGACCAAGCTTTTTGGTCTGTCCTGCTCAGTACGTGCTACCCAGGGATGAGCCAGTTCTTGAGATGCACAGACCCAGCGAAACAGGAAGCCTGTTGGTGGATATCCCACCCCTGGGCAGGGCTTCCCAGAGCAGCCAGGCTGGAAAAGCTGCCTAAAAAGAGCATAGTGAGTCTTGGGAAGGCAGTTAGGACTGGCCTCATCCTGCAAGGTGAACTTCTGTCCTTGAAGGTTTCTTGGCTGCTCCACCAGCAGAGACATGTTCTGCACAGAAAGGAAGGATCCGCTACACAACTGACAGGGCAGAGAAAACCTCGTTTTGAGCTATGTACATAGAAATGTCTCATAACTTGGGTGCTGAACACGCACACAGTTTCAGCCTTGGTCTGGAAGCAGGACAGTGTGTTTGCATGATGGTTACCCCTGCTGGTAAGCTGGTTGGATCTATACAGAGCTAGACAGAGCCAACTCATGTCTCTGCGCTGTTGTCCAGTATGTTTGCAAACCAAATAGTCTACTTGCAGGTAATTAAAGTGGACCATGCCTTTCTAATGACCTTGTCATTAGAAAGAACTGGAGCTGGAACTTCTTCTCCAGTTAGGGCATTTCCATAGGGTTGGTCCCTCCTGTAAGCAGGGAACTCTCAGTCTCACTGTGTAGCAGGGATCCTCACATTCACGCACTCAGAGGAGGGAATTCCTATTCTTTGCAAAAAAATTAATGATGGCATGTGTGTACATAATATATAGCTATTTAGCAACTGAAAAATTGCTGATTTGGAACTTACTCTGTTGCAGTTGTGTACAAGAATAATTTTAGTTTGCATTTTAGGCAGTTTACAAAGTGCAGGACCAACAACTTATATACTTACTGGCTTTTTGCCTGCTGCAAGTCACTGTAACTAACCAGATTATCATTTTGTGATAGAATGTATTTACAGAACTGGAAAACCGAGGTAGTTGTAAATGAGTGTAACATTTTAAGAGAGCTAGGACATGCTCAATCTTTTCAGTATTATCTAAAGAAAATCACAAATTTGGTCTTTGGAGTTTGGCTCATCCTAATAGGACACAGCAGGATAACTTCAATGAGACTTTTGAGAGCAGTTTCACAATCAGAGGCTTCCATCTCTGAAGACCTAAACTGGAACGATAAAAGCAGTTGTTTTAATGCCCCCACAGGGTGTGATGCCGTTATGCTAATTTGCACCACAATGCCAAAGACTCTGCTTTAATAACAACAATGTAGTTAGACCAGTGGCTTAGTAACTGCCTTTTAAGATGCAGTGGATGAATCAGGGATTTGGGAGCAAGTAAAGCAAATTAACTTTGTCAGCTTATCCTTGACTGGAGAGTACCACTTCTCTTTGCACTCACAGACAACTTCAGAGGTGGGGGAACTTGGAAGAGGAGAAATAGTCAAAATGAAAAATTAAGTGCTACTTATATGTGCTTTACAGACTCCTCTTGTCATGCCTGTCAGTGACAGAGACTGATTTATTCCCTCCTCTGTTTAACTCCAGGCAATATAATCATCACCATAGTCATGATGTGTCAATGCCATCTTCTTTATTTTTCATCATTCTTGGCAAAGAGACCATTGTCACTGACACCAACATCTTTCTGTTTTCCTCCTGCTTCTCCCAACACACTGTGGTCAGAAGGCAGAACATGGTGTCTGGGAGCCAGAGGAATTTGGATCAGAGATCACAGACAGTATTCCTACCACTCTGCTTCCAGGAGCACTGAGTCCCAGTGGCAATCACAGCAGGGATGATGGTGGCACTGGTGAAAATAAAGGCATTTTTTACTTTGTTGAGGCTGATGGTAACATTTCTGGAATCAAATGGGAGCTCTAACAAATTGTGCTTTTTTGTGTTCTCATCAGTTTTTTTCCACTACACATTCCACAATGCATGGGTAGGTGTACCCAGTTTTTCCACTGCTGGCCACTGTTTTTCCAGTTGCAAGTGATCACTAAAGTCTCTCCAAGTACTTCTGTAGAGGAAAGGGGCCAGTAAGTCTTTGTAACCAAGCAACTGGGATAAAGTTGAGTTGCTGGCTTGTAGGTACTTACATCTCATATTTTAGGCACAAGGGACATAACCAAAAGGGAAGGACTATGGTCCATAGCCACCAAGTGCAGTTCAGAGCTATCTGGAGTTGCCAGGATTATGATAAGGTTATAGACAGATTCAGAGAAGTTCTTGGCGAGTCTCTCTCTCAGCTGTGCACAGCAATTTCATTGGGCCAAACTGGATTGAATGCCCCTGGAGTCCAGGTGTCCTTTAACACTCCCTGGTTGCATCATGGGCCATTTTTTTGGAAGTGATTCCTTTCCCTTCTGGTTTGTTTCAGGCATTTTGTAGTGATCACTTGCCATATTGTGCATTAGTTGATCTCAGTTCTTTTGCAAATAGACAGATGCCAACAACACTAAAGTGCAAATTGCACTGGCTAGCGTTTCCGGTGGCACTTGGAGCAGTATGACCATGGGCTGAATGGTATAGACAGGGAGATAGGCCATAAACGTTGGTGTTGGCGTCTCCAGTTGAGGGTACAAGCACATTGGCAAGGCAAAGGTTATAATGATGGCATCTGAGAGCCACAGGAAAAAGGCCTGGATCTGATCTCCGCTGGCCAGGCAGGCCATCGCCCTGCACGGAGGCAGGACCAGCCACACTCACACCCGTTCTGCCCGATGTTTGCGTGACTTGTTTTGCGCTGGAAGCCCTGCAGTCAGCCTAGATGGTCTGTTCCCATGGTGAGCCCCCCTGGAGACAGTTTCCTAAGGTCTAACCCACATCTTGCTCACCACAATCAATTCAAACTTGTTTCTTGTCCTGTTCCCTGTGAACAAGGAGAACTGCTTATCGCCTGCCTTTCTGCAGTCACCTTTCACATGTCTGAAGACTGCTGTATCTCCTTTCAGCTTCCTGGAGACTGAACACCCTGAATTCCCTTCAAACTCTGACCTTCTTGGTCATGTTTTCCAGACGTTTCATCACCGCTGTTGCTTTCCTGTGTTACCTGCGATATGCAGATGGTGGACTGCTATCTCTAAGGCTGTCAGCATAGCACTTTTCACCAGCATTATCTCATTTGAAATAAAAGACACGAGTAAAGCAACATTCTGACCCACAGCATCTGTATGCTTCTGTTGAAGGAGTGAGGGTCATTACTGTCACCTAATGAATATTGGTTTTAACCCAGATTGCATCAGTCCCTCCTTGCTATGCATTGCTCACTGTGTTACTCATCAGAACTGGAGATAAACAAGGTCTCAAGTGAATAAGCTTCTTGGCTCTGTTCTTATGGACTCCTGGGAGATGATGATTTATCTTCCATATGATATTGAGGGCTGGCATCTGTGAAAGATGAAATGACATGAACAACAAAAGGACAGATTTGTCATTGCATAGTTACCTCTTCCTAGGTAAGTGCATTTGGGAATACTGAGCTGGGTGGTTAGAATTAAAGAAAGGAAATTAATCTTAGTAGTAGGACTACTAGGTGTATAAAGCTACTTAGTTAAAAAAAGGGGCATGAAGGCTTCAAAACCATAACCCAGAGTAAAACAGGGGGGATTTAGACCTCAGCTAGGCTGCTGGTCTTGTCTTTTGCCCCCTTGGCAAATGTTTCCTGTTATTTGAGGTTGTGACCCCATAGCTTAATGCAAACAGCAGTGTTAATAAAAGGTTCTTAAACGTTTCTTTGCAGAGACTAAGCCTTTGCTGGAATTTGTCTGAATGTGACCTATGGCTGGCTGTCCCTTGTCAGCCATATGGTACAGTTAGGAAGTGTTGTTATTTTGGAACTACCTAGAGAAAAGCTACATGAAAGCTACATGGTTTAGGACAAGCAAGTAGCATTAGGGTAAAAGCTGGAGTAGGAAGTCACTTAGAATTCGGGCTGCTTTAATAAAATGTTGCTTTTATGCAAAAGCATGCTGTGCCGTGCTGTATGCATGTGTGGAAGCAGGGAGCAAGAGCTTGACTCATGGAGAGAAAGAAACAGAGGCGGAAATGAGGGAATTGGCACTCGGTGCCAGTTGTATTTCTGCTGCAACCTTCTGTTTTGCAGTCAGAGGATTTTACACTAGACGGGAATGTGGTCCACACAGGCACAAAATAGCCACCGATGGAGAGAAAAAGAGAAGCTGAAAGGAAGAGAGAAAAGAAGAAAGATATTGTTTCCCATTGTGGAAAGGGAGAACCATAAACTTTCTTAAGAAGGGATTCAGTCTGTGAAACTGTTCAGCTGCAGGACAGATTTTATTCCTTACATGCATGGATGGTTTCTCTCCTCTCATTAACCCGGTCCACATGTTCCAGATGGCTATAGTCAGCACCCTGTATTTTGGTTCCTTCACTACATTCAGAGGCAGCTGAGGGGTAACATTTCCTCTAGAAAATAATGCCCTTTTCCTACATCTGCTCCTTGTCTCTCAAAAGGTTCTGAAAGACAAGTTTTGCAGAGTGCTCCCATGCCAGCGGAGAGCTCAGCAGTACTGGGATTTGCAGGTAATGAAACTGCATCAAAGAGAAAGCACCACAACAAACAGGAGTCAGGTTAAAGTACTTGGATGGTTCTGGTCTTTCCTCAGTCATCCAGTGTCAGTGCCACTGTCATGCCGGTACTGTACTATAGCCATACATGGCTCTTCACCGAGGTACCAGAAAAGACCCCTGCTCTGAGGGGTGTGCAGCCTGAGCCTCATGGCAGTGGTCCATAGGGGATTGCACGGAGGAGACAAAGCCACCAGGTGAAACAGGGCACATCCCGCAGTGCTGTGGGGATGGGGCCCCTCCTGGTGTCACATCACCATGGGCACCACTGATCAAACTGGGGGAGGAGGAGGAGGACTCCAAGGGGGAAGGAGAGACAGCGCTGTTTGTTGTAGGAGTCCTCTCCATCCTGTCGTGTCCTCAGCAGCCTTTAGATCCCCCACCGCAATTCCCTCCAATGCTTCTGGTGATGGGGAGGTCACGCAGCCCAGGGTAATAAAGCGGTGTGGTTGTCTCAGTCTCTCACCATTTTACAGCCAGTAATGCATTTGTAATGAAGTGCCAGTAGTTGCCACCAACTGCTGTAGAGAGGCTAAACTGCTTGTCTGTGTTTTGGTAGGTCTCACTCAGGGAAAGCTTCTTTGGCTCAGTTTACGAGGGGCTATGCTTCTGGGATCAGAAGGGCCCACGCTCTGTCCTCAGTGACTTTGCACGGTTTTGTGTGGCCGATATGTGTAGTGTTGGTGATAACGCTGACATCCCAGGAAGCTATAGGTTGTTTGGGAGGGGTACTCTGTGCTCACACAGAGTTTTTTACAATCTGTAAAGGTCCTCCTTATCTGGCGTAAACTCAGTGCTCGTTCTCATGGGTTCAGCTCTGGTTTGTGAGGAGGTGGGATCTGTGAACATCCCAGTTCAAAAGGCACTACAGCAGCAAGTGCAAGAGTCACGAGCAGCGAGCCCGGCCATAGTGTCTGTATTGTTGCTCTGACAAGTTTGCTTACCTCGCCTGCTGATCTGGGAGCAAACAGCAGTGGCTTAGAGGCAGAATCCCCTGCGTGAGCTTGCCTAGTTTCAATCTGATCATTTTTTGTGTGGAAAAGCCAGCAGATCAATGCAGGGTACGTGAGGTCAAGCTCCTCCATCATGAGAAGTCTGAGGAAACTCTGGTTTCCTGGGCTCGCACACCCCTATGTCGTAGCTGTCTCCCCTGATCTTCACCTCCCAAGAAAAACTTTCACTCTTGTCCTGACGGATGCAAGGAAGGGCAAAACGTTGTTCTCTCTAATTTTGTTCCTATTTTCTTTGTCTCTTTCACCCCTTCTCTTCCCTAGGGCTAAAAAGAGAAAAGAAGACATCTAAGAGATGGCTAGTAAGTAATTTGTGTAGGGCATTTTGTTTTTAAAATCCCTCCCTGTTTCCTGCCTTGATTACATGTTACTCAAGGGGGTGTTTTCCGTTACTTAACAGCTACGCCTTGAATAGAGCTCACAGAAGCCTTACTCATTTGTTTCACCGGGAAATAAATTGAAGCAACCCACCAAATTATTTTTGAAACAAATAAAATGACATTTTAAAATAAAATGTTTACTAGCTCTTTCTCTCTTGTGCCTTCTTTCTCCTCTGCAGTTTATAAATTCCTAACACAACCTCTTCTTTCCCGACTTTTTGCAGGCACATAAGAGAGCCTCAACTACCCAGTGTTTTCTTTTCCGTTGAAGGCCTCTATAAAATTGCATGTTACAATATATGGTGTTGCTCTTGTGTAACTGTTTATAATCTGCTTTATGGACCTTGACGCCATCCAGTCCTCTTATTCCCTTAAGATAGGTGTTGAAATTAAACTGCTTGCAAAGGCTTCTTTATTTTTGAAGCTTTTTTAGGGACAGTTTGTTTATTCTTTGCATGTGCTTAATTTTTGTTTTGCTGTTTCTTTTCCTTCACTTTCAGATGGCATAAATCAATTGCTCTGTTCCTCCAGATTTCCAGCTTTCAGTCCCATGCAGGGGGAAGTGGGACGGAGGTGGACAGCAGGACAAGGCAGGGGAGAGTGTATGATTCTTGCTTTGTTTGTACAGCGAGGTATCATCTGTGAAAAGTCAGTAGCCATCTACTCACCGGGAATGATGTGCAACCTTCTCACTGCATGAAACAGCTCATATCATCCTATTCAGTGGGCACTAAACAACACGGTGTGGGCTCCATCTCGTGTCGTACGCTGCAAGCTAAACAAAAAGCCTCCGGGTCCCAGCTATGCCAGAGATGTATCTATAATGACTTTTTAAGGATGTGCAATGAATGGGAATGAAATCTGCTTAACTCCTCAGCTCCTAGGCAGCTCCCTGCTCCTGCTATTGTCTGCTCCTGTCTTTTGAACTGGCTCGCAGCATACAGGTCTCAACAGTTGCTGTTCTTGCTCAGGCTAGGAAACTGTTCCTAGTTTATTGCAATCTAAATAGGAGGCAATATCTTCAAATGTATATCTAAAAATGTACTCCTTTTCTTCTTCAGCTCCCTAATTAGATATTAGAAGCTCCAATGTTTTTCACTAGGTTTTTCTTTCCTCAAATAGCTCTTCAGGTGGGCTTGCAGATTTTTGTTTAAAAATAGGAGGATTTTTGCTGAATTTTCTTTAGACAAGAGCATGTTTGTTGGTTGAGACACTGGACTGAGAGTAAGACAGTTGGATTTTACTTCAGACTTTGCCCACGCTTTGTTCTTAAATGCATCGTTTGCCCTTTTTATAGGCACAGTTCAACCCTGCAGTATTTAACAGAATTTAGCTGTGTTGAAAACTCACTTATACTGTGGCCAGGTTTAGTGCTGCCTTGTAATTTTCTGATCTGCCAGCTAGGGATAAGACTACTTGCCCATTAATGGAGAAATGTTCCAATTTACCAGCCCAAGAATTAGAAATCAGAAGCCAGCCATGCAATAAGAGAACTGACTTAAGAAGCAAGACTTTTTTTTTTTCTTAAGTGGAAACTGTTTTTCAATTACCTTCAGATTTTTGAATCATAAGACTTGATTTTTACCAACTCCTGCCCAATTATATAGCTACGGATCTTGGATATCAGTTGACTTCTGAGAATTAGGGCTTCACATGAAACAGAGTAGAACAAGCAAAGTGGCGAGACTGATGATAAAATCAAGCAAGATGATAACGCTGATGTTGTAGAGACAGGGCTTCATTTGTTAGTATTTGTAAACTGTTTTGTGAGCCTTGTATGGCATGAGCTATAGAAAGAAGCATTACTGTGCCATATGCATCACCAAACGATGCACCACACGTCTCTTCAAAGTGCGTGTGAAGTGAGAGCGTGGGGCAGTGAAGTATTTCCATCTCCATTCACTAATGATCCTTGAGCAGGTGCTCATCTCCTAGGCTGCCTGCACACAGACTGCTTTGTTGCCAGACTAACTCTGTGTTCTGCCGTTGTGTTCTTAATTTAGTAACTGCAACAAGACGTAAGATTTCTCAAAAAAGAAGAAATGTGAATAAGATAAATAGTCTTTGTTGCTTTTTCAGGTATTATATTCACATTTGAATCCAAGATGTGTAACAGTGATTTTCAGTATTGTAGCACTCTAAAGGTGTAGATTGTAACCTGGGATGTGTCTTCCCAGCTTCCACTACCACTGGTGAGATTTACAGGGCTAAAACTGAGTGGCCATTGACCTGTAAGAGCTGAATCTTCTTTGCACTTACAGTGACACTAATTCCTGTAATTCCTAATGTGGAAAACCTTCTTGAGGTGTTTTGCGCATTTCATGACTGAAGGATTTGTGAGCCCATACCTCCTGTATGTGAATTTTGGGAGTGTCAGGGGGAAGCCTGTCTGTTATCTTCGGAGCAAAAGGATATGTGGAAGGGCAATGAGCAGTAGGCTTCAAAAGACTTTGGGTCAGGCATTTTTTCTAGGCTGCCACTGCTGCATTTCATACAGATGTGGCCACACTAGCTTAAAATAGCCAGATAGGGTCTTCCTAGCATGGCATCTGCCTGGACATCAGCATGAGCAGCAAAGCCTACCCAAGAGGCTGAGTAAACATTTTTTAGTTAACCTGTATTGAGCTACTATACTATACTACTATATAGCTACTATAGCTACTAGGTGCTAGCATTACCCAAGTTAAGTTAGATATGTCTACACAAATGTAGATATACCAGGCTCTTAAGGAGGGAAATTGGCTCGTGTTGATGTGCACAGGTGGCTTCTGATAATTCCTTATATGACTGTAGATTGGAATATGGTATCAGCAGAGAAGAAAAATCTCTTTTCCTCCATTCTTTTAAATGGAGAGCTTCAGGCAGTTCCCCCTCCCCTCCCCTCTAGTACTCTCCTCCTCTGTTCATTTTCATGCCAGGTCACTTCTTGCCAAAAATCCCATCTGCTCATCAGTGGCATTCCAGAGCAGGAGGAGCTCTGGGGACTTGATACTGATTAATAGCCTCAACATCATTCATGAGCCTGTGTGTGAAAGGAGGAGAGGGAGACGGTGCCAATCATAGCCGAACAAGCAAGATCTAGGAGGTTCCTCTCTAAGGGCCAGTGATCACTGCATGTCCTTTCCCTACATAATACATGTTTCACGATTGTTTCCCCAAATACAGTCTTCACTCTAGTTTAAATGACATATGGAAGTAAGGGAGCTTCTGCCTGGGTCAGAGGCAGGCTTCAGAGTCAGAACAGCTTCCATGGAAATCGCTCTGGTTTTTATTATGCTCATTTTCATCCCGTTGTTCCTAAATATTTGCTTAAATGCATATGGTAGAAAAAAATCATGCAGACAGATGTGCACCCACTTGTGTCCATCTGGGGAATTTATCTTATCCTCCACCACCTACTGCTTGCCTTTTGCACTCCCTACGTGCTTTTTAGGTGGTCACCTTGTGTGTAGAGCATTTTGAGGTCTGTGTCTCATGATATTGCACAGTGGGCTCCAGGTACCTGACTAGCATCCTCTGTGATCCTGCTGTACAAAGGACACCTTATGCACATACCTTTTTGATTTTCCTTATTTAGCCATCCTATTTAGCTTTTTCAGCTTTCCCTATTAAATAAATGAGATTAGGTAATAGTCCTTATCTTTCCTTAATCATTCTATTGAACAGCCCCAAATTACCTACTTTCCTGAGAGTGAAGTTCTCTATACCTGAGTACAATAGCTTTGTCACTCTATCATCTATTTTCCATCTTTGTCTTTTCCTCATCTCTGCTCCATTATCTGTCACCTCTTCCCTTTCTGTCTCCTTGCATTACTCCCCCTGACCTGAATGAGGGGTGGGGAGAGGTCTTGTTCAGCCATGTCAGTTCATCTATGACAAGAGAATTAAGAGCTTGGCCCACAACCAGTATTTTTCATTGGAAGGAAAGGCACAGAGGGAAGTAGAGCCAAAGGGGTTTCAGTCCCCTCAGCCTCTCCAGGTAAATCCATGCTTGCCTTCCACTGTATTTTCCCTGAATGCCACCTGCAAGTGTTGCTTTCTGTATTTTCCCTCTGTTGACACTCCTTTTTCCATCAGTTTTGTCTCATTAACAGTGCTTTTCCCCCTGCTTTTCTTTCTTTTAATCCTGTCTCTGTTCTTGCTTTTTTCCTCTTGGGGTAACCTGCTCAGCTTCCTTCTCTCCTATCTGCTCCTACTCCACCCCTACTCCTTCCCCCCCCCCCCCCCTTTTTTTTTTTTTTACTTTCTGTCAGGCTTCAAAAAGTACCTGCAATTCTGGGTTCTTTGTTCTGTAACAATTTCATTTTCCATTTGTTCCAGGAAAAATATAATCGGGTACAATGCGGGGAAATTTGAGGGGCCAGAATCTTACACCATTACCTATATTTATAGTAGGACATGCATATACAACATGAGTGAGGAAGAAAGAACAAGTGTGTTAATGGTCTCTTCTGCTGTTGAAACACCTCTCTGAAGCTATACATCTGGAAAAAGATCACATCATTTGGAATGGTAGATCTCGATTGCCTGTTCATCAGAGGTGACTGGGATGAGTTGGTAGATCTCTATTGCCTGTTCATTGGAGGTGACTGGGATGAGTTGGAGGACAAGACTTGGCAAGTTCTGAGTTGAGTCATGCTGTTCTTCAAAGGTTGTGGCGGAGGTGTGTTTTAATCAGCAGATCACTACAGATTATACATTATTAATTAATTAACATGCCCCTTGACATGGTAGAAGTAAGCTGTCCCCGTCTACTGGAACTGGCTGGTGAGTGCGGGGGGTGATGACACAGGGTGAAGGCAGTCGCTGGCTGCGTGGGTGCTCACCTGTCTCTCTGGCTGCTGACAACACCTTTTGCTGTCATCGTAGCTGCTAGAGTGTACATCACCCCTCGCCTTAAAATGGAGAGAGAAAAGGTAAAATGGGAAAAAAATTACGACAAAACACTAAATTATCTACACACATACATTGGCTTGGCTCCTTTCACTCAGCAAGGTGATCCAGCCTGACCACTGTCTCTTTTTTCCTCTTCCCTCTCACATTTTCTCATCACTGGTGCCAAATTTTTTCAGAAAAGCACATTTAATAGAGAAATCACTGCTATTGTTTGTATTTACCATTTCCTCTGAAATACAAATTAACTTGGAATGGATGTCTTGTAAGTCTTATGAGGAGCAGCTGAGGGAACTGGGTTGTTTAGCCCGGAGAAAAGGAGGCTCAGGGGAGACCTTATGGCTCTCTACAACTACCTGAAAGGAGGTTGTAGTGAGGTGGGGGTCGGTCTCTTTAACCAAGTAAGAATCACAGAATCACAGAATCAAGAAGCGATAGGATGAGAGGAAACACCCTCAAGTTGCGCCAGGGGAGGTTTAGATTGGATATTAGGAAAAATTTCTTCACCAAAAGGGTTATCAAGCATTGGAACAGGCTGCCCAGGGAAGTGGTTGAGTCTCCATCCCTGGAGGTATTTAAAAGACGTGTAGATGTGGTGCTTAGGGACATGGTTTAGTGGTGGACTTGGCAGTGTTAGGTTAACAGTTGGACTTGATGATCTTAAAGGTCTTTCCAACCTAAATGATTCTCTGATTCTATGTGTCTCTGGGCTTGTGTGCATGTGTGCTTCTGTGCGCTCCCCCTGCTTGTGAGGCAAATGTTTACTTTGTTCCTTCCCACCCTTGTTCCTTCCTTTGAGATATTTTCCAGCCACTGCATTTCCTTCGAACCCTGGTTCTCTTAACCAAGACAGAAATTTCCTATACAAAATTATTAACACTGAATTAAAAGAAAGAAATGTCATATTAATGTTCCAAATTAGTTACATGTTAACTTAAGAGATTACATGTGACCACAGAGTAGTTAGAGGCATCCATGACTCTCAAATAGTTTCATTTTATAGTTTTGTTTTCTTAAGTATCTGCAATGCAATCGCTTTTATGGCAGAAAACCCATGAGAACATAATAAAGTCTCCAGCAGGGATTAATATACAATTACAGAAAAGTCACTTGTTTTTGATCAATAAGGCTACGGTAGGAATAGCACACAGTTATACCCACCAGCTAGTATTAGAAAATTGAAAAGACCTTCTCATTATGCTAAAATCAGATTTCCAGAATTCCTTATAAATCATGTAAATGAATGCTGATCAAATTCAGTTTGGGCAGGGCCATGGAAGAAGATGAGCTCCTGGGTTGAGGGTCTGCTGTTAGGATGCCCTCTCCCAGCATCCCCAATTATGACCTAAGGAAATCAGCTCAAAAGCCCTGATGTTCTCACTTGTCAGAGACCAGTGAAAAGGCAGCGTAGCTTAGAGGCTAGGCACAGGAACCAAACCAAAAGCACTCCTGGGCAAAGGGGCTGTATTGATTTACTAGCCCACAGGATATTTTGAAGCTGCTATACACAACTGAAGTAAAAAAAAAAAGCCAAAAAACACACTATACTGATTCTTTTTTGCGTTTTATATCCCCTTTTCATCATGAAAACGTTCGGTCTGGAAATTGCTTGTCTTTTCTTTCTGTAGATACATTTTGTACTTCACAAGAGGTTTGATCCTTAACACCCCAGGTACTGTGCAGCAAATACTCTGTAGGCTAAAAGAGCTGAAGAGGATATTATCTCTGTTGAGCTCTCCTCCCAGCCATCCTCAAGCCAGTATCTGGAGTTTTGAAGGCTGTAGGCCCCAAACATTTTGGGCATATCCAAAAGGCTTGATACAGTCAGCATGTAGGCATGCTGTTTCTAAGTCAGAGTCAACATTTTTAACACCATGCTACTCTCATCGTCTTTGGTCCCTCACTTCCAAAAACAAGGGAAGATCATTCCTATGCACTTGCTTCGGTCTAAGCCATTTATAAAACCCACCAATTTTGCAATGGTTTGGGATGTGCTGCACATAGAAAGCCTTGATTATTCAGAGAACTGTTGGTAGCGTATACTGTAGGTTTATGTTTGCCTCCTCCTTCCTTAATTTCATTGAAATTTCCATCTCCTGCCTGTCACCCTGTCTCCTACATGCTTCTTGTGTATCCTGCCTGGTACAGAAGCCTTGAATATGAACCCGAGCAGACTGTAGCACTGGCTAAGCAGCACTGCACTCAGCTTCACTCCATGTTTGATGATTTAAATCATATATCTTCATACGCTGTGGATAAACACATGGAGACGCCAAATCCCGCCAGCTGCAAAAGGCAGCACTGATACCCCCCAGAAAAGGACGCTGCGCTTCCAGTTTTGGCAAGAGGCAATTTGCTGTATACATCTCTGTAGAGTTAAATCGCTGACGCTTCAGCAGCCACACGCACAAGCATGTGTGTGCGCACATGCACTCCCTTCTGGGACTTGACCGCCCGTGCTGTCAGGAGATTAAATTATACTAGTAGAAAATGGTGTGAGGGAAATAGCCTGAGAGATTTCTCAGATATTGACCGTTTTTCTGTGAGACCCGTTAGTGTTAATTCTCTGTTCTTTCACTCCAGTGTTTTCCTCAGTAGCGGCTAGGTGCAAAATGTAATGAAGTCAGCATTTTGGGGGTGACGTCCAGAGCATTAGCCGTGAAAGACAAGTCTCTTAGATTAGTCCCCAGCTCAGGAGAGGTGTTAGGGTTCTGGCTTCTAGAAATGCTGAGCAGTCCAAAATGTGGGAGAAATCAATGGGAGCTGTGGGGCTTCAGCTTGTCTGCAACTCTGGCCCTCGATGTACTGCTGATTTAGCAAAGGTTTTTTTTGGTCTGTCCACTAGTAAACGAGGTAGTTTTCCCATCTTTTTTGCTTTTCCTCCAGTTTCTGCTGTTTTTCTGCCCTCGTGCAGACTTCCCTTCTACTTTCTTCTCTAGCTCAGGTATTTCATGTTACCTAGCTTTTACTGTCTGAAAGTTAGGCTATTAATTTAAGCTGGTTTTGAGGCTATCTTGACAGCCACCTCATCTGAGACCACTATTTATTATGGAATAATTTATTCTTTGGAAGTGCCCCCTGTCTTTTCCCATTGACTATAGCACAAACATATAGCAGGACTAGACAAAACACCTATCCTAAAGTCACCTGAAGTTAGGGGCAATGAATCCTGCCCAATCTCTTCTCTGTGCATCCATTTCAAAGCCTGGAGCGCTGTGTAGCCCCAGCCAGATTCTTGCATTGGGTCCCCCAAGATGCTGAACACCCAGTGCCAGAGGGTGCTGGTTTTTATTCTGATTCCCTTATTCTGGCTCCCTTATGGAGCTGAAATTACTGGCCTGCAGAATAACATTGACACACTGGAGGTTCTATAGGGCTGGCTGGGTGGGTTTCTAAATAGGCTGGCTGGCTCCCCTTATGGCTCTGTGGCTATAGAAATGCCTTGAATGTTATTCTCATGCACTTCTCTGGGTGCAGGCTGTGGAGAATGGATTGAGTGGGACAGAAGAGGTAGCAGGCAAAAATGGCAAAATAAAAGAATAAGGAAAAAGTAAAAGAAGGAAAGTATAAAATAGGAAAATAAGGGGAAAGAGGCAGGATGGAGGAAGAAAAAAGAGAAGTGAAGAAAAAGTATGAAGGTAGGAATAAGAAAGATGGAAGTGGGATACAAAGATCAGGGAAGAGGATGAGGAAGGCAGATGGAAGGAGTATATGAGGGAAACTGAAGAAGAGAGAAAATGGGAACCTGACAGAGTACAGGAGAAATGCTTATTAAGAGTTAATTTTCTTCCCAGAGGAATAGTCCTGTTAAGAAAAAACAGTCATGTAACAGACAGCATGTCATCTTGAAATAACACACAAAAATTAATATTACACTGCATATGATTTGCTAAATTCCATCCCCTGGGGGACATCTTCTGGTGGAAACAAACTTTGGGTTTCTCAGAATGAGGCTTTCTCTTTGAAGGTAAATTGTTCTGTCTTTGTGTCGTGTACCTGGCAGTGATTCATAAGCTGACAAAAGCTCACGCTGGGGAGAGGTAGAGGTGCGAGGTCTTTCCTCTTATCATGCCTGTGTGCTGGGGTGGGAGGGAAGTGGAGGGGCAGGGACATAGTGAGGGAATCTGTGCAGATTAATGCTTCTAAAGAGAAACATCTATAAGGGACTGGTAAGAATAGAAGGAAGTGCATGAGAGAGAATAAAAGATATGAGACGTAAAGGAGAAGTTATACCAGTGAGCAGGGAGGGAAAGATGTCCTCTTCCCTTCCTATCTTTTCATCCATGAATTCCCTTCTGATGTTTGTTGGTTTACTTCTCCGGCTTCCCTGGCATTTCTTTATGTTCAGCTCCTTCTATACTTCCCTTTTGCCTGTTTCCCCATGTTCTGCTACAGCTGAAAGCCCTTTTCCAAACCCCATCCCCTTACATATCCTTCCTGCCTTTTCACAGGCTCTCTGCACATAACCAGCGTCTCCCTTTCTCTCTTACTCACTTTTCTCTTTCTCTCACACTTTCTTTCTTACCCACTTCTGCTCTTTTCCTGGACTTGTCTTCATTGTCCAGCTATTAGAAGTTCTTGCTTTGGGGTTCCCCATTGCCAGGGCCCACTGTTATACATATACATATATTTATCTATAGGTACACACAGATAGATATAATGTATATAAATATGTATATCATAGTAATATATTTTTATATATATATAAAAATTATTCCAAACCAGAGCTAATTAATCTGTCCTTGGGCATAAGATGAAGCCTGGGTGCTGCTGTTACTGTAGCTGACGAGCTGCCTGCTTTAATGTGAGGATTCAGTCTCAAAGCCATGACTGAGTTTCTCCAGTGCCTTCTCACAATCCTCCTTTCACGCCCAGAAACTGCCCATGACTTGGCAGGATGGAGTCATGGGAATGGCTTGGTTTATTTCAGCACCAACATGAGACAGGACTCCTGAAACCCAGCTGCCCCATGCTGATGAGTGCAATTCCAGCCTAAAGGTTGTCAAGTGGATCTAGCAGAATAGCATAGGGCAGTGTGAGTTGTCATGATGAACCACACCAGCGTCAGACACTCATTGCAGCCCCACTCCTCCCTCTTGCCCACCCCTCTTCATACTAACCTCTTCTTTGCCCTCACACCCGACAACAGAGATAACTCTTCTCTGTACTGCAAATAAGACATCCTTTTAGCTTATGTGCTGAAGGCCTGTGTGTCTTGGTGCTTTATACCTTGAATTATACTTGTCAAAACTGCATTGAGATAGCTTAATGTGTATTTGAGGTGATTGTATTTGCTATATGTAGACACAGGTTGTTTCTAGGCATTTACAGTAAGAGTAAATTACATCTATGCACACTCCTTGGCCACTTTACTTTGTTGGGGGCTTAGTATAGGTGTGAAGCAAGACTATAAATACTGAATCTTTTCTACTCTGGTTTTCTAAGGAAACAGGGTTTACATACTAACACTGAGAGAGAGAGAGAGAGTTAGTGGCTCTTCTTCCTCTTAATTAAGCTTGAACCTCTTTGGCCAAATTGGTTAGAGAACGCCCTGTGGAGAAGGGTGCTGCAGGGGCCACACCTTCTTGAACATCAGAAAATCTGCTTGGGAAAGTTGCCCTGAGATGTACATCTGCTGCTGGCCAGGGTCCCTTTCTTCCTCTGGTTATGGGACTATGCACTGACATCCTGCTGAGCTCTCTGCTGTGGGGCACATGCGCTCTCCCAGCTGCCCCATGGCTCCTGTTTCCTACTTATCTGCCTCAGGTGGCCCATGCCCTCAGTGCCTTTCCAAAGGCCATGCTGCTGTGAGGGTACAGACTCAGTCATGAGAGTAGCAGTGCTTCTCCTGTGCCTTCCCACTACACTTCTTTCTTGCCCAAAACAAAAACCAGCCAAATCCAAGTTCTGTTATGATATGGCAAGAAGGCTCGGCTTACCTCAGCCCTGAGACCTGAGTCATGGCAGGTTACAGAGGGTCAGGGTTTGCACAGAGCCAGCCATTTTTCTGGAAGCCCACAAAGAGACCAGAACTGTGGGGAGCACTGACTTTGCAGGTAGCATCCATGCTGAGACCAAGAACTCAGCAGCTTATAGCATAGTCAGCCAAAAGTGTATGGAAAAAAGTTTCCACATTCTGAGTTTGAAAACCTCTCCTATTTGCATTTTTTAGTTTGCTACCCTTTTGGTTCATTGAAAAGCCTCCTTTTGCAAAGTCAAAGAGCTCAAGGCCACAAGAGTCACGGCATTGTATGGAGGCACCTTCTGTAGAGCACAGGCTATTTCATTTCATTGACTTCCACTTGTATGGAGGCTGATAATTTGTGTTTGGTGAAAGCATATCTTCCAAAAGGACATCAACTCTTGGTATGAGGAGACTGAGAGATGGAGAAGTTACTGCTTCTCTTGGTAGTTTGTTCCAGTAGTTAAACACTTGCAGTGTAATTTGTGCCTCATTTGTAGTTTGAAGGTGCCTTGCTTCACTTTCCAGGCTTGCATTCACCCATTTTTCCATAGTTGTGCTTATCCATAGTGAACCTTAATCTTCTTCAAGGTCCCTGCTTTCCCAGTTGCAGTCTCTTGCTTTGTAGATGTGGTCTGCGTTCCTTGGTCCTTGATATATTACTCTGTATTTGGCTGAATTAAAATATATTCAGTTTGAACAGGTATAATTTAGAAGTGATCCACTTTATTTTATACGTCTGCTCCTCTACCAATCTCTGCAAACTTCACCTCAAGTATTGTGCATTTATTTCCACATCAGGGATGAGATATAAAATCATCTTCTGTTTACTCACGATCTATGCAGAACTTCACACCAAATCCTCCTACTGAATGATGATTCCTCATTCATTGTTCCTTTTTGAGATTCCTCAGACAGCCCTCAATCCATTGAATAGGTACTTTATTGTTAATGTATAATGAAATTGAAATCACAATGATACGAGACAATAAGTCACAAGCTCTACAAAAGGCAAAATTTTTGTAGGTATTAATTTACCTTTGTCAATCGAGTTTGTAATTTAATTACAGTATGAAAACATATTGCTTTAAAAAGACTTCGTCCCCATAATCCTATGTTGCCTGGCATGAATTTTATTGATACCCATAAATTCTTTAAGTATCTTATACTGACTCAGCATTTCTCTGATCTTTCCTGGGAGTATTGTTAGGCTGAGAACCCTTCCTTCTTCCCCTGCCCTTTTTGACTATTGACTCAACATTAGGAGTCTCCTGGTCATATTGAGTTCCTCGATATTCTACAGTGTATTAAAAATTAATATCAGGAGGCCAGGGATGTCTGTAAGCCAGCTTTTTAGCAATTGTGGGTATAGGCTGTCTGGCCCACAGAACTTGTCCCTGGTTCCCCATATATTCATTATTTACTAATGGAATTAATTATTGCCAACTCAGAACAGGTATATTACATAGCTACAGTAATGGTTATAAGACATTTTGCTACCTCAGCATTAACAATTTTACCACTTTTAACTAGTATCACACTTACACTTCTTCAGATTTCTTTTGTTCCCAGAGTATTTTCAGACACCTACATTTTGTCATTCTTAACTCTGTCAGCCAGGCATTCTCCCCTGTCTTCAGCTTCCCTTATCAGTTACTTACGCCCCATAACTTTCATTTACGTTGACTGCTACCTGTAACTGCTGCCTTACATTTTGCCATATGTTGCTTTTAATTCTAATTACTGCTTTATTTGCCACCA
Organism: Mycteria americana; assembly: GCF_035582795.1. Classification (NCBI taxonomy): domain Eukaryota; kingdom Metazoa; phylum Chordata; class Aves; order Ciconiiformes; family Ciconiidae; genus Mycteria; species Mycteria americana. The sequence continues at coordinate 65,195,762 of NC_134365.1, forward strand.
AACCAACCATTGTTTTCTTATCCAAGTTTGTAAGCTTTCTTGACTGTGAGACTAGCATTTTGACTAGTTAATTAACTCTTCTTTATAAAGTGCTTCCACTTTTCAGTGATGTTACCTGTCTAATTTTTGGTCCCTATCAGTTTCACTCAAATTCTTCATTTTCTTCAAATACCTTCTCTTGAAGCCTTAACAGTATTTGTAGGTATTTGCGTACTCTGTATGTGTGTGGGATGTATACGTCAGTATTACTAGTAGGTGCTGACCTTTTGTTGCCCTTACTGAATGTAATCTGGTCACGATAGTGGGTTTCCAGGCAACTGTCATTTTTCAATCCAGTGATTAATTTATCTTCTTCTTATAGGAAGAAGAGAGAGAAATATGATCTCTTAATTTAACTTTTCTTCGCCATTTCTTGTTTCATGCCATTCCCCCCTCCAGGATGGAGTTTGTTCTTCTGAACATAGACTCAGTCTTTAAAATCTCTTTTTTTCCCCCCCTCACTGTTTCCAGTCTTCTAACAATTGCTGTTTCTGGAACTGACCCCCCTGATTTTTTTCTTCCAGTCATACGCTTCAAATTTTTTTTTTATTAAATTCTTCCCCATGCATGGTTGTCACAGATTACTACAATGAAATTATAATATTTCAAGTGTTCTTCTTTGTTCCTTTCTTCATACATCTTGATATTTAATTTGTCCTGAAGATTGCCTTTGTTGCACACTGAACTGTCTGTGGAGTTCCTAGATAATTTAGAAACCAGTAATGTGTGCGATGAGTTCAGATGATTCCTTCTGGTACCACGCATTTGTCAGCACAGCACTGAGTTTCATTTCTCATCTGTGCTCATTCACATATCTTCACCAGGTTCAGCTGAAAGTCTGTATCATCTTCACTCTTGGTGAAACTGAGTAAGTGGCATCCTTTGGAGGTTTAATCACCTCCCTCTTCACCCCTTTTCACAGATCCCTACTAAACATGTTGATGTAAAGTACTAAACAATTATCACAAATCTCAGATCTTTTGCCATGCAATGTTCCTGCTACTTCAAAGACAGAAAATAAATGTTTTGAGATTCCAAAATGTATTTTGGAGCAGTGTAAACTCTGTTTTAAAATCTGGAGTTAGGAACCATTCTGCTGACCTGTTGTTCACTGGCTGAACTCCCCTTGTGTTGAAATCCCCTTCTCCTCAGCCACTAAAAGCCTCTCCCTTCTTCACTTCATTTTCTCTTTGGAGAGATGTCCTCTTTGGAGAGGTGGAGAGAAAGGTGTCCTAACAGTTAATTTCAGAGGAGGTTTGATAACAATGAGATAAACAGTGTCAGATCAACCAAGAGCACTTTCCTGTTGATAAACTGAAGAGACATTCTCACAGGAGGTCATCAAATATTGATTTGTCATTATGGACAATATGGACCAAATTCAGCTCTCAGTTACCTGACTTCAGCAAAGCCGTATTAAGATAATGGGACTAGAATTTAGCTAAAGGTGCAGTTTTTATTTTCGCATGTGGCTGCCTTGAGCTAAGTGACGAGTAAGTAGCTTGCGTGAAAAAGTCCTGATTATCCATGGTGCTGAGCGCTCTTCCCTGGCCTGCTCTCCCCTTCCCACCGTGGCTGCAACGATCGGCTAAGTGGTGCTAGAGTGATGGATGTCATCCTTTGCCGGGAGTGTGAATTGTCATTTGGACAGGAAAGCACTTACTTTTAGTCTTCCTTCTTTCCTTGCTTGGATTTATGTGGGCAATTGTCAGCAGGACACTTTTTGGATCTGAAATTGGGTCTGTGGAGGGCTTTCTCCACTGAAAGCCGTGACACGTATTCAATCAATCACTGTCGTAAACAAAGGACATCTATATGAGCTAGGCCTCACAGCTCAGTGTAACTGACATTAAAAGGAACTTCTAAAACGTTTAATTTGAGAGGAGTGGGCTGTTTGTGGGAATGAAGCCTGCATATATAGGAAATAGTCTGTGGAGTATCACCGTTGTTTGCTCCCCACACAGGATGGAGAAAGATAAGGAAAGGAAAGTGAGAAAAGTACCCCCTGGCACATGTCTGCCAGCTTTCAATTGCAGTCAGGCAGTAAGTCCATGCATGCATCAGTTCTGATGAGCTGATAAACAAATCTATCAAATTTGCCAAGTCTGTGGGAATCCCAGGCTGTCTAATGGTAGATGGAGGTAGGGGTTACAGCAGGATGGAATTTACTGTAGCTGGGAGCGGAAATACAATAATAATATAGTAATAAATATGTTGCTGCTCCAGCAGAGAGAGCAGAACTACTGGGGCTGCATGAAATTTGGGTATAAAAGGGGCAGCAGTGGGAGATGTGGAGGATATTTAGCATAATGCAGCAGGAGATATCCAGGAGCTTAGGAGATGTGGCAAATGGAGGAGGTTGCAGTCTGTGAAGCACAGTAGTTCAAAACTCAGATCATACATTATATTTAAAATGAAAATGATACACGTTTTGGGTGATGTTATAATTTTATCATGGTGTTTAGTAACTGGATGAAATATTAAGACTCTCTGTGGAGTAATACCCTCTTTAATTTACCATCTGCTGAACATGCAAGCATGTACACACATGTTGTACCAAGCGTTCTCTTTTTGCTTTCAAGGGGAATTAATTTTGAGTCAGGGATGTTTTAGGTGATATTGTATCACCTTAAAATTTTTGTAAGATATGCTTTAAATTATGAATTCTCTGTGCACCTAGTCTGTGTACTGTGTGGCAAAACCTGAACCAACACGCTTATCTGCGTGGGTACTAAAATCGCACCATACAGAGGCCACTGTGATGGTCTTCAATTCAAGAGCGTTTGGCACGGAAGTTGTTTTGACTTTCTCTCTAAATACATATTAACTTAAACACAGGCAGAAACAGCTGAGGAGAGATGTGACGTGAGCATTCAACGCTTGGTAAGTCTGACAGGAAGGATCAGCGGCAGCTCCTGCGCACACAGAATTGCGGAGACAATTTCACTGATATGAGCAAACTCATGTTGATGACTCGGGTGAGAAGACAGAGAAAGAGAGGAACGGACAACATGACATTTCAATTACATCAGCTTAAAAAAAAAACATTTAAGGAAGTAGATGGAAAAGGATAGAGGAAACAAAAACAAAACAAAACAAAGTCCCCAGGAGCTCCATGGCGTTAAGCTAACCTTCAGCATGACTGAAAACTGCACAGGCAGGTGAGCAGAATTATTGATGTTTGAAGTAATTACTTCAGCAGGCACTGCTATCAAAATTCATAGTGATTGATTTCCCACTAGTCAGCTTATCTCTCTGAGAACAAGTTCACTGGAAAGCAGCTTATAACCCCTTCCTAATAAGCCATGGCACATCACTGGAGAAAATGGTGACAGGCTCGTTTTGTTTTGCATTCACTGCTGTTAAAGGTTGAATCATTCAAAATTTTAAGATGCTAGGCTGTTTTCTTCTCCAGACGGCCTAGGAATACAGAGATCTGCACTCCCCAGGCAACTCATCCTTGTCCTCCTAGGTACAGTGTGAACTGAAGGAGACTTTCAAGCTGAATTTCTTTCAGTAACAACGTGGAAAAGTCATATCTGAACACACACAGAGACCATAACTTTATTTTTAAAGGGGGGGTCTCAAATATGGAATATTTTCTGCAGGCTGCCTGAGAGCTGGTTAAATCAGGGCACTGGAGGATATCATTGAGGTGCCTACCCTTAGGCCACACCGATGATGTTGCTGTATACACACTGAGCAGCATCAGCTTAAATCCCTGTTCCCACAAGCTGTGGATCCAGGTCTGAATCTGGGGTAAAGTCTTTCAGGTCATGCTGGATGAAGATACAGGCTCTGCTGAGGCTGTTTTCACCAGAAGACCTGGAAGACACGATCCATGTCATCACAGTTAGCTGCAGCAAAGGACCACAATGTTGTGACGAGAATGTGATTAAACATCTCTCATGTCCCAGATATCCTGAGTGACGTTAGGGAACAAGGAATTACTGTCCATGACATTGCAACAAATATTCAGGCAAACGCAGCCTCCGTCCCACCTCTGGACATTGGTGCATGACTTACAGAGAGGGCCTGTCAAGCCAGAGCGGGAAGGGCTCTCTGTTCCCCCATCCATTTTTTAAAACAGCCGTGGGCTGGAAAACAGCAGCAAAGACATGGAGCTCTAGCACTAGTTCAGCATCCAGAAGGGCTTGGACCTTTACCTTTGCTTCTCCTCCAGCCTCTGTTGATTGGCAGTCCTCTACTCCTGCAGATCAAAGCACAGGAAAAAATTAAATGAGGGACAAGTGCGAAGAGGCTGAACTATTGGTCTCCTGGATTTTCATCAGTCTGTGTCAGGAGGCACATCATCTGAAAGTGTTTTTCCTTTTCCTTTTGGCTTGTTTCCCGTGCATAGAGAGTCAGAACGCTTCCTTGTGCAGATAGTTGTTTCACCCTGCCATCTGGCAGGGTGCACGCACACGGGAGGCAAATGGTGCTATTTGTCAGGAAGCAAAAGGATTATTTGCCGGATCAGTTTTATGGAGGAAAAGAAAGGGAAGAAGAAGGTGCAGGAAAACCATTTTGTACAATTGGCAGGAGCAGGAGCTGGGTGAGATCATTTCTTAGCGCAGAGGTGAACTGCTCCTTCCAGGACCCAGCGGCTGGCTGCTTAGAAGCCATGCAGAGGAGAAGGGGGAGGCAGGAGGGGAGTTAGGAGCTGAACTTTCACGGACAATTTAAATGACAGCTTTTTTAGAGTTTTTGAAAGATTTGGGCTAGTTTTTCCTTTCACTGTTTGCCCACTTAAGGAACACTTGTGTTTCCCAGTCTTTGGTGGCTAATACATATGCAGCACATGTGGGTGGCTGACTCCCTGTGGGTATATCACTTCCCCTGACATGCCCGTGGGTTCCCAGCCTAGAGCCTTTCTGTTTGCACTAGTGAAGACTGACAGGGTGACATCGCAGCAGCATCGCTCTTCCAGAGGTGCGCGGTATCCCACAGTACCCTGTTAGGAAACACCAGTACAACTACGCCTCTGCTGTATGGTCACTGCTAATCTTGCACCCTGCTCTGTGCCACCCTGTGGGGCATAGCTCAGTCCTACCTGGTGCAGAGTGAGCTGGAGGGGTCTCTGCCCATCCTCCCAGAGCTGAGGCAGCTGCTCGATACCAGCCATTGGGAAGGGCTGGTGGTGGGTCTTCCTTCTCCAGCAAAAAGCAATATTGCCGTGTGCCTGAGGTCTCTGTGACCAGGAGGGCAGTGGAGGAGGCAGTGATTTTCTGGTGGGGTAGGAGGCAGTGCAGAACAGCAAGGTTTTTCAGGGACAGGCTCTGGCCTCTTGGCCGGCAAAGAGGGAGGTAATAATGGAAGGGAGAGAGATCTCCACCCAGAGCTCCTCAAAATCCATCCAGTTCCTCATCCAAAATAACTAAGTGTGTCACAATACATAAACACATTGCAGTTCTTCTCTGGCAGCAGCAGTGTGCAGGGCTCCTTCTGCTGCTCATCTGCACTGTTTGGGCAATCAGGAGGGGACAGAAAGGTCCGTAAGCTCCTTTGTTAGAAAAGCCCTCAGCATGTGGCAGTCCTAGTAGGGGAGCTCCGGGTTGTACGAACAACGTGTCCCGGCAGTCCCAGATGGCCTGTGGCTCTTCAGATGCTGTGACAGAGCTGTGTCAAGGCAACCCTTTCTTCTCTCAACTGTACCCAGCAGACTCTGGACACATCAGAGACTCCACCGATTCCTGCGTGTGCCTTTATTCTCATGGGTTTCTTCACCTGCATTCTTGTGAGCTATAGGGGCCTCATGCACTGTTGATATGTGCCACTACACACACCTCTGCTTTTTTGTGGGCCTCGTACCATGGTCTGCAAACCGACATGTCAACCCTGGTTCTTGGCCCGCTTTCCCAATAGGCTTCTGTGCTCTTTTTATCCTTCTGGGTTTCCAGTGCAGTGGGCTACAGCAGAGACTGAATTCCTGCATCGCCCTTCTGGCTTGTAACGTTGTGCTTCTATTTCAGTGCCTGGCTCCCTGGTTAGTGTACGGTGATCCTCATGGTCCACGGGAGCCTGGCAAGGGTGAGGGAGCAGATGGTCACAACAGCACAATGAGGTTATATGAAAACTGCCTCTGACGGGGGCACATTTGTCTCAGATGCACAGAGATGACTGCATCTTGTCACAGCTAAAGAGGAAGCTAGATGAGGATCCAACTGGTTTCCCTTGCAGGACACCCCCCCTTTAGCACCTCAAACCTTCAACATCTTGCCTGCATGTTTGTATCTCTCCACTTGTCTCTCTGGATGGGTGCTGTGGCAGCTCGGCTCTCCAATTCCCGCAGAGTCGGGAGGTGAAGCGCAGAATGCAGACCGGATGGTTCCCCTGTGGGGCTGGAAAGCCTCTCTCTTTCTGTAATTGTTTCTGACGTTTCACCTGTCACATCCTGAGCTGCTTCTGGGGTGTGATAAAATGTTTGGATCTCTGAACGTGTAGCCAGTACGCTGTGTTCCCTGTCGACAAGAGATCAAAGATGTCAGAGCTCTAGAAAAGACAAAGAAGAGAGATTGAAAAGCAAAATATATAAAAAAGAGAGAGAGACATGGAGAGGGAGAAGAAAGTCAAGTAGAAATAGGAACAATTGTCTAGAGACAGGTGGACAGATGCCTAGCAAACCAGATAGACAGACGGTTGTGGCAGAAAGACAGCATGCTCCTTGCTGTTCTTGGGCTGTAATTATCAGCTATTTAGGCAGTAAGCCCAGGCAAACCTGTTATTATCAGTATTCAACAGCTCTGAGGTGAAGCCCAAAGCAATTAATGCCCTTTGAGAACTGGGGACTAACTACAATGAGCACTGATTTTAAGCAGAGTGTGGGGAGGGATGGATTAGGACTTTTGCATTATATAAGGAAGGGGAGGGGGAATCTGCTGTAGAGGAGGTCCCCACGGATGAGAAAAACAGGTATGAACTCCAGCAGAGCTAGAAGCTGCGAGCAGGGAGCGACTGCTGATCACATCTTCTCTACAAGCAGCCCCTTTAGAGGAGAAATTGCTGTCTGAACTGATAGAGTTCTGAGAAAGCAGAAGCACTCAGAGATACATAGCCAGGAGAGGAGAAAAAAACCCATGGTCTGTGAAGGGCAGGAGCACCTCACTCCTGGGGTTTTTTTGGTCTGGTGTAACTGTAGCATCTGAAAAGGAGACAAGCCTCATGCTGTGGGATGGAGGGAAGGAGAGAAGAAGGGATGGATGTAAGGAAGGAGGGAAGTGCAGTTTCCAGGGTGGAGGGCCAAAGTCCAGGAGCAGGGCTCACCCCTCCCAAGTATTCATTCATTGCCTTAAGTAGAAAACCATCCTCCTGCTGCTCTGGTCCTATAGTGATGGAGGGCGCTTGGCATGGCATTACAAGACTCTGGCCACTTAGGTTTTTCAGGGAAATACAGAAGAGTATCCCAAAGGAAACGTTTCAAAGAAACTTCTGAAAGACTGGGTAATCTGCAAGTCTCTTATTTCAGCATTAATAGCTATATGTGCGCAGTTGCTGCGTACACATGCACACAGATCTAGCTGGGTGTCATGAGTCTGATGCTCGACTGCTGTAAAGCACTCTAGCTCCGCTGAGTCAGTGGAGCCGTGCTGATCTGCCCTCACTCAGGATCTAACCGCTCACGGCGTTAGTAACCAGCCACGTGCAGCATCCTGCCTTGTGTGATGGCTCAGCAGCTGGTGCTGGGTGCTCCTGAGTCAGAAACCTTGAGAAAACATGAAGTCCCAGGCACAGGGAATTCTGTCTGTCAAGGCAGCCTGAAACTCAGATTTACTCCTGACACTGAGCTGTCACCCACTGCTCTTTGGCTTGGAAAATAAAGTGTGAGCAACTGAGATGAGAACTTGGTGGAGTTGTTAGGTTGGGATGCTTTCCTCTAGATCTCAAGCATGCTGGGAGGTGAACAGCAGAGCAAGCAGTTTATGACTCAAGATACACAAATTAAAAGTGTATTTTGGTGTTTCTAATTAGCCCCTCAAGCACAACACAGAACCTGCTTGGAAAACCTGAGCTTGTGAATTGCTACTTCGCTGTGAAGCCTGTTCTAATAGCGAGAAGGAAAGTGTTTTGAAGAAGCCACATATGTGAAATGGCTGTTAATCCTCCTTAAAACCCCCACATGTTTTGTTATAGTCTCCTGGAAAACACCTTCCTTTAAACATTGAGCTGTATTTTTTACATAAACTTGCTCTTTGAAATTTTAGAGTATAGGAACAGCCAGCATGCAGTAAGAGTGGCAGGGGAGAGAGCAAAGAGGCAAGAGAGAAAATCCATTTCTCTGAGATCTGAAAAGATCGAGAAGTGAGAAGGTGGTTGAATGAAAGGGAGCTGGTGGCCGCAGCTGCGGTGAGGGAGGCTCGCTCATCCCACGGCGGTGAAGCTGTGCAGAGAGGGGCCTGGTGATAGCAGATGTTGTGGGGGAAAAAGCAGTGAGGAAAATATTTCTTTCACCGATGCAAGTTTCAAAAGTTCTTCCATCATTGCAAGCAAAGCACCCATGCCCAGGAGGCCCACTTCTGATTTGGGGAAGCCTCCACTAGGCTCAAGAACTGGGCAGTATGCAGCTGCTGCATAGCGAACCATACCTTACTAAATAAATCGGGTGACTGACACTTATTGAGTGGGGCATGAAGGGAGACACCCACATGTTGAAATAGGGTAATTAAGGTAAATGTTTGTGTTCTCTGACCCACTTATTTATTTGTTCAACCTGCAGCTTTTCTCAAGAGCTACACAGTCCCAAAGCAGAGCTTTAAAGCTGACTCAGTGAATGATGCTGAGATTTGTTTTCCTTTTAGATGTAGCAACATTAGTAAGAACCAAGCAAACTGGGGAGCGGTGGAGGCACCATGTTCCTTATGCCACTGGCTAGGATCAGAGCTGCACTCTGTGCTGTGCAGCCACTTGTCAGAAACCCTTAGGCTTTTTGCTACACAAACTGTTGGAGATGCTTGAAAATGGAGTGTTTTCCCACACTGGTTTAATGTTTATTTTATTATTTTTTACACATCCATTGCTTTCCTCCAGATATTTTGAACACAGCTAGAAATTCATAGGGCTTGATTGCTTATTGTCTCTTTTACTTTAGATCCTGGCATGGTGTCAGTACACCAATTGTGATTTATTAGGTCCATGCTGTTGCCTGACCAGTAAAACAGCCCAGTGTGTTTGCTTGGGACTGTTTCTCCATTAAATGGAGTCCTGCCCTGCACAGCAGGTGCATATGGGTGTTTTATTTCTTCCTTTGAAGCACTTGCTGTAGTCACTTTTGAGGAAGATGGCATGGCAAGGTGACAGTTGGCTTTTTCTGATATAATAGTTTCCGTAATCACTACATTGGGTTTTAGTCTGGCAATGAGAGAGCTTTTTAAAAAATACACATTTAAATGTCAGAGGAGAGAAGACCTGTGTAAGATGTTTGGAAACGTGATGTCCTCTGGATGCCTCACCAGACCTTCAGAAACAGAGCTGAGGCTGTCCTGCGTTAATCCCATGTAGCTTTGTGCTGAGTCTGCTACATGAGGAGATGGGATTTGGGAAGTTTATTGAGTGCTGTGGGAATGCTCATGCGGTACAGACATGATAAATGAAGCTGGTAGATTGTGTCTCTTCTGTCAACTTTGTGTCTTGATTTACAGAGCTTTCAGTGTTTTAGGGCCCCACAGCATTATAATTCCAGATCGTGCAGAATTTGCCTGCTTTGGGATTTGATCCAAAACTCTTCCCATGTACACTGAAAAGCTTGATATCTTTTGGAGCAGGTAGTTTGAAGCGTTTCTTATTGATTCATTCCTTTGCAACAAAACAGAAATGTTTGGAGAAAGCCTTGCTTTTTTTGATCTCTGGGGTTGTTAGAAAATCACGCTCAGAGCAGAAAAAGCAGGTGCCTTTGTCTAGTCTGTGGCAAATAAGGAGGGGCATGGGGGTGGGAAAAAGGAATTTACTTAGAAAGAAAAGTAACCATTTTCCCCCAAATTCTGCTAAGCACTTTAAAAAATAATTTTGAAGAGCAAATTAGGAAAGTGTCTTTATTCAGCGAGCTGGGTAATGATTTTAGACGCTGACTCTGCTGGTAGTCTGGCATCATTTTTTCTCCAGCGTGCCCCGCTCTAGCTTTGTTTGGAGGGAGGGAATGGAGGCTCCCAGTAGCATCACTTGGAGCTCTGCTCTGCTCCCTGTCCCTCCCTCCCTCCTCCCCTCCACCTCCTCCCCTCTCGCTCTGCCTCTTTGTGCCGCATGTTCCCTTTTCAAAAAGTAATTTCATGGCTCATGCACTTAAGATTCCATCAGAAAGTCGAGTCTTTGATCAGGCAGACAGACGCCCTGCTGGGATTTCATTGGCAAATCACAATTCCCTTAATTAAGACTATGTGTCTTTATATCACTAAACTGATTCCAGCTGGGTCCCTGCTCGTTTTACATCCAGATTTACCTAGACTATGGATTCTCACCCCCTGCGACTCGGGAGGAACAAAAACTATTTAAAGACTTTTCGTTCCCAGCTTCTCCCCCCAGCTGCTTCTCCCCACCGGTGCAGCAGTTGGTGTGGGCTGGGAACTAAATCTCTCCCTCAGTCTTGTTTGCACTCTCCTCCGAATTGGGAGGTATGGTTGCGCGAGGGATTTGCTCTGTTTCTCTCCAGTGCTTGGAAGCTGGGAATCAGTAGTACAAAGGGAAGTGAACTTGCCTGGTGGTTTTTTTTTTCTTTTCAGAAGCCATGTTTTTACTGAGAGTCAAGAAGATGCCAAAATTCAGCATAGTTTTCTCCTGCTTCCTGGCTTTCTTTAGCTATCAATTAAAGATGAAGCAGGTTAAGAGTGTTCGCTTATGGTAATCACAGGTCCTGTGTGGGAGGGACTTTGGTGACATTTCTGCTGTGCTGGGCTTGCTTGTTGTATTAGTCATGCCAAGGCGAACATTTCTCGGGAGACAAAATACACAGTCAATGAGTCCTGACTTTAAGTATGTGGTCTGTTCTGGCCAAGGAGATAAAGCTCTGGGGGGAGTTTCGATGGGCAATGTTGTTTTTCCTTCAGTCATCTGCATTTTCCCTTCCTCCTCCTTAATCTCCTCATCTCCTCTGAGCGGTGCCCCAACACCTTCCCCAGGGAGAGGAAACTTCCATAGCAACCCGCTCACGGCACTAATTACAGGGATGGCAGCTAGCATGGCTGCCGCAAGGCAGCACCCAGCCTCTGACCCGAGAGCCCAGCCATGCCCTCTATCACGATGTCTGTCTGGGGGGCTGAAGGAGATTCAGGGATGGGTCTTCCCAGCGCCCCAACCCCAGTGGTACAAGTGCGTTTGCCATGCGCCAGAGAGAGAAGTCTGGCTCCTCTGGAGCATCCTCTGGAGCAAATCCTTTAGGCATTTTCAAAACCATCTGTGGGGAAATGGCAGGGACTAACAAACATGCCCGTGGTTTGAGAAATGTCCCCGTAAAAGTAATTGCAGGTGGGTGCAGTCAGACTCTGCCCTACATGTGGGCAATGGCTGTCTCTGTGTGGGGCCCGTGAGATGCCACCCCCAGGCTCTGAGCGTCCCTCCAAGTGACAGCTCTGCAGCCAGGAAACCTGGCTGCTGGCTGAACAGCGGCGGATGGTGCTACAGCACATGGGAGGCTGTTGGTTGCTTATGCAGTCATGCTTAAAATTAAGAACTAGCCAGCAAACAGGGCAGCTTTAATGGCTAGCAAACCCTGACCCGGCATTTCCTCAAGCCAAGCTGCCTGCTTAATAAGTGAATCCAAAGTCTCGACTCAGAACACATCCTCTTCTACAGACGGATTCATCTTCAGATTTATCATATGGAATTCTTTGCTTGAAAATACCTACTGAATTATGTGCCAGCAGAGCTTCAAACCCTGTCTCGGGGATGCAGTGACTTTGTAATGGGCCATAGCAGAGCTTGACTTTAAAGGGGCTTAATTTTAAGGGTCTGGCATATTTCCAGCTGTTACTCCCAGCAAGAAGAGTTTTGGTTCAGTCAAACAGGCTACAGCCTGAGCTAAACCTTATTTAACTCTTCACATGCTAATAAAAATGTTCACTGAAAACTCTAATAGGACTTTGCACTTAGATGGGTCTTTGATTTGAGGATTCCAAAGCTCTTTTTAATAAGAATTGCTGATTATGACTCCATGGTAAGACCAGATTAGATCAAAAGGGGTTCAGGATCTCTGTTTTGTTTGAGAGACAGAACAAACCTATCCCAAATGTACAGAAAGTACATTCTGTGACTGGAAAATGAATTTTATGAGCCTTTATAAATAACTTGATAATTAATTTTTTTGTTAAAATTAATTAAAAATCTCATACTTTATAGAACGTTAACATCTATGTTTATCTTTATCTTGTCCCAAATCATCTTAATGGAATGATAGAGACGCATTAAACTTATATATAGTTAAAGTTAATTGAAATCTTGCTCATAGGCTCTACGTAAAGAAATTAGGATGTAATTAAGCTAAGTTGTTAATGATTGCTGTGTCTAGATGTTGTGGTTATCAGGGTCTGTGCCAGACTCAGGTCACTTGGAGGTGCAGACAAAGGAGCGCAAGCAGTCGCCGTGTTTCCTCTGTGGCTTATTGAACGCAGCGGGATGGGGGGCTGCAGGGACTTGGTGGCACTGGGGATGTCCCTCCCCTGAAGGAAGAGGTCTTGGTTGGCAGGGGTATGACAGGACACAGAAACCCACCGTGGCTTGGGGATGGCAGCCCTGTAGCCGGGGCATGGCCACTGGGAGAATGGAGCCTGGAGCACAGAGACACTGAGACTCAGCTGAGCATCCTCTGCACCCCTCGCTGTAGTGGTAGGCTCATTTATAGAGCCCCTAGACAAAAATGTTGATCGAAGGTGAAAAGCCAAAGTCACTACCATGCTTTGGGTGTCTGACACCACAGCAACACAGTGAACATGTCCTAAAAAAGGTTAAATTAGGAGGAGCAATGTCAAGCTGGTACTTCAGGTCATCAAGCCATTAGAAATATCAGAAGGTAGGATTCTCTTTGGCTTTCCTATACAGCTTGTTATGTGTGATTTAAAAAAAAAAATAATTAAAACAAGCACAGTAAGAAAATTGCTAAGCAAAACATCAAGCGGTGTTACAGTTAAGAGTATCAGTTACTTATGGGTAAAAATAGTAGAGGACGATATCAAACAGCAGAAATCCAGGATATTCATAGCTGAGTTTATGCATAAGAGAAAGCAACTACATTAAGGTAAGAAATGCAGAGATAAGGCACCCAAGCTCTCTTACCTCAGCCCTGGAGAGATACCACAAAGGGAGAAAGTGGAAAATCAATGATGTTGCATTTTACCAACAATTTAAATCTCATCTGGGACCATAAAGGCTGATGTCACTCTTGTCCACACTGAGCCGTAATCATTGCATCTGGCCACTGACTTCCCTAATATTTTCTTTTGACCTGATAAGGAATCCGATACCTGACTACAGCTTTTCAGATGTCTTAAAAGTCACTGGGAGGGTGTTAAGATGTGTCAACCTAGAGAGAGAGAGAGAAAGGAGATGGGAGGAAATTATAGGGGAACATTAGAAAGGGAAGGGAGGTATGCATTAAGAAAGGAGGAGTGAAAGATGATGAAAAACCAGAGTGCTATGAGGCAGAGAACAGCAGGTAGAGAAAAGGAGGGGATTTGCACCAGAGATGGGGACAGAGGGACAGATAGGAGGAAGGGCAGAGGGAGATAGCTGGAGGGAGCAGGTTGGCAGCTGTAAGGGGAAGGGTGGTATTTTCTTAAAATACAGACATTTGCATGCATTGGACATGCGTCTCAGCTCTCTAGGTGGATACGCCCCAGTTAAAGAAAAGGAGAATGGGATCCTGGACTGTGATAAAATGCATCCCATCTTTTGGCAACTGAGCATTTGGCAGGATAGGCTCTTTTAAGGAGCATATCATTGTCATCTGAGGCATAGCTGTCTGCCTTCTGCTCAGCTGCTAATAACTAAGGGGAAAAGGGAGATGAATCATGCCTGTAGCCTAGCGGAGTACAGCAGAAGTGAATCCTGGCCCCAGCGTGCATCACTTCCTAATACAGTGCGAGTTTTCTGGATTTTTTTTCTCATTGCACATACATGGGCCCTACACGACCGGGAAGAAAGCTGTTCTTTCCTAATCAAAAGATGCTTTTTCCATCTATCACAAGTGTATTTACTGTATCTGTCTCCTGCTCTGTACTGGGCTGAGGCATGTGTTTTGATATGGAAACGTAGCAGACCTGCCTACTATCTTTTCATTACCTTTTGGTATTTCATACTGCATGATGAGATCAAAGAGGTTAACTGAATTAGGAATCTCCTAACCACAGCTTTTTGGAAACGTGCGACTGTTAGCAATGCACAGTGGGCCTTTCCCTCCATTTGTTCCCCCTCCTTCACATATGTACCCATCACAGCTTCAAACACTGTATCAGATCCGGAGAGACCCATTAGGAAGTGAGCAAACCAGCCAATACAGGCGAACTGAAAAGCTTCTTAAAAGTGAGGAAATGTGCTACAAGGATTTCAGATCCCAAATCAATGGAATCACTTGTGGGTAGGCACGAAAATGAAACCATATGTCATCTCAGAAACAAAATATTTGAGAATTAATTCCATTTTTACTCGCCTGTCAAAGCTTGGCTTCCAAGTTTAGCCTTCTCGCTCTTGCCAGTGATATTATTAGCCCTCTGCCACTGCTCAGGTGCTGCACTGACGGACAGAGCTGTTGAAATAAAGGGATTTCTGGCTGGAAAGGCAAAGTGAATAAAACAGCATGGTGAAAGGGCTGCAGGTGGCTTTTAGAAGTTTTTCAGCAAAATGAACAACAATTTATTTTGGAGCAGCCAAGAGAATTTGGCTGAATTGAAATGCTTTGATTGTCTTACTTAACCCTTTCCAATCCTTTCTCCTTTTTCTTTTTAATGTAAGTGCAATTTTAAAAAATGCTGTTGGAAATGAAAAGTCAAAAATTTTATTATAAGAAAATGCCCATATCACAGAATCACAGAATCACAGAATCGTATAGGTTGGAAAAGACCTTTAAGATCATCGAGTCCAACCATAAACCTAACACAACCGAGACCACCACTATACCGTGTCCCTAAGCACCTCATCCAAACGGCTTTTAAATACCTCCAGGGATGGCGACTCAACCACTTCCCTGGGCAGCCTGTTCCAGTGCTTGATAACCCTTTCAGTGAAGTAAAATTTCGTAATATCCAGCCTAAACCTCCCCTGGCGCAACTTGAGGCCATTTCCTCTTGTCCTATCACTTGTTACATGGGAGAAGAGACCGACCCCCACCTCGCTACAACCTCCTTTCAGGCAGTTGTAGAGAGCCATAAGGTCTCCCCTCAGCCTCCTTTTCTCCAGACTAAACAACCCCAGTTCCCTCAGCCGCTCCTCATAAGACTTGTGCTCCAGACCCTTCACCAGCTTCGTTGCCCTTCTCCGGACATGCTCAAGCACCTCAATGTTGAGACGTTGAGACACTTTGATTTTTTTATATGGACCATATCAACATTTTTAAAGTGATACTTTAATTTCCCTCTTTTGTAACATCTCAAAAACAGTAGAAAACACGAATTGAGCAGATAACTACACAGACACTGTGTTGCACTGCTTTTGGGGTGCTCTGCTGCCAGGGAGCTGTGGGGGCTGGCTCCTTCTCGGGGAGGACAGCATCCAGGCAGGCCCGCAGTGGCCAGGAAGATCTGACGGCCAACTGGGTTGTCAGCTCAGAGGCAGGGTCTGGATTGACATTTAGGGTGTCCCTGGCCAGGCCTAGACCTGGCTGTGATGTGGCAAGGTCATAGCACTCGTGGGGCTGGGGCTGTCACCCTGGCTGAAAGCAGCTCCCAAGGACAGGAGGTCAGCCCTGGTGAGCATTTCCCTGCTCCTCACCACCACCAACCAGACTGTTTCTGAGCTGATTGTGTAGATTTAACATAGGACCTTGTCTTCCTCTAGGTCTTAAAGAAGTTTTTGTCCTGAGGGGCAGGAGATGGTACATCTGGCCAAATGGAGAATTTGGCTGAGGCCAGTCCTGACTAGCATGCTACCATCCTGGGGCCATGGCTGAGCCCTGTATCAATGAGAGCAGTCTCAAGGCTGCTCTGGTACCATGCAAGGGGGGTGGGCCACCTACAGCACCTGTGTGCATGTCTCCACATTGCAGCACCACAGCACCTGGGCACTGTGAGGTAGTTTGGCAAGTCGAGGTAGTTTGGCAGTCAGCTTCCAACTTGTGTTAAAAACATCTCTGATCTACACCAGTATCACAGACTCAGCCTTTAAGGTGAATGCATAAAGAAAGCCATGTACTATGGTGAACTTTCTGACTTCCAAGTGCAGCCACCGGACCGTCACCCAGTGAAAGAAAGAGGATAGCTGCACCTTCCACAAAGACGAGTCCCTTGGGTGGAGATGTTACAACACCATGCATCCTTTATCAGTATTTCTAGACTTGGAAGCTTACTAAAACTCTCTTCTGGGGCACAGAAATCAAGCATGTGTTTTATGGAGCAGGTTTTGATCACTTAGCTATCTGGTCATTTCAATATGCTTGTGAGTAATTAAACTTTATATGGAGCTCATGGGAGTTGCTCTAGATTTCCAGTAAGTCAAGGATCTAAGTGCAGGGATATTTCTTTTTTTCTCAGTAAAAATAGAGACTGTTTCATGGCAAGTTCTTCTAGATCATTGAATGGTTTTGTGAAACTGCTGTCAAACATGGTATTTATTAGGGTTGTGCATAAATACCTAATGTTGTGAACACACTGCATACATATATTAATGTCACATTCAGGTTACAAAACATTTATAACTGTCACCTCTTTCCCCATCTCTCTTTTTGCATGTCTCCAAACACATAATCAGCCCTGCTCCTGGCTGATTGATGAGGTAGGTAGGGTAAAGCCAAATAGCACCCTTCGTCCTCATGTTGCTGTGCAGCCTGCAGACTTCAGAGACCGTGCACAGGGACTTCAGTTTCTGGGTTGGTGGGTATATGGCAGCAACAGTAATCCACCGTTTGGGATGGCAGTTGAAAAATACATGGTATGAAGGAACGCCAGAAGGGTCTGTTGGTGGTGTTGAGGGAGTTGTTTGTTGGTTTTAGGGGATCTTAGATAATCTTGTAGAACATGTAGTGGTATCCTCAGGAATCGGGGCCCTTCTATCCTGTTTACCATGCAAGCATCAGTCCCTTCAGAGACCTCAAGCCACATCTCAAGGCCTCACACCACTCTGTCGGACCCTGGAGCTATAGGCAGAGCGCTGTCTGCAGGACTCTGCTGCATTAGCAGCACTCACTGTTTTCTTCAGCAAAGATTGAGGGGTGCTTTCCGTGAAAAGGTAGCAGGTCCTGTAAGACCACATACAGCTGCAAGATTTTTCATCCTCCTACCCTGTCAGTCAGCATGCGGAGGCTGTTTAAACTGGCCAACTTCCACTAACATGAGGTCATTTCTCAGAAAATCTCCCACAGTTGCACCGGTTTGGCGTAGGATCTTGTAACGATATCAGCAGCAGGAGTGCTAACGCGTGCTGTAGAAAAATGTGCCGCTAACCGGTGCTTCCGCTGCAGCTGCCATCAGGGGAGCCTGTGCAAGGATAGGTCTTTCCTGAAAAAGCGCAAATAGCAGCACAGCTCCTTCGCAGCTCGGGAAGTCAGAGAAGCACATGAGGCCCTGTGGGGGGTGGGAACTGGGTGCTGGGCAGGGAGGCCCTCGACAAAACTGGGAATGAGCTGACTTGAGGAGAAAGCTTTGGATGAACATCTATGGGCTATTCTGTGTCACCAGCATTGCTAGAACAAGGCAGGGGCTCGCTCTGTCCCATGCCGCGTGTGGAAACCCTACCTGCTTGCAGAGCTGTGGCCAAATAATGACTAAGTCCCACTTTTTTTATTTGATGAGACCAGGTAGTGTCACATGCCAAGTTGGATCCTACCAGTTATTTTAGATGAAGGAATGTGTTGCCAGAAGCGGTCAGAGCTAAGTATGGTATGCTGGCTTTGGAAGCAACTTCATGCTGTTTCCTGAAGTCTGACAGGTGAATGACTTCAGATCAAGCACGCCATGGTGAAATCCAGCATGCTGTCTGTCACAACTGCTGGACACCCTGCAATTCTGACCCCCATCATCCTCCCAATCCCATCAAGCATAACCCCTTACAAATGTCACGCTGGAAGCAGTCATCTGTATCCTGCAATCAATCGCATGAAACACCTACGCATGGTCCAGCCTTGGCCACAGTCCCCTGCCTATCAAGTGACATTACTTCAGAAAGGTCTTAGGGTTCACACTCCCCACGAGCGTGGTTAATACAGTGATCCAGCAGCTACCCTACTATTATTTCTTCAGCACGAAAACACTTAAGGGAAAATGTCTCAAAAATAGTAAATCTGACTTTTTCATCTGGCTTGCTGTTCCCAGCCTGGGCAAACACCCAGCTTTCTGAAGTTGTGCTTTCAGTGTCAGCTCACCTCCGTCAGCAGCTGCTGACCAGTGGCTCCCACTGCCTTGCTTAGGGAGCGTTTTGGAGTTTGTTAGAGCTCTTTTGGGCTCCATGTTTGGCTCTGTGTTTCTGGAGATGGGAAGAGTGTGCCCCATTGCCTCTCAGCTGCAAGCTGGGGTATGCTTATCTGGACCTTTGTGCTGCCTCCCTGCCTGGTCTGCCCAGAAGACCCACATTGTCATAAAGAAAATTCAGATAAACCATTATATTTAAATAGTAATTTTGCATCACGGGTTAGCCATGTACAACAGCAATACCATTACTACACATGACTATTTACATACACATATACAGTGACTACACCTCCCCATTTTCCACCAAGGCATCAGTAAACCATGGTAAAAGCCACAGTCCTCTGATTTCAGAAAAAAAGTTATTTCAGTGTTGCTGAAATGGGGATCAGAAAGGAAGGGAGTGATCACAGCACCACTTACTTCACCACATAGCAATAACCGTGCTTGGAAGCAGAAACCAGACATATCCAAATGAAAGAATAGGATTGTCTGTCTAACAGTGGGAGTTAACTAACCACCCGAACAAACCGTTAAGTGCAACATTTTTCTTATCTTCATCTTGTCACATGATGATTGGACCTCTTTCTGGAAGTTAGGTTTTAGCCAAATGTTATGGGATTCAATATAGATGTAATTTGGGGAAGATGTATGGTGTGTGATACACGCACCGAGTAGCCGAGCCAATCTGTGAACTGTCAGTGACGTTTTGTGCAGAGATACCTTGAAAAGTAAATTCAAAGACACTCCACAAAACAGTGTTAGAAAACAGTTGTTTCCCTACGGCTGATCACATTGGCAGAAATATTGAAGATTCCTTGTTAGAGCAACTGCCGAGTCCTGTGACATCTGATGTTAACCAGATAGTTTGCACAGATTGAATGCCGTGTCCCATTTCCCTTCTGCTAGGAAAGACTTTCCCTAAATTTGCCACATGAGGAGAATCTGTTGGGACGCATCTCAGGCTAGACTAGGCTTAATGGGTGCCTAAGGCTTTTTTTCCAAGCACGTATTTGCTGGGGTACATCCAGCTGTGGATGTGCTTTTCTTTTGCTGTGCGTAACATCTGTGCAGTGGGCTTTTGTTTGGCTGGTTGGCGGTTTTCTCCTCCTTCCCACAAGCTGCTTTGGCTGCTCACCCAGCTTTTTACCAAATTGCAAATTTATATTCCTTCTGCTTTCGGCAGGCCCATATGTGGAACTGTCAAAATGTCACTGGCATCAGTTCTGAAAGGTTAGTGCCACATTATAGCCAGCAAGCTTATTAACAGGGAAATGATTGGGTTTTGGAGAGGGGGAGGGAAGGACAAATGGGAATCCATTTTCCAGGCACCTGCTTCTTCTACTAAACATTTCTTCTTGTCACGTATATATTTTCAGAAAGTGGTTGCCATCTGCATAGGAAAAAATTAGCTAGAGATCTCAGGAAAAACGAGGCTGTTCCTTGTGAGATCCCGGCAAGCTGGGAGGGGGAGATGGAGAGGCAATGAGAGCAAGTTGGCCAAATTCGTTTGGGTGTTGAGTGACAGGAGATCCAGTCACTCAACCGACCCAGTGACTAGAGACAGGATCACGCTGCAAAAATGGGGTCTGATGGGAACCCAGTGTCAAACTGGGAGATTGTAGGTCTTGGTTCCAAGATTTCATCTTGGCCCAAGAAATAGCCATGACGTTCAGTTGCTCTCCCCAAGTTTACAGGTGCCTGTATACAGATGAGAGCTACCGTTTTGCTTATTTACATCTCTGTGCTTTTTCAGACTGTATTCAAAATCACCACTGAAAAAAATTCCCATATCCTACTGCAAAGTTTTTATCTGTCTGAGGCATTTTTAAGGCTTCTGGTACCATCACTACAGAGAACCTAGCTCACAATCTTTAATGCATTAATCCTCAAAATGACTCAGTAAAATGAGATTATCCCAGTTTATGAGACCTGAGGCACAGAAAGCCTGACTTTCTTGCCATGCAAGACTGTGAGACAGCAGAGAGTAGTATCTGCATCTTTACAGACTCTCCGCTAGTACCTGGATCACTGAACCATTCTTCTCATGCCTCATTTTTTCCTTTGGCTTTTCCACCTTGTTTTTTTAAAGTGAACCTACTGTCCAGCTGGAAGCACTGGAGCCATCCATGAGAGAGGCAGGAAGAGGAGGAGGAGAAGTGCTCAGACCTTACCAAAAGTTTAAAACTGTGTTGTGCTGTTGCTCTATAAAAAGAGCCAAAGCACGGTGTAGGTACTTGTCCTTTGGGTTTGTATGGAGCTGCTGTTTCACAGGAACCACTGCCTGGCTTTTCGACTGTAGCTCACAGCCAGCGCCAGCTTGACCTAGATTCAGACCAGTGACCCAAAGGTGAAAGCCACCAGAGCCTGTAGCTGAGCCTCTGGGGCACCAATCCTCCTTCACTCCTGATTATTCCCTTTTTGATATGGCAGAAAAGGCCTTCAAGGTGGCCGATAACATACTGCTGGGGGGGTAGTATGTGTCTGACCTTTTCTGGAGGAATGAGCTTGAAAATGAGGCGGAGAAAAAGAAATGAATATTAATAATCAGATTGTCCTGGGGATTCTTCAGCGGCAACGAGGCGCATTGTGCCCTGGAATTAGAGTGAGCAGCACACGCAGGTTGCTCTTTGTTGCTCTCTGAATGCTGCTCGTAGGTGAAATTTAATTTCGCCACTCACAACAAAAAACAAGAAATGGGGATTCTGTAGTGGACACAGCTGGTGAGAGGCCCCTCTCTCACAAGGCAGGAACTTCCCTGCTCCCCCCCATGCTCCTGCCCATCCCTCTGTCTTTCAGCCGATGGCCAACACAGGGGATGTGGGGCCCTGGCACGTGGCAAGGCTGAGCCTCAGGTTGGCCACTTCAGGCAGAGAGTAGGCAGGGGTGGACAGGTGAGGGGAGGAGGTAGGGAGGACATGCCCGCGATGCGGGGATATTGCCTTTACTAATTCCCAGCTTTCCACCTCTCTGTGTGTGCGCTGGGGAACGTGCTCAGGAGGCTGCCTTTGCTCTTTCTCATTCTTGCTGCTTTTGCTGCAGGAGAGGAGGTAGCGCTGTGCAAAACACGAGATCCAAATCTCATACAAGGTTTCTGGGATTGTGATGGACTGTGCAGAGCCCCAGGCGCCAACACACATGACAAGAGCTCGATGTGAAACGTGGATCAACTTGTGGAGGAAATCTCTTGCCCCAGGACTTCTTTCCAAACCCTTTGAGCGCAGCCTCCCAAACCCCCACTGAATCCTCAGTTGTGAGCTCTCCTCCTACGACATGCTGCTCAACACCACATGTAAGAGCCATGCTTAGGTGGTTTTCAGGGAGGTGCATGTCCCTGTTTACTAGATGGTGTCCTGAAGGCACAGAGGTGTCTAACAAAACTGTAGAAAGTCTGATTCTCCAGCTGGGACTGGGGGCCCTGGTGACGTCCCCGGTGAGGTGGGTGTTGCGGTGGGAGTGTGCAGCCCCTCGGGCATGGGTGCCGTGGCACCAGGACCAGGCAGGAGAGGACCCACTTGGCCCCGTCCCTGGCAGCAGGCTGGACTGCCTCCTGCAGGCTCCAGAGGCCCTCCCACAGAATATCTGAGCTCAAAACCCAGGTTTTGAGCAATTAAGCATCCATCCCCCCACCTCCTTCTCGTGCCAAGCAGAATTTTAATGTACTTCCAATTTCTCTTTTTAGCATGCACAAAGAAAAAAGAAAAAAATTAATAATCATCTATAAGAGAAGTTCTTTTCAGACAAATGGAGAAGCATTCAATGCTGATATATGTTTTTCCCCACTTTTAAATGGTATCTATTTAAATGCAGATTTTCTGGTTTCCTATGTGGAGCTTGGAAGAAACGCCTTTCAATTTAAATGTTAATAGAAGAGTAAACTTCAAAATCAAAATTTCTCCATAAGGGAGAGTGTTTTCTGACAGCTTTAAATGTCTTTCTATACTTCCTCCCTCCTTCTCCCCCATCCTCTTTCCTCTCTTCCCAGCCCCCAGCCCAGCCTCACTTGCATTAAACGGTCTTTTTTAAAAACAAGAATACACCTTTCAGAGTTCCTGAATTAAAATGTTTAATGCTGGGATCCGTGGAATAAGTATGTTTGAGCAGAGTGCTGGGGCACTGATAAAGCAGAGATACCATCCCTCCACCTCCAGCCTTTTTCATGCTGGCCATTTATCAAACCTGCTGCTCTGAATGCTTTATGATGGGATTATTCTCAGGCTTGTGCTGCATAATATTGCACCAGTGGTTGGGGCAGGGGCTGAAAGGGAAGAAAAACCTTTAGGATAATGTTTTACTTGCTCCTGAATGTGAGCAAGGCTTTGGTGCTGGGCTGGGATGGGCAGCAGAGGAGGGAAGTCAAATGCAGAGGGAGGAAGGTAAAACAGAGGAGGCATTACCAAGTCTCTTTCTGTATTACCCCTCCTGCTCCTCCCGTGGTCCATTCCTGCATACCTCCAACTTCATTTATCTTCAGCAGGAGCTTAGGGTAAATCTACGTTTTACAAAAGACCCTTAACACTGCCTGATACTGGGGTTTTACATACAATTATGTTTCTTGCTTCCTGTCACGCTCCATTTGTCATCTTTAATGCAAACTTTTCTTTAATTTTCCTCATCAGTCTCTTCCATTCTCCATCTGGTTTTGTCCTCTCTTCTCTCCTCACTGGAAGAAAAAGGGAGGGAAAAAAGTGTTTCTGTTTTTTCTTCTCCTTCTTTCTGGCCCTGCTGACCCCTGGCCACCTATGCAAGAAGTGGTTCAAGAGATACTAACTGAAGATTAAATTTTAATAAACCTACATGTATTTAGTGGACATATAGATACTGCGATGGTGGCTGGCATATAAAAAGCAGAGTGTAACAGGGCAGAGTCTGCTCACTGTGGAAGGAGACTTTTGTAAACTAGGCAATAAAGCCATGACTATACATAATAGGATATAGGGCTTTCTGTATCCAGATTATTTTCACACAACTGTTACTGTACTCTGCACATCATTATTATCTGAATGCCTCTGAAGAAAAAGTAGTGAACTGGCTTCCATGGCACCCCTGGGAGACAGGAGAAAGTCTGATTTTCAGAGGAAAGCTTTGGAGCACCCAACCCTCCCACTGATTTCAGGGAAAGCACAGGCTCGCTGGGCTCTTCACTCTAGATGTTCAGTCCCTTGCAGGTAGGGGTTCTGGAGAGACCGCTTGCCCCCAAGACATCTCTAGGTGCCTGTGACACCCTGGCAGGGCTGCGTGGTGAAGCTTGCCCTGGTGCCCTGCTCTGCATTTCCTCCTGGGCACTGTACCTAGTGGGGGGGATAAATGGAGTAGTTCAGTCTTCAGTGGTGTCAGAGCAGAGCCTCTCTCACCAGCACTGAAAGCACTTTACAACAAAGGGTGTCGCCCTGAAACCCAGAGCCCATCGCAGCTTTCTTCCAGACCATTGGAGAATGCAGGAAAACTTCCATTTAGAAAGCGGGGCTTTCCACCCGGCCTCTCCCACTGCTGCCAGGGCTGGAGGTGCTGGGTGCAGGGAGATGGTGCCTCACATCCTCCAGGAATGATCCCTCTGGCCAGGTTAATGTGGGGCTGAGGGACTGTGTTGTTCTTCTTCAAGATCGTACTTGTGGTGTGGTGGCTCAAAGGAGGGGTCACAAAGTAAGAGGTGACCAGCATAAAGAAGTGTGTACTCCCTGAGTTCTTCAAGGGAACAGGAAGGGAAAAAAATGAAAAAAGCACAGCTCTGATAAAGTCCCAAAGTTCACACTGAAATTGAGTAGAAGCCATTTTATTACATGTGCCTCAAATTCTTCAACACCTGCATAATCCGTGAAAGCTGTGTAACGAAAAGCCTCTTGGCAAGGCTACAACTGGGAAATGTTTGCTTTGTGTGGCCTCACCTAGAAGGAGCAGGAAGGATTAAAGTTATGAATATGAAGAAGGATGGCCAAAAATGCAGGCTCCTCAGACTTTCTTCCCTGTTTCTAGGGAATGAGAGAGGGAGAGGAGGGATGAAAGGGTTGACTGGGCAAATTACAAGTGTACTCTGCTGGGACCGAAGCTTGGAAATGTTCCTAGATGATCATATATTGTAGTTCTAAAAGCCCAGATAGTAAATCTGGAGAGAGAAAGGCTCTTCAAGATCAGTTCTTGAACATCACTGAATAAGTAGAAATTCTCAACTCCAGGTACTTTCTGAGAAAAAAAGATCTCCTCTCCAGAATCAGAGAAGGGGAGGGAATGGCTTGGAGTAGGATAGGGTAGGGTAAGGTAGGGTATGGTAGAGTAGAGTAGAGTGGAATAATGCTTTGTCATAGGCTCAGCTACTCTGGCCCACTACATCAGGGGTTGTAAGGGCAAAGCTTTTGTTTCCTTCCTAGCATGCTGTCACTCAGAGCTGAGTAGCAACTCAACAGATAATAAAGTCCTTTTTCTTCTCTGGCCAAAGTTTCTTTTTCAGCAGAAGGGGAAGTAGGACTTCCCCTACTTCCCCTACTTCCCCTACTGGAGCAAAAGGCTTAACCCTTCTATGGCATGGTATTCATAGCCATCTTTCTCCGAAGACCTAACATAAGTTTTCTGCCTTCTACAGTAGAGCCGCATCTGATGTGTTAAATTTCTGCTGTGCAAATGCCTCCTTTATGCATTGACCTCTCTAATACCCATATCATAAAGTCTCTTGAAGACAAATCCATCTTTTCAGCCTCACGAGACACTTTTTCTTGCCTTTTTCCCCCTGCACTTAGACAACCTTTTTTCCTTCCTTCTCTATTGCCTCCTTAAATCTCTCCCTTATTATCTATGGGTTCTCTTTTGTCTCCTCTCTGCTCTACATGAGCAAAAGGCAAGAGTAAAACCAGGACTTGATATTCAAGCTCCAGATGGTGCTTTCAGCCACTGCAGAATTTCTTAGGCCCCTGTAATTTTCCCAAATACTGGAGGAATTACTTTCAGACAGTAACACACCAGTGTGTGACCTGGTCTGGGACACCCCCTCCCTCTCTGGTGCTTTATGAGAAGGTTCACCAGAGACAAGAAATTGCAGTGTCATGTGGAGTTTGCTGTTTGTCAGCATGAACCTCTGAAGGTGTCAGCCTTTGTAGAAGACAGGACTTCATTCCTCCTCTGATGAACTGCTCACCTGACCCTGAAGTTGTGGGATTTCTTATGAAGGCAGGCAGGCTGAAGTGCCAGCAAGTGCACAGCTGGCACCTTCCTTTTGTGATTGTTTCTGTTTTAAATAACTGTGAGAACACTTAAGAACTCTGACAGAGGAAATCCAGATAGGTGGTCTGTCCTGACAGAATAAATCAGGTGTCAGGATGTCCATTCTACACCCCGCCCTGAGGGACATGTTAACTAGCACAGACCGCAGCCAGCTTGTGAGGCTTCCTCTCAGCATTTCCATGTAGGCGAGTTCATATGTGCTGGCAACCAAACACTTAACACTTCATCACACAACCAACAAGCTCTAGTCAAGAGAAGGTGATGGGATTTTCTGGTTTAGGAGAAGTTATGCATGTATCTTATAAACACCATTGCACCTCTTGTGGTATGAAGGCTCACCTAAATCCTTCAGAGTACCAGTTTCTCTTTTTATGAGGGCCTACTGCTGCTCTTTCTCTCAGCTTTGAGAGGGTTGTGTTTTAGTGTATGTGTTTGTGATATGTGTATTTCCGAGTCACTCTCTGGCGCAGAGTACTTACATATAAATGTAATCCACTGTTACTGTTGTTGAAGTGGGTTGTACTCATTGTGATTGCATTAGAGTAATCTTTAAACTGAAAACTGAGTTGCCACATGATTCAGTAAAAGGCACTCAGAGATTTTACCTGAGTCTCAGGTAGACTAATACATATTTCTTTTCTTATCTCTCCATACCTGAAGTGGAAAGAAAAGATTAAAACCTCACCCTCTACTTGCCAACCTCATCCAAAATACAGTCTTAAGCTGTGCAGAGACAATCGTGAGAGCCAGAAGATGCCACTCAAAATCACCTGTGTTAATACTCACTTGTTCATTGTAGCTGGGAGCTGCTAGGGCTGGCATTCAGTAAAAGACACATCTGTCCAATTTTACATCTTGCCCCCCTTGTAGTTTTGGGGTGAGGTAAGAGAAGGGATGATGTCAGAGAAAGGTACCTCTGTGCTGCTGATCCTTTGTAAGAGAAGTCATTTAAACAAAGCTTAGTGAAAACTGGTAAATTGTGCTCTTGGGCTGTGTGCAGTTCTTGAACAATTTCCAATACATATATTTGTTTGGAAAAAGATGAGAAAGGAGTGATTTAGACTCTTTTCAAGTACAAATGTTTTTAATCCCACACCGGTAAAGACAAATGAGAATGAATCTAGTACAGGAGGGTATAGATCAAAGTAACCTGCAATGAAGGATTATGCTAAAGGGTTATGCTATCCCAGTCTATTTCTGCTCGTGGCGATACTATATTCTGACATTTGGTCCTAGAGGGGCACAGAAATACATCTGTGATTTCCTTTTCAGTTTCCCCTTTTGTTGGGACATCTCAGGAAAGAACGGCGCTATACCCAGAGTGTCTTCTAAGCTGTTCTAGATATTCTGGATACAGACTTCAGGGTCCTTAGTCCCTGATTAGTCTTCTCCCTGAGGGAGAAGAAAGGAGGAGATGTAGGATGGACTATCTGAAACACTATTTGGAGCACTATTGCACTTTCTGATGGTCTGATAACAAGCACTGTAGTTTGATCTGGTAACGAACGCTTGAGAACAAGCAGTTCTGAAAGCAAAAGCAGTGCTGTGTGGTTAAAGGGCTAGCCAGAAAGCCTGATAATACAGATTCAATTATATGCTCCTTCACAACCTTTTCACGTAGCCATGGGCAGGTTGACTATTCTCATCTTGTCTTAGTTTCCCCATCTTTCACAAGAGACTCATATTTTCCTTCCTGTTTGTGTTGTAAGGAAAGGAATCTCTAATATTTTGGAAGTATTATTAAACTCCTCTGTGGAAAGAAAGATGGAGAGATATCAACAGTAAGACCAAACCTTGCTTTAGAAGGATGACTTGCGATTTCAAGGAAGAGGACAGAACATCAGAAGTCAAAAAGGCATATTGAAATTTTCAAGAAGCAACGCTGATTCAGAACATGTTATGTTTGCAGCTGCTGGGGTGTGAAACTTCTTCCACGATGTGACAACCAGCATGAATTACTTTATTGCTCATAACAAATACAGATGGACAGATATCAGGGTGAAATGAAGGGCAGGGGCATTTGCAAACTGACAGAGAACCTTCCACCACATGCTGCTTGGAAATAAACGGATCTTAATCAGCTCTTCTGCCTTTCTTTATCTTCAGAAAACCTTTAGAGTTAATATTCTCCAGTGGAAGACTAAAATGCTTTTAGGAAATGCATGTTGTTTTATGAGAATCTGTCTCTATTTTAAGGAGGTTGTCTAAAATGCTAATGTTTCTCTTTTCATCACGATTCATGAAGCTTGTGGCTTTCAAATTCACCATTTCAGTTTCAGTCATGGGAACTGGATTACTTCATTCCCTGTCCCTTCTCCAATGTTATCAACCAAGAAATTTGTTGTTTCCAGCCTACATGAACATGATGCCTGTATTTCTTGCCTGATGATCCACATTATTTTTGAGTCAGGATTGAGTTCCCTGCCTATTACATGCAGCAGCACCTGTAGCAGTGCTAAGGCATGAGAAGTACTCCCAAGGGGAAGATATTCACACATAGCTTTTAGTCTGTTAATATAAAAAAGAAAACAGGAGGAATAGGGTGTCTCTAAAACATGAGTGGAAAGATAATATTGCACTTTCACCCACAAGTGACGGTGGTATCTATGTAGTAAGTCATTGAAACTACTGGTCATACAGGCAAGACATTGACAATCAACTTCTGTATTATAGGTCTTAAAGAATAAGCAATGTAATACTTTCCTTACTTGCACCATGTAGCTACATTTCTAAAAGTTTGGATTACTAGATGGTGGAGAAGGGGGATTCATAGTACCCTTGCAATCTGTGCACTTTGCCACAGTGTGAGGACTTGGGATGGGTATCCAGGAGAGGATCAGCTGTAGAACCAGGTAAGCAGTGCACATGAGTGAGCTAAGATAAGTTATGCTTGCTGTTGCAGCTCCCATTTGGCTGCAGAAGATTCAACAATGCATTTTGCTGGCATAGTCACTCCTTCAGTTGATTGGGATTGTCACGCCGTGATCCTCAGATGGTGTAGTTACTCAGAGAGGTTTTCGAAGAAAGAAAGAGTGTAGAGAACCATTCATTTCATAGTCTAAAAATAAATAAAAGCAATTTCAGAAAAATAAAAAAAACAAACCCAGGATGTGCTCAAATGTCATAAAGTGGTGTTACATGACAAAGCATGACCCTTTTTACCTTTGCAGGTTGTATTCAGGAAAGGTCTTATCAGTGCCAATCAAACCCAGACAAAACTCCATCAATTTGTACTGATGAGCTTTTGTTTACTTATATGGCATCCCTTACTCCTAAATTAGCAGAAAGAATTTGTATATTGCCTTGAGTACACAATGCAAATCTTTGCTTTTCTGCTGTCCTTTCCATGTCGAGCACCACACCAACAGAACAGTGATCATAAAAGGTACCACTAATAGGGGTTTGAGTCCAGAGAATATAAGCTCCTGTTCCCTGGCCTTCTCCTCACTAAATAGCCTGAAGGTAATGATTCGGTTACATACATTAAGTACTTTCCCACAGAAGAATAACTTTGAATAGACTTGTTCCCAGCACTGACTTCATGTGGGCTCTGACCGGTGAGGAGCACCAGGAAGATGCTGTTGGACAAGCGCAGGCAGTTTATGAGACCAACTTTGCAACCCCCTTTGCCAGCACTGCCATTTGCGAGGGCTGCCCTCGAGGAAGGTTATGGCAGAACAAAAGCCAAGATGGTTTTGAATACAAAAGAAAGTTTATATTTTATTTATTTCAGATAAGCCCTAATGGATGAGCTTGTGAGGAGTACGTTTGCAACTGGCCTAAGCAGTGGCAATCTTAAACTAAGCCCACTGAACTTGCAAAAACTAAGATTTCATAAAGAATTTCAGGTTTGAATTTTTTAACATGTGGTATTAAGTGTCTGTCAGAGGTTAGCTTTCGTTTTTTTTTCAGGAGATAGTGTAAGCCCAGAGTTAAGATGCTGATGGATTTTGCTGTGTTGTTAGAAAGGGAATTTCAGGTTCCATCAGGAAGAGAGGTCAAGGGAAGCAAACCTCAAAACTGGGCCTAGGAATCTTGGTCCTGCTACTTTAACTCTTCTGTTCAATGGCAAAACTCACACTGATTTTAGTGGGGTAAAAACCATTCCTTTGTTTGGTATATAGGATGTGGGGATGCTTGTCATCCATTCTGAAACCTATGAAAACTGGCTCCATCAGCTAGTCATTGGGGTAGGTCTGAGGAGTTACGGACATCTTGCAGCTGAATAAAGCTATTTAAATCAGCTTATTAAAAGCAGATTGTTAGGGTATGCTTCCATTAGGACGAGCAAGTGGTGTTACCCAGAGTCAGCAGTTGCAAGTTAAAATGGAAGGGTTTTGTATGGAAGAGCTGACACAGACAGCTGTGCAGTGCTTCTGAGAGACATGTTGTGCTGTTATTGAAGATGACATAGGAAACAGTAAACATCTTATGTTATCTATCTTTCAAATCGAGCCCAGTCCTTCATGGACTGAAAAGTAGGAAGACACTCTGCCATCAAAGATGCTTACTAACACTTACTGCTTGTTTTAGAAAGCACTCTTGAGAAATTCCCAAGGAACAGAGACTAGCGTTGCCTGTGGGAAGTACAAGTTTCTGCAGGAAATGCATTACTTTTTTCTCCTTGAACATATTCAAATGCTTTGTGTGGAGTTTTTGTTTGGTTTTCTTGGTGGCACAGTCACAAAACTGAAGATAAAAATACAAATTTTAAGATGTGCATCTTCTTAAAAGGGCCATGGTCACTGGTGGGCGGAAGGCCTGGTAATCTTTATGTTGTCAGAGGGACTCCTTGCAGAAACCAGTGACAATCTACAGGAACCGGTTATAGGGAGGGGTTGCGTTCTCCAACTTGATCTTGCATAAGAATTGCTATAATGAACACAGCCCTGAGTAAACTGCCTTCCACTGCATCAAATCATTCTGTCCCAACACACCTATAGACCTTGTGGACACTTAGCATTTTGGATAACGAGTTTTATAAATCTCTGATGATGCTAATTTATCACTGTTCACAAATTTTACTGAATCTGTACTGCTGGTATTGGTGGTCCTTTTGATACACTGTGGGAAAAGGGTAAAAAATATCAGAAACTGAGAAACAGTCAAAGGCCAGCCAAGGAGAAAAGCTGGCACAGAGACTGGTGGATGATTCACAGTTTTCAAATCTTCCTCCCCCTGTCATAAGCATTCTGTTTCTTGAAAGAAAGTGAAATCATTGCTATGCAAAAAGAAAAAAAAAATTGTTTCAAGCAGGAAACAAATGTTTGGAGAGCTGACTTGGCTGGAATTTTCCCTGCACATATACTTTTGACATATCAGTGCTTAAACTTTCTATGCGTGTATGAGAGGGGACAGGGAACAATCAAATGCTAGTGAAGATGCCCCCATCTGTTCCATTACTTGAGGGTGTAAAGATGCTCTTTAGCTCTCATAGTCCTTGCTATTTCGGTTGCCAGGTGGTCTCCCTGCCCAGATTTCACATCAAAAACAGCTGTGAAGATTTTTCTCCCAGCACATGCAGGAGGAGGGATCCCAGTAGTCCCATCCTTTTTGCAGAAGACAAATATGCAATATAGCCAGGTCTTAATTTAAGGGTTCCTTCTATTAGGTCTTGGGGATTTTTTTCCTTTATTTATGAAATAAATACAGGTCAACCCCATGCACCCATATCAGATGTAGTACTCAGTCTCCACTTGCAGAGCACAAAATGCTTCACTCCAGCCCCCTGCCCTCCTCCCACTCTCAGTGCTCCCTGGAGCACTCAAAAACATCCTCACCAAAAATCACCTGACAAGGTCACCATCTAGACACCAGAGAGGGCAATAAAGTGTCCTATGCCCCAGCCATGTATCTGCAGTGCATTTATTATCTCTGCCACCAGAATATCTGCGTGCCTCACCATCCTGCGGGTACCGAGTTTCACGCTCACCACCGCTGGACAGCAAGGCACTACGGCCCAACTTACACATGGGAAGCTGTGGCCCAGAGGGGTCAGTGACTTGCCCAAGATCACACAGGGGGCCAGGACTGAGGTGAATCCCCCATCATGTCTGCACTGGAGCAAAGCGTAGAGACTGCTTTGCATATCAGTTTGAGCAGGTATATCCAGTGGAGTAATGGATGGAGATGAGGAGGCAGGATTTAAACAGACATTGTACTAGTACCCAGAGACTAGAGCTATTAGGCATAGCGTTGCACTGAGGCCATTTTACAACTTCTAATTCCTGAGCAAATTGTCACAAGTCACTTGGGTGTATCTGCACTGAGCTTCATTGTGTGGTGACATGGTCACCTGTTCTCTCTCCCCAGCCCAAACTAGTATCTTAATTTATGGATTGTCCTCCCTCTGAACCATCCTTACTCAAATCATCCTGTGCCAATACACACTGAAGACCTTGCAGATCAGTAGCATTTTGGATTAAGACTGTTGTGAACCTCTGATGATGCTAATTTATCACTGTTCACATGCATGTTGTTTTTCTGTATTCCCAACTGCAGATCTGCGCAGGATGACAGCTGGCTTCATGGGCATGGCTGTGGCCATCATCCTCTTTGGATGGATTATCGGGGTGCTGGGGTGCTGTTGGGATCGAGGCCTTATGCAGTATGTGGCAGGGCTTCTCTTCCTCATGGGAGGTAAGCATGTTGGTGTTTGAAGAAATGTGTTTTCCTTGTTGTTTTCATGATCCCTCTTTCCACATGTCCCCCCTTTTCTAAGTCACTGAAAACATGTTTTCAGAGTTGTTTTAGGTGATCTGGACTTGGTTTCATTCCGAGCTCCTTCTGGTGTACGTCAAGGATAACCCAACCATAGTTACATGTTACTTCTATCACAGAACAGTGTCCATAAGTCACAGGACTTGAAATGGACTTCTGAGTTGTTTAGCCCAGTGCTCTATTGTTGCAAGTAACACTGTCACCCTTAAACTTAATAAGCTTAATAAACTTAGTAATAAAAATCTGAAGATTATGCAGATGTTATTCCCACCACTATCCTATTTCATAGTGGGACGCTTTACTTTGATAACTAGAAACTGTGCTCAAAGTTTTAACCTATATTTATTCCTCATCAGTTGTTCTTGAGTCAAATGTAACCTTTAGTTTATGTGTCTCTTTCCTTTCTCTGATGTACCTATGAAGAGCAATGGTATCCTCTCTTTTCCTTGCCCCACTCTACATATGCTATTTCTTGTAGACTTTTCTCTGTAAGACCAGTTATCAATCCAGCAGTCCTTTCTGCCGTCTGTTCTTGTTCATACTTGCCTTTCTCAAGTACGGATGAGAAGGACCATTCCCAAACAAGATCTCATCAATGCCTTGTATAAGTGACATGATGGTTCCCTTTCTCTGCTGGAAATCCCTTGCCTGAAGTATCTTGTGGTTGTATTTGCCTTTTTCGTGCTGCGTCATGCTGGAGACCCACAGTCATCCTTCAGCTGGATAATAGATCCAGGCCTTTTTCCTCCTTTGTAATTTCCTACTGATGATCTTCCAATTTACAGCAGAGGTTCTGTTTATTACTCCCCAGATACATGCCCTGGCACTCTGTGCTTTTGAGCTTCTTCCCATTTCTACTACATCAGCCCTCAAGGTCATCCAACGTTTCCCATGTAATGTTCCAGCTTTTCTTACTACAGATGCCACCCAACTTTCTGTCATCAGCAGGTTTCATGGCACACAGTTACTTGAAATGAAGGGTGTGAGAGTCAAGTCCCAAACACAGTGCTGGGTGAATGTGTCAAAGTGAACAGCACTACTTCTGTTCTCTCTTCTTTTCTCTGCTGGTGGTTTTTGTTTGGCTGGGGTTTTGCCCCCCAGGCAGATCATCACTTCAGTGCATTTGGTCGCCTGTTCATTTGTACTGTGGTGTGACACAGGAAGTGTGTGAAATACAGGAAAGCTTCTGTAGTCCCAGAAGAGGAGTTAAGTGCTCGAGTTAACAAGTATTTATGTTCCATTGCTGTTGGTGCTGGTGACTTAGACATTAGCTCTCTCGGTGCCCACAAACACATTTGAAGTCTGCTAGTCTTCACACTGGTCTACGTGTGGATGCCTGTAAATGGTTTGTTGTGGGTGTCAATACTTTATGGGCAATGGGTCTGCCAAACTAGTTTGGTATTTCTTATGTAATTAAAAGCTTAGTTTACACAGGGGGCTATTTTGCTCTAATAAGCTCAGATATCTCTGTGGTATTTAACTTACTACAGCACAACATTCAGATTAAAACATTAGGACTATACTAAATAAATACAGAAAACTTAAATTTATTAGAAACTAGCTAAGTTTTGTTTACTAATTGGAAATTATCACTATATATGGGAGAGTTTCTAGTGCAGCTGCAGAGATTACTTATTGGCTTAATGTTATTTGTTTGTCAGTGATTTGAAAGATGGCTGATAAAAGTTTTCAGGTGAAACAAGACTCGGTGTAACCAGGCATAATGGGATGGGTCACTCATAGCTTACAAAGCCATCTTTTGGTATGCTCAAACAATACGCGTTTCAGTGGAAACAGATCCAAGGCCATGCAACTAGGAACAAAAAGTGTCAGTCATCCTTGCAGAACGAGAGGCTGCCTTTCAAAAAGCAGCGGCTCTGAAAAGGTCTCTGGGATCATGGTTGCTGGGATCATCCAGCTGCACAGGAGCTCTCAGTGCAATGCAGCTGCTAAATGTGCCAGTTTTGATGGCAATATGCAATAAGAGCACGAGGTGGGGTTATCTCTGGGCAAAGCAAAACTATTTCTGGACATCCTAATCTCGTGTCTGTACTAAAGAAGGATGTGGAAAGACTGGGAGAGGTTTGCAGAAGACCTACAAGAATGACTCAAGGTCTGAAAAACAAGAAAAACACAGCGTGCCACAAAAAGCCAATTGCTTGAAACTGTTTAACAAAAGGTTTATAATTGACTTGAACACAGTGTGGAAGTACCTGTGCAAGAAGCCATCTGATAGTAGCATGCTCTTTGACTGCATAGACAAAATAATAACAAGATCTAGCAGCTGGAATCTGAAACTAATTGAAATGAGAGGCACCAGATTATTTTATCTGCCAAATTCTGTCAAGATGTGTGATATTTTTAATAAAGATGTGTTGAGAGATCAAACTTATTTTCTGCTCCAGCGTAGACACAGGGATCAGGGTTACAAAAGGTTACTCTCTTTCTTGTTTTGCACAAGTCAGTGGCAACTGCTATACGTTTCCTGATTTCTTTTAACAGCAAATGTGCATAAAGTAACATCTACAAACTGAAGCAGTCAGTTAATAAAATACACAACTAGAGCCATCTAATCTAAAAGTCAGTAGCTATCAATGTTTTCAGACTGTGTCATATGTTACATAGTCATTCCTTCTACAGCCAATGAATCTTTTAATTTGAACTTTTTTATTGCTGGACGGTGTTTGAATACAAAGCTATTCCTTCTGTCATGACATAAATGCTGTCTACTTATCATCCTATTGGTCCTCAAAATGCACGGAGACCCAGTGCCTCTCAGTTTTGCCTAACTTTTTCTCTGCTCCAATAGTGGGAAAAATGCTTTGGGAGGCTGATGACATCTGACCTCATTATGGATGAGAGGAGACTGTTAAATTGGTAGCTATATAATCAGTCTGAAATCTAACTTTCCCTTCCATTTGCCACGCCGCTTGTCTTGGCTATGTTTGTAGCATTTGCTCTGTTTTAATTTCTAGACAAATAGCTCTTCCGTAATGCTTAAACATTCCTGGCTTACCATATCTATGGGTTTTGTCCCTTATTGCCCATAATTCTTTGAACAGGAAATCTCAATGGAGCACTGAGAATCACTGTGCTATGATAATCTAACAAGACCAGACGTGGTTTCCTTGGACCTCTGGTTCTTTATTATATTTACTGAACAGCCTTCTTGCTAGCCCATGTGGCAGTGCCTAATAAGGACTTGCTTTAGTGTCCTTGATCTAATTTCTCAAGCAAATTGCTGAAATAAGTAATTTGTGAAATGCAGGCCGTTATCTGGTATTAGCTCATCTGGAATCCAGGACATGTAAACTGTGATTTAAAGTGTGTTTTACACTGTTATTCAGCATGTTTTGTAAGAAGTTAAAAATTATTAATAATTCATCTTTTCTGTTTAGTCCAAGTGTATCTGTATCAACAACAATCACAGGTCTCTTATGGCTTCTGAAGTTCTTTTGCATAATTTTCTGTATTTATTGTAGAATTTGTACTTGGATTCCTTATCTTGAATGATAGCATTTGCCTGACCACAGTAGGATTTTTTTTCAGTCCCTCATTTTGTACAGAGCCAGATGGATACTGCAAATTATGTTTAGTATTTTTGACCTCATTTTGCATGATGGTACTATTGCATAGCATCCTGTACCCAAGTCACACTGCCTGTTGTAGTTTCATTTCAGTATTGTCAGTATGATTTTATCCTGTAAGGTGGGAGAGTTTCTCTTTTTGAGAGTTTTGCTATTTGGAATTGTGCTCTTAAGTTTCATTAAGACTAGTTCATTTTATACATCTTATTTGAGACTGTTTAATTCTACTACAGAATTGGTTCATACTCAAATTATACGTGACTCCACATCCTCTTGCAGCTTCTTGTGTTTTTTCTACATGCAAGTTATTGAAAACCTGTGCACCAGTAAACGCTCCATACTGGGCATGTCGTCCAGTAATTTTGTAATTTTATAATAATTTCTGGAACTTTAGAAGCATCTGTAACGCTACTTCCAAATGTCAGAGTCCTGTGGCAAACTTGAAGCTTTCATGCTCATCAAGTACTTAGTAGTAGTCTAAAAGGAATTCAGTTAAACATCTGAGGAAATACATGTGGGGCATGTGTGGCATGGCAAACCTGTCAATTCATTTGATTGGTGTCTTCACTCCCCCAACAGCAGCTAATATTATTGCCAGGTCAAGGTCAAATTTCAGTTTTACTTCCAGCTCCAAAGAGCCGGGATGCTATGAAACGGCACACTGGCAACTCTACCAAGGCAAGTTCCTGTATCTTCAGGAATCCCTCCTTTCAGTTCTTCATTAAGCTGTTTAAGAATATTTCCTGTATCATGATAAGCAGACAAGCTATATATCCATCTAACTATTGGTTTTTCCACCTGCTCTCCAACACATTCATTCATAGGATTTTCTTGTTTCAGGATCTCAGATTCTGCTAGGTTGATTGTCCTTCCACAACCATGCAAACCCAACCTCACCACACCTTCTGTCATTGTACTTGCTTTATAAAATCAGCTTTTAAAGACCATCTCTGATAGCCTGCTGTTTTCCCAGTTGAGCGCTGATTTCATTTCAGTCAGCTGTTTTGAAACATCATGTGGCTTGCTTTATTTCTAGTTTTGAGGGCAGGGCTGACTTTGTACCTAAATGCTCCAAAACCCTTTTCCTCCTCATCAGTGCCTGCCACGGGGAAAGTGGGGTGGCAGGGCTGCCCCGTGGTGGCACGCTCCAGTGTTTCGGCAGTGGTTGCATTCTCCCCTTCCCTACCTGGTGCACCTCCCTGCTGAACTGCTGTCCCTTGTCCCAGCTGGAAATACAAAATGGCACTTCCAATATCTTGTTCTGGTACTTGCTTCAGCACAAAATTATCCCTGGCCAAATTACATCCCTGTCCAAAGCTACATCACTTGCCTTTGTAAATGTATTAAAAGACCCACAAAGAATGATGTTTTATCATCCTTATCAGAGCTCTGTCCTTCAGCTGCACATTCATCTGTTTTCCTTTTGTAAGTCTGTAATTTGTATTGAGAACACATTTCAGTGAAATAGTTAGGGGTTTTACTGCATGCCTAACAAGGCAGCCCTTCAGGGAGAGACTTCTGCATTGCCTTATTTTGTTCCAAATTTACAGCAAATAAATGCAATAAATCATCTCTGCACTTGTTTACTGTTTTACCTGTTCTCTTCACTCTTATCTGGTCTCTGCCAGTTTTGTCTTGTGACATGCACTTTAGGATAACTTTAGGGGTTTTTCCCCGTTTGCTAACAGTTTCCTTAGAGAAGCATATAATTTTACTAGCCTTGCAAATATTCATTATTCTTTGCAAAGTCAAGTGTGTTTCTTGCTGTAACCTTGCTTTAAGCCAATTATAAATTTTACCATTAATAATTCAGTCTCTAATTAGTCTATTTGGAAATTATTCCAGCTGCTAAATGCCCTTATTCATGTGATTTAGCTTCACCATGCAGATCTGTAATAAAATGATCTGTAGTCTCACATAGCAGCTCATTTCTTGTCTTTGCCTAGTGACATTTTTGCATGAAATACTGGGCTTGGGGCTTTGCTCGGGAGCCTGAAATTCCCTTTTTTACTGGCACGGAAAGGCCTGGAAGTCTTGCTGTACACATACAGCAGTGCTATGGAGTTTTTCCTCTCTGATTTTCTGTGCTAGCATTTGATTTCAGAAATATCAGGGATTTCTTTCATCCTCTCCTCCTCCATTCTCTCCAGTGATGATCTGCCAATCTGGGGCATTCAAGCGCCATTTGCCAGCTCCACTTCTGCCGCTGATTTGGGTTTCTTCTGACCCACCTTAGAGGGCTGCGGAGACATTGCTCTTTGCATACTCGCAGGACTTAGGTCAGGGTTACAAAAGCTTCAAACCTTTTCCCACAGCAGAGGTGAAGAACTATTCTTTCCAATGCTGGCTGCTGCGGCACAGATAAGCAGGCAGGAAAGATGTGTGAGAGGGAAGAAAAAATAAAGTTATGCAGGTGTGCTGGCACAATTTAACGCTTTATTTCAGATACACAAGAAATGATGTTTATTAAAGAAATAAAGAACAACCCACTTACTGAATGTATGAGTGCATTCTGCTTTGGTATTCTAATCTAGGGAGAAACAACCTTTTATAAATCATTTCCAGCCTCCTCCCTTTTCAGAAATATCCCTTCCCTCAGTCCAGGGGTAAGTCAACAACCTGCTTTATTAGCCCCGCAGCCAGAGGATGGACTGCCCATTTACACCGCATCACCTTCTCTTGCCCCAGCTATGCCATGTTTCACGTGGGTCTGTTGCAAGGTGCCGGGGGGACAAGGACGCACTCAGGGGTTTGTGCCAACGTGTGTGCCAGAGCCCAGCAGCTGCCGGAGCGCTACTCGCTGTGTTCAGGAGCTGACGACCAGGCTGATACCGAGGGACGCAAACCCCATCAGAAAGGGGGACTTCAAAACAGGACTTGGGAGCCCGTGCAGCACAGTTGTCAGTACAGATGCGCTGCACGCTTCTGTATCCTCTTTCACTCCCCGCCTCAGCAGAGAGTCTTGTCTTCAAAATCCCCAAGCCTGTGTGCTGTGCTTCCTTCGCCTGCGCTGTGCATATGTTAGTAGATGACAACTGAGGCATCTGTGTATTTGCAGCCATGGATCATTACCAGCTGTTGAGTCATTTGCGTCCCAAATTTAACTCACTGTACTTTGAAAATAGCACATAGCGGTAGAAAATAAGAGTGTTTATCCTACACAACTGTGGTCCTGCCATCTCAAAATAATCATTCTGCTGCTGAATATTTTAAGAAACAAAACCGGAGCAATTTAATACAGCAAGTGTAAGGCAAAGCTCTGTGATTGACATCTCCTAGGCAGTTATGAAGTACCTTCATAGCAGCTGCCAAGAGGAGGCAAAGAGAAAAATAAACAAAAAGAGAAAGTAAAAGACATTCTTTGGAGTTCATCTGGAAATATGGTGGGTCTCACAGGGCACGTAGGATTTCTATTTCTCAGTAAGGATCAAGGTCTCTACCCATTCTTCAGGATGTTTACTTGTGATGACACGATCAGTCATGACACTGAAGATATTTTCTGTGACCATATTTATTTTTTTCTTTTCCACAACATTATTCTTTGAAAAATCCAGTTTCATGTGCTTCTTTCCCAAAAGGAATAGCTTTAGAAAGTTTACATAAAAGCTTTTTTTTCC
The DNA here is from genome assembly GCF_035582795.1 of Mycteria americana. Classification (NCBI taxonomy): domain Eukaryota; kingdom Metazoa; phylum Chordata; class Aves; order Ciconiiformes; family Ciconiidae; genus Mycteria; species Mycteria americana. The sequence goes on from NC_134365.1 coordinate 65,235,467, forward strand.
ATACGGAAAGGCAAGTGCAAATGCACACATATGTGCACAGTTATATGCATACAGAGCTTAAGCAACATCATGTGATCGTTACTAAAACAGAGGTATACAATAAGTGCCTGCAATCTGAGCAGTGAAGCTTGGCATAAATACAGTTTTTGCAAAGGCATAATACCTTTTGCCAGTTTGAAAAGTATTTATAATTCAAAAAATTTGGATCACTGGAAAAAATGAGATGCCAATCATGTTTTAATCCTGTGGGAGATACTAAATTAATAATCATAGAATCATAGAATAGTTTGGGTTGGAAGGGACCTTTAAAGGCCATCTAGTCCAACCCCCCTGCAAGGAGCAGGGACATCTTCAACTAGATCAGGTTGCTCAGAGCCCTGCCCAACCTGACCTTGAATGGTTCCAGGGATGGGGCATCTACCACCTCTCTGGGCAACCTGTTCCAGTGTTTCACCACCCTCATTTTAAAAAATTTCCTCCTTATATCTAGTCTAAATCTACCCTCTTTTAGTTTAAAACCATTACCCCTTGTCTTATCACACTAGGCCTTACTAAAAAGTCCGTCCTCATCTTTCCTATAAGCCTCCTTTAATTATTGAAAGGCCACAGTAAGGTCTCTCCAGAGCCTTCTGTTCTCCAGGCTGAGCAACCCCAACTCTCTCAGCCTTTCCTCATAGGAGAGGTGTTCCAGCCCTCTGACCATTTCTGTGACCCTCCTCTGGACCCGCTCCAACAGGTCCATGTCTTTCCTGTGCTGAGGGCCCCAGAGCTGGAGGCAGTACTGCAGGGGGGATCTCACCAGCGCGGAGTAGAGGGGCAGAATCCCCTCCCTCGACCTGCTGGATAACTGCAGAGGAACTTTAGAATTCAGCAAAACTCCTTGCAGACCACCATAAGAACTTATTTATGTGGATTGACCTCCAGAGGGAGACAAAGGCTGGTTTGTATCAAGACATGCCATAGATTTGTTACAAAAGTCTTTGAAACAAGCCTCAGAGGAACAAGGTCAGTGCCCCCTCTGCCACGCCTCCCACACCACACACGTACGCTCTTCTTCCTACTTGTGCTTTTGGTCAAATTTTGCATTACGCTCTAAAGTGATTTAAGATCTTGAATTGGAATGAACTGGACTTAATGTACAGCGTTAATAGGTTTTAAATGTTTAAACCTCTCTAAGGCTCTTGATTGTTTAAAACCGTCAAACACAGTACAAGGGTGTTGGGGAAGGCAGAAAAGGAGCTGATGAAGGTCTTTATGGACCTGTGATGAGACAAGCTCGGAGCAGCCATGCAGGCTTTGTGCCTCAGTGCCCATCAGGCAGTAACGTAATGAGGCCGAACACTGCATATTAAGGTAATAAGAGTTATATTTTTTTTTTTAAATGCCCTTTTTCCTCCATTGCAGGATTTGTCAGTCCCTCTTTTCAAATACTTCTCTTCTACACAGTTTTTTACCCTCATAGTCGGGATTGCAAGTCATGATCCCTGGTCCCATTTTTAGGCTATGCTCCTGGGGCCTAAAGAGTGACCCTTCTTTTCTTATGTATTTCAAAACCTAGACACTGATGGATACATGTCCAGATACATATATATATGGGTATAGGTCCACTGGACAGATAGATGTCCAGTCCACATATGCGGATAGGGGTGGAGGTGCTTCTTCGTCCTGACCAACTAACCATTAGTAATCGCCCTTTAGAAATTAGTATCAATTTCCTTTTGAATGTTATCTAATTTCCTATTTTCACTCCAAAAATAAACATTTAGGAAATCATCAACATACATCCCCTTTGCCATCTTTTGGGTTGTTAATATGATGTCAGGGTGGCCTGTTTAGCACTTCCAAGCAAGGAAACAGTTGCTCAGCTGACGGCGTGGCAAGGCTCACCAGACATTATGCTTAAAAGGCAGAGCTGGGGTAGTGTGTTATGTCTTTACTTCTAGTACTTCTCCATGCTTACTGGTGCACTGAGAACACATTTGACATTTATTTATTAATGCTGGCACCCATTTTGAAAACAAAATAGGAGACTCTCTGGAAATATGAAAGATCACCTACTTTCGGGACTCTGGAAATATGAAGGATCACCTACTTTCACTGTACGGGCTTCTGTGTGTCACTGCATACCTGCCACTGAAATGCTCTTTTATAATTTCATGTTGTAATACTCCTCAAGGGGAATCATAACACCCTTCTTTGCATCCCCTACAGCATAAGTTCGAAAGCAGAGTTATGTCCTTCTTCTCACAGAATACTATTTTCATTAGATGCCATTTTTTGCAATACCTCAGGAATTTAGCTGATCCTTTAGGTCAATACCGACAAATCTTGTCCTGAAATGCAGGGACCTACGAGTTAACACCTCTATAAGAGACTGGAGGTGGGGTGGAATATAGAAATGTTTTTTTCAAATCAATAACACAGCTGTACTGCAGGGGATAGTCATTTAGAGGTGGGTGGTTTTTTTTCCTGGAAGGAACAGCACAACAAGAGAATTCATTGTCAACTCCATAGCATTTGATCTCCATGGAAACATTATCAGCTGACTTCAAAGTCAACCTTCAAATGTGTTGCATTTCTTTTCCTGTGGCTCATTTCTGATGCTCCTAGATGTGCACTTGCACGCTGGGGGAGAAATACCAACACAAGCAATTCCAGCAACCTTGTACCTGACCACAGAAGAGCACTGGCATTTAGGAGGAGAGGAAAGGCTTCGTTATGAGGTGCAGAGATCTCATAGTCTGGAGCAAAAGACATGGCAAGTAGTGTATGTGTACCTATAAACATTGGTTTTCAGTCTTAACTCAAATCGGTCTCCCTGAACTTGGCATATAGTAAATTAAGGAGTCAGCTCAGTCTGGCTTTTCAACAAAAAGAACTATTCATACTCCTGTGTGTGTTCATTTTAAGTCAGCTATACTGACTTGCAATTTCTCCATCACCAGGATGGGAGGTACTGGCAGAAGTATCGGTACCTTCTAGAGTTATGAGAACAGAAAACCTAGCATAGTCTATAAGGGCATGCAATCTAGTTTGCTTCTCAATGATGTCAGTAGGTCTTTGGGGGGCTGACAGAGGTGAATTAAAGTAGAAGCAAAGTAGGGGAGACAGATCCGACAGAAATATAGAAGATTTTCCTACCCACAGTCCTGGAAAACAAGTTATGTGTATTTCAAAATTCTGTGGTTTTTCCTTATCCCTTAATAGTGTCACCAGGTCTGTGATCTGTTGCTGGCTTCTGTGTTCCAATGGCAAGAGGCATCAAGGCCAAAGGAAGACAATGAAAACAAAACTGGCATTTTGTTTTCCAATTTATTATTGGGTTGGTTTTTATAAAAAAAAAATGTTTGCTGAGTTGTTTGTGTGCCTGGTATCAAAGAGGAAAGACTGCACATGCAACAGAAGGAAGAGTAATACTGTCATGATTTGCTAGACAGGAAGAATTCTTTATAGAAAGAAAGCGGAGCAAATTTCTGTGTGTGGCAGATGTTGTTAAATGCAGAGGATGAAGCAAGGCTTAGATTCAGCTTCTCGGCTCCTCAGGTTGTCAACTTAGAAAAACAACATTCCCCTTGGACAAATCACTGCTATGCTTACTTGGTCTAATCTGCCTGGACAGAGTCCAGCTGGCCACTGGAAATTCCACAGAAAAAGCAGCTGGACCTGGCAGAAACTAGATGAGTGGGGCCTTCCTCGTTTCTGCCCAACCTGGCTCTTCCAAGGGTTACAGAGTTAAGTCATGCCTATGTACTTGTATGGCCTGCAGAGGTTTCAGAGGTATTTCCTCTGCAACAGGAAAGAAGATTTCAGCATGTGACCCTTTAAGGCAGTACCAAAGGGGTCAGGGTAGTTTGTTGCTTGCAAGCATTCACGTGAATGATGTAAACTTCATAGCGGTGCCTGCATCCAGTGGTCCTTGTTGACAAGACAATTATATCTTATTTTGATTTCTGGCTATTATATCTCGATAACTGTATTACTTAGCACATACAGAAAGGATTTTTCTGTTCCTGGCAGTTCAGCTCAGGGAAATAGTAATAGAGCCCAGAGCCTTTTGCAGCAAAGATCCTCAGCTCACATTCAGTACAAACAACTGAAAGTTGTACAACCAAAGAGTCCTTTTGTCACTTGAAAAAATGAATGGCTAGGCTTCTCTCCAACACCTGAAGGGGAAAATATCCAAATCAGGTAGCCACCACCATCACCCAGAGCTCCCAATGGCTTCTTTAGTAGTGCCTTCAGCAAAGAAAAGGATTAAAAAGGCATGCGAGTAACTCTGTCCTTTCAGCCCTGAAAGTATTGATCAACCAACCTGATCTCTTTCTACGACAACGTGACCCACCTAGTGGATGAGGGAAAGGCTGTGGATGTTGTCTATCCAGACTTCAGCAAAGCCTTTGACACGGTTTCCCACAGCACTCTCCTGGAGAAACTGGCTGCTCACGGCTTGGACGGGTGTACTCTTCGCTGGGTTAAGAACTGGCTGGATGGCCAGGCCCAAAGAGTGGTGGTGAATGGAGTTTACTCCAGTTGGCGGCCAGTCACAAGTGGTGTTCCCCAGGGCTCTGTTTTGGGGCCAGTTCTATTTAATATCTTTATCAATGATCTGGACGAGGGGATCGAGTGCACCCTCAGTAAGTTTGCAGATGACACCAAGTTGTGCGGGAGTGTCGATCTGCTTGAGGGGAGGAAGGCTCTACAGAGGGACATGGACAGGCTGGATTGATGGGCCAAGGTCAATTGTATGGGGTTCAACAAGGCCAAGTGCAAGGTCCTGCACTTGGGCCACAGCAACCCCATGCAACGCTACAGGCTTGGGGAAGAGTGGCTGGAAAAGGACCTGGGGGTGTTGGTTGACAGCTGCCCGAATATGAGTCAGCAGTGTGCCCAGGTGGCCAAGAAAGCCAATGGCATCCTGGCTTGTATCAAAAATAGCGTGGCCAGTAGGACTAGGGAAGTGATCATGCCCCTGTACTGGGCACTGGTGAGGCCGCACCTCGAATACTGTGTTCAGTTTTGGGCCCCCCACTACAAGAGAGACATTGAGGTGCTGGAGCATGTCCAGAGAAGGGCAACGAAGCTGGTGAAGGGTCTGGAGCACAAGTCTGATGAGGAGCGGCTGAGGGAGCTGGGGTTGTTCAGCCTGGAGAAAAGGAGGCTGAGGGGAGACCTTATGGCTCTCTACAACTGCCTCAAAGGAGGTTGTAGCGAGGTGGGGGTCGGTCTCTTCTCCCAGGTAACAAGTGATAGGATGAGAGGAAATGGCCTCAAGTTGAGCCAGGGGAGGTTTAGACTGGATATTGGGAAATTTTTCTTCACTGAAAGGGTTATCAAGCATTGGAACAGGCTGCCCAGGGAAGTGGTTGAGTCGCCATCCCTGGAAGTACTTAAAAGACATTTGGATGAGGTGCTTAGGGACATGGTTTAGTGGTGGTCTTGGTAGCGTTAGGTTTACGGTTGGACTCAATGATCTTAAAGGTCTTTTCCAACCTACATGATTCTGTGATTCTGTGATTCTGTATTCTCTAAGAGTATTTTTAGTGGCATACACTAGGCAACATGGAAGAAGGCTGCACTGAAGTTGTTTGTGCTGTGTCTGTTCTCCAGTCTCACTTGTCTTGAAGAACATCTGTCTGAAGACTTTTCAGCAATTTAAGGTTTCCTACAAAAGAAGGATTCCACAAACCCTCTGAGGCTCCTTCTGAGGTTCCTTCTGAGAGAGGTTCAATTTTTTGACTGGAAGAAAAAGACCTTATGTGGAGAGAGGCGGAATGACCTGTTGCTAAAAGACCAAATGCAATGTGGTGCATGGATTCTCCATGCTATGGGAGATGCCATGTGACAAGGCAAACCCAACCTGACCCCACAAGTTTCTCTTCAGCTTTGACAAACCCTAGGCTGGGAAGCACCTGCCTGAGGTACAGTTTGATACTAAACTTATAAGTCTTGTCATCTGGCAAATCTGAGATGTGATGGAGTCACTCGAGTTTGCTCAGACCTCCAGTGCTCCTTTCAGTTTAATCTTTTAGCTCTGCCTGGGCCATCCTGGGAGGTCCATACTGCAGGGGATGAAGCAAACCTGCCGGCAGCCTCTGTCTGTTGCCGAGCGTGGTGTTTGTCAGCACAGGGATGGGATAATTTAACTAACCTGTGATTAGGTTGGTTCTTCATTTTGACTTTAAGAGACCTTCTGACTTTCTCTCCCTTCTGCTCCCAGTAAAATACTGAATCACATCCCACTACTACAACGGGCACAATTTTTGCTGCCTCCTCTGTTGTGGCTGCAAGTTCATCAGCCATTATGTTTGCTTAATGGCTGTAGTCAAGTCCCTTTATTATTGCTCGGTTATTTTGGGTGGGGCATAGGATCACCATTGCTAAAGTAATCAGAGGGTTATTCAACCCAGGCTTTGCTCAACTCCCCTCTTTCTCCCTATCCCATTTCATCAAGACAACGTGCCTTTAGCTAAGTAGTGTTGCTTTTGCCTTACGTGCCAGCTCATAACTTCAGAGGGTACTTGCTCATAGCTGGTGCTCAACGGCTGTGCTAGTACACAGCATGGGTATCCACTCTTGGCGCAGTCCCATGCACCGTGGGATACGATAGCAGAAATGTCACCATGTGCCAATCTGCAGGGTGCTATAACGTGCAATATATTCTGACTGTCAGTTGTACCAGCACAGCAAACTGGAGATGAGCTCTCAAGTGCTGTAGTATTGTTCCATATACTATACTGATTAATATTGTTCCATATACTATACTGATTTACATCAGCCTAAGGGTGGTACCCATTAAGTATTTACAGTTGTGACAGAGGATACATAGTCCTTTGATGCCATAACATATTACGGCTTGTGCAGTGGCAATTCAACAGACAGGCACCGCTGCTGAAATAACACACAGCAGGTGTACAGCTCTGGTGGGTTACGGATGCCGCTGGTACATTTTGAGGCATGAGGCCAAAGGCCAAATGCAAACCGCATTCTGACAGAGACTATAATGCAATATCATAGCACCGCTATAGACCCCGCAGTTTACTCTGGTTCTTAGTATAAAATAAAAATGTATTAAGTTCCAACCCATGTGGGTTTATGGTCTCACAAGGACACCGCACTGGATCTCCATCACCCAGTCAGACTTCTCTTTCCATCTCGGCTTTTTTTATAAGGGCAATTTTCCAGTAAACCCCTTGCTATTCTGCAACCTATCGGTGATGCTGCAAGCTGCTTCTGCTGGAACAGTACATAATTAAGCAATAATTTATATTCTATGCGTGTATGCACAGAGCAATAAAGTGTTCTCAAGAGCTGCGTGCTGCTGAGGCGTTTAATCCATGCACAGAAGGAGTCTACTGCAAAGCTGCTCCCTCCAAAAGGCTTTTGTCATCACTGTGTTGGGAGAGAATTCGGTTTATTCTTTAATAATTTCATTTGATTGTGATATAATTTAAATAGCTAATGGTACACACTCCACTTTAAGATCAGACCTCATTTTATTTGTTTGTTTGATGTACCTTGAAAATAGTAAAAGCTAGTAGGGCAGAGAGAAAGTAAAGATAATGTTGTTTCACTTGTGAGATTTTTTTCCCCTATAACCCTATAATAAAAAAGTGATGATAATTAAATAAACAGCACTCCTTCCAAAGACATTAGTGGCCACAAATTGCCATCAATGGCAGCTACTAAAAATACTTTAAAAGGCAGAGATTCGCATTTATTTGAGAACTGCTTGGTTTCAGAGGACATCTTAAAATCCATACCTTTGTGTTTCTCTTTTTATCTACTGGTGGTTTTATAAGTAATACTTGACATTTCTATCTCTGCAAAAAACAGAAGGGGAAAAGAATCAGGTTTTCTTAGTTTGTTTACTTTGTACATCTGACAGCACAGTTAGTTCGTGAGTCATTTCTGCCTGGTTTTGGGGAAAGGGAGAAGACAAGCATCGTTCTGTCAGACATGGAAGAAATGTTTCCCAAATAATAAAAAAAATTATTTGTAGAGAGGTGGGTCTCAGTGGTGGGCTTGGTGCCCAGGTCAAGGCTAAGTGCAAGGTCCTGCACTTGGGCCACAGCAACCCCATGCAACGCTGCAGGCTTGGGGAAGAGTGGCTGGAAAGCTGCCTGGCAGAAAAGGACCTGGGGGTGTTGGTCGACAGCCGCCTGAACATGAGCCAGCAGTGTGCCCAGATGGCCAAGAAAGCCAATGGCATCCTGGCTTGTATCAGGAATAGTGTGGCCAGCAGGACTAGGGAAGTGATCGTGCCCCTGTACTTGGCACCTCGAATACTGTGTTCAGTTTTGGGCCCCTCACTACAAGAGAGACATTGAGGTGCTGGAGCGTGTCCAGAGAAGGGCAACGAAGCTGGTGAAGGGTCTGGAGCACAAGTCTGATGAGGAGCGGCTGAGGGAGCTGGGACTGTTTAGCCTGGAGAAAAGGAGGCTGAGGGGAGACCTTATGGCTCTCTACAACTGCCTCAAAGGAGGTTGTAGCGAGGTGGGGGTCGGTCTCTTCTCCCAGGTAACAAGTGATAGGATGAGAGGAAATGGCCTCAAGTTGCGCCAGGGGAGGTTTAGACTGGATATTAGGAAATTTTTCTTCACTGAAAGGGTTATCAAGCATTGGAACAGGCTGCCCAGGGAAGTGGTTGAGTCGCCATCCCTGGAAGTACTTAAAAGACATTTGGATGAGGTGCTTAGGGACATGGTGTAGTGGTGGTCTTGGTAGTGTTAGGTTTACGGTTGGACTCGATGATCTTAAAGGTCTTTCCAACCTATATGATTCTGTGATTCTGTGATTCTGTGATTTTAATGACTGGCTTTTTTGGATTTGGATTCAAATTGATGGTGTCTTCTTAAGGTGAGGACATCCACCAAAGGTATTTTTTCTTTTCTTTCCCTCTTTCCCTGAAGGCATAGTGAGGTGGACTCCTATAAACTGTGTTCTGGTGAGATAAGAAGTTTTTGCTCCTCCAGACATGGCAGAGTGAAGGACTACACAAATGACCCGGTACCTTTCCAAGCCAAGAGAAGTCGTTACCTGAAATTGCCTCCAATGATGGTTTAAAGGAAAGGAGTGCCCATATGGTCAGTTCCTGTGTCGCGGGGCAGGGGACGGCACCAGCCAGCTGAAGGGGTGGACACAGCTACAGTCAGACTCCTCATCCCTAATACTGGGGACAGGGATGTTTAGATGAAGCTCCTGATAGCGGGGTCTGTTTGCACACCAGCACCACGAAGGCTCACCTTCGTTTGCAGCGTATCTAAGAAAGGCAGCAGTTCTTGTCTCACAAAACACCATGGACCCTGTGAAATCCCTCAAGCTCTATTGCTCTGGAAGCCGAGCCTGCAGGCTCTGTAGGCAAAGGATGTGGCTTCTGACAGGGTTCAGGTGGGCACTAGCATGAGGCAAAATTCAAACATATTTGGTATGGATGGTTTGAGCCTGCTTGTGTTTAAATCAGTTCACTCACAAGCAGTTCTGCTCTCCCCTGGAGGTGAGGTTTGAAAACTGCAAATGGAGGAATTGCAGCCCCTCGCACAGCCGGGCTGATCAGAAAGAAAAGAGATGTTTATGGAAAAAAAAAAATTCCTAGCAGCAGAGGCCCACAGGTCTTCTTGATACAACCATGCTTAAGAACAGCTACAGCAAAGGGCTCTGACTCATAATCCACACAGAATACTACCTTTCCCAGCCATCCCTCTCCTGACCACGTCTGCCCCTGCAGCAAGGACAGCAGGACCTGAATCTTATACACATATATAGCAAATAAGTTAATCTCTGTCCTAAACAAACTTCCAGTCTAAATGGAGGAGACATTCAGTTCAATGTTTAATATTCTTCTTCCATACTATAGAAGAAGGAAAAGTGCAAGACAGCCATGAGGTATTTAATAGCTCAGGTGCTCAAACCACTGTTGATTATCAGTCCGTTAGCAGGACAGGCACTGTCAAAACCAGCCTGAGAGGAAGGGTGGCTGTCTGATGAGGAGTCAGGGTGGAGGTTTGACTACATGTCAAACAGCAGTTTCTGTGGCACAGACACGGCTTTACATGAAATTTCATCTCTCACCTGACTGAAGCATTTCGCAGTGACACGTGAATTTCCTTTGTCAAAAACGCCGCTGTTGCCTTGTCTTATTCATTAATGTTTCACTTAGGATGATAACGTGTAAATCCCAGCACAAAGGACTTTGCTTTCTGCTCTCCCCAGCTGCTGAAGGAGATGGTCTTTATCTCCCCTGTCCAGCTCACATACCAGCACATCCCCGGTGAGCTCTTATTACTGCCTGTCATTCCCATTCTGTGTGCCAGTGCCACAGCGCAAGTGCCGAGCCTTGGACGACCAGGTCTGGTCGTCTGCTCAGGCCAGAGTTATGGGAAGTGTTTTTCACAAAGAAAGAAAAGTTCGTATTGCTACAGCTGCCTGGGGATCTGGGGCATTAGTGCACATGTAGGGGGGCACCTCACTGATGGCAAGAGCCTACCAGGAAAGTAAATAAGGGTTCAGTTTATTTTCTGGGGAGAGAAAGAATCTCAGGGCTGGGGATACTCATGACTTACTGCAATCCTGCTGCCTCTGAAGCGCCATGTCCATCGTGCAGGCAGTGTCATGGGCAGGAGCAACAGCCTCCCTCCTCCTGCCATCCCAGCTCTGTGTCTTACCTGGACTAGGAGAGGCTGCATTTCCAAGAGTAAGCTCAGTCTCTGCATCCCTTCCAACCATGACTCTTTCACTACGATGACCAAAAATTGTGCAATTTGCAAGGATGATCCTTTGTGTTGTGATTGCCAATTCATGAGGAAAAGCTACCAAACAGTCCTGAGGTAGTAACCATAGTCAGTTTTCATCAGTAACCCTCCTGGTGAGAGGCTAGATTAACTACAAGTGGGAACTTCCTTGCTCGGCTGAATACAAACAACACATAGGACTCGTATAATGGCCATAAAGATTCCTCCAGGTGGTATAAAATGGCATTTTTTGTGCCTGTAATGAATAGCACTAGGGAGGCTGATAAACCTGTGCAGTACAAGACATCCTGCAGAAGCACCCCAGTGACTGGCTGAGGACCATGCTATGCATCCTCTAACGTTGTGCACGGCGGTCATTATCTATCATCGCGGGATAAGCACATTCTCCAGTGAAGGGGCAGGACAGGGGCAGCCTTTTCTTAAAGAAGTCTCATGCTCATGAATTGCTTTATTCTCTATTGTTGTTACTCATTCTTCTTTATTGTTCATTTGTTATGGGGCAGAATACCCCCAGCAAGGTGGAGTGCCAATATATTGGGCACTGTTCGAATACAAAGAGTAAGCAATGCTCCTTACATTGAAGAGCTTATAATCAAAATAGGCAAGACAAAGCATGAAAGCACAGGGAGTATTTGAAATCCAAAGTTATTTCCTTTCCTTTTGTACTTAGCAAATGCAGCTTCAGTCTGGCCGCACAGATTTTCCCACCCACCTCTCTTAACAATCTTACATTTCAAGAGAGCTGAAATTATCATGTTCTTGCTAGCAAAGAGAGGCCTTTCATGTCATTTTCTAACCACAGCCATTTGAAATGAACCACAGAGCTTGGTTCAGAGCACAGTGGCTCTGATGGATCCTTTTTTTCCCGATACCACAATGTACTAGTCATGTTGACATGTCACACAGGGAACAACCATGTTCTTGCCAGACACCTTCATGTTACTGACTAACCTAAGTGACATGGTAAAACATGGAAAGAGGTGTGTGGTTGCTAATCAACCAACCTGATTTTTGAGTAAGGGATTCTGGGAGGGAGACCTCCCCGTTTATCCCGCTCTGTGCTTCGAAGCAGCGTAGGGCATCTCTGAAGACAGCTCCAGAGCCTGGGGTCTCACAAGGCTTTTGCACTTGACCAGAAGTCAAGGGCACTAAGTCCACTAAGTCCACTTGCACTAAGTCCAGAGCACTGACTATAGACTGATTGGGTGCTGGTGAGAGGCAAGAAGGTCATTTTCATTTAAATAGGCATAGTACCTACCGCAGCAGCTCACTGGTCCTGACTGTACCCTGTGGCACTATCATAATATGAGTACTTATGAATAACCTGGGCCATCTGGCAGCTATATATGGCATTAGGGGAGGCACCCAGAGTTCCCACATTCCCTGACCTGTACAACAGAGAATACCTACAAGTGGCACTCCAAAACACATTGGAGAAAAGACAGTCCAAATAGACAAACCAATGATCAGAACAGGGAACAGAGAGAGGGCCGTGACGGTGGTCTCACTGCAGGTCCGTGATAGAGATTTGCCTGCAGATTCTAGACCTGTGTGATGTTCCCACTAAGTAAAAGAGGTGGGTATGGTAGAAAGTCCACACATTTCTGGTGGTGTACATATGCTCCTACAAATGCCCCCAGTTTCTGAGACTAGTTGCAGGTGAATTCACCACATAATCTTACCTGTGTCTGCGTAGTGGGGAATGTAAAATCCATTTCTTCAATACAACTGCAACTAAAAAAAGCAAAGCAGCAGAGAAACAACAGGAAAAGTGTTGTAGAAGAGAAGCAGGAGGAGGCAGGAAGGATTAAAAGGAGGCAAGGACACCAGAGGAAAGGAGCTTGACACTAAAACCAGGCTGGCTGTGACTGCTTTAGAGGATCATGCTATCTTAGGGATGGGACCAGGAGGAGTAGGAGATTCCTTGCCAGCAGCTGCTAGTGAACAGATGCAGGACACGCTGCACACGTAGCACATGTAGCATGCTACTGATGTGTGCATGAACAGTGGGACAACACACGGGGCTGACCATGCGTGTTACTATAGCATGTGTCCTGTAGGTTGCCTTCTGTGCCCAGGGCTCTCCAAGGCAACTCAGAGAGGCCCACATAGGGAGGAACTGGAGAGGAAAAATAAACTACCAACTTTATGTTGACTTTAGTTGTTATCTCTTGAGACAGGCGCGTAGTGTCTGTAGCTATCTATTATTCCATGTGTGGGTGGCAACTATGACATTTCAGGAGCTCAGAGTTTAGCTTTGATGAAGCTGGAGGCCAAAGATCAAAATTAGACTCATCTGGGTGGGCTAAGGTTCAGCCTCATCTGATATGTGTGTCTTTCCATAACACTTACCACCTGACAGAGTTATGAAGCCTGTCCTCGCAGTGCTCTCAGGAAGAAATGAAATATTGCTGCAGAGATGGAAAACAAGAACAGGATATTTTGAAGATTTCCCCACTACTGCAGAGGGCATCTAGATTGGGACTGGAGTCATGCAGAGGGTAGAACCTGAATTTTGTGAGGGATTTTAAGATTTTGATGGTGGTATTTAAAAGGGGAGTGTATAATGAAAGATTTTAGATTTTGATATAAGAAAAGTCTGAAAAAATCTCCCAAGTCATTTCAAATGTACGTTTCAACAGAGCCAGAATATGTCAAGTATTTTGTAATATTTTCTTCTATAAAATCCATCACTGAAGAATTGAAATTAAACAAAAAATGCAAACTTTTTTTCCCCTCAAAAAAAATACTGAAATGTGATGATTCATTCTGTATTTGTCTAAAGCAAAATTCCAGAAAAATCAATGGTTTCGTGAAGCATTCTGGTTCCCAAGGGAGTGCTCATATTGAAAAAACTGTTCCTGTTGAAGTCTCTCCATACAGCTCTGTTCAGCATCAGTTCAATATTCAAGGCTCTGGTGGCACTCAGTTCTTTCCCTGTGGAGCCACTAGACTAAGCCACTTTCTATCCAAACATCTTCCCTTAGGTATTTCCTTACTGCTTGCACCAGCTCTTCTCAGGCGACTTGGAAAGTGGTATGTCTATCACTCTTCTAACTTCTCTTTGTTTTTTTCCTCCCTCCTTCTCCCCTTCCCACTCTCCTCCAGGAACCTTCTGCATCATTTCACTGTGCACGTGCGTGGCTGGAATCAACTTTGAGCTCTCCCGCTATCCCCGCTACCTGTACGGACTTCCCGACGACATCAGCCATGGCTATGGCTGGTCCATGTTCTGTGCGTGGGGGGGCCTGGGCCTCACTCTTATCTCTGGCTTCTTCTGCACTCTGGCCCCTTCTGTCCAACCTGTCCCCAGGACCAACTGCCCCAAATCTAGACCTGAGAATGGGACAGTGTGCTAAGACAAACAGCAAACACACACACACATTCATATATATATATATGTCTATGTATACCTATACATGCATATATATGTATATATAATTATATATATATATATAATATCTCAAACTAATGCCAGTGCCAAGGTAGAGCTGAGTCCAACACGGCACTCACATGTCCACCGGACTCTGTGTTGCTTCGTTCTTTCTCACAGCGATGGGAAAGCTTTTCTCTCACATGGCTCTTCCATCCAACTCTTAACTTCAGCATCATACCTTAGAGGTTGAATGAACATCCAGTTGCACCTACCTACTGCCATTTGGGAAGGGGAACAGGGGGTCCGTGTGGGGGATCTGGAACCAGAATCTGTACAGGACATGGAGGGTGGGATGGGGGGGGACAAAAAACCTGTCCATTGCTGACAGAAGGGAAAATGCAAACAGCAAGCAAAGGAACAAATCAAGCATTTGAGCCACCTCTACAATGTACCTCCTCAAGGCCATTATCAGAAACCCACCCACTTTCTTTTTCTTTCTTAAAACAAAATGACAGAAGCCTGCCCTGTCATTGGTTTTGGGGTTTTTTGGGTTTTTTTTGCTTAAAACACAGAAAACAAAATGGACAGAATGTGTGGGGAAAAGCAGAAAAGCGTTTTCTCTTTGCCTGCCAAACTTTAGAGAGAAGCAAACAAGTGAAAATAATAATAATAATAAACAGATATAACAAAATAAAAACAGAAAACAACAAAAAAACTCCATGAGGACATCTCAGCGGACTTTCCAACAATGCGGTTTTAATCTTCCAGCTGCCTTACATCCAGGCTTACAACTGAGGCTGAACTGCTAACGTAAATGCAGCAGAAGGCCTTTTGAAAATGCTGTGATACATGTGTGTATAAATTTTTCTTCCCTCTTCTTTTATTTATTTTTTTTTTAAGAAAAAGAAAAATTTAAAACATTGCAATGTGATTGTCCACTAAACCATCCATGCTGTGTTTGTGGCCCAAGACTGAGGCACCGCCACTGCAGAAGCGTGAGGAAAGCCGTCAGGTCTGAGACAGCATGTCTCCTCTGGTGAATTTCAGGATGTTTTTTTGTTTTCACGGAGCATCTGAGAGTTCAGGATGGTGGATCCAAGTGAAGACCGACCAGGGAGAAGGGAGGTGGGGGGAGCCCTGGCAGTTGTTCTTCCCAGGTATTTGCTGGAGTGGGATTTCATTGAGTTTCCATTTCAGACGTTTAAGACAACTGGGCAAAAGCCATTGCCGAGGAGAAAAGGGGAGCTAATTTTTGTAAGGGAGAAGTAAGAGACGCCTCTTGTTGTGTTCATGTATGCCAAATAAGACCTTCCCACATCTTGTCTTTGGAAACTGCCCCGGTTCACTGGACATCTCCACTCTCCATCTGGGAGAACTGTGTACAGATGGAAGCGGAAAGGTCAGATGCAGAGAACAGAGATCCATTTCCCATGAGCTCAAGTGTTGTATGATATAATTGCGAATCCACAAATGGGACTCTCTCTCTCTCTCTTTTTTTGTCTTTCTCTTTTTCCTGCTCCTCCTCTTCCCGTTGTCCCCTTTTTCCTTCAGTCTGCTCTTCCCATCGTTCAGGTCATAGGTCCCAGAAGAACTAAAGGGACAGCGAAGTCTGGAGAGGCGGGTGAATGCCATTAGGGGAAGCAAAGCATTTTGGCTGAGGGCAGCGGGTCCTTGCAGGATAACAGTGGCTGAGGGGAAGGTGGGGCCAAGGGCCAAGGGTGCAACCAAACGGAGTCTGAAGAGGCGATGACCGAATGGCCATATGCAGGAGTGAGGGTACCACTGACAAACACACAGGCAAAGGGAGACAGGGCAAAGAAAAAAGGCCTCCCCAAAACCAACCCAACCCAACATGCTCTTAATTCAGGGATAGTACCAGCAATCCTTTCTTACATGATAGCTGCATGCCATCAGTCCTCATTAGTCAACAAAAATCATCCTCTGCATCTACAAAAACTTACCAGGAGAAGGAGGCAACCTGTTGAAACTGTGCCTACTCCACAGAAATTTCCAGGTCATGCCTTTTACACAGGTGGCAAGAAACAGTATTTTGCTCGGTTAAAAAAATCCAACCAACAAAGAATTCTTATGCAATACAATTGCATAGCCAGCCATTCCCCTTGCAGCCCTGCTTCCCCTCCTCGTTACACCTTGTGTGATGATGTTGCTTTATTAACAGTGCCCAAAGAAATGAAGTTTCTGGAGGGCATTTTGGAGTAGGGTAGATTTGAGTTTCTTTCATTCTTGCTCAACTACCTGGCTTTTGCTTTCTCCGGTCTACAAATTCCCCAAACATGCCAATGCCAGCTGCCAAGCCAGTGTGTTGCCACTGAAGTGTCATCCCTGGCAACTGAAGTTTTGTCATTTCATTCTCCATTAGATCTGACTGGAGAAAGTATTTATTTATTCATGTTGAAAATGCCTCTTGAAGAAACTTCCTTTTTAAGTACATTGGTTTATTTCTTTTTTCTGGCAAGGTTTTCAAATAGAGTGGTTTTGAAAAGCTTTGAAACCATTTGACTGTGCAAGTGCCTACTAGGTAAGGAGGCTGATGAATTACTACTGGAGTGAAGAAGGAAATCAAAAATAAAAACAGCTCTTGGAAAGCTAAATGAAAACTGAAAGCAGAAAATCAATAACTGAAAGCCAAAAGAGACCTATAAAAAAATTTGTGAAATTTTTCAAAATATGAACAATTTTGAGAAAAAACAACTTCTTATTAAGAGATTAATGCTTTAGAAAGATGGTAATTGTTTCATTAAAACAGCTTTGAACACAAACTTTCTTCCTCCTCTGCAGTGCTGAGTGCGATAGGGAAGGTGTTTCATGTGGATACAGATACCTGGAGTGACTCAGGTAAACTAAAGGGCACAGAGGTATCTAGCTGCAATCCACCATCAGGCCCTGCGGCAAGGAAAGCAGTACGAGAGCTCCTGTGACCATGTACGGTCTGGTGTGGCCCGTGACTGGTCACAGGGTGTATTCTTTTACAGATACAGTTTTGAAAGAGGTATAGCAGTAAGATTTAGAGAAATGGAAATAATTTTGCTCTTTCATGGATTCTCAAAGCTTTGCTTTCTTTCTGCAGCTGGCATGAAAATAGTTCTGCCTTGATGAAGTATTCTCTGATGGTGTTGGTTTACACGCTGTATATGAGCCTGTGCGTTTGTCTGTGTGTGGCGATGGTGGCAGAGGGTTATGATTATTTTTCTTTACAACAGAAAAGTGTAAACCCTGGATCTTTAGGCCAGTTCTGTGACTTTTCACTCACTATAGCATAGGCTCTCTAAGGCCTGTGTGGCTGTGAAGCATCTTAAAAACTATGGGAGTAAGTGTCTGAAGCAGCAGATGATCATATAACCTTAATCTCAAACTGGATCCCCAAAGGGACCATTTCTCCAAACACCACTTCTCTCATCTTTGCCTCAAATAAGGGCAAAACCCCCTTGGGATATTGTGCATTTCCCTCCGTGCTACTCGCAGAGCTGGGAGGAGCCCTGCGTGCTTCGATACCCTTGAAGGGGGCTCACAGCCCCACCACGCTTTCTGTTGGCTCAGACTCATCTTTAGAGCAGGGTTGACTCAAAATACATCCAAATCCAAATTTGCAGTGCTTAGTGTCTCCATCTATCCTGAGCCAAAGCACACTCCCATCTAGTCTGAGTTTCTGCATTTTTGGGAGGCTTTGAAATATCTTTCTGAACAGAGATTCTAGCTTTTTGACTAGTGTCTGGTTTTCTAGTTTGAGGCGTAGTTAATTAGAAATCTGTTAGCTGTGATCCCAGCATTAAGGGGCTTGACCCCATCCCTCAGCTCTGCTCTGGCGAAGCGCCTAAGCATGTGCTTTACTTGGAGCATGTGACTAATCCCCTTAACTCTGGTAGACTATTCATATGCTTAAAGTTAAGAATGTGCTTTCCTGGATGATGTTCAGCTTCCTGCAGAGTCCAGCCCCCGCTCTTCTTTTCCTATCCCACCCCTGTAGATAACGTGACACTCTTGTCCTAGCCTGATGCACAAGTGGGTGTTTGGTCTCCCTTTCTGTGAGGCTGGTAACGCGGGGTCCGTAGCTGGCAGGCTCTCTCTCGCACGTGGCCTTTCATGTTGCACCGCTGAGACAACACGTCTCTGTGCTCCAGAGACCACAGAGGAACTTGACTGCAGTGAACACAGACATCATGAAATGCCAGTCCTAGGGAAGCAGGATGAATTGGCTCAACCCACTGCGATCTGCAGGCTGAGGTTTTGTGTATAGTGACTCTCAGTTATTGTACAGTGAAGTTGTCCTGTGACCGTAGCGAGTTAGCTACAGGAGGTTCTGCTGTCCATCACTGCTGGGAGCACTGTATACGTGAGGGGTCTACGTGGCAGGAGTCCATGTGCTCTGTATCTTATGTACTGTATAGGACACCTTCTTCTTCAAGCTAAAGCTGTTTGCGTGTTAAAATTCCTGACTCATATTGACCACCTGTATATATCATCTCTCCCTTCTCCCTCTCTGCAAACACACAACTGATCTTCCCTGATCTAAATAGTAGTCCCTCCAGTTATATTTCTAGTTGGGCTTTTTTCTTCTTTCATTCTACTCCAGGGACAGTCACAACTGGATTGCAAACCACTAGTGACCAGAGCAATTTCTTTGAAATATTGCTTTTGAAAAATTGCCATTACTTTTTAAAATGTTATTCCAGCTGCGGTAACAAATGAAAGGAAAAAAAAAAACCTCAAAGTCCTCTAAACAGAGGATCCTCAGTCTCCCAGGAGAGAATCGTGAGAGTGCAGGTATTCTGCTTTCCTGTAGATGCAAGTCATTTGGGACCACTTTTAGCTACGGCATGTTAGCCGTGCGGTTCATTGGATGATGAATTAAACAACATTGGTGAGGGAGAGGATTGATATGCAGGGGGTATCTCAGATGCCCAAGTGTTCCTGGAAGACTGTGTCTCCATGACTGTCCATTTACCCACCATGCAGTGCCTCCGAATCAGGCTCATCCTTGGAGCCCCACTGATAAGCAGAGCTCAGAAGAAAATCACTGTAATCTGTCCTTAATTCTTGAGTGCCAAGCTAACTGCCAGCAGTGAAATGGAGAGGAAATAATATGTTACCAAGTATAGCTTAAATAAAGACATACATTATTCAGGCTCCTTCTTCTGTGTGTCTCTACATAGGCCTAGAAGGGCTATAGGAGTGCTCAGGCACATTCACACAAACCAACACTGCATTTCCTTGCCCCCAGGTTTTGCACTCCTTCATGGCCCATACTGCTGTGCTCATCCAGCCAGCAAGGGAAGACTCAAGGTGAAAAACTGAGACAGCTCTGAACAATTGCCAGGCACCACTGAGAGACAAAGAGTAAAAAGTGTGCACGAAGCACAAACAGCATGTAAAGATTAGTGACGGATGAATTTCCAAGGTCAGGTACTGAGTTTCAAACAAGCCTAAAGTTTGATTGCAAATTCCAGGCCAGATCCATAAGATCTTGGTCCTGCCAGTCTAAACTGGAAAGCTCATAAAAACAGGGCTTCGCTCAAAACTTATAGCCTCACTGTTTCCAGTAAGAGCCAGGAATATAATGCAGCTGTTCCATAGTCTGTTGAAGTCCCTAGAAAGCTTCCCCTTGGCTCCAGTGAGTTTTGGATCAGGTGCCTCAGAAAAAATTTTAGTGCTGTCCTGGCTAACACTGAAAATTAAATGCATGCTCACACACAACACCTAATTTTTGGCTTTAGAAAGAAACAGTCATCAGATGTTACCTTTTTTTCTTTCTCCCTGATTTAGGGTTTCCATCCTGTCTGCCCCATTGCCCCCAATAATCACTAATACCCCAATCTTACAGCCGTCTTCAGAGCCATAGATAGAGATTGCAACGCTTTAAAACAAATGACCTACTGCTGGTGCGAGAGGGCTCTGTCAAGCTCCCTGTTGACATCAGTGAAAGAACTGCAGCCTGATACAATGCTGTCGTTTTAACTGCAGTATGCCCTGCCCGTGTCTAGGATTTAACTTGGAGAAAGAGCTTAGATGACTGCCTCAATATAGGCCACAAGAGGGAAATGAAATGCTGGTCACCTCTAGTAAAGCACTCCAGAATCACAGATCAATTGTCCTTCCTTGCTCAGGGAAGACTTGCAATGAAAATAACTGAAGCTTAGATAGGTTATCTCCAGGGGGAGGTGGGGGAATGAAAAAAAGGAAACCAAACAGCAGTTGCTATAGGTCAGAATTGACGGGCATTGGTAAAGTTACGTGAGGATGACCCAGTGTCGCCCGCAGCCTCAGCAGCAGGAATAGTCAGTCCCTTCTAGGGCTGCATTTTTATATTTTTTCCTTCACTGATTAACACTCCTGCAGAGTGGCAGAAGGCGACTTCAAAAGTTTTCTCGTGTAGGGTGTACACACATGGACACCCTCACTCCCCTCCTTCCTTAGACATACACACATGCACACCCCACATGATGTGGGTGCTAGTAACCTGTAAATATGTGTACTATATAGTGAGAAAATACATGGCAAAATGCAGCATAATAGTTTGTTTTCTATTCTTTTATACTTAACTCAGGAGTTGCAATGCAATTCATACGCCATCTGCGTCCATGTTAGGTTGTGCGTGCAGATCGCATGGAAACTATCTGCTGAAAAGACGTGGGGAAGCACAATACAACTGGGACAAAATGGGCATTTGCCACCAAAATATATTTGGATATTTAAGAAAGAGTTGCCAATGTTGTTCAGATCCCAGAGATGCAGGGAAAGGAAGCAGCTGAGACACCAATACGTTTTTCTTTCTGCCTATTTTGCCTTTGGGCAGATACATGCAGCAAAAAGGGAGGCAGTGAACAGCTCAGGGCAGTAACATCCTGAAACACCCCAGCAAGACTCTCCAGAGCTGACCATCAGTGCTCTTCAATACAGGGTTTCTACAGAGCTACTTCTGATCCAGTCAGTCCTGAGCTAGCCATCCTACCTCCGAAAACACAATTGTGTCCACAAGTCCTTACTACCTTCTAGTGCCACAGGCCCTGGTACTAACCACTTGTGTGCAATACATACGGCTGTCACCTTCTGAGTGCGTAAGGCTAAGGGAGAAAACCTGAAGTCCCATCAGAAGGATGGCCTTGGTATTCACAAGATTGGTTCTTGCAACCTGCTGTTGCAAGGTGCTTCTCTAACACAGATGGCCTCAGTCACAAGAGAAAAAATTGCACCATAGCATCTCCAAATCAGAGAAGTTTATGACCCCCTAGTGTAAAAATCCCGCTGTGCCGAGAGGCAACACCATGGCAGGACACCACCTGAGTCTTATTTCTGTCCTCTGCAGAGGGCTTCTGCGGGCTGTCGGCAGCACGAAGACCGCGGCTAATGCTGCTTGGCACAGCAGGGAGCTTCACATCCCCGTGGCTCTGAGCCCTACCTGTGGCAGCAGAGCACAGGAATATCTCTGTAAAGGCAATTCCTTCAAGTGGCCTTGTTATTTTGCCAGCTGGTCAGAAATACCCAAACAGTAACAGTGATTCTGCGGTAGATGAGATAGAGTCAAGTCTTCAAAAAGCTGCATGACCTGCGGGTTTTGCCCCAGTTTCCAAGTGATGTAGACACCAAGGAGCATGAATCAGATACGGCTCAGTCTCCTGGGGCCAGCTACACAAAAAAGCCTCAGCATCCAGTTCCTCCTTAGATGGTGAATAGGAGTAAAACACTAAATGCCTTTGGTGCCTACATATTTTTTAAAAAAACATATACGCTCCTAATTTGCTTAAGCTCTTGTGACATTTTATCTCAAGGGTAGTTTTCATGTGACTGTAGAGCATAAGGCTGTATTTTTTTATGAAGGGTTATTCATTAACAATATAGATCATAAGAAAAAGGTTCGAGTAACCAGAACAATAAAATGAAAGTGCAGCCTTAGACTATTCAGTTAGAGTGTACTGAATTATTTATAACTCCTGGGCACCAACAACAATCATAGACATCTAATTTAAACTGTTACTATTTTTACTCGGCAATTTCCATCACTTAGAGTGTTTGCATTCATGTATTTGTTGTTTGATCTTTTGCAGGACAAAATTTCCCCTACTTACACAGAAAAGCATATTTGAGGACTTTTGCGGATATTTTTCTGCAGTATCTTAAATTATTTTAAAGTATTTTGAGGCCTAGTATGACAGACGTTACAACTTTCAAAGCTGTAAACTGTACCTAAAATGGGCTTGAACTTTCAGTTCTTTCTCAAGTAAAATTCGCTTTGATTACAGGTCATTGGAATCAATGGGAAATTTGCTTCATTAACAACTGTAAGACTGGGTCCTATTTATGTGTATGTGTGATGAGGGGACTTAGGTACGGGGGCTGTACTTATATGCCAGCCCACTTAAGGATCTTTTGCATAGACACAGGAACAGTCACTGCTAAGTCACTGCAACTTTATACCAATCTCTTTTTGTAAAAAACAACCATTATACTTGTGTGTGGCTGGAATAATGCAGTGGTAAATCTAGCCCATAGTCTGACACACATATACATGTATATATGTATATATATGTATATATATTTGTAAATTTATGAAAAATGTCCATAGCTTCATGATTGCCTGAAATAACCTGAGGTTGATGTACAGAATTTCAGGCAAAGGACTGTTTCTTTTTCACAATCCTCACGTATCCCAGATTTAAATCAAAACAAATTAAAAAGTGCTATTTCCCAGGAAGGTCCTCATTCCGCCATTGCGCCAGTCGAGGAGGGGTACCACACTAAAGTCAGCGGCATGCACATCCACACACGTATATCCAGTCATAGGACTGGGTCTCAAGGGCTTTTTTAAGGAAAAGAAATGGACTGAAAAAGCCACAGCAGAATTTCTGTTCCACATTAGCGCTCTCAATAGACTCACTTATCCTTTATTAAGAGGCCCTTTGTACAGATGCTGTTCTGCACTAGGTGTACGTTTGTGAGGAGCACCTTTGTGGATGAAGTCAAGCTACCCAAAGGCCTGGATTTTCTCACCTGCATTCGTCCCCACTAACCTTAGGCACTTAATTGAGATCTTTATGTCAATGGGGCTCATGTCCCTTGCTTTCTTGTATAGTTAATGAAGAGAGGCAGTCGCTTCTAGATGGTGAACCTGTAAAACTGACAACTAAGTCAGCTTTAGGAGCTCCCTCGCACTCCATAGAGTGACCACTCACCTATCTTGGGTGGTCCCAAGATCTTAGAAGGTCTTAAATCCTGGTGAGATGAATCAGGGACCTAGTGCAGAAGAACATCCATATGGAGATCAGCCATGGCCCTGTGCTTCAGGTGCATGGCCTGGCTCACCATGCAAAATGCAGATGTTAATTGTGGAAGACTGTTGGAGCAAAAGGAGATGTTCACAGCAGCCTTCCCCTCCCAAACTGCAACATGACTGGAAAGGACAAGGCTTTCCCCAACCCCTGGAAATTGCATTTGAGGTGAGTGCCTCATGGTGGTTTCCAGCCACAGACTACTGGGTGGTCCCAGTGCTGGAGGTCAGAGGTCTTTGGTCTGAACTCTTCACCTTTCTCTGCCAGTCCTGGGCATTGCTGAAGCAGTTCAAAGAGCGAATTTACATCCTAAAACTTTGAATAGCTAAGCTGTTCAAAGGTTACTTTCTTGCTCCATCCCCAAGCTGGCCTGAAAAAAAGTCATCTAGCTGGTAGTGACAATCAAAAAATTATCCTCCAAGGTACAATTTGGGTAGTTTCATTTTTTTTTTCAATGTTAATAACTGCTTTACAAACAGCTTACATGGAGATTAAAGAGATTGCAATTTCATCCCTTATTGTTGGGATTATAGTTGTCCTCAGAAAAACTAAACTGCGGACTCAACAAGAGAATGAACTGTGACTGTATTATTCAGAAAGCTGCTCTGACAAGGCTGAACATACATCTCCATCTCATGGTGAGAGTCTCTCAGAGCCAAAATTTGCAATCGCATATTGATAGCAATTCTGTTTGGAAGGACCAGCAATTTAATCCAGTATAAGAACTTTGGAGCTCTTGTATATTCCCATATTTTACCCGAATAAAACAAACACAGTCAGAGGAGTGGGAGAATTAAACTGATTTCTGAACACTCCAGTGAACTTAGCCAGTGAACTTTGGATGTTGTGCCAACGTATGGTAACTACTATTTGTTGCTGCAGCTAAATTTAAGTCAGTGACTTGACAATCTTCACCCATCTCTCAGGACCACTTTATTTTTGAAAATACTTTTAAGATTATGGCAAAAGGGACTTCAGCTGGTCTGCAGGGATGTGTAAAGTAAAGATTCAATACTGTGTACCAGTACTTACAGAAAGACTTTAGCTAGAAAGTGGAAGATGAAACTGAGTTCCAGGGATCAAAAGTTACTTTTCAGCATGGTACCTCCTTGACCAAGCTGTACTGTTTCATCCTGACATTCCTCTCCTGTTCTCCCTTTCCCTTTTTTGAGGAGCCAGATATGTATCTCTCTCTCTCTCCCCCCCCTTTTCCTCCTTCTGTGTGAGAATATAGAGATGCTTCCTGTAAAGACGTTTTTCTCTAAATCCCATTCCATACTGACTCTTGCATATGTGACTGTTTTGTTATTTGAGATGTCTGTGAAAAAGAAATAAAAGCTTTAAGAGTGAACTCTGGAAACGAGGAGGAGCTTGAGAATAAATCAAATTGAAGGATACAGCACCCTTTTCTGCAAGACTTTTCAGAATGTTCCTAAATTCTCATCACGGCCCTCTCTCCCTCCCTCTCTGTGAGAGGAACGGGAACAGTCCTGGGATGTGGGACTCTCAAAGGTTGCTCTTTTAGCTGTCAAATCACTGTGTCCCACAAGGGTTTTGCAGACTTTTCCGAGTTTTACTGTCAAAGGAAACCTCCTTTTAAAAGATGATAAAGTCAGTGTGCAACACCACATGGGAGGAGGCTCTAAAGGGTGACTCTGTCCCGGTTTATTTTTCTTGCCCATTCTTTACAACAGCCCTGCGTGTCCAGCCACACACACTCTCCTCCCTGCTAGGCTGACTTTGCCAGGGGTGTAGCTGCCACGAGGGGCCTGCCTGGCCCCTCTTCCCCACGCTGCACTTGGATTATCTTCTTGGATAATTTTCCACTTTCTCATAAAAAAACCTGTCTCACCTCCTAGTGAAAGCCATAACCACTCCTGTGACCCTGCAGCAGGGAGCGGACGCACAGCCTCCCACGGGACAGCAGCGACGCCTGGCACGGGGGCGATCCTAAGGTGTAGGCAGAAGGACGGGTGCAGCTCGCACGGCCATCTCACACCAGAGAGCTAAAGCCTCACCTTGCCTTGCGAGCTCCCACCGTGCTGCTCATGACCCACTCGGCCAGTTCAGAGCTGTGGGGCCTGACTCCGCGCGGGCTCACGCTTGTGCCATCACACACTCCTATAGCAAATATGTGCAAGCATGGAGAAACACACGCCTGTGTGAAGGCACTAGTGTTTTGCACAAGGGCCAGTGCGAAATCGGACTCACTGGACTCCCCTCCATCCACAGTAGATGCATCTCATGCATATATTTGCTCTTTAGGGTTTCTTCTGCCACAAGTAATATTCGCCCTAGCCATGAGCTACCACACTGGCCAAAAGTTTTTGGAGGGTTCCCCTTCCTTGACTCCCTCATTGGTCCTTGTTTCCTTAAGGAAAAGTATCTTTTTGCTCAAAAGAAATGAAGCAACTCCCATAACCATCCCTTGGTGATGACAAAAGTCGCAATCACCACTGTCTCTAACTGACAGTTTGGGAGGCTTAGGATAATAATTCACTTAAATGCCTGCGAACTGAAGTACGTCAGCACTTTTCTAGGACATTCCCAAGTAAAATCGTATGACTGGTACAAGACATTTGTCATGCAGATGCATCCTGGCCAGATGTTTATGTTTCCTCTAAGTGCAGTACACCCATATCAAAGCTGGATTAGAAAAGATCTAGAATGCCACAATACTCAGGCATATTCAGAGAAATGCATTGATACGTTGCATTTCTCTGGCATATTTTCTCTTCAGAAAATTTTACAAGTATGAGTCACACCAGACCTGTCTGAGGCAGGTGGTATTATAGCCATTTTAGAGACAGGAAGCCAAAAGCCTGGGAAAAGACCTGATGTTTAGTGGTTTGATGCCCCCTCACAACTTCCACTAGCTGCAGGTGGAGCCTTCTGTTTTCAGCACTTTTGAAAATCCAGACCGTAGCTGGTTTATCCAAATCTGCAGAGACTGTAAATGCGAAAGCCAGGATTAGGACACTCAGGATCCTGACTTCATCAGAGCACTGCTACAAAGCTTTGATCCCATAAAGCACGTAAGCACTTGCCTAATTTCAAGCATGAATGTCCCATTAATGATGCTATTGCCATGCTTAAAGCTAGGCACATGCCTAATTGCTTTGCTAGATTGGGAATTACATTAAAATATATTAAAGTCGGCATATTTTGAAAATCCAAAAATGTGTCATTTCTGATTATGTTTTGGGCATTGTCAAGGATATTTCAACTGTGTATGCAGCCGCTCAACCAAGTGCAGCACTTTTTAGTCAATCCGCTCAGAGTTTAATAAGTTTTGGGTAGTAACATCCAGTTGTCAGAAGTAATCGAGGGTGGCATGTCCTGCGAGGTTTGCACTTCTGTGCTGCTGGCAAGAGGCAAAGTGGCTCCTGTGGCCATCGGTGCTAACAATACATCAACAACAACTGACTATTGCATTAGGCTGTTCTGGTAAGGCCTGAACGTGGTGGCTAATTTCACAAGTAATGCGACATCTTATCAAGTGTATTGTGCGTTCCATTTCTTCCTGTAATCTGTTGCAGAAGAGGTGAACAGAAGTTGTTTAAACGTGAAACAAACCCAAACGTCTTGTTCCGTTACTCCAAGGTGCTAATCTGCAGACACACAAGTGTTTGTGTACGTGCATCAGTGTTTGCAGGACCATGGTCCTGAAGGATCATTTTAGTGGCAAGGTTGAGATCAGGGAACTAACAGGGGAATGAACAAACCCCTGTAACTTTGAAAGACAAAAGTCGCAGAAAGCATCACAGGACTTTGCCAAAAAACTGGCTACATCTTACAATTGTCCTTTTGTTTTGATTTTGTTTGGTTCTGGTTTTATCCAGATTGACACAGAATACTGTATTTCCATCAATTAAAATCTTGTCTGGTAACTAACTAAACAACTTGTTCATGGAAAATTAAAAAATAAATAAGTAAACTGTCAATTGTGGAATGTAAACTGATTAAACAAATAAAAAAAATCATGTTGTGTGTTTTAAGCGGCTGTGTCTGCTTGTGTCAGGAGCGGGGCTGGACACCTCTCACCGCCTCCATCCCTAGCTGAAGGACACAGGACAAAGAGCAGAACTGGAAGGTGGGTGCCCTCGGAGCTACAGGGTATTGGAAATGGTCTTTAAAAACCACTAATAGTAATGATTAGATGGCTTCTGATCAGAAATGCTGTATAAAACATTACAAACACAACCAGTATCTCAGCCTGACTATTCATGAGGAGGTTCTTCTGCCTGTCATAGAAGGGATTGATTCCTGCTCAAGCTTTGGGAACTGCATATGCTCTAACACCATTAATCCCTTTTGAAGCCACTTAACGTGTAGAAGTCTGTGATTTGATTGAAATGTATAGAGACATCACAGTAGTTTAGCCCCCACCTTCACCCCGTAAATAAACGAACAAAACCAAATATGAAATACAGTCTTTTGGGTTTTCAGTGCTCAGCTGTAAAGGCTTCGGGAAACCTGGCAGGCACAACACTGCACTGATATTAGTGCTTCCTCATTGCACTTGTGTCCTCAGGCCAACAATAACGAATCAGACATACATTTTCTATACAGCTTTGAGTGTGCAACTAGAGTTGGCTGCAGGTGTCCCAGCTTGAACACCCAAAGATCAAGGTATTCATAACAAATGTAAAGGTATAAAAACTACCCCAAATGTATGACAAGACATTTGGAGGAATGGACAAAAGTGCTTTCAACTGTCCTAGCAGAGGCAAAGCAAATGAGTGGATCAAACAGAAAAATACAACTTTTAAATTTTTTAATCAGTAAGTTTTAAATTAATTAACCTAGAACTGAATTATTACAAAAAATGCAGGCAAGATGTTTTTAAAATGTGATTATTTTGTCAAGTATGGTATTAAATATTGAAGTTATCTGCATTGGCTGTTTTTACCTAATTTAGCACTTATACCTATCGAGACCTGACAGTCAAGTATAAGGAGGCACCTAAAATGTCCTGCCAGGTGACACATTTTTCTAGCTGATAGTTCTTCCCGAGCTGAATGTTTTTGAGCAACAGACTTCAGGTTGTAGCGACAAAAAACAATCTCCTACAGTTCTCAGGATGGAGTCCATGCCCCCAAAGAGGTGCTGTCTAAAATACCAAGTAAGGAACCAAATGAAGGGTCTGAATGGAGGAGCATAAAAGGAAATTCTCCATCAAAAACCTCATCCGTACTAGCAGAAATTCCTTGACCTCTTCCCTGTCACTAATGGCTGAGGAAGTGAGAAATCTTGGTGATATACTAAACTCGGAACTCGGAGCATGTGCCTATTTTTGTCACAATTCAACTGAAATCGCCTGCATTACCAGTGCTTATGACCTGCCTGCTCCTGCCAATAAAGTGTGTGGGGCGAAGCAGAGAGCAGGAGGGGGAAAGAGCTGGCTGGGGGGTGCAGAAGCTGGCAAACCCCCAAGGCAAATGAAGGGAGCAAAGGCTGTACAGTGGCGTGTCTGGCACCATGTGGGATTAAAACCCTTTTGATTAAAAGTCTCCTCTTCTTGCCTACTTCTGCCCACGCCACCAGGCACAGCCGCCCACCCAGCCATCCGCATCTGCTTAGTGAAACTTCTCTGGTTAGCAGCAAACGCTGGTGGTAGGGGCTGCTCGGGTCTTTGCTCTCTGCCATCAGCAGAGGCGACGTGATTCATCGGTGCTAAAAATGGAAGTCTGCAGAGCTCGCTTTGTGGCAAGGGAGAAAGCAGGTGCCCTTTCTCGTGGCAGCAATGGCAGGGAAAGCCTCGGAGCGTGGCCACGGGGGTAGAGGGCTCAGCTGCTCAGCGCTTGCATGGGGAAGGGGGACGAAGAATGTGAACTGAAGGAGCCGGCTGCTCCTTGAAGGCTGAGCTAGAGATGTGACCGTGGAAAGGCCTGCGCTGCGGAAAGCAAGTGGCCTGACTTCGGGAAAGATTTGTGCATAAAACGCCAGGTTTGCGTTAGCCACGTGAGGGCTGAATTTTAACCCCGCAGTGCACTGTGGCTCCCTGCAGTGCCCAGGCCGCCCAGCCCTGCTGCTGCAGGCTCGACGGTGCTTTGCAGGCTGCTGCTCGCTTCTCGGGGTCCTGCTCTGTGGCACGAGGGGAGACGCTGGGCAGTGCCGTGGCACCGCGCAGGAGCCTGCAATGCAGCTAGACAAAGCAGACAGCGAGCAAGAGAAGGGAAGACTCATTAAATGTAGTTCACCACAGAGGAAACGGAGAACAGAGGGATCTGAATAACTAACTGGACATCACACAAGCCTTGTGGCTTGCTGTGCCCTTGTTAGGCTGTCTCAGTCGGGAAGGCAAAGGCTGAGGCTGCCTCACACGGGCTCTGCCTCCCCACCGCGCCGGGCGCCCACGCTCGGCAGCTGGCAGCTGGGAAGCGTAGCAGGAGCTCATCTCTCGTGGTCCAACTCCTGCTTCGAATTAGTGCCATCGCCTTCAAAGATACCTCCGTCTATTCAAGACTCCACCTGGTCGTGAAGGGAAGCAACTACTGACGAAGGAAAGTAGTGAATATTTTAAGAACTGGGTTTAGGAGAGAGAAATCTACCCATCGGCTTCCCCTGCAACACAGTGGTGCCTCAGCAGGTCAAGCGGAGGGATGGGGGCAACAACTCCAGTTCTTCAGATCAGTGAAATCCCTTGCTCTGCCCCTGAGCAGCACCCCAAAGCACAGCTCTCCCTTTGCTTTGGGGTATCTGCTAACACTTTGTGCTCACGCAGGAGCGAGGACCCTCTCACTGAAATGCAACTGCTCTGTTTCAGAGGCAGGATAATCTCACGGTGACCTTTCTTGTCAGGAGCACACGATAACTGCAGCAGAGTGGGGCTGCATGGGGTGAGGACGCTGGTAATGAAATGCTTTCATAGCTCGACACTCATTATTCCATTACATTATTGGGCTGTTCCCCAGGGGCCCTCTAAAGAGTCATGGCTGAGCTCTTTTCCTGCAGAGACCAAAACCAGACCACCTAACAAGCTACATTTACTAAAATTTTTGCTCCCTCCTTGCTCAGAGGGAGTGTGGTCTTGTTCATTTGCATCAGGCAGGAGTGGAAGAACTACGCCAGCTCAGTTATGAATTTATCAGCCTGCTAACCCGTGTCAAACAAAGCAGTCAGTCCATCCCCAGCCGGGAGCAGCAGACACTGCTGCCACCCCACGGCTCACCACGCAGGGCCCATGCTGCCCGGGGTCTCCAGCACGCCTCAGCCACCCTGCGTCTGCTGTTGACTTGTGAAGGTCGACCACTGACCACTTCTTTGTAAGAAACCGCACTTTCCCCTTGATTGCTTATTTCCCTGCTATTTCTTCCCATCCGCAGATAACCCCTTGGTCTTCTCAGTTCTGAAATTCAAAGTGGCCGTCACTGGCGGCGAGGACCTCACCTGGAGCTGGCTGCTCAGAGTGAAGCCTGCGTTGGCCGAGATAGCAAAGCCCTCTGACAGAGGTCAGCTCTTTACCGGGAAATGAGCTGGTGGCCCAAGGGCAGGCGCGGCGGCGTGAGAGCTGTACTGCCAGCAGATACGGCTGGAGAGAGATCACAGAGTCTAAGCTTTGGGCCATCATCTCCCCCCAGTCATGCCCCTTGAGACAACCCTTTCAGCCAAAGGTGGTGGTGGGTATTAGGGGAGCTATTAAGCAGGAGAACTGGAGGCAGTAGGGATCTTGCTTTGGCTTTCGCTAAGTGTTCACAGCAATGCTCAAAATGTATGCCAGGAACTTAAAGGGACAAATAAACCCTGCCATAAGGAGCACGCGATTAGGAAAAGCGGAGGCAGCCAAAGGGTGAGAGAAGGGAAAAAAATGCACAGGCGAAGCCTTCACAGCGACAGTCAGCACTTGGAGTTGGCCACATATGTTTGAAACCACTGCACACAGAAAGCTGCTTAGTACTTCAATGCCTTCAGCTAGCTAAATAAATTTATTTAAATTAAAGTGAGCGCACACATGCATGTACACATGCATACACACACGCACCCTCAACTGCTAGGTAAAACATGAAACAAAATCAAATATCCTTCTTCACAGCAAAGCAGATTTCCTCCTTTTCTGTTGTGTTTTCTTACAAGCTTCCCACAAACCTGTCAGAGAAAAGGAGGCTGAGAGCGAAACAAGTTGCTCTGTGAATTGAACAAAGCCTCGACCTTTCAGCTTCACATTTGGGGTGTCTCTGACAGGCTACAGTTTCTGCTTCATTTAACCTAGCTCGTTCCCTTTGGGAATTCTCTACCCACCATGTTTGCGGCAAGAAACACCATGTGCTGAGGTTTATTAAGAGCTTCCAAACAGAACGGGTGACTGCCGAGTCCCCCCTTCCTTCCCTTCCGTCAGATGGAGATTCATGCATTACCTTGCACTTCTCGTCTCTTCCCAGCTACTGATTTTCACAATTAGAAATCTAAATATTTTTGAGACTTCTAATGCTCCATCAAACTCGTTTGCAAGTAGCCAGTGGATTCGATAGTTGATGGGGACAGATGGGCAGACGTGAAGTGACAGAATCTTCATTTCCTCAGGAAATGAGGCTAAAAATATTATGTTCAGAGTCCAGCTTTTTCCACGAAGATGCACAGTTTCCCGGGAGGCCCAGCCAAGTCCGTGGACGCAGGTGGCAGCAGCAGCTCCGTGTCCTGGGCGACACCTCTGCCCACCGCAGCTGCCATCGCCGCTCCTGCCCAAGGTGCGTCGCGTTGGCTCTTCCTTTCAGCGGGGCGGCTCTGCGGTCGGTGAGACCTTCGCTCTGGGTCTGAGCCCTGAAGAGGAGCCCACCGGCGAGGATGATATGGAAACGTTCCCTGTCAGAGCAGAGATCCACATTGCCTGAGGTAGGATCTGAATGCTCCCAAGCTAAACCTGGCAACTTAAAACACATCTGCAGAGTCAGGAGGATGCCCCGAGGGAAGCTGTGTCTCAGGATGGGGAGTCAGCCACGCTTGCCTCCCACCTCTAGCTGGAACAGCACCATCCCGAACGGCCTCGCAGGAAACCTTGCAGCCCACCTGCCTGCCTTGCTTGGCCCCCCAGTAAGCAGGGATGGAGGCTAACGTCTGCAAGCGCTTATTGTGAGGGCTGCTGAGGTAGTGCTGCTACCAACGCTGGCAGGTGGCATAGTCCCAGTCTGTATAAAACACTCCCAGAGCCACCTTTTGCCATTTCGCCAGTAAAAACAAATTAATTTTCAGCAGCCTTGCGACTTCTCTGCAGAGCTAGATCCCAGTCGCACATTTATTAGTAATGTGCTCATCTATTCTTGAGCACAGCGTGCGCTCCTGTGGCCCGGGGGCTCGCAGGACTCGATAACGGGGGTGCAGGAGGTGGTGCAGCAGGTTCAGTGCCTGGCGCGCGTGGGAGCGGGGAGGAGGCGGAGGGGAGCGGTGCCCGACCCCCCGGCAGTGCCGAGGTGGCTGCCAGCGCTTGGTCCCCAGGCGGTTTTCCCAGCCGGCACTGTGGATGGCTCTTGATTGTCCTGTCAGACCTTTGCTGACAAGTACTTAAATTGAGCGAGTTCATCCCATAAAATTTAAGGAAGAAGAGAGAGGACAGAAGAATGAAAAGCAATGTATTTTTCTTTTAGCACCTCTCTTTTTCTCATTTTCTCCTGAAGTGTCAGCGCCTTAAATAAAAAGCCTTTTACTGCCTCACTGTGCCCGCATCCAGTCACAAATAGCGCACGCTGTTGCAAACAGGCCAAGGTCTCAGCTAGCCAGCTCTGCCCTCAAGGGTGTCACCTCTGTGCAGAGCCCTTCGTTCTCCTTCCTCTCTCATTTCTCCTTTGCTGTCACATTCGCTCCTGCCAGCTCAGAAAACACTCGCCTTTTGCTTGCAGAGATCAGAGGAGGTTGAGGGCAAACCCTATTCCCGAGGTCTGCTGTTTAGCTTCCATCCCACCAAGAGAATTGCCCGGAGGAACCACGTTGCTGATTTCCAGTTTCTCAGTTCATTTCCAAACGTGCGGACCACACCGAGAGCTGGCGAGGTATCGCTCTGTCCCTGCTTCCTCCCGCAGCCCCGAGGAGGGTTGGCTAGAAAGGGATCTCCGACAGATCCTGCTTCCCGGGGAGCCCCCGTTAAGCAGTGTGAGGCTGTTGGAGATCAGAAACTCCTCTCTCAGAAAAAGAAACATCTCTTCTCCTCAGCACCTGCAGACAGAGTAAGGGTACCCCCGCACCAGGCAGGAGGAGGATGAAGCGGGGTCCGGAGTGGGACCTGCAGCCAGGCGGAGCGCTGGGCTGACAGATCACTCCTAACCACATAGCAAATGCTAAACCAGGGGCATTCATTTGGTTTTTGGGTTTTTTTGTTGTTGGGTTTTTTTTTTTAAGTTGATTGCATTTTTGCATCTCCTGACTGAGCCCAGACAGCATCGCAGCAGCACAAGTGCTGGCAGCATGCAACGCAGGACGTGAGTTACGGGGGAGGAGCCGGGCAGAGGGGAAGCTTCGACCTCTTGCTCCGCCTCACACACCAGAAGACTTGCGTCGCTTCTAACGGCGTAGTGGGAGCCCCTGTGGCCTAGGACCCCCCTCGTTTCTCCTGAAACTGGCTGCATACATCATCTGTGATGTCTTCCTCCACAGGAACTTAGTCATAGGCAAGTGTAGCCCAGACAGGAGAGTCACACAACATGAATGGCAAAAGGAGAAGAGATTTACAGGCAGTTATACCAGCAGGGGTGGGATATTATCCTCCAACTTCCCATTTTGTTCTTTCTCTATGGATCCAGGAGAGTTCTGTGTTTTTAAAAACCTTTATTTGTTATCCCTTTGCCCACTTTACTGAAAAATGTAACTGCGTACCTCTAGATTTCCATTATATTTGCAGTAGTAATACTGAATTATTGAGGTAAATGCAAACTTGCATATTAAAACAAGAAGGGATTTCAATCATTTGGAGGAATACAAAGCAGAAAGGGGCTGGGCCAGCACAAAAAGGCGATGACCAGTAACCTCTCCCAAGTCCAAAATAAATCCAGGCACCTATCTCCGCCTTGGCCCGCTCTCACATGGTAATTTGCACATACACACATGCATGTAACATACCATGTATGTAACATACCATCCCCTCATTGATTTAATGGGACCTACTTTACTTCAGGGGGTGGATTTCTTTTTTAGCCATTTGGCTGAGCATACCAAAGAGGTCACAAACTCATCTGTGATACTCAGAAAAAAATCTTCCAGGCCAGAATGAACATTAAGTATAAGAGTAGAGTTGATAAAAATAGTGAAGTTAGATGAGGATATTTTTGATGTACCCAGAGAGGAAGCAGTCATAAATGTTTCCATCAGGTGTGCAGTGTACCCATAAAATGTTCCAAATACATTTTCATGCATTTGCAGCTGAAAAAAGCCCCCTTACGTTTGTCAGCAGTTATTTTACCAGTGAGACAAATGATGATCTGTTGTTGGACTAGACAGTTCAGATCAAAGCTAGGGATGGGAATTGTTTTGATACATGTTCAAGTGGCTCTGTGCAGGTGTAACAGAGCTAAATATAACCTGGCACGGCTGATAGGCAACAACAGCTTGAAAATCTCGCCGTCTGCTCTTCATGAATGCATTTCCATTTACTTCCACGAGCTGAGGATCAGGCCCCAAATCTTTTAAATATGGATGGCTCAGAACTCCTCCGTGGTTTTGCTTTGCTCAGTGCAACGTCAGGAGCTGCTACATGTCAAGAAGAAAGTGATGGCTTCCTAGTCCCATGCAAGACCATTCAGTATGTCACCTGGAAGCATCTGATGTACCCAAGAGATTTTGGATCACTGTCACAGAGTTCAGCTTCACCGTGTCTCCAGCAGCCCCCCTGCGGTCCCTGTGGAGGGACTGGTGTTTGCCATGGGAATCCAGCAATGTTGTCTCTGCTGAGAGGTCTCCCTGCTCATAAGGGGAGGGCTCTGTGACCATTTTGGGTCCTGACTGTGGCATTTTGTGGTAACTGGGTCACGTAAAACGGCCAGACTCAAGAAAAGAACCCTGTAATTGAAATAGGATTTTCTTGAGCTATTTAAACTTTTCTCAGAAAATAATGGGCAAAAATCTATGAGAACAATCGGCTCCAGAATTATCCATCACTCACTGTGAGATTCAAACTTAATTTGATTTCTATTATTGTATGTATTTTTATTGTCCTCTGTTTGCTTAATGAATGTTGCAGTTGTAGTAATAAGATTATTGGTAATATGAAACAGATTTGCAGAATGATGAGAAGATAATTAGATGATACCTTGAGGGTGATTTCTGTTTAAGACACAGTAACTATGTCATGGAGTAAATAAACTTGGTGAGGGAAGATATCAATAGCTATTCACCTAAGATACAATTATTCCGAAATTACCAGGATACACATTTCATTACAGTGAAATACCTGGTGACTGATGCTTGGTCCAGGCTCTCCCATCCACTTGTGAGGCTGTGGGACAAAGCCTTGCCCGGGGTGTGAGTGGGCAAGCAGCTGTGGTTCCCCACAGCCCAGGATGCGGTGGTGGAGGTGGGACTCACCACCCACACCTGAGATGACCCAACGTATTTACGGGACTCCCGTAAATACATTGGGTTGTGAACGGTGAGAGTTTTGACAAGTCCAAGTGATCAAACTGTGCCTGGCTTTCAAGAGCTCTGCCTTACGTCTTGTCCAGCTCTCATCACCCATGTGTAATGGCAACAAAAGCCTGACAGCACAGAGGTGACAGGGATGCTTGCCTGTCAAAGCCATAGTCTTAAGACCATATCTTCCTTTCTAAATCGATGCTTGGTGACATTTCAGGATCAGCATTAGTGCAAGGAACCTGCTACTGCTGCTTGGATCTGCAACGCTGGCTTGGGACAAAGCAGCAGTCTAGCCAGGAACCTGCAGATCCTGCAGCTGCCCACCTCTCCTGGACAAAACAGACTCATTGCCCCCTTCCTCCCTCCTTTCTTGGATTTGGAGATGATCACGTAACTAATGGTGTGCTGGAGGTGACGATCTCCCGCGAATACACGGCTGGTCGTGTCCCATCGTTTTCTTAAAGTGGTAACTTTAAGAAAGATGGCAACTAGCATACACATTTTAAAGATGGCAACTAGCATACACACACACAAGCAGATACACAGCTCTCCAGCTTGTCCTCCGTCATCCAAGTAAACCATCTAAATTGCCTGCGTATTCAGTATATATGGTGAGTTTTGCCAGCTTCCCCAGTGCCTCTAATGGTCTGTGGAATATTTTCCTGGCTCTTTGCTTAGATTTTTCAGTCCCTGAAGGACCTTCACACATCCATTTTGACCCTAACTAATGAAAGTTTCTACATAATTTTTAAGAGTAATTCTGCTAATAACGTTATTTATTTCCTCCATGGTCTCACTCTCAGCTATATCTCTGGCAATCACAGACTGTCTTTTGTCCAAAGCAGGCAGAGATATTTGGTCAGTTGTTTTTCTAAGTCAGATCATTAAACACAAAATCTAGTTATAAGCTGCACCTACTGCATTTACACGCAGGTATCTGGGAGTGGGTCTGGGGCCCCAAAATGCCTGCCAGCTGTGCATTTAACTGCAAACTAATTCCCAAGGGGAAATGGCTTGACCAGACCATCGCAGCGAGTGCGGCATGGTCAATTTCAGCAAACGCTGTTCTCTGTGAATTAAAGCCAAAATCTCTTTTATTTACTAGAACACACCAACATCACGTTTTATTGGCATCTGTGGCACAAAAGTCATTGTTTCGCAGCTTTGAGCATAGCTTTGCAGCACCACTAATAGTGTCCTTGGAGAAATAAGTGCATAACTTAACTGTGAACCGTTAGAATAGAGTCCCCTAATCAACCCCTTCAGTTTCTCAGACTCTGTATTAACATCGACATTGCACATCCATTAAACATCACCACGCAGCAGTGCTCCAGGTGGTTGCTGCAAGCAGCGAGATTAGGGGCAAATGTCTCTGTTACTGACATTCCCAATGTATCTTTACACATTTTCCTTGTCTATGTGGGCAAACCCTCCTCTGTCATCTCACCCATGATCTACTCATTCGACTTTTTATGTTAATGATGTCATTTATTCATACATTATTTGCTTTATCTAGAATTTTCTGTTTTGTTTGCTTAGCTTTGTCCTAGCAGTTCTGGCACTAGAAGATACCATGCTTTGTCCCTACAAAAAGGAATGTGACAGTACCTGTTCTAACATCCTCCGGCCAATGACCCTGTTAAGATCCCCTTTTTGCCTCTGATTTAAGGGTAACTTTCCTAAAGACAAGAATTGCAGGGAGGAGATGGTAGCATGAGGCTAAGGGAGGGAGACTCTTCCATGTCTGCTCTGTGTTCAGTTGAGATCTTTCCCGGGTCACCATTACCAATTATGCCTTTTCCAATATATTTCCCATTTGCTTTCCATTTTTTTTCACATACTGCTTTGTGCTTAACAAGCTTATCACTGTCCATTCTGTTTTCCATCTTTACTTTCTTCTATGTGTGACTCTCCTACAAGCATCTTCTAAAAGTAGTTCTGGCAACACATTTGCTTCTGTATAACAGTTAAAAAATAAATGTCCTATTTACTTCCAGTCAGACCATTTCATCTTTGGCTGCTGCATTGTGCATTTTTGCTATAGAATTTTCATCTAAGCAAGTGGTGCTGTCCTTGTTTTCTTTACCTGTATGTTCCTTCTCTTGGTATTCACATGTTTTTGTAAAGCGATGTGATCCCTAGTACTCCTTTCCTTGCATCTTTCATCATATAGTGGACATTATTCCAACTTATGTTACCTGCTACAGTGTGTATAAATCCATAAACTGTTTTACATGTTTGACGTCTTGAGTGTCCTCTTTTCTATGACTTGGGGTTCTCCACGTACCCGTAACATCAGAGCCCTGTCCATCCTCTGCAAGATTCACTCTTAACCAAGTGATTTCTGTCTCTTGGCAAAGCTTATCTTCTCTGTTAATTCTTAATTGTAAATCTCCCGTTAGTGCTTTAAGTGCTTCATTCTTTCACTTGTGGTATTTCCTCCATTTACTTTACTCCAGGTACCTTATGGCATTCAGTACTTAAATTACTTTTCCCATCTGTTCTTAGAAAGGGAAAGCAAGAAAACAAAGCAAGAAAACATGTCATATAAACAGAGTCAATAACGCTGGTGCATTTGGAGAGCACAGCTAATGAGTAGTGGCTAGCAACTGTGGCTCAAACTGCTTTCATGTAATGTAAAATACAAGGCTGTTCTAATCGAGCCTAGTCAAGTCCCAGAGTCTTACACAGCCCTCAACATCATCTTATCATAGATCCCCAAAGCAGCATATTAAGTGAAAAGAATGTCTAAACAGCACGAAAAGCAAAGCCAGCCTTTGAACTAGCACCAGATCACAATGTGGTATGAATTCAAAGAAACTATACTGTACGAGGCGAAAGAAACTACATGGAATTCAGAAGCAATGCCTGTGTCATAATTAGCACATCAATTAATAACACAAGAATAAAAATTATTTTTAAAACCACATCACTTAGTAACTTTCTGGAAGATAAATGCAATGTAAAACTGTACAAAAACCAAACTAGCCACAGAGCTTGTTGAAATACATTTGCTGAAAATGCTACAGAGTTTATACAGAAAACGTGTTTGGAGGAACTCTCAAATGTCTTCCAAAACCTAAGGAAACAGTACATACAAAAGTATCTGTAATTCCAGCAAGTTTTTCTCATGGGAAGAGTAAAAAGATGACCTTTGAAATAGTTGAAAGCTGGGAGACAATGAAAAAGCAGAATATCAGATTTTATTCTAATTAAACTAATTTAAAAAAAAAAATCAAAGTACAGTTAGGCATTCACCAACACCTCAAAACATTAAGACCTTTCTTTCACAGAGCAATGAAATGGCCAGTAACAATTCATAAGCAAAGGTCACTGTCAGTATTAGATGTGGGATAAATCTTTTGGCAGGGACTGAACCAGACCAATTTATGTAACTCAGCGGGATTATACTTTTCCTAAGTGGCCATATTTTGTGCTCCAGAATCCAAGTCAATTAATCTTCTAGCTTCTACAGAGGCAAAGATATTTTGCTGGTGAAGAGGAATGGGAGTGGTTTGTCATTACAGTGATGGATTTTCTCAGCCCGCCTTTGCCTGTGACTGATTCTGTTGTTCCCCCAACTCCACTTAAGGACAAGGATAAAACAACTTGTCGTCACAGAGCACTGCCACTGACTTTGGAAGAAGTGAAACTTTGAGCAAACACAGTAATGTGCTGGGTATGCGATCTGAGATGTCAGCCAGATGTGTTCAGTGGGCCATGGTGATGCACACAATTGAGTCAAAACAAAATGAAAATAGAAGCATTTAATAGGAAATCAACTGGGAATCTCTCCTTCCTTCAAACTGTGGCTGTTGCTCTTTGATTACAATTGCCCAAGGCCCCACTCCATCTGGTCCGTAGATTAGGATGTCACTGCCTCAGTGAAAAACAAATCATTGCTACAGATGTATTAGTCGTTTTCAAGAGTTCTTCTGATTATAAGATCATCAGGCTATAGGATGTAACCAGGATGGTAAATAACAGCAGCTGGATTTTCAGGTAGGTGATATCTTAATGTAAACATAGGTAAGTAGTATGTAACATCACATTTCTGGATGCACTGAAATCAAGAAACAGTATAAAAGCCTTAATTTCCTACCCTGTCTCTCATCCAGCTGTACAACAGGGATAAATAGAGAAAATATGAATTGACTTTTTTTTTTAATTAAACAATGACCATCAATCTCTGCCAGAAGCAAAATGCCTGAGTGGAGATTCTCACGGTTTAAAGCACCCACTCTGAGGTTCTGTCTGCAGAAATGAAAATACCTGCTTGCAGATGTAAGCCCAGGAGAAGTTAGGTGTTACCAGCAGGCTGGAGGAGCTACCTCCCTTCCAAATAGATGCTGCTTAGAGAGGCATGCACATCCTGTGAGCACATCTGCACTGTCCATTTGTCTCTCTCAGTCTCTCTCCCGCCCTGTATTGTACTATTTACTATGAAGAGTCCCTTAATATGTAGCAGCACCGTAAGAGCATCAGCTCAGAGATAAGTGACCTTGGCCTGGGTCAGCAGGACTTTCTTAAGGATAGAAACCCATACCGGTAACAAAACTGATGTCCTCAGTGTAGCTCTGAGACCTTCACTGAAAATCAGAGTGTGGAGCAGCTAGTATTAACACAGAAGCTGCTACAGATTTTTCTGTGCCTGGGTTTGTGCTGCTGGGTGAATGGATCAGTCCTGGTCCTGGGGGGCTGTCCTTGTTCCTTCATTCGGAGCAGACCCAGAGGAGATCTAACTGTGCTGGGAATTACTTAATGTCTTTGGCCAGCTCTGAGACTACAAGCTTAGAGAAATTTTTGCCTGTCACCCTGCTACTTTTAAAGCTTAGGGTGCAGGGCTGCTCACCCTAATGCCTCAGTGGCACCTGCATTTACTGAATCCAAATAGGCTGGGAGTGAGTGCAGAGCCTTCTGAAATGTGTCTCTGCTAAAGGAACAAGTTCCTGACAAGCTTGGCACAGAGCAATTTAATAGGTTTCTGCTGCTGTTCAAAAGCTGTGAATATCTGTATTCATTCCCTTGGAAAAAAGGTTAATAAACTCTGAGAATCAGGGAATATTTCTGTGTAATAGTTCGGCTGTGGGAAGAGGGGGCACGCATAAAGGTGGTGGGTTGTGCTGTAGAAATATGCTAGGCACGCTCCTGAATTTCCTTCTAGGGAAGGTGAAGCTCATGTCGTGTTCTACTTACAGAAGAGCCAAGGAAGAGTGTGGAGGGGAAGGAAGGGGAGAGATTATTCTCACACAGAGTTTCTCTGAGTTACCCAACCAAAAACCCTGACAGTGTGATTCAGATCTTTCTCCAAGCCAGTAGAGCAGGCACTGACTGCAGACATGACTACCCCGGGGACTCGCACCTCCAGGCAGAACTGGAAATGAGGGCAAGAGAATCCATCATGAACTTTCTGTGCTCTCACAGGCAGGAACTTTCTCTGATTAGCTTCCGTGGCTGCAGCACTCCCCTCTCTTACACAGGGCAGTGGCCAGGGGTGGAACGGAGAGGGACCTGGGACACGGGGTGGAAGAACAGCTTCAGGCCCTGGACACAAAACCTGGAGAACAGAAGCAGAGAAACACTGACTGGGAAGCCCACCAGAGATTTCAGCTAGCTCAGAACCCCCCCAGCAGGGAGAGGAAGAGCTCTCTCTGCAGCCCACCCTGTGCCCACAGCTTGTGGGGAGAGAAAAGCTGGAGGTGGATGCACCTGCAAGGCTGGAGCTCCCATCCCACAGCCTGATCTGGAGAGACACTCGGTCGGTCCTGCTCCCATCCACCAAGGAAAAGGGCTCTTCCCCACCTTAAATCATGTTTGGTGTTCAGGTGTTGTGGAATTAAAGCAAATTATAACCTCCCTCGCTGGGCCAGAGGCACGGAGAGATTTAGAGTCTGGGGTTTTTCGCATCAGCTGCACAAAAGCTTGAAGGTTGTGTGAAGATGCTCTTCCCTGTCACTCTGGCCACAATGATATTAATCATGTGTAAAAAGCGAGGGGGGGGGTGTGTGTGCCAGACTACAACCAGAGACAACGCTGCCTCGGTCTGGCAGGAACATGGACTTACATTGGTGTGGCAAACACACAGCTCCTACAGAGCAATAAATTTGGTCTCTTTGCAATACAAGCGGCTATTTGCATTTTTCTTGTAAGGAAGCACCTGAAGACATACGATCACCATGATGGCAAGGAGATGTGGTTGACAGCACTGCTATTTGATACCCTCAGCCCATCCTTAGCTGAGTCACGAACGCCAGAATAACCAGCAGGCAGAGGGGCCTCAACTCTCCGCTGCTGTAAGGACGACAGAATGACTATATTGGACTGGGGTTGTCCCTTTCTTTTATGCACACACAGGCACATATCCCTCATGTTACCATCATGCAAAAACTCTCCTCTGCCCTTGTACAGCACTGATACAGAACTTACTGGAGATGTAGGATGGGGTCATCCAGTTCAACCATATGGGGATTACCTATAGACCACATCGCTAGAATTAGCTTTCAGACCATGAAAGCCACTGGTACTAAGTGGTGGCTGTGAACAGGACTCCTGTTCCTGATTTCGAAGGTCCCACTCAAAACTACATACCAAGTGATGAAACCAGTGACTTCAGTAAAATGATTACATATGTTCAATCCCATTCCCAGAGAAACAACCACAAGAGAAAAACAGCAACCCCGATGAGTTAGATAGACTTGAGGACAGATTGCGCTGGACAGAAAAAGAGACTAAATCATTCTCTCTCCTTGTCAATTGTAGGGCATTGCCAAGTAGCAGAGAAAAATCTCTACTGTTTCACCTGTATTCTCTGGCTAAGAAGAGAACTGAGATGGTAGAGCATGTGACTTTTCTAAAGTTACAAACAAACATGTCCCTGAAGCATGGTCATGTATCTGAGGCTTCTGCTAACAGGGTTGGCACTGATGGTAGAGACAGGATGATAAAAAAATTGCTCTTCAAAAATGGTTCAGACATGAGTAACCAGGATGAGGCATTCACCTGTCTTCACACACAACTTGTGTGATAGTCTTAGGTGACACATCCCCAGTCAAGTATTAGAGCTGCAGAGCAGCTTTTCGAATGACTCTTTTTTTACACAAACCATCTAGCAATCATAAGAAAACAAAACACATATTCCAGCCTCCTCTGAGCAGTTTTCTGAAAAAGGCAGCAGTCATTTTACTTGGCCTAAAAAATGACTACAGTATATAATCTGGAGGATGTTCGAGATCAACACTTTATCCTCTCATTTTCCATTGCACATACTCTAATACCTACTTCTATCGATGTGACATGCAGAAAACTAGGAGAGCTAAAAGAGAAGTAGCTGGTACATGCAGCAGCATGGCAGGTGTGACCTACCTTGAGGGTGATCAGACGGCCACAGCCAAAAACTAGGATGTACAAGTTTGCCAGGAGGGATTTCGGAATGGACGCTGCATCTAAGTAAAGCCAGGTAATGAGACAAGTGCACAATCTGTCGTTGTTGTCTGCAGTGTTTCTTTCTTCTAAGGGCAGTTCTCTTTGAAAAGGCCCATCTCAAAATCACCAGCCCAAATTCTCAGATAACATCACACAGTCCCAGAATGGTGGAGGTGGGATGGGACCTCTGGAGCTCATCCAGTCCAGTCACCCTGCTCAGAGCAGTGTCAAGTCCCTCTGCTAAGGATGTTGAAAGACAACTAGTATTTGAGCTAAAATTTCTCATTTATACTAACTCTGATGTGTTTTTACGCATATGAACTCAGGAAAATTTCCATTCAGCCATCTCAGAGACAGTCAGATCTTTCATACATTTAAGCATTTTTCTGACTGCTCTGAACATGTATTGGCATACTAAAGAGGCTTTATTTTAAAAATTCAAGCTTGTTTTGGAAGCATCGTTAATAAACATAACTGTACTCAGTAGACTTGGTTGCGAAATAGGAGGTTACAGATGCTTGTCAATTATTTGTGGCACCTCATGAGAATTATGAATTTGAAAAGTATTTATCAGCACACAATCTTTTCATAAGCTAAGGAAAGCAGGATGAGAGTACTAGTATCTGTTGCTATTGTTGCTGTTAGCAGTTGGTCACAGCACCTGAATCCTCACAAAAAGTAGGACACCACCAAAAAAAAAAGTAGGGCATTTAATCACTCCACACCACCTGGAACATTCAGCAGCACATCAAGTGCATGTACTCAGCACACTGAGATGCACTGGACAGATGAACCTAGAATATTGAAGTGGGAAGTGATGGCTACTGGGTGAGGGTGTGCCTGAAATATTCATCAGGAGCTGATCATTTAATGTTTTTCTTAGCGAAACAAACCCCAAATCTTCTACTCTACAAAATGAAGGGAAAAGAAAACCCAAAAGTAGGGAAACTAATCCATAGGGTTTAATCTGCTTCCCTTATCACTAACAGCAGAGTGTCTTCTGGACCATCTTCTGCATCAACTTGATTTTTGCAGAACAGACTTTTGCACACCCAGAGTCCCAAATTTGGCCTCAAGCAGCCCCCTTATGTTACTACTCACATCCCATCCGGACATCATTAAGCAGAAGGATTTGGGGAAGCTTTTTAGAGAAAAGCCATTTTATTGACTTTGACATTTTTGTAAATGTTCAGATTTTGCTGAAAATGGCATTTTACAGAGGGAAAAAACATTCTGAGAAAAAAATTCTGTCCAGCCTTATGTTCGTTACCCTGACCTGCTGGTCCCCGCCAGAACTGTGTCCTTGTCGTCCTGGGTCCGCAAGCCCAGGTCCCTGTCAAGAGGAGGGCAGTGGTCTACAAAAGCAGCGTTGCTTCCTCACACCGCTTATTTAGCCAACGGTTCGTTTTGAATGGCCCACCGTCTGTCTTCCTTTCTCATAGGACAGGGTCCCTCTGAATATTAGCCACGCATGCCTCCACTCAGCACTTCTGCGACATCTCTGAGGCTGTTCACCATCTTTCAGGCGTCATGGGAAGCCACGGCCCGAGTTAATGCTAGAAGGGGCCA
Organism: Mycteria americana; assembly: GCF_035582795.1. Lineage (NCBI taxonomy): Eukaryota > Metazoa > Chordata > Aves > Ciconiiformes > Ciconiidae > Mycteria > Mycteria americana. Next base: position 65,280,418 of record NC_134365.1, read on the forward strand.
CCACCACTAGATTGTCCCAAAGCTTTTCCCATCATGAGGTCAGGTCTTGCCATTTGGTCGTGTCTCTGCCTTTCCCCGGCAGGACGCTGGTGCTGTTCACGGCTGTCGGCATCCTTGCGAGGATGGTCTGTTTTCCACGCGTGGCTGGAGACATTTCTCTTGGTGCACGTGGTCATCCCGTTGGTGGGGCTTGAACAGCAAACCCCAGGTACTTCCTAGCCGACTTTTCTTCTAGATGAACCTTCAGAAATATTTTCTGGTTGTTTTTTGGGGGGTCCACCTTGGATATTTCTATCAGTGGGAAAAACCACCTGTTCACTTTTGTCCTTTGCTACGCAGAAAGTCTCCTGCTCCCCTTGCTCCTGGTGGTGGCTGGGCTTGCTGCCAAGAGCCCATGGCTACGGGTCGCCTCACGGGCTGGAGGACGACCATGCAGCGAGGCTGCGAGGGCCGGGACACGGGTGGGTGTGAAAACACCTTTCCTCGGGATTTTTTTTGTTATTTTTTAAATTGAGGTAGGGTGCCTGGACCGCACCTGGGGGCACACAAGGCCCAAGGCGGGGGCACAGTAACATGGATGGGGGATGAGATCTCGTCAGCCCCAGGCTCCATGCGCGGGGGGAAGGCTGACCAGAACCAGCACGGCGGGGGCCGGGAGAGCCCCCCCAAAGCGGGGGCCGGAGCCCCGCCGGCACCGCCTGGCCTCCCCGCCGGGCCGCGAGGGCGTCGCTGCGCGGAACGCCGGTGCCGGGGGAGCCGTTTCCAGCCGAGCCGGGCTGGGCGGCGGCGCGTCGATTCCCGCCGGCCCATCCTGAGCCGGGGCGGCCGGTTTGCCCCGGGCGGCATGGCCGGGGCGGTGAAAGTGCTGACGACCCTGAGGAATCACTGGAAGAAAACCACGTTCGGGGTCTGCTTGCTGAGCTGGGGCGGGAACTGGCTCTATGGGAAGCACTGGTAACTGCCGGCTGGGGCGGGCCGGGCCGCGGGGGCGGGAGAGCGGGGCCGCCGCCGCCCCGGCCGTGTGCCCCTGGGCCTTCGCAAGCGACCGGCCCCGCACGGTGAGGGCATCGCTGCCGTGATCGCCTCGGGTGCCCGGGCTGCCGGCCTTCTGCCTAAGGCAGTCTCCCCTCGCGGCTGTTGAAATGGGGGTCTCCCCTGGGAGGGGCTCCGGCGCCTTGGGGGGATGGATCTCCCTCCCCCTCCACCAGCCATGCGCTTAGGAAGGCTCAGTGCCTTTTTGTGACTTCCTACCTTGGCCTGGTTGTAAGTTTGGGGCTAGTTCAGGCAGTAATTTTAACCAGTAGTGTTGTCAGGGTGCCTTGAATCATTCTGGGGCCGGTTAGAGAGGAGAAAGATTTCTCTCTTCTAACTTAAAAAAAATGCCGTCAGCCAAGTGCGTGTCATCAGTTGCTTGCTTTTAGCCAGTACTGTAACGGTGAATGCAGGTGGAGGCCCTGCCTCTGCAAATGGTGCCACTGTTATCCCACAGGTATGAGGCCATTTACCGGTGTGCGAGACGCCAGTATACACACAGGGCAGAGGTATTTTATTTCATGTCTGCGCAGACATGGGTGCTAGGTGGTAGCTCCACAAAGCTAGCACAAAGTTTGGTCATGCAGGTACAGTATTTATACAGTCTAATTATACATGTGCATAAGTAATTACACAAAGCAGTTTTCTATTGGTCTACATTTCTCTTATTTCAACTTAAAGCTACAGTGCTACTTTAATATTCTGCGCACGCTCAGAGGTGAGGGGTCTCTGCTTGGGCCAGGGTCTCCAGCTTGAGGGGTGTGACTTTTAGTATTATAATGAGGATAGTTCGTGTGAGGGTGCTTCTTATCACACTTCTACTAGTTGTTTCAGATGGTTCCCAAAACATCTTAATTGGCTCACATATTTCTCCAGGATGTGCTTCTCTCCCAAGGACAGTAATTCTTGTTTAGACGTTCCACTTTCCAGCCTGAATCCCCCTTATCAGCTTTATGTAAGCCTTGGCCTTCCACCAGCTCCTGATAGACTGCACTGTTAGACTACACCACTGGTACCAGGCTGACGGGAAGCCACCTTCATGCACAGAAGGCAGCCATCACAGCATGGTGGTCGTGTGCCCCTGGGTTTTCCCACCTCCTTTTTTTCTTTTAGCGGTGCCACACACCTCATAAAAGATGCCAGATTTCTTTCACATGATCCCTTGTGTCTGTCTTGAGGTGCAGCGCCGGCAGTGGCCATGTGCTGTGCGTGTGCTTTGCTGTTGTCACCCACCTAGCTGGAAGGAGCCCGTACTGCTAACATAAGTCATACCTTGCAGGGTGTCATTTCCACTGTTTATCTGTGCAGCACATGTTCCTTATAGTAAGCAAAATCCTCCTTCACAATTTTTAAATAGCTAGGCTTATATTTTAATCCCTGTCCTTTAAGATTATGGTTAATACATTTGACTAAAATGCAAGTATAGCCAAATTATTTTTAAAAATTGTTACTTTTGGTGCTGCTGTTTATCCTGTCACTGTCTTAATGATGTTTTAATTGTTAAGTCATGATTTTAGCAGTGTTCTTTTCTGCTTACATTAAAATGCTGCCAAAGCCTCGGTGGAAAACTTAGGAAAATAAATCTTTTTGTGTTGTTTGTTATACTTTCCTTCTTTATTTCCTTTTGCCTAGGGACTTTTGCATTAAATCAGTCTTTGTTTTGAATGGTACATCTGCTTTAGTTGCTTACTTGTTACCTGAAGCACTAAGGCTCAGTTGACTGCAGGGCAAGCAGCAAAAAACTCTCCCTCCACACTTTTTTCCTTGTAATTGCTAATTGTAGAGCAGGCTATGGTAAGATGGAGAATAACTGTGTGAAAGTGGTGGTAACAAGGTCATGGTTTCATGTGTATGCCTACATGGGCCAACACACAGAAGAGAAGTACATAGTATGTAGAAGAAAGGCTGAGAGAGTTGGGATTGTTCAGCCTGGAGAAGAGAAGGCTCCAGGGAGACCTTATTGCGGCCTTGCAATACTTCAAGGGGGCTCATAAGAAAGATGGGGACAAACTTTTTAGTAGGGCCTGTTGTGATAGGACAAGGGGTAATGGTTTTAAACTAAAAGAGAGTAGATTCAGACTAGATATAAGGAAGAAATTTTTTAAAATGAGGGTGGTGAACAGGTTGGAACAGGAGGAACAGGTTGTCCAGAGAGGTGGTAGATGCCCCATCCCTGGAAACATTCAAGGTCAGACTGGACGGGACTCTGAGTAACCTGATCTAGTTGAAGATGTCCCTGCTCCTTGCAGGGGGGTTGGACTAGATGGCCTTTAAAGGTCCCTTCCAACCCAAACTGTTCTGTGATTCTATACTGCAGTGTTGTAAGCAGAAGTATTTGTGCTAAACAGGTTGGGGGTTTTTTTGATGCCTTCATGTAATGTCAATGGATCCTTGAGCTTACATTCCACTCTTCCGTCTGATGACTTGAACTTTGAATTCAGATAAAATAGTGAAATGTAAACAAGTAATTATTTAAAGTTCTATCATTCTAGATACTTCTTAGCCAAAAGAATAAATTTAATGTACAAAACGAGGTGGAAGAAATTGCCCGGTGGCATTCATATGAGGGGCTGGCTGGTGGGGCAGAGCAGCCTGTGACCTTCCCAGGTACCCTGCTTACGTAAGTGGCCTCTTCACTGGTCTTCTGTTGCCACAGGTACTAATGACAGCAAAGTGCATGTCAGGCCTGGGTACTATAGAGAGCTACTGAAATAGAGCATTAAGAAAAAGACTAAATCTGCTCCTTGTGCACATGGAGAGTGGGCACTTGAGGAGGTCTAGGAGCAGCATTGGACACAACCGGTCTCCCCTTTATGTCTGTGGTTTCTGGGAATTCATGTGCCTATGTACTGTTGGTTTCAGCAGTATTCGTTTCCTGTGCAGTACCTGTGAAAACATGTTAAACATGAAGCATACCATAGATGATAGGGTAGTGAATAAGGAGGAAAATATGAAATGCAGACAGAAAGGGAACTTTTGGTGTCTAAATTTCAGTGCTCAGAGGTTATTTGCACCGAGTGTAGGCATGGTAGTTTAACCCAGATGATGTAGTGGGGAACAAAAATGTTTACCCATCCCATTCTTCAATCTTTCCTTTTATCTGTAAGGGAAGATACAGCATTTCCTTACCAGACATTGGAAATGCAAGGTAGGAAACCCTGTGATGACAAACAGCTCTGTGTGACTTTGATGTAGACTGAAGCACAGCTGTAAAGTACTACTTTCAGAGATTTAAATACTGTTTGGAAAAAGTGACAACCCTTTAGCCATTTCTTGATCTCTGTGGAGGATTGTTTTAGCCAGGGAATAGAAAAACGAGGAGTGACAGAAGAACCTGATGGCAAGAGTGTTAAAATTCCAAGGTGGTCTCAGCAGCCCTTTCGTGGTACTCTGTGCACAGCGGAGGCCTTACCTTGTGGCTGCTGGACAGCAGGGAATAGGCCAGGATCCCTCTCTGCAGCTTCTGTTTTGCCTCCAAATGTGGTAATGGCTTTTGGTGGGTTTTTTCATACATTCTCTGTCCCCCGTATTTTTGTTTATGTACCAGTTATGCTGGGGAGCATGAGAGGTGCCTTTCACCCCATGCACAAAGTGCTGCAGGCAACACTTGAAGAGGTTAATGAGAGCTATGTTGGCGGTGAGACTTGCTGTTATCAACATCAGGGGCTAAATTACTATGCATGAGGCATACTTGACTAGACTTATATTTGCCCTTTTAGAACACATTAAAGGTTTAGTGAAGTCTTGTGCTTTGGTTTCTGGCACCACTGGAGTTTCTGACGAAGGGGCTTGCTTTAGCACAGCATCAGTTCAGATTAGCCTCTGACTTCTTGGAATTAGCTGTCTGAGATGTTGCTCATTTATTTGCAGCTGAAGAAAGTTTGGGGGTTTTTTCCCATCCTGCATCCCTCTTCTTTGCTTTTGCATCATTGTAGATTTTCTAAGATATTTGTCTTGCAAGGAGAAGATAATTTGCTTTTTTGACTTCTCAAGGTTCATTCTTCTTTTGGATGCAGAGGCTATGATGCCTGCATTAAGTGGAGCCATAGTAAATAAAAATCTGTCCTGCTAATAAATGGCAACTCTTCCGTAGTCAGTGTCTACGTGCCCATAGGGACAGAAGAGCTCTGGAGTACTTCCTTAAGACTTTGGAGGATGCTACATGGACAAATATGGACAAGAAGAATCTTACCTTTTCCAGAGTTGTCCCCTGTGCCTCTTCCCTGCCTGGAAGTGGACCCAGGTGTCCCCATCCTGCACCCTGCAGACTGTGCTGTGGGGTCTGATGTGGACGCCCTTGTGGCCCATAGGCTGTAGAGGAAAGAGAGGCATTGGAGTGTAACGGTTCATCGCCAAGTTAGTCTAAAGGTTGTGGATGACGATAACTGTAAAGGTCGAGGAGCTTCTTAGCCCAGTCTTGTATGATACTTTCTTCATGCAGCATTTGGTTTCTGGATCAGTGTGTTAGCCTTTCATCTTTGGAGGTGTTTGTTCAAATATTGACTGATTCAACAGTAAGGGGTTTTTGGATGAAAGGGAAGAGTGAAGAGGAAACCTTGTGCTGATGCCCCATCCCCATTTGTGATTCAGCCCTTCTAAGTATGTAATGTAACAGAAGGTGCCTCTTCAAAAGAGACATAGATTGGGAGGTGGCAAAGGTTTTTCATTTGTAAAATGATAGGCATTATGTCTGGTTGAACTACTGTTAACTAAAACACTATTGCTATTCTTACAAAACTTTAGTGAGCCTTGAATTTCCTTTGTTTCTCATAAAAGAATGTTTTCAAAATCTGTTGTCTTACATTTGGGATAGCAAGCGCTCCTGTAATATTGGAGAATTAAGAAGAGCGCTCAATGTTGTCACATGTAGGTTGTCTCCCTTTAATTTCTCTGGATTGCATGAATTTATGTATTAGCATAATTTTAACCTGTAGCATATCATACTACAGGTATGAGGGACACTGAATTTAATGTACTAGATCAAAGCTTAGAGGGTATGGAGGTTGTCAGATACATGCTCATACACAGTAGCGTACTTCTGCTTAACATACACGTATGAGGTTGATTACAGATAAAGTAAAGATACCATACGATTGTTTTAAAATTTCCACCAAGTTTGGAAGCCTCTCTCACCTTTACGTCCTGGGTCACCTCTCCTGAATCGAGCTGCTGCTGTTCTTTATATGTCCAGGTGGTGCAGTGAGTCACAAGCTATGTCAAATCAGCAGAAATTTAATCTCTGCCATAATGGACATCAGCTTGACTGATTGTCAGATTTGGCCAGACTGTTACAGTGGTGTCAGTGGGTAAGTGATTATCACTTTGTCAGGTTGGGGACTGTTTATGTTGTACTGAGGCAGTGGACTCCTCAGATACTTGGTTTTACTCTGTGTATGTTAAAGTATTGACTTTCTCCGTAGAAAATGCTGGCAATGCATCTGGGCCTTTGACTGCTTGCCAGTAATCTGAGTGTTATTGTTATCTATAATTTGAATGTTAGTCTCTGCATGTTTGCCAACTGATAACTCACTTGTCACCTTTCTGCATACACTTCCTGAGTGGCTGACTTTATTTCATCAAAACTTTGTCAGAAAAACTGAGTATAAATTCTGAGTCTTGGGTAAAGCTGATGCAAACTAAGATTTGTCTTTCATGCCCTTCCAAAGCCAAGCTGGAAATAAATGCTAATATCCAGCAAAAAGGATGCTGTGCTCTTGCTGTGTTGGAAGCAGCCAAAAAGCTCTCTGCTAAGATAAAATCTCTTTTAGGAGTTCTGTTATAGCTCTTGAGGACTGATCCTATGTGCACAGCTTTGGTCAAGTTTCCCCTCACAAAACTCTTGTGTTTTGATGCAGACACTGAACTGGAGACTTTTTAGGCGTCTTCTTGCTTGAATGTACTTAATAGTCTCAGATTTAATGCTGATAACCCTTTTTGAAATGGGATCTCAGACCTGAGCTTCTTTATACTTTTGTAGTATGGTCACTTTTAAGGGAGTTGCTTTGGTTGGCTCTAAGATGAAGGCTTACCCTTGCCGCAGCTGTAGGCCTCAAACAGCTTCTTTGGTTCAAGTTTGCCGTCTTCTCCTTGTTGAGTTCATTGCTGCCCTGGCTGACCTTTCATTGTGGGAACCAACCTCTCATTGTGGGAACCGTCCTTTCAGCCCTGACCTCTGCTGGCACTTGGGCAGAGGGTGCAGTCTCAGCTGGAGGAGCATACGTACTACATTGCGTGGATCTGTGTGCTTATATGTAAGAGTGTGAATTCCCTATTCTAGCTGAAAACGCTTAGGGCAGGAGCAGTCCTGTGCCAGAGATGTTGCAGACAAATCAGAACAGCCCGTGTTCAAGCAGGTCGTACGGATGTTGTGCTCTCACAGCCCGGTGTGTTCTGGCAGCCTGACAAGGCTGGTGCATGGTGAGCTCTGGACAGTTGCTCTTCCTTTCTTTCTGCATTGGTTCCTTGCTTTGGCGTAAGCCTGCTCTGTTCTCCGAAGAATCTACGCTGCGGTGGCTGCCGGCCTTGCAGGATTGACTGATATCTTTGTCGAACCAGTCAAAGTTCTGTCCGTGGGTTCAGCTTAGGACATCGTCTTTCTTCCATACCCCACTGCCACTGCTCATTCCTTTCTGTCTCCCAATTTTTTACTGCTTAAGCAAGTTGGCCCAGTTGTAAGCTGTGTGATGCTTAATTCTCACAGTGGGAAGGCAGCCCTGGGTTGGCCAGCAGATGCAATACTGCACGTCTGTTTTGCTTTAAGGCCTGAGTTGTGTCCATGAGCCCTTAGGGGAAACATAAAATAAAAATTGATTTTTAGTTTGCTGTGGATATGGTGCAAGTCAGAAGAAATCTCTGTGTGTTCTTTAAGGCAGTGCAGCAATTTCCCTCAGCTTCCACCTGCTCATGTTCGAGTGTCATTGAAAAGGCTTTGTTACTACGTAGTATTAGTCAATAATGTACAAAAAATCAACAAAATCTTATGTTTATTGTTAAAGTCTCTTCTTCTCTGGGAGCTGGTACGCAGCCATGTTTTGATAATCTAATAGCTACCGAGACAGAAGACTTTAAGTTACCTTTTTGCTATTTTTAAAATTTTTCTAGCTGTATTTATTAATTGGTATGACCCGCAGAGGACTTCCAGACCCACTTGTGGTACTTTAAGTGAGCTGTATGAGATGAGTAAAGGCAAGAGCTATGATACAGGAGGAAGACTGCTGTTCTCACAGATACAACCCTGTGAGTGCACTTGTGCTTTTTTTTCTTAAGTGTGAATATATTTAAGTGTTGACATAACACTTTAAGGAAATAAAAATTTTCCTGTTACCTGTCATCTTTGAGCCAGGTAACTTGGGACATCTGTAAGCCAAACTCAGATGACTTTGAAATATATGTCCTAGTTGAATCAGTGGAAATCCTATGAGTATGGCTGGGATAGCATGGGATTCTGGGTGCTCTGCTGCTGGAGAGGTGAGACAAATCACCTATAAATTACTGGACAGTAAATGGTTCCCCTGGTCTCAGAACCTAAACCTTTCCTTTGACACCAAAATGATATGTGTCAGAGTACACTTTTTCTGTTTCTGTTAAGTGCTTCAATGGAGGAGAAAAATAAGCTTAAATGTTGACATCTAAACTGTCAAGCCTAATTTTTATGGTTAAGACTCTGTTGAGCTGAATCAAGCGTGCATCCTTGACAGTTGTTTTGAGGGTCTTTGCAGGTTGGGATAGAGAGCACAGTATCTTTTGCTTGCATTTGAAAAGTTGTGCTGGACTCCACGTCAAAGGTGATTAACACTGCAGCATAAGGTTGCGGGCACCAGGAAAACATACTGGCTGACGATGTGACACCGCTTGACTTCTGAACAAAATAGCATCAATGTGAAGTAAATGGATAACATGGATTTGAGTAGAATTTGTTAATAAGGTTAGGACAGTAATTCTCAAATGCATCAACTGTGCACCCATCATTTCATGGTGGGTTTTTCTTGATATCCCATAATGTTTCAACTTTACATATTGAAATCGCAATTGCTTTGTGTTTGCTCTGGCCACACATAGTAACAGAGGGGAAAAACATCCCTATATGAGGGCTCGTGCCCTCAGCAGCGCAGTGTGGACTTAGCCTGTCATGCTGTCTTGATTGAACTGGAGTTAGCTGTGACAATGTTGTTTAGCTTGGAACACAAAACTTTTCAGAGAGAGTTATTTTAAGTAGTGCACTTTCATTATATTACTGCAATCAAAAACAAGTCTGTCGCTCCTCTAGGTAGTATTTCAGGTGCTTAATACAAATTACTTATTCCTTTGGTTTTAAGGAGCAAACATGACAGTTAAAAGCATGCCTCTGAGGAAAATTTTTTTATACATTCCAGTTACTTGTTATCCTGGTGAGGTATTATTCATGTATTTTCTTTTTCCATGCTTGAATTCTTCCTTTGTCTTTTTATTATTAGCAGGAATAAATCTGTGGCTTTTTTGCTGTAGAGTTATTTTATCAGAACCCAACTTTATATCTCACCTGAAGTCACCCTACTTCTCCTTTTATGGCATTGCAGCATCTTTTGGTGATGCCAAAAAGAGCAGCTTACATAGCTCCAGTGACAGATAAATACTGTAAACTCATGGAATTGAATAGATTTCACTCGTGTTTGGGTCCAGAGGTCTGAGCAAGGCCTTGCCTTCTCTTCTGCCATTTCCATTGCAGGATTTGGCCTGGTGAGACACACTTTGTGGCAGGAGTGTGCTGCTTTCCTATTCAATCGTGTTTCATGGTCGGCCTTGAATCCCTTTAACTTGTGTAGTGTATTCATTTTGGTATGCTGACTATAACTGGGTTTTTTTGTACTTGATATTTTTGAGACAATAATATACGCTCTTGCCAGCTATTGGCAAGGGCAAGCTGAAGGAGTGTTTTGATTTTAGCAGAGAGGGGGAGTGTCTGGTATCTAGAGGACAGTTGAGACTTCGGGCACTGCAGAACAGGACTCCCTGTTTTGTCTGCAAGGACCAATAGGGCATTTTTTGGTCTGGGGAAGAACAGAATTTTGTTCCTCAGTAGCTCTGTCTCCAGTTTGCTTGCCCAACTATAGCCTGCTTGCCACCTTGCTCATGCTGTCTGTCACCAATGACAAGCACAAGGATTAGTCTGGAATTTATTTCTGAAATGACTGTCGGTGACATATCTAATACCGGTATTTTCTTCTTTGTTTTTAAACTTCACTTAGGTGAGTTGAGTGATTTTCACCTCTCTAAGTTACTGCTTTAGGCCATGCTCAGACCTAGGTGGGTGGTAGGTGCTGCATTAACATGTGTTTGGCTTACGAACTGATGGAGAGGGGAGTTCACAATTATAATACACAAAGATTTAAGTCTATGGAAGTTACACTTAAGTCTACTCTAAATCCCTTCTATACTGCCTGAATGGTAAGTACCTTCAGTGTAAATAACAGGCAGTATTAACATTGAAAAAACCCACACCTTACATCTGGAATACAGTTATATAGCAATTTAAAAATAAATCACAGTTATACAGTGTCTCATAGCTTATGTAATCTCAGCACACTTGGCATCCTGGTCTTTGTTTTCTGCTTTTCTTTACTATAGAGAGGGTGTTTGTGTGCACATGCAGAAAAAAATTATGCATGTGTGCTTAAATGGGTGTGTTTCATCCTTAAAATGTGTTAAATAGGTCTTAAAGAACCTGTATTTTTTTATTTTAGTGCTGTCAAAGTGTGTGTAAAAAGGGTATGTACCTACATTTTGAAAATGAGCAAACTGTTTTAAACTTACACAACCTAATGTCCACTCTCTTTTCTGTCTTACCTAATAGCGATAACCTGCTACGAAGAGCTGCATGCCAAGAAGCCCAGGTAATACCGTTTAAAGTGATAAAATTAGATTAAAATCTCCCTCTTATCTTGGTTGTGCAGGGCTCCTGAGGTTTTCCCAGCAGGACCTCTCTACGTGACAAGCCTTATAATGATGCCTTCTGTGTTCTTTTGCTAAAGTGCCAAAGGGTGGACGAGGCCTGCAGCCGGGGTACTGTACCTTTCGTGCCCTGACTGCTGTTGCGATGGATGGTGCAGTGTTATCGTTGGGGTAATCTTAGTTACTGCTGTAGCTACCCAGGCCTCCATTTCTGCAGGTGTAATTACTCCGTGTCTGTAAAGGTCTGGTGGGAAGATGATTTGTTGATAAGACAGGAAACTGAAATCTCAGATCCACCACAACGGGTGTAGTCGGGCAGAAGCACTGCAAACTGCTTCATGTTAGTGCTTGGCTGGAGAGACCTTGCCCTTGTCTATTTGAGCCCGAGTGCCTTTATCAAGGATACTAAGTGTGATGACTGACCTAGCGTTTTTGAGACCCATGTACTGGGAATTTAATGGAGACAACCCATTTGTTGATCACTGACAAGAAAGCTGGTATTCAGAGAGAAAGGGGTAGTTACTGTCTGAGTATATTGACTATTGCATTTTGTAGTTATTGGTCTGCATGGGCAACTATGAGCAAATTCCCATACTGTAGTATTCCCATAAAGAAATCTTGTCCTTAATAAGCAGTCTTTCATGGGCACTTTCAAGTGTTGTTGCCCATGGATTACATCACTGCACAGGTACAGCTTACTGGCTCTGATTACCTCGGTGGTGTGGTGTAGGATTTTAAGAGTCTTTTTATCTCCCACAAATAAAGTTTATTCTAAACCTGCTTTTCCATGCCAGATCTTAAAGATTTTGCAGGGTGTAACACTGCTCCCATCATTGCTATGTAGTGGGGCCTGAGAAGAATGGTGAAAATTATTTTTCTCATTAAAGAACTTTCCTTGAGATTACTCTGCTTCTGTGGTGCACCTGAATAATCCCAATTTTAGCCTGCCTGCTGTTGAGGGAAAGATATTCACAGTTCACAGCACCTTGATTTGGGCAATGGAACTTCATGCCAGAATAGATGTAAGGGAGCTCAGGTCTCATGAAAGAATAAGAAAAATCTTTCCCTGAAAATACTGTTTTCATAAATCTTACTTATAGCTTCAGAGTCAAATGCGTTTCCAACTCATAGTATCAGTTGTTCTTGATTTTTATGTTTTCAATATTCATTTTACTGCATAAAAACAAAGTGATAGGTTTTTTATATTGCCAAAAATAGCAGTTAATACCTCAGTATTTGAAGCATGCTGACCAAATTAAAAATTTTTTTAAAAAGGCACTGATGAAATGATATATAAGGAGAAGTTAAAAGACCTAAGTGTGTATGCTGTCAAAAAGGTGTAACTGCTAAGGAAAGACTGGTACAAGAAGATAGTTCTGTTGTGGAAATTCTGACTTTTCCTGTTTCTTAATTCCAGTTGTTAAGTGATGGGATCTATTCCATTATTGCTTATTCTTGTAAATGAAAGTGCAAAAGTTACTGTCAATAGCGCTTCCTACAATTTCAGTGGTTAAAGCCTGGGAACATATCCTGCAGAAGACTCCTGCATTAGAAAGGAGTGAACCAGAAAGCATAGTAATCAATCCTTGCTGTAATTTCCATTCTCGCTGATGTGTCAGTGCCAAATACTGCTTGAAAACACACAGCAATACAGCAGTAAGGCATTAAATGTCTGGTGTGTTCTTCAGAATAACAACAATCTGTAATTGTTTGAAAAATGCTACTTGCATTTATAGTGCTGTATAAGCATTGGGAAAAAATAGAAGCAGACTCACCCAAGAAAGAGTTTAGTCTGAGTGAAGTGGGGGGTTTCCCTATTATTTCTACATCAGATTTTTAAGTTTTTAAGCCTGTTACAATACCAAATTGATGAGGCGCCCACCTTCCTGCCAAAGTATCCGCTACAGCCGTATTTCATGCAAAGACTCCACCATACGTGTCTGAATTTAAATATCAGTTTATGATAACAGCCTTGGGGTGGCAAATGATCATAGAAAGATTCTATAATAAAGAACCCATTTATCATATTTTAAACCTTTTACCCCTTCTTCTCTGGAATAAGTCAGCGTTAGCTGGCTGTGGACTTCCTTTGCAAATGTGGTTGTGCTGATTGACCTTCTTGTTACTGAACTCTGGGCATGTGTTAAAGAGGATGCATTTAGCTGGCAAACAGTTTGCTCTGTGTGTCCTGGTTTCAGCTGGGATAGAGTTAATTTTCTTCCTAGTAGCTGGTATAGTGATGTGTTTTGGATTTAGTATGAGAATAATGTTGATAACATACTGATGTTTTAGTTGTTGCTGACCAGGGCTTACAGTAGTCAAGGACTTTTCAGCTTCCCATGGTCTGCCAGGTGCACAAGAAGCTAGGAGGGGGCATAGCCAAACTGGCCAAAGGGCTAATTCCATACCATATGACATCATGCTCAGTATATAAACTGCGGGGAGCTGGCTGGGGGGAACGATCACTGCTCAGGGACTGGCTGGGCGTCAGTCAGCGAGTGGTGAGCGGTTGGATCACTTGTTTTTTTTCCTTGGGTTTTGTTCTTTGCGCGCGCTCTCTCTCTCTCTCTCATTGTTTTCAAAAGTTGTTACAATTTATTATTATTTTATTTCAATTATTACACTTTTCTTATCTCAATCCATGAGTTTTCTTACTTTTGCTCTTCAGATTCTCTCCCCCATCCCACCAGGGTGGGGGGGAGAGTGAGCGAGCGGCTGCATGGTGCTTGGTTGCCAACTGAGGCTAAACCATGACAAGGTTTAGTTTTTAGGGATAGTTTTCTGTAAAGGAATGTAGTTTCTCTGTTAGTATTCATAAAGCATTACAAAGCCTTTGTGTCAAGGGTTTTTCATAGTTGCAAAATAGTGATTGTCATCTTAGAAGTCCAGAAATGCAATACCTGGAAGTGTGCATTTGACAAGGAAGTGAAAAAGGCATTGACGTTCCTAAATTATACCTTCATATATATATTTAATAAGCATTTTTAATGTCTGTCTTTAAGTTGTCTTTCGTTATGTTGTGCTCTGAAAAAAAGATTTCTAGAATGTTATGTGTTTTTTTTTTTTACTTCCTGTCTTAAAAATGAGCATTTGCTTTAGAAATGCCCCTGTATGTAACATAAATGTCTAAGTATATTACATAAAGAAGTGATTATGTCATTACTCATAAATTCTTTGTGAGCCTTGTTAGGTTGTTTAGAGCAAGCAAATACATCACATTGTGCCCCCCAAGCAAATAATTAATTGTTTCTAACAGCTATAAAATGCTAGAGGTCCCATATATTTCCCAATTCCCGCCCAACAATTGCAATAAAATAAGTTGGTCTGTTTTCCAGCTGATTTTTGGGTAAAGCTTAAGAGCTATTGATTTGTTTCCCTTTCTTTGAAGATTCCTTTACTCTCAGCAACTTCTCTCATCCTTTTCCTTTCTTGAAGAAGGAATTTGAATATTTTAAGCAAGATAGCCAGCTGCACACTTCTTTTAATTGAGGTTTCCTGAGCAAAGTTGGCAAGTGGAATTAATTACAAATGTAAACAGCTAATGTTCACTAAAATCTACTGTGCTTTGTGTACAGTGTCCACCTTCTTCAATATAAAAATTCCCACCGGGGGGATTAACTTTCAAGATAAAGGGGGAGAAAAACCAGGGGCAGTTGACTTGTATTCAGCGCAGTAGTCTTCTGTTCCTACTTTATTTCTGGGGCTTCTGGATGGTACTGCTGAATACATTGTCATCCTTGTACTCAAAACCAGTTTGATTTGGTGTGGTAGTGAGGATGCCTTTAGCTGAGCTAAAAGAGGTTTACAGAGTGGGAAGTAACATGTGTGGAAGCTTTGCCTTTTCTTGCCTCTCATGTGCTGAAAAACTATGGAAGTAGGTACAAATGGCTAAAAGGTACAAGAGGCTGTATGGAGCAACTCTCGAAGAATTTAAAATCGAGGCACCTATTCAGAATTGGATCAAAAGTTGAAGAGGAATTTAGTGGTTTTTATAGGAAGAAAAAAATGTCTGCGAAACACTGAGCTTGCTTATAGGTCTGGGCAAATTCTCTGGTGGTTATCTTTCATATCTTCAAAATCTTAAGTATAGAAAATACAAAAATGAGCAGAAGAGATATAAGAAATGAAGGATGGAAGTGGAAAAAGATGCAGAAAGAAGGTGGCAGGCAGGTGTATAAAAATTGTGTAAGGAAAGAAAATCAAGTAACCTTGGAGTCAAGGATATTTCCCTGGATCTCTGCCTATGGCAGAAAACCAGAGGTTGACAAAACTGAAATGATGGTGGAATTGTAAAAATGAGCTAAAAAGTACTCGTGATAGTGGTGTGAGCTGTTGCTAAGAGTGCAGGTCTTTGAATAGGAGACCTGTTCAATGGCTGAAGATGGAAGTCATTTGAATGTTGTGAGGCTTGGAAGCCCACTGATATTTTTAGAGATGCATTATTTTGAACTGTTTTACCAATGTGCTTAAAAGATAAACTGAAGTCTGCTCTTTTTATCTCACTTAGGCTTTTGGCAACCAGCTGATCCCGTCCAGTATGCCATTGAAGAAAGCAACAGTGTTCCTCAACCCAGCAGCTTGCAAAGGGTAAAATTGCCCCTTCCCTACACTCATCTGTGAGGCACTCTTTCTGTATTTTTGCTCTGCTATCGACTATAAAAGCCAGCCAGATTTTTTAGCTCATTTTTGCCTCCCTTTGATGCCAAGCTGGTGCTATGTAACTATGCCAAACTTTATTTCACCAAAAATATTGGGATGAGAAATAGAACTAGATGCTTGAGTCGAAAGAATGATTTCTAAACATATGTATATTTTTAATTTTTCTTTTATCCTGTGTTTCGGCCTTTGTCATTCCTTCATATGTGGAATTCCTTCGTGTTCCCTCCACACTTTTGTATGTGATGCATTTTTGTCCTCAAAAACTATAGAAATAAGAGATGACCTTGATTGCCTCAAGACTTGAAGTTAGCCAGCAGTGATCTTACTTCTGTGGGAACCTGTCCTTGAAAGGGATGTGCCCACAAACTGAGAGGCTAAATATGGGCTCAGAGCAAGACTCCTGGAAGAGGTCGGCTGCTATTTTTGCATACTCATTAGCAGAAAAACAGTTATCTTGGATATGATGCGTGCCTGTTTCTGCTGATCAGCTAAGCTTCCTGTCAGTTGAATCTTGGGGAGGGGTGGAGAGTTGTCAATAACAATATGAAAGGAATTATATATCTGACGTGGAAGTGCTTGGACTTATGTGCTTTTGTTCAAAACACCCATGACTGGAAAATTCAAAGTGTTAATAAATTAAGTCTCTGACTCCTAGTCTCATGTTTCTACTTGTTGAAAGCAATTTATAGTTAATGGCATAATTATTTTATTATGCAGTTATAGGCGGAAAATGCATGAGTCCCATAACAAAAGAAAGTCAGCTAAAATTTTGCTTCTAAACTTATTTAATAATATGTAACAGTAAATATTTTTTTAAAAAATGTTTCTGAAAACCTAAATGGCCCTTCTTTGTGGTCTTAAAGCCTGTTTTTCTGTAAGTCATTAATTTTCTAATAAATTTCTTTCTGGAGATCTTGTTTCTTTTTATTATTATTATTATTTTTGGAGAAAGCTAGATAACCTCTTCTGCATTTATTAAAACTGCAACAAAAAGCTGACATCTGAGATATGAGTCTAGAAATGTAATACATTTGAACCAAATGAAATCTCATCTTTCCTGACTGGCAGGTTGAGTGACTGATTGTATAGATTGTACGCTCTGTTTTTAAGTAGATTTCTTCTTGTTATTCATTTGTTTCTTTCTTTTTAAATTTTTTTAGCCACCAGACTAATGAAATCATTTTTACTCTGTTTTTTCTAGCAAAGCCAGGAACCTTTTTGAAAAGAATGCTGCTCCAATTTTGCACTTATCTGGCTTGGATGTAACTGTGGTTAAGGTAAGAACTGTTCTGTTAATATAGATATACTGTCTGCTCTGCTTTGTCCTCTTGAAGAATTGAAATTCAGTTCTGGATGCATTTAAAATTCCCAGTTGTCCTGTAGACATCTCATGGGAAGAAAGAAATACTGAGATATTAAGCTGGTACTTAATCTTTTTCTTTTTAATTCACAGTTAATTTACAAACTGTGTACTGAGTTTTTAATTTTCAACTAAAGCAGTACATGTACTTGTCTGTCTGTCTAAAGCAGCCCTTCTATAATTCATGTTCAGGAGAGAACTCTCTAAATATTTAAGTGCTGGCTAGTGGTGTGTGCCCATCTCTGTTGAAATTGTCAATTCTGCCTGAACTTGCAGAATTCAGAAGTGAGGAACATGGACGTGCAGTGGAACTGTTCAGATTAATTAAAAATAACCTTTTATTTTTACACTGAAAATATCTCAGTGTATCCCCAAATAATTCAGCGTTCCCATCGCGAAAGCAGAATGCTGAGCTCTAAATGGTGTGAATTAGCAGAGAGGTTTTCTTTAGAAAGAGAAGAAAAAGTAAACATGAAGGGATTCTGATCTTTTTGCAGGTTTTTGAGGCTGTGATATGTAGATTGTTTAATAGACACTGTGTCCTAGCAGTGAAGTAGTCTAATGGTATCTTTCTGTCTTGGAATCTTTTTCACAAGGTTTAGTGTTAAAATGCTGTTTTTATTAATGCCCCTCTCTGATCATTGAAAATACATAGTCCCACCCTAAAACAAAAAAATATTTTGCAAGACTTAAACTGACGCTTTGTAGCTTCAGACCTGACAAGTTAGCAAAACAGGGCTGGGCCAGTAACTGAGGCTGAGATGTCCCTGTAAAAGAGATTCGTTTTGCAGAAAACAGTTTTGATGGTTTAGAAAGTCAGTGTACTCTTTACTGCTAAACCCATTGTCAACAGCTTGCTGTCAGGCAGTAGCCTTTTATGTAGCTGATTCTGTGTTTCAGGAGATGCACTTGAGCACTTTGACTCCTAAAGATGTTGAGACTTTTTCTGCAAGAGCATGGTTTGCTTGTGGTTTTGTTTCAGTGTGTGATTATTGCTGCAATATTCTCGATCTATTGAATAAGATTTACTCTGATATTTCATTTAGCTTTTTGTGTGTGTGTGTTTGCTTGCGCATATTTTATAAGGCAGCAGACTTGTTTTGTAAGTTGACATTTCAGTGAATGTAGGTAATATGCAGTACTGTGTGCCTGTATAAGAATAACTGTTAAGCAAATGGATAGATGATTTTTTTTTCTATAGAAGTCCTAGAAATAGTCACTTGAGTTCTCATGTTTGGATTTCTGTTTCTTCAGACTGATTATGAGGGACAAGCAAAAAAGCTGCTGGAATTGATGGAAAACACAGATCTGATCATTATTGCAGGAGGAGATGGCACAGTACAAGAGGTACTGCAGGAGCTTTGTCCTGGTTTGTTGAGAATCATAGTCAGGCTGAGGGTGAGAAAATTGAGTCTTTGTAACGTAGCAACGTCATAACAGCTATTAAGAGATTTGTCTGTTTGAGTATCTGTGTTTTCAGTCAATGTTATACTCTTCTGGGGATGAGAAAACTCTGCTAGTTGTTATTAGTCTAAAAGTGATGACGGGATTTGGGGCAGAAAGAGTGTGTGACATAACTATCTTCCAGAATTTTATTCTAGAATGAGAAAATTATTTGAGGAGACATGATTCTAACTTTTTCTAAGTTCATTCCTATCTGTACTCCCCAAGAGGAATGCATGTTTTGCTAAGTGGGAATCAAATAATTTAAAAATTACGTGCGAGTGATATCAAAGCATGGTATATATTTAATAAATGCCTGTTGTCAAGATGATTAATGACAGGAGCAAACTACCAGCAGAACTGGGGGATATTCTATTTTTCAAGGAAGACTGTATTTTATTAAAGCGTTTCCTGGAATGCTAACTACTGGCTTCATAAGGCAATGGCTAAATGAAATGCAGTGACCTTAAGAGAAAGTGGTCAGAATACATCTGCAAGTTTCTCATGGCCTTAGAACTGATTATTGTTAATTGCACACTGACCAGTGCTATTTTTGCACTATGCAGAGCTTTATTCAATGTTAAAACATTTACACTGGCATTGGTTGTGGGGCCAGCATATACTCATGCACACTCATAATCCTGCTATTTCCACCATGTTTGCACACTGAACATGCCTCCTTTCCCATGTAAGCAACTGTAGCACCTTCCATAAAAGAGTAGCTGCTCCTTAAATCTTTTCCAAAGAGTACATATGGGTATGGATTTCGTAGCTTTCTAGTGTAACTGAAAAACAAAATTCTCAGAGCTGAACATTTCCCATGTTTTTCAGGTCATAACTGGACTTCTCCGCAGAGCAGATGAGGTGAGGAAGTGTCATTTTTTAAATTTTGTTTATTTCATAGAGGAAGTGTCTTGTGCATCCACTGTGATCTCTTGTCCTCAGCTGTCTTCTACAGATAAGTTGCTTACTAATCTGGAGCCAGCTTGCTGCGTAATACGTCAGCCATGCTAGTGTCCTGCAATTCTGCCCGTTGTTCTTCATTCCCCTTCTCAGGGAGTGCAATTGCTCCCAAGACACGGCTTTGGGAAGTTTCCAGCGTCAGAGCAGGGATTGTGGAGAAGCCAAACACACAACTTTCAAAGACCCGTGGACCAGCTGTGTATGCTGCTTTGTTTGGCAGAAGCATCGGGCGAAAGTACATGTTTTTCTTGTATTTGTACAGGCTTGAAAACGAATTCAGTTATGGCCATGCTCCTATTGCTTTATGATTGCTTTGCCATTTTTTCAAGCGGTGAATACCTACCTATGCAGATGGCTGCAGAAAGCAAATTTTAACCTCTCAAGGTGGATCACTCTGAATGGAAATGAGAGAGATTTTTCTTTTTAAAGAGGGAGGACAGTGTTATTGAAGAAAGGAGGGAATCATTGTTCCCAAAACCTTCTGGCAGGAGCTGGCAAAAATTCAATTAAATGATCCAGACAAGATTATGATGATATCCTTGGCAGCTAGAATTGTATCTGTTTAGGCAGTTGCTTTGTCTGAATGTGACAAGAGAAACTCTGCAACCAAGCCAATATTTTTAAAGGGGCGCTGGCTGTATCAATTCTGAGACATCATTTTTTAAAATTTAATATTATTATACTTGGCCCCTGAGACCTCTATAATCTAAAGATACTGGAAGAAAAGTTTTAGAGGCTTTACTGGCTAGTTTTTCTTCTCTATTTTTTGACTTACTATCTTGATGTAGCTTGATTAGCAGTAGCGTAGAAAATTCTGCATTTGGCACTATTTCGGGTGGAATACTGCATTGTAGTATTGCCAGTGTGTCACTTTATGTCTTTGGTCAGGGAATTCTTGTCCTTCATATCACTCTGTCATAGAGGTAGAGATCTGCAGTTCAGCCCCCTCACTCCGTGCTCTGCTTCCCTTTTTACTCGGGTATGTCATACCACTATTGCCTGAATAAGAAGAGCCTGTGCAAGGTATTCCAAAAATGCTGTTTCTAGCAGCGAGGGGAGCAGAGCATGACTGCATGAGCTGCAAATAGCCTGTCATCTGCATGCTGTAAAACAATTCTGAAGAAAATGAGAGAAGAGTGTTTGAGATTTGTTAAGACTTGCAGGTGACAAGAGATAGCAAGGGAGAACGGGTGGGCATGAAGTGAGAGGGGTATTATTTAGGCAGTGCGGATTTGCAGTATCATGGCACTGCTAGTAGCAGTGCCCAGGAGGGAGATGGTACATTGTGATATATGGTAGTTTACATTGATTTGCTGACACGCTTCAAGAAGCACAGTTTATTATGAGATATAGTGTAATAACTTGCTCCTTCAACAAGCCCTTTTGCTGAACTGTGGTACAGAAAAATAACACGGTCAATGACTTCCAAAAATTAGACCTTCTGCTGCTTCATGATTTGGATGCCAGAGGAATCAATTAATTTCCTTTCCTTAACTGAGAAAATCTCTTTGCCATGCAAGGTTACTCTATCAGAGGGGGATTTCTGCAATGGTAAATGAGAGTCAGAGCTTGTGATGCCACTGTCAGTATTAAGAAAGATGGCAGATTGCTGACAGAATCCATGCATTAGTTAGGACACGGCTGCCAACCTGCATGTAACAATGCTCTTAATGATTACAGAGAGCTCCTTTGTACCCAGTTGGCAGTGGTGGGTTCACAGATTTGGATGCCATGTTCTGAGTCATTATGTATTACTGCCTCATTTAAGGAAGTGCCTGGCTGCTTAGTGCCAAAGGGGTGGTATCAGACACAGCTGTGATCTCCACACAGGAAGCTTCATTCAGCTGATGCAAATATTAATTTACTCTCCTCGTGTGTCCAGGCTGTCTTCAGTAAGATTCCTATAGGATTCATACCTCTTGGGAAGACCTGCACTCTGAGCCACACGCTCTACCCTGAGAGCACGAACCAAGTCCAGTAAGTATTACATGTTTCTGAAAGGGGGCTTTTTGTTTGTTTGTTTTCAAGGAGCAGTGCTTCTCGGTAGCTTGATACTTTTCTTCTATGTTACATAGAAGTTGATAGCCTCTGGGCAGAGCCTGATGATTCTCTGGATTTGCCTGAGTTAATGACTTCCAAAAACTGACTAAAATTAAAAGAAGGAAATGTATGTATTATTAGAATATGAAATAATTTGCTGTGGCTAATTTCTCTGTGATGGTGTGATGCTCAGAGTTTTAAAAAAAAAAAGATTAAAAGGATCAAGCCTCCTAGGAATAGTCAGAAAGGATATGACAAGGATATAGCAAGGATATGACAAAATAAAACAAAGAAGTCCTCTTTCCGTCCCTTCTCCGGTTTAAGAATTCTAGAAACCACATATAACCTGGTTAGCACCTGCAAAGTAAGGCGTACAAGAATATCTTTATGGGAAAGGTTGGATCCCACTACTGACTTCTGCAGGGTTTCTCGCCCATCCCTGTGATGGGGCTGATGCTGGGAACTCTCCAACAACCTGAATCTTATCTATCGGCATCCTGGATGTGATCCAGTCTCGCAGTATCTGTTGCCCGCGTTTCAGTTTGTTGTAAGTTTGTTTTGTGTACTTCTAAAGTAAAAAGGCTAGTCAACTGAGCTTTCTTTTCCCCACACTTCATTTCTTTTCAATTTTTTCTTTCCTCCCATACTAATGAATATATTTCTCCTTGCTCCTGAAATCTGTTCACTCTGGTTCTCCCAGTAACTCATTAACATTCTTCTTTGCGGAACCCTTGCTGATATCCATCATACATAAAACCCACGAGCCAACTGGTATAACATCCTTCATTAAAACTACCAGAGTGCTTTGAAGCTCAGCAAGATGGACAAGGCTGTAATCAGCAGCTAAGATTAAAATAATAATTTATGTTTGGGTCCTAAAGAAGCTGTTTGAAATGAATGATCTTCTCGTACCAAGGTAATGAACCGTGCAGGTGAGACTGCAGCATATTGGTGAAGTTGAAAGGAATTTGGTCAATAGGCTGCTTAACAACCCACGCCAGTAACAGAACCTGACTTAAGAAGTGCAGAAGTGATATTTTAAAAAGAAATATTTGGGCTTTGGTTCCTTCAGCACTATTAGATCTTACCTTTGGAGTGTAGGAACTGTAAAGGTCTTGCAGAAAGATAAGAGTTAGGAGAAGAGAAGGGCTGAGGGAAGAACAGCTTCCTTGTCTGTCTCAGTAGCCTGATGAAGCCAAGGGCAATTTCTCCTGCTGATTCACATGAATATTGGGCTGGATCTGAAAACTGCATTTGGTTTGGGTTTTTTTTTTCCCTGTCCAGCTGAGACACTGGAAATGTGCGCAGTGTGGAATTTAAATTTTACCCAACTTTGAAAACAAGGAAGGGGTTTTAATGAAATAGATGCTTCAGGTCTGAACATGGAGACTTCTTTATGAACTTGAACACTTTGGTTACAAAATCTTTAGTGCCACGCTTTACGACTTGAAATGAGAAAGTGCCTTAGCTACTGTCCGTCACTTAGTGGAGACCAAAACTACATGAGACTGCCAATAGGTAGATTTACATTGAATAAAAACTTCAAAACAAATTAACATACTAAGGCAATTCAGTCCTAGCCACATGAATTGAGACCAGTCTCATGACCATCCCCTTCTCTCCCAGGTTGTTATACTTGCCACCAATAAAATAAAACCATGATTTGGGTCCTTAGTGTGTTAAGTATCCAAAACAGCAAGTAACAGAGTTGGCGTGTGATCTGCCAGATTAGCTGAAGAAGGAGGAACCTCTGAAAAGCTTAGGCTGAGAACTTCCTTTTGCTTTTCAGGTCTTTTGCTGTTTGTTAGAACGCAGGCTTCGTCATGTGTTGCAGCCACTCAGTTTGCTTTCTGATTTCAAGGAAGTGCAGCATTTTGTCAGTGTTCTTTCCTTGCGTTGTTGTATTTGCTGCAAAAAAGCCCCACCTGGACTCGTAGTGGGGTTTGCTGAAAAAAAGTGTAATTTTAAAGCTTACTCTTTTCCTTCCTTCCTGTTTGTTTTCCTTTGCTTCTTTCCTGTTTGTTTTGCAGACATATTACTAATGCTACATTGGCCATTTTGAAGGGAGAGACAGTTCCACTTGATGTCTTGCAGATCAAGGTAAAAGCATCTGCTTATTTGGCACCCAGTGTTCCTAAAACTTTCCTATTCTCATGTTGTTCTGTTTACATGGACTGCTTTTCCTCTGTGTACTGCTGTCATGAATTTTTATTTATGATATCAGTAGTTCTGGTGCCAGTCATCTCTCCACTGTATGCTATGACATCAGATAGTCTAAACTGGAGAAAACACTAGAATGCCTGAACATCATCTTTTAAGGCTCAGAGAGTATTGATAAATGCAAAACTTACTAACACTGATATTTCTGTAGAAATGGTGAGAGATAACAATAGCTGTCTGAGCTGATTTAATGCATTCATATGTATTGTGGAGTTAATA
The DNA here is from genome assembly GCF_035582795.1 of Mycteria americana. Classification (NCBI taxonomy): domain Eukaryota; kingdom Metazoa; phylum Chordata; class Aves; order Ciconiiformes; family Ciconiidae; genus Mycteria; species Mycteria americana. The sequence goes on from NC_134365.1 coordinate 65,304,281, forward strand.
GCTTTCTTTTACAAACTGAAAAATGTGAAATGGGAAAACTTTGACTATGCCCCATATGGTCTTTGAATATTATTTTTCTGTTATGTTGTAGAACGGACATTTCTGCAGCAAGAACTTAGTGTCACTGTGCAGAGCTACTTGCTTTTGGCTGACAATACCCACAAAATAAAATGGCTATTGCCGGGTGTGCAGTCAAACTCAATCAACCTCTTCAAAACTTCACCTGTTATATTCCTCTCTGGGTGCAGATGGAATGTATAACACTTAAATTCTGCTTATCTTTATTGCTGTTAGCTATTTATCATACCTCTTCTGTGAAATTTCACTTTTGGGATTAATCAGAAATCAATTTTTATATAGGAATTATATTTTCCTAGCTGCAAAAAACAAAGTTGGGAACATGATAAGAGAAAGCAATTTTGCAATGTTTATTTTTCTTTACAGGGAGAAAAGGAACAGCCTGTGTTTGCAGTGACTGGTTTAAGATGGGGATCTTACAGAGATGCAGGAGTTAAAGTTAGCAAGTAAGAAAATACTGTTTTTTGAAACTGTACCTTTTTTAGCATCTGTTGCCTAAAAAGACATACCCCCCTTTTGTAAAGAAGTCTTTTTTGAGCGTAGGCATTTGACAGGCAGAGACACCCACTCCTGTTAGGTCTCGCGTTACACACATGGGAACGTAAGACATTTCAGCATTTTTGTCATTTGAAATAAACACTTATTTGGTGCTGACCTGTTCTTTTAAGTATTTACTTTCTGCTTGCCTTGTGGTGGCCGCTTCTGGAACTTTATTCAGATTGTATCAGTGGGAAAAGCTCTCCCTTGAGTAAAGTCTTAAGTAAAGTAATTGGCCATTGTTTTTCATCAGTTGTCAATGAAAAGACGCACGCAGACTCTGTAACTCAATTCCAACATGGGACATCGGATGCAGTAGAAATGCCCTTCAGTTCCTGCCAGAAATGGCATGGACAGTGCTGTCTGATCACTGTTCTCTGAATGATAAACTAATAATTGTTGGGCTTTCTCCAAATGGATATTTAATATGCCACTGTCTGTGTATCAAATGACTAGCACTAGCTGGTGAAGGAGCAGCAGGGCCAAAGCAGTTCACTTCTCAGACTTATGGAGGAATTGCAGCACATGCCTGTGCTGCACAACTATAGGGAAATACCATGTGTTTTGGGAATGAGGTATCTTTGTCAGGAAACAAGAGGTAGCAGACCTCTGGAGTCTGACTTCTGGAGCAGATATTTCAGTAGGATTGAGAGGTGCTATGGAATGGGGGAGATACAGTAAATGGGCAGGGTGTTTGTCCCTTGGAAGCAAGGGACATGCTTGGTAGCTTGTGTAGGTGCTGACTTGGTGATGCTGCAGGCTCTCCTGTTCGTTGCAGCCCCAAGATTAAGGAATTGCACTTCTCTCCCCTCTGCACTCTCACTAGGCTTCCTGCGCATGCCCTGTTTTTTGCCTAGTGTCAGCCTTCACATCTTTTCCTGCAGCAGTTCCCTTTCATAAGAGTCTTTTGGACTCAGTGCTGGAGGTATGATGGCACCTTTTGTACTTGGGGCAGCGTGAACATTTTCAAACCTCATTCTCTTCCATGAATGTTTTTGAATGCACAGAAGATGTGCCCAGCTTGGAAAGCACTTCAGCCACAAATGAATGGGTGCTCAGAATGTGCTTGGGACAAGGACCATGTGTGCTTGTCCTGTTTTTATACTTCTCCCTAAGTATCCACTTTTGGTCCCTATCAGAGATGGGTTATAGGGCTAAATGAACATTTGGTGTATTCCAGCACAACTGATCTTACACTTAAAAGAAGGCACCTACTATGAAGGGAGTCAAGCCATAAGCCCCAGTTCCAGAAATTTATCTAGCTATCCCTCTGCTAAGCACTGTCCTGGTGGAGGTAAGGTGCTGGTTTATGTTTTTGAGGTTTTATTATTTTACAGACAATTTCACAACTTGATGGGAGTGGTGTGACAGTTGCACGCCTTAGTAGTTAATGATACACTTAAATCTGCAGTACTCTTGAGCTGATGGTGTTTAATGTGCTTTGTTGACCTTCTTTGGTGGAAGACAGTGATCAAAATGTGTGCCAAGCCTGCCTAAATATAGTCACATCTTTAGATTCTATACAATACTTTATGGCTGGCAGGATTTTTGTTTTGTAAAACATTGATTTTGATCTGAGAATCCTTTGGGGCAAATTGATGTTTGCTGGCTCTGTTCTCTTGTCACTGAAGCTGTTGATTTTTTTTGTTTGTTTCCTCCAACCTCATTCTTTATTGCATATTGTGGAGATGCATCCCACCAGCTGCTAGACCACAGACCTTTAAATCATTCCCAGCTGTGTCACATAACTAGGTAAAATTCTGCTACTGAGATGTCACACTGCCTGTAGCGAAGATTATATACTGTATTTTGGTGATCTGTAACTTGGGAAAGGGATGTCACTGCTAAGCTGCTGGTGAGCGTAGAAACTGTCCTATAGTATCACAAAGCTAAAGGTTGTAGGGGAGCACTAACTTCAGTGGCAAACAAGTTTGTGCGCTCTGACTTCATGCAAGATTTCTCTCTTTCCCAGTATCAACCCCTGGATATCTTAGAAGTTCTATCTGTGTTCTTTTTTCAGGTACTGGTACCTTGGACCTCTGAAAACCAAAGCAGCTCACTTTTTCAGTACATTTAAGGTAAAGAGTAATTGCAAGGAAAGTGTTTCTGTAGTTGGGAAATGAAAAAGCTGACTATGCTTTGTATAATTTATTTGCAAGTTTTTGTGAAGGGTTCTGGTAACAATATAAAATCGGAGTGAAACTCGACTTACTAAAAACCTACCAGTTGATAGACTTAATTTCTGAAGAGATGACGAGGAGGAGGAATACTAAAAAAAAAATTCTTTACTGAGTATCTGTTGCTGCAAGATCACCAGGGGGAACCAGTAACCACCTTTGAAACTAGAGAGCGGTAGTGGTGCTGAAGATAACCATTAAAGTGCTCTGTCACCTTTTCTCAAGTCTTTCTTATGACAACTTTTCATTCTGATTTATTCATCTGGCAGAAGTGGCTATAATTGGACTGCTCATGCACATTGATAATCAGACTTCCATGTGTAGTAAAATGAACATGAAGATTAATAGTTTATATCTCACCTTAAACTTCTCTGTTGCTTAAAATTGATCCTGGAAAGATTAAAATTTGATCTGCATGAAAGGTGAGGCATTTTCATTCACGTGCTTTTCCTGTTCTCTGAACATATAAGGAGCTTCATGAAAGGCCATGGAAATACCCAGGAGCTGGTGCGGTAGATCAGATCGTGCAGTCCAGCCATGCTGTCTGTGATAGTGCCAATGCTTCCTGTGTAGACAGCTCCTGTAAAGCAGAGTTAAATTGTAATGTGTCCATGAAAGATTCCCCACCACCACCCACCCATCCCCAGGAAATTTGAGATGATGATTCTGTGTGCTGGCATTCTAGGTAGAAACCTATCCTTCACTTCTGTCCAGCCCCTATCACACTTTTGTTGAGTCCTTAGCCTCAGTTAGTGGCAGCGATAGTGGATTTCACTGGTGAGCTATTCACTGTACATTAAAAAGATCTGTTTGACCTGCTGAAGGTTAAAGAGAAATGCCTGGTTTTTCTCCTATTAAGATAGAAAAGTTTTTACCTGATCTCCCCTAATTGTGATATTCATAGCTTTATGTGCCTCCTATGTTATAATTTTGTTAATTTCCGTAAGAAATGGCTCCAGGCTGTTGAGCTTAATCTCTTCCTAGCTTGTCTTTGCTGCTATGTACTTCATCTTTTCTGGTTTTGCTGTAGCTGTCCTTTGAAACAGGATGACCTGTAGCTGAAGACAGTGTAAGGGGAAAGAGCTTACCTCTGATACTGCTAGGGGCATTGTTATGAGTGCTATCTTGTCTAAAATATACAGGCTTAAATTATCACAGCATTGCTGCTTTTCCCTTTAATCATTAATACTTATTGTTCATGTATTGCCCTACCGATAGAACCTCTGTTTGCCCTGTTTATTATGTAAGTATGATAGTGGAGTCTTTCCTTGCTCTCAGAGGTGTGAGGTAAATGAGCTTTACAACGTGTGCTATATGATCCAAAACTACTTCTAACGTTTTGTGCATAGAAAAATAATTGTATTGAGTACATGTGGGTTCTTGGCTGGGTTGTTTTAGTATATACATTTAAAAACCAATCGTATTATTCCCTCCAGAAGTCCTAGTTTTGAGCATTTCAGAAATTATTTTTAAAACAAAATGAGAGGAAATAAACTTTGTCAGCACCTGGAAGTATTTCAGGAGCTAAGGTTCTTCTGTGGCCCATCAGTTTCTGGCATTGGAATCTGAAATATCACCAAGAATAATGTGTTACTCCCCCCCCCCCCCCCCCCCCCGATGCTTTGTAAAGCTCACCTGACTTGCCTTAAGACCTGTTGTATTGCTGTCTATAAGCACCTGACTATAAGGTCAGATCTTTATTGTTTGCGTTGTTGGAGAACAAAGGTCTGCCAGGTTTTAGTGCCCCTTGGCTGCACACAGCACCGTAGCCTTTGCCTGTTTGCACTAGACCCCGCTGTGCAGCTGCTCTTTGAGGTTGCCTTTGTGTGGTGCAGAAACCAACTGTGCTTTCAAACATTAATGTTGACCTTGCCGGTTTTGGTTGTTCCCTCCAGCCAGAAGCAGCTGTGTCACCCTGCCACACATCAGCAGCAAAGAAAACATCCCTTTACCCTCTGCTTATAGAGGGGAAAATACCTCACTTCTATGTGGGGAAGGAGTAGATTAGTAGACTTGGGAACTGTGGGTAGTCTTTTCCAAGCTGCAAAAATGTTCTCTCACATACGTATCTGGAGGCTGGAGAGCAATAAGGTAGGCTGAGGCAGTGGTGGGATCTGGGTAGCTCTGAAGGAGTACTTGGGAGCACAGAATAAATAGGCTGAAGGACTAAACAGAATAAACAGGTAGGTGCTCAACAAAAGGCCCTTTATCTTCTGTCTTTCCTTTCCATGTAAATCCAAGGAATGGCCTCAGAAACATCAAGCTGCTCTCATGTATCTGGGTCCAACTGAGAGACCTCCCGAAGAGCCAGAGGAGAAACCATCCAGACCTCCTTTGTATGTGAGGCTTTACAGACGACTTCGGTTATACTGGTCATCTCCTCCAAAAGGTGAGGTGTGTGTATTTTGGCATAAACTCACAGGCACGCTTTCCTCCTCTAACAGATCACAGGGGAGGGGGTGGTTCCGCTTTACTTTTCTGCTCTCTCATTTTTATATTATTATTATTTTTTATTAAAACTGTGACTTTGTCAAGATAGTTACAGTGATATCTGCCAGAAATGGAACAGAGTAGTCCTGTCAGTGCTTGTGGTCTCATAAACAAAAATGCATTTGTAAAGAACCCAGGGCGTTCCTTGGGCTCACAGTTGCTTGCCATTGCTATGGAAGCCTCCATAGGTGATCCTTGGAGGCTTTATGGACGAGCTTCTTGAAATCTTCCTCCTGTAGAATGGCTTCTTAGTGGGCTGGTGAGAGAGGAGGAGCCCTTGTTTTTCTGGGTGAGAGAAGTTGCTGACACAGAGCAACAAATGTTACTTAAAATAGAACAATAAAACTTGGGCCATGCAGAAGCCTTAAGTTTGTCTTAGTACATTACATTTCTTTTGGTACTATAAATTTTCTTCTGTGTGCTCTGTGAGCCTCTCTTGGGTTTTGTTGTTAGCTAGGCAGTGCATGTGGCAGACTGCAGAAGGAAGGGGAGCGTGTATTTTGCGCAATCTAGAGTGATGCAAAGTCCTTCTCATTCCTTCTTGGCTAGCAGAGGTGATTTAGACAGAAGTGTGGACTGAGTGACCTGTATATGAGAACTAAACCCTGGGGTTTCCTCCTATAGAAAATACATGTTACCACTGCATCCTGAACATTGGAATCTTGTTTTTTTGGTAGCAGTGCTTCATGTGTTTTCTAAATGTTCCTGTAATACTATCCCAGGAGATCTGTTAATCCTTGGGCATAAGGACTCGGAGGGCTGCCATGTAATGTGCTTGATAGTCTTTCCTGGTACTGTGTGAATACTGGTGGTATTTTTTTCTTTCCTTCAGTACTCACAAGCTCCCCTTTCCTTGTTTAAGATTTTTACGTTTGAAACAAACAAAGCTAGTGGTCACAATGGGTCAGAGTGATTTTTGCACATTGATGTTTCATGCTTCATAGCAGTGAAATGATGATCTGTGTAATTAAATTCCACTTAATGATATCTTCTCTTCCTGATTTGCAGAAATCCCCCAGGAGGTAGCCCCGGAGGACTGGGAAGAACTGAAGCTATCAACGATTGAGCTTTCCATTGCCACTCGGAACAGGCAGCTTGATCTGACAGTAAGACCATAGTATACCTGGATTCCAAATGCTGCCTGCCCACACAGTTTTCCTTTCTTGCTAAACTCCCATTCTTGTGTCTATATAACTAAAACTTACTACCCCATGCAAGGAGGGGCCCATGACTGAATCCAGGAATGGGCAGGTTTCAGAGCCAGTGTAAAAGCACTGGAGACCCATGTAAAACTGGGACGCAGTGGGATCAGGAAGAATTTGTATAACGAGAAGGTTTCACTAGCCAAACAGAAGCTTTAGGATTGCTCAGGAGAAGACAAGACATCAAAATAGGCACTCCTGTCCTTCTGACCCATGGGAGAGTGATTCTATTTTATCAGCTGGTGCTGGAAGGAAGCTGTGAGCCTGAATGTCTGCCTGGAATTGTGGCTTTTTCTCTGTCTTTTGGCTTGCAGAGCAAAGAGTTAAAAAGAACTGGGATGAGAGAAAGGACAGGGGCTACACTGAGTTAAAGGACAGGAAATGCAGGTGGTTGTGGAAGAGTAGAACCAAGGGAGCAAGGAAACTGTTCCTGTCATAACCTTCTCAACATGCTCATGCTGTTCATTCACTGTTTTAAAACCTGTCTTTGGCTTATGTCTGTGTTTTGGTGCAATTTTATTGCTGTGAAAGCTGTTTAGATAGATGTCAGTCTTTAATTTTACTGGAAAACACTAACACAGTGATCTTGTACTGGTGAGCTGCCCTTCATGTCTTCCTTATGGCTGCAGGAAACCACTGCCACTACACCCAAATTAACAGGAGGTGTTGAACTTACTACAACATGTTTCTTGCTCAGAATTCAGGGTCTTTAAGGTGAATTCACTGTTTTAAACATGTTTCTTGCTCAGAATTCAAGGTCTTTAACCTGAAAATTTGTGTTATATTGATATGTTATCTTTGTAGGATCAGGCAAAAAAAACCCCAGGCAAATCTAGTCTTAAAATTTCCTCCTGTTTTCTCCTTAGAATGTACCACAAATTTTAGTTTCTTCTTCATCAATGGCTTATGATTTGGACCACCAGTGTCCTAGTAATGGTAGAAGCTTCTACTAGCTTCTACTAGATGGAGACTATCAGGGTGTTTGGTTTTTTAGTGGTTTCTGGATGGCCCTTGAACAAAACAGTTTTGGTTGCTGAACTGAATTAGAGTCAGTGATGTAAAATAAAAACAGACCTACCAAGAACTGAAAAACTATCGCATTGCCACAGACTTTCTGCCTTCAAGATGAACTTTAATACTGGTATTGAACAAAGAAGTGATGTAGGGTTCTCAGGTCTCTTGCATAGCCTAGAGAAATGGACAGGTTTTGTTAGGGCAGTTGTACTTTTCTGTTTCTAGAGCTGGAAGTAGCTTGATACTGCATCTTTTTTTCTACAGCTATGGACCGCTTACAACTGCTTTTAAGTCCCACTCTTGAAGCCATTGGCCCTATAGCCATCAAAGCTGAAGAACAGCTCTCTCGAATTGATACTAGGGCATATCTGCAGAGTATTGTCAGCCACTCCCGTCTTTCTGTCTCACCTCAGATTCATGCCTAGGCTGCCTTGTTGAAGAGAAGCTGATAAAGTCATACAGGTGCAGCTCAGACAGTGCCAAGCCTACCTCTGCAGATACAGAAAAGAAATAAAACAAGTTATACTAATAGATGCATTTATTTTTACTTTTGTCATTTTGATTGCACCTGCATTAGGACCTTTGCCAGGACAGAAATGTTAAATAAATAAAATAAATAAATGAAAAATGAATTGCATCTTAATCAAAGTTGCTTTCCTGGCAAAAGCTTTACTGTATACTTGGTTTAAGGGCAGGCTGTAAAAAGAAAAGAAGCTAAGTAAGAAGTTTAAAGGAATTATACCAAGAACACTTTGACTTCCAATTTATATTGTTTAAAATTCTCTTACTGTAGTGTTTGGTGGCCAAATGTTGCATCATTGTCCTATTGCTTAGTCATGAAAGACCCATTGATTAGAAATCTTTGTCAACAGAAGTAAACCCAAGTGATCTGCTATTACTGTCTTTAATAAGTGTGTGAAGTGTAACAAGGAGCCAAACGTATGAATCATTATTTCACTTCTTGTGGTATTTATTGTTGAATAGTCATCAATGAGAATTTACTATCTATAATTTATAATCCAAATCTCAAGTCAAGAGTGGGAAAAGGCATGAAAGGCAGAAATGCATCTTCTGCCTCCTTTTGTGGGACAAAGGACTACGCATTTTGTGAACATATTGCAGTATCGTGGGTGTGGCATTTCTAGTGTTAACTGCTTCATTTCTGAATCTTTTTTTGCATAGCGGACTGAAGACTTCATGGATATTTGCATTGAAGCAGATACTGTTAGCAAAGGCCAGTTTGTAAACAGAGGGTGAGTATGGGAAGGCTGCAAAAAGATGACAATCTCTGTATGAGTTGGAACACTAATTCTGAGAAGTGTGCTGCTTTTCTCTGATCTTGTGCTTCAAAATTCAGAAGCAGAGGACTGCAAAGGACACCAATCAGTAATGCTTCATGAGGATTACTGATTTTGTTTTTTAAATTCTTACTAATTTTCTCTTTCTGGAAACAAGGCAGAGCAGTCTACCTGGAGTTCTTCCTAGCTTCTGAGTTTGCTATACCTTTCATCTTTTTCCCCACTGCTATTGATCGGTGCTACTTGGATAATACTGTCGTAACCAAGTTTTAGAGACAGCCATACAGACTTATCCCAGAACCTTTTAGCCCTAGCTGCTCAGTGGATTGAGAGGTGGGTCACACAGCTGATATGTTTGTACTAGTGGTACCTGAAATTTTTGAACTCTGATTAGACAGGCCCAGCTTCTAAGTGAAGGGCTCCCTTGACTCAATAACTCTTGTGAGAAATTAGGTCTGAGCTGGAAGAACTTTTGGAAGAGAACTTAAACAGGGACTTTAAGCAAATGTATTGGTGCTACTTGCACATGGAGTAAGAAGGCTGCAGGTATGAAGAAGCAGCCTATAGAGAAAAAGTGAACATGTATTGCTTCCTTTATGCTGGGAATGTTGTCTTGTAGTGCATTTGTTCTTCCTGCTCTCACCAGACACAAATCTGAGCTGCTTTTTCCAGCTTCTCCATACAGTCCCACTAGCAAACACATTGCATCTTCAGTGCAGTTTTTGCCAGCAACAGATTTTCCTACTAAGTCCAAGAGTGCTCATCTGCATGTTGCTTTTTTAGTTGATAATACTGTTTTATAGTCTTAGAGCTCCCTCTAGTGAAATCAATGGCAAGATTTCAACAAATTTTTACCTGCTGGTCATCACCCTAATAATTCATGCATGTACATCTTGTTTATGATACTAATAGCAGCAGCAGGCCCCTTATTGGGGCATCCCACAAGCCTCAGTGGGTATAGGATCTTCTGACCTATGCATACACAGTAGGTCTGGTTACCACCTGCAACTGTTTTTAAATTGCATGAGCCATGTGGACCATAGGTTGCTTGGGACTGAAATCTTTGCTTTGAAGGCTACAGAAGGAAAAGAGGAGGAGATTCTCCCATTAGCAGCAGGAGGAATCTGGCCTCTTAAAGGAGGGAGACAAAGGAGATGCTAGGCTGGGTTCTTGGACACTTTGGTAGCAGAAAAAATGTGGATGAATTTGTATGATTTAAGGGAGGGGTATTTGAGTGTACACCCATTGTAAAGAATGTCTCCCATGTGGACTGGACATGCTTCACAGAGTAGTATGTTGCATTTTCTGACTGCAATTACACTGTCATGCAGAAAAAGCCTCTGATGAGAATTAACATGCCTTGCTGGCTAGAGCTAATTAGAGGCAGTACCAAAAGTTTTGAGCTGCTGTTCAAGCAAAGTTCAAAGAAACAAGCTCTTTTGATTAAATAGTGCCCAAAAGTCCATACATAACAAAGAAAGAGGAGGAGGGGTGCATGGGGTGGGGGAGCAGCAGGAGGGACTGGTTAGTCCTGCAGAGAGGAGTCAGAACAGAAAAAATGTGCCCTGTTTTTGCAAGGCAAGATCAGGGTGTTCAGAGAAGCTCTTCACCGCACAATGCCCTTTGGCAGCTAGGTTTGAATCAAGCCCATTATTGAGGGTTCCCCATTGCCTAGCACCAACAGGATTTGTCATTGGAAATGTGTGAGGAAGCTCTTTCTTTTTTCTTTTTAATGCATAGTTTTAAACTCCACCAGAATTTGGGGGTTGAAAAGGTTTTTAGGGAAAATACCTTATCAGTGCAGATATCAAGTTTTTTTTATATTGAAGAGGGCATTGACACGAGCTGATCAGAACTGATGGATCACACAGGAAACCACACATCCAGTGGGAAACTACCATGCAGGCTCTGGTGGGGGGGGGGGGGGGGGGGGGGGGGGGGCGTGCATCAGAGTGCTGGAGGGCAACTGCTGTTGGATTTCAAAGAAAGGAGTAAGTCATCCCAGGTGTATAAAAGTGCCCTCCGGCTGTGGATCAGATTTGTGTGAACAAGAGCATCTGCAGCAGGGGTAGGGCTGATGTTTAAGATAAGGTGGGGGAAGAACAGGTGGTTACACTGTGGTGCTTACTAAGAACTGCTGGAGCGAAGGAGAGCAGGGATGGGAAGTGTAGCATCAGTAATCCACGTCCTGATAGCCAGCTTAGATTCTGTATATGAAAGTATGGAGAGCTGTCACTCCAGGGGATGAATACAGTTACCAGCTATGGTGCAGAAGACTGGATTTTTGGTTAGAGAGTCTTACTCTGAATCATTTCACATTGGCTGCTTCTGGAGATGAGAACTAGGTTAAAATTGTGTGTGTTATCTGCAATAGGTGGTGTGGTTCTCTCTCTGCCTGTACTTTTGTAATTCAGCTTATGGAGTGGGATAAAACAGTCAATTGGAACTGTTGCTGTTAGGCTTTGGTCTTGCTCCTGTTTCAACTTTGCTGTCTTGTCTTAAGTAAGGAGCGGAATCAAATGGAAATGATTTCTGATCCTTTTATACTGGGTCACTAGAGAGGCAATTGCTGCAAGTGGAATTGTGTCTATGTGCTTCTACCAGTGTTCTCCTTTGACTGATCTTTAGTTCCATGTCTTGTCTCTTTTGAGCTTCCCTTGACCCCCTAATTGCATCTATGTAGAGCCTCATTTACCTTCGTGGACCAAAAAACCTACTTGCTCACCTGAGTGCAATATCTAGGACCTTGTTTGTCAAACTTGGAGCAGGTGAAACCTTAGGCAGGGAGTCTTGCTGCTTGTTTGTACAGCACTGTATAAACTGACAGTATTGCATGCCATCAATGATTTATAATTTATATTGCCAGGAGGATGTTTAATTCCCTCACAGTCATTCATCTTTTAGTATATACATATTTTATTAAAAACAAACTTTCCACAGTTAATCTTGCTTCCGTACTTCCCTGCCCTTTCCTTTCGTGTCTTAGTTTTTCTTCCTTTGTCTTTGATTATCATCTCCTGTTTCAATCCTCTCTTCTCATGTTCTTTCTCTGGGATTTTCTGTGATTTTAAGAGGCGCTTGCATTCCTCAGGGCACAGAAGGCTTGGTGTATAGGGAGTTTCTGACATGTTTTTGGGACTTCTTTTCCTGGGCAATATTTAAATACACTCTTCTTTCATATCAGTCTACAGAATATAAAGAAAAGTTGGGGACAGCTGGCATTGCCTGTTGGGGGAATATCTGTGATAATTCTGCCATGCTTGAGAGCTGTGATACGTTAACGCTGTAACTCTCTGCTGTCCCCTTTGCTATTTGTGTGTGGCTGCCTGTCTGGAGAGGGGCCCAAACTGAGGGGTTGCTGCCTGGGGCGCAGTGTACCCTTTGTCAAATATCAGCCAAAAGGTTATGTGTGTTTTCAGTCAGGAGGCCAGAGGCAGGTCAGCATACCCAAGAGCTTGTGCTTATTCTGCAGCTGCACACGTTGGGAAAAGGAATTGCAATGCACTATTCTTTAACAATTGATCCAGTGACAGGACAGCAACCTAAGTCTTGAAAAAGATCACATGGCACTTTCACAACCAGCTTTCTAAGACGGGCAACTGCCTTCTATATGCTTCCATTTGACATCCACAGAAGTAGGAAAGTAGCACTTCTCTAAGTACAGTATGTAAATAAGAATCTCAAGCACCAGAAGAGAGTGAGTAGCTGACAAAAACAGGTGTATTATTTGGAGTGGGTAAAATGATGATGTTCTGGGGGTTTCTTCACAAGAATGGTATAAAAGCAGCTAGTAAGAAACTTCATGCTGACTGGTGTTAATGTGAGAAGAGGGGGGTTTTTTTGTTTGTTTGTTTTTTAGATGGTAGTTTAGTGGTTCAGTATAACTAATTCTGTCAGGTTTTTTGTCTTAGGGTTGCTTAGGTTGCTGGTAAGTTATATGGTGCATGGGACATTAGGAGATGGTAGTCATTGCAGGAATTGTGCAGTTCAGCATGTAAGTGAGGAGCGCAAAACTGTGCTGTATGCTCAAATATACAAAACTACGTGTTCAAATATATTCAGTGAGCCTCAGAGCTGAAGCTGGTTGGAGGTTGTCAGTGCATACTGTTACATGTATTGACTGCAGCAGAAGAGGAAATGTCTATTTTACTTTCTCACAGTTAAACCCACAAATATTTGTATATACATATAATCTCCAAGTTTACCAAATGCATAGTGACTTAGCAACCCACAAGGACGTGTCATCCCTAAAGACAGCTATTTCCTAGATAATCATCTCCTTACCTTGCCTCTCTTTTGGTTTGAGCAGAAGTCAAAAGATGCGTGATCCATATATGTGCCCTGAAGGGAATCGGTGCATCCAAGCCAGCAGATGCATCTTGCAACTTCCAGAGGTGAGAAGCTGAGGTAGTTGGAAAACTCTGTCACTTTATTTCCTCGTGCCAGTTGATACTGCACATTAAGAAATCCCTACTCCAAATCTGGGAGGTTGATTACGCTGCCAGTGAGACACTCAGTTTCTCAGTGCAGCAACTCAGTCCCTGACTAGGAGACACATACTGGAAAGTGGTCTGTAAACCAGAGGGGAAACTTCATTCTGCCAGTAAATAGTGACAGACCTTTTATGTAGACAGTGGTGGTGGTTGTAAAGGGTCTCTTACTCGGGTGCATTGCATATGCACACCACCTTCTCCTTGGTATTGAAGACTGAATTCCTCGTCTACATTTTACTCTAGAAGGGATTGTGCGGTAGAGAAGGTAAATACTAGAAGCTTTACGGAGACCAAGGAGGGTAACACAAGGCAGTGGGGCTCAGATTACTACAGGGAAGCGTCTCGAAACTTTGAATAGATGAGGCTGAAAAAGTAGCCAAAACTGTGTCTGCCTGTGTAGCTTAGATTAGTCTTTTGTTGCCTCTTAGAAAGAAGAGGCTGTTATTGCAGCCTTGGGGAGGACCGTTTCTTGTTTTTGCAAGGACATGAAATCAATCTCATAGATAATTCCTATCTTCAAATGATCTATCATTCAGCAAAAGAATTTCCTACTAAGACAGAATAGAACATGCCAAAAAGTGAAAAAATCTGTGGCTACAAAGTGAAAATCATTAATTATGATGTCATGATTAGCCAGCATCCTAATACTTGCATCAAGCTCACATCATGGCAGTTTTGTGATTCTAAAAGAATAGTCTGGACTGCTGAGCTAAGCACAGCTGAGCCGTAAGTAAGGGTTGTGGTATAAAATGAGCTCTCCATACTGCAGCTACTGTGAAGACATTCTGAGTATGTGTGCACGGCACAAAGCAGTGCTGTTCAGTTCCTTGACCTAGCTCTCATGAAGGAACTGGAGGCAGCTTGGATGAGTCTCACCAGCTTTGCAGAGAAGTGGGTATGTTGATCCAGGTGGACTGCTATACCTCTGACTTCCAGGACCTATGCTACTTTCTCTGATCTGTGCTGTTCTGGTGTACCAGTTCACTTGGAGCTAGTTTGAGTATCCACGTAATACAGCCCTACCTTGAGTCACGTGCGTGCAAAGCAGTCACCAAATTTGTTTAGGTAAACTCAACCTGCCATTTTGATGAATGGTTTTAATCATCGGTGACTTTATCAGCGTTAAAGAAAACGCTCAAGAAAATTCTACTGCTGAGTAATTCCTGACCTGTGGATTACTTTGCATCCCATGTTTCAGATCAATATAGTAAAACAATACCAAAAGGTATTTGTAACATGGATTTAATAGGAGTTATTTAACAGGCACTTCTGCAGATTAGTTTGCGTCACCACTGGCAGACCAAGATCTAAGTGCGTATAATTGTAGTTCCTATAGCAAAGAATCCTTCAGTATAAACAATGTGGGTCATTAAAGCTCCCTAGCATTCAATTATCACCAATTAGCAACTAAGTGAGGTAACATCTTATGCAACAGACTCTTAATATATTATTTGCAGTGAAGGATAGCTCTCACTGTGGTGTTGAGACCAAATGGGCTGGAAGGCATAGGGAGGGGGTCATCTTGGTTAAGACTCAGCTAAGTATTCAACTGTAGTCTATTAGTAAAATCAGGTGTCAGTATTACAGCATTTCTGCAATAATCTGTTTGATGCTTAACCCTGATCAGCACTGTTGTCTGTACACAGGGCACTGAGGGATCCTTTGGCATTGATAATGAGGAGTATGAAGCTATGCCTGTGGAGGTGAAGCTATTGCCCCGGAAACTCCGGTTCTTCTGTGATCCCAGAATGAGAGAGCAGGTGCTCCACGCAGCAGTACAATAAGAATTCATGTCAAAGGGGCCAGTGTTTACCAGTCTTATCAAGGTCTCATCAAGGCACATGAGACCTCACTGACTTGATTATCCTCACCAGACTAATAAGCCATTTGGCTGGTTTTATGCACAAGGTACTTCCATTGGAAGTAGCTGATTTGGCTAATCTCCAAGGGGTTAAAAATGCAAATGAAAATTCTAAGAAATGCATGTTAACTTGATGGCATCTTTTTTTCCCCCAAAGAAGTCATCAGTGTTCCATTTACAGCACTGCAGGCTGAGTGCTGTGTGCCAGATGCTACTGCTTTAATGCAATTGTATATTAAAGTAAAATGAAAGCATACTTGTCCTTGTGTTTTAAGAGTTTAGGTCTACTTTACCCATGTATAAATCTCGCAAAACCTGGGATCTTGGAAAAATTTATTTGGGGAGAGTAATGTGAAGGAGGTCTATGAAATGCTGGAATTGCCACATTAAAACAGGAGGTTGGTTATCTACTCTGTCACAAAATAACTCGGAGATGGGTGATACAAAGCTTCAGAGGAAGTCTGAAAATTCCCCATATGTATCTGCATAAGATATTTATGTTATTTTTTTTCATCTTGCCAGATTCAACAGCACAGAGTTCCAGTTAGTAATATAGTAGAAATATAATCCTTTGATCGAGTTTAGGTATGTTATACAGAAGCAAATTGGAAAATGTCATCATTGACCCAAAGCTGTATGAAGTACATGTGGAGAGACTCTTTAACAAGCCAAAATGAGTCTTTGTAAGTATTCCTTTTATTCCTATAGTAGTATAACACAAATAAGGGCATCCAAATAACTTTTTTATTCATTGTCCCTGGTTGCTCTTCTCTTTAATGTAAACAGTGCTCATCGCTCCTTACGCAACCTACATTCCCTGGAGCCCCAGTACTGTAATTAGCTTTGTTGCTTTTCTGAGCTTTTGTTTATAGCTTCACTTCAGTTGCTGAAAGAAAATATTATTGACTTAGGCAAGGTTATCTGTTGCCCTTCTTATTATAACTTACAAGTTCACATGATTCTGCCTTGCTTACTGGAAGAAAAAAATTTGATCCTTATTTTTCTGATATTACTGTTGTTTGTACATATTCCCCATATTATGCTGTGATCTAGCCTAAGTTCATCTGTTGATTCTTTGCTGTAATCAAAGTAAGGACATTAGTGAACTGACTTCCAGCAGCTTTGTTGGACTGCATCCTGGCTGCATGCTGCTGCAACAGCATCCTCTGCTGGAGACTTGCTAAAGGAAAAATTGCTTTGAAAGGGGAAGTAGGCTTGGTTTTCTGGGTGATGCTGGAACCAAACTGAATGCTGTCCTTCCCTTGACTATAGTGTGCAGAAACTAATTACCCAAGCTATCTATCGGGGCAAGCACTCATCCCTTTCTTGACTAAGATCTAGGGGAGTAGAAGCCTGCTAGTTCTTTTTAATAGTTATGCTGGTGATAGGGCCTGTGTTGTGCTGTCTGTCTTCTGATCTGCAGCATTTAATAGTGCCCAGTGGATCCCTGGGATACTCTCCAAGGAACATGCTGGCTGTGCTCTGCTCTTTTTGCTTGCCACAGAGACACCTGGAACGTTGCTCTGCAGCCACTGGCTCATTCAGAGTCAGGGGCAATTCTCAGCAATTGTGGTTTTTCATCAAGCTGATGCTTCTGTAAATAAAATTAGCAATGCTTTTGCTCAAGTGGCAGGAAAGACAAGGCAGCAGCCATTTTGAAAAGGTAAGCTTTAATTGTATTAAAAAAATACCCATGTTTTAGTAAGCAGTTTCTCTACACAGCCACAGGCCTATGGGAGCAACCACACATCTGCAAGATGCAAACAACATCAGAGCTGTTAGAACTACAACCAGTCTGCTGCAAGGGGCGAGATGATAAGAACTAGCTTCTGGTTCATCTGTACCATTTTACAGGGAAAATGACTAATTCTCTTCCATAGTATCAGACGCACAGCTCCCATTGCAATGTGATTCCTTGCTTGAGGGTAACCAAGAGCTCCCTCCAGAATTGGTATTTTTAATGCTGCTCTGATGTTAAAGCACCAAGGATCGTCTGAGACACAGGTTGATATTTAAATATTCGTATCAGCATAAACTGAGTAGCTTGTATAAATACCATTCAAGTCATTTTTTCCCTTCCTCTACAATTCAGAGGTCTTCCACTATGGAGTGGTTCTACACCTCTGAATTGCAACATTCAGAGGGGAAGTGCGAGGAAAACATTACATAAAATAAGCAGGGGCTGAGCCCGTTATCTACAGTGTTGAGGAAAGGACTCAGTTCTCATGTTTCTGTCTGACAGCAAGACAAACAACTTTGTATGAACTCCAAGACAGGAAGCAGGAGTAGCTTCCTAGGTCCCACTCATGAAAACACTTATCTTGGCTTAACTTACAGTCCAGTCTAGAAGGGCTTAAAATACTGTAACATAAATAAAAAGGAAGGATAACAACCTAATGATGGACCAGCCCAAGGCACCTGTTTATTTTAACCACAATTAAACGTTCCCATTCGAATGGCATGTTGCATTAACCTGGACCTGAGATCCTGGTTCATAGGCATTTCTCTTTTAGACAGACATACCATTCTGTTAAGTCAGTACATTCTAGTCCCTCGCAAAAGACATATGTGTTGCCTTCTCCCATAATCACTAGGCCACTAGCGGGGGGGGGGGGGGGGAGGGGAAAGGAGACAGCAACTAACTTAGACGTAATAGCTATGATGAGAGAATTTGGGTTAGTATGCATGCTTTGTACCTTGAGTTTTGCATTAGGACAGAGTGCTCTTGCCCTTCTCCCTCCCAGAGCAAAGTATGCCTGTCCTTTGCATAGTCTGTCACCAAGAGGGTCACAGTTACTCCTAGCTTTTTGCCCATTAACTTTGGCAGTTCTTAAAATGGAAGAAGTACTACAGTAGCACTGCTTTACAGAATAAGCTGTACACTAAGCTACTTTCCCTTGAAAAGGTGATGGAACTTTCTTCTACCCTTAAGGATGCTGGATAGGTGAGCTCAACTCCTGTGACAGACATGACCATTAGCTCTAACATACATTGGAGTAACTACTCCATATATGCTAGAAAAGAAGGTATTAGCATGTCTCTAAGACAAATCTGAACTCTAATTCAGTAAAATGCCTTTCTCCTAGTATCCATTATAGTTCTTAGTTGTACTTGGCTCTATGCAGCTTGGCCTAACCTTGTGGTGAGAAGACATTTGCATGATTTAAATGTCTGGCACGGTATCCCTCGTTCAGATTGAAAACCTAGCTTTTATTTCTCTCCCAAGCTTTACCCTCCAATCCAGATAGTATGAGTAGTAATAATTCATTACTTGATTATACATTTCTAGTGCAACTTGAGTTAAGATGCAACTGTGGCTCTTCCTCTCCTGTTTAAACTCCTATTTAAAGCAAGTACCAACTGAGAACCTGCAATGGTTGTGCTATGACTTGGGTGTTAGAGAGGAACATACCGGACTGTGTCTATCAGAATATATACATGGTTACTGTAACCACCGTTGAGTCTGGGCTCTGATCACAAGCAACAGACCAGAGACATCACACCAGAGAAATTAAAGGCACCACTGTAAAGGCAAAGTACTTCAAATGGAGGACTTTTGCAGTAATCAGCAATATCCTACCTTATGCCACACTTTCCTTCCTCTTTTAATTCAAAATACACCAAGTAACTGTCTCCCAGCTGCTAGCATTCAAAAAAGCAACTATTAAGTGCCAAGGAGGGGATTTTAAATGTATGCACTTAACTGTTTTACCTTGAAGTACGTTATCTCCTGGAAAGATAAGATTCAGTGAAGTCGCTTCCAAACAAAAACAGCCTACTGAACAAGCCCTCATAGCCCAAGCTGTAGCCATTTGTTTATATTATGTACCCATTTATCAAGGATTTTCCACCTGTGACAATAAAAGCAATGTCTATTAGAAAAGGGGAGTGCAGGTGGAAAGTTCTTTTGCGGCAAATCAAACAAGGAAGGGTTAGAGAAGTCTGTTTTGTAGCAGTCACCTGCCAAGAGAGGCTGTAGAGAAGCAAAATTACAAGGAAGAGCAAAATAGGCTGTAGCCATCCAGCTGGGATGTAGCATGGATGCTACTTTTGCAGTAATCCACTTGCTTTGATGCTTCTGCACCCACACTACTGCTAGCAACTGAAGACCTAATTTCTGGAAAGCAGAGGTTTAATAAATGTCAAGTAGTAATTTCAGGAGGTTCTGCTCAGTGGGCTCTCGCAGTGCTGTCTAGTAGACCTGATGTTCTGACAGCTTGTGAACATAGCGCTCTAATGCAGGGTGTGAAATTTCAAGGACAAATTAAAGGTTTGTTTCTATTTAGTTCAGCAAAAGAACTACTGACATCAAAGAGAACAGGAAGCCATTAACAGCTGACCACAGCTAAACTATGTAGCAAACCTTCAAGAAAGTGAGAGGAAGAATTGCTAGAGACTAGTTTCAGTTCCTTTTTTTATATCTGAAGGAAGTTAAGTGACAGCAATACAGTGCCAGCTATACTTCCTCAGGGATCTTCACTGCAGACAGCATGTTAAAACTGAAGTGGAAGTTAGAAAAAAGCATGGAGATTGTGGTCCAGTTTTATACTAGAGGTGTCAATTTAAAAACAAAGTCTTTTCCTAAGGAAAAGACTGTTCTTTCCATTAAATGATATTCAGCTCGGTTTTCTTCCTCTTTCTCCATTTTTTTCCCCCAACCTTCTAAGGATGATTAAGTTACAGTTTTGAGCAACTGGCAATACAAGCAGCACATGTTTTCTCCTGTACAAAAACATCCAAAGCCCTGAAAAAGCAGGCAGGGGAGCGACTGCTCAGAGACAGGCAGATCACAGGAACATAATATGCTGAAGCTCATACCCATGAACTGTGCAATAAGCCTTGTGAGGCCCCTGATCCCACACCTCACTAAAACCTCTGAATCCACAAGCAGCAAAAATACCCCTTTGCTGCAGATAGATAGCCTTCAAGGAAAGACAGGACATGCCAGCTTCCTTCCTTCCAGAGGGAGACAATCCACAGAGGGTCTACTTGGAGAACATTTGCTTCACCTCCTTTAAAAAGAATTAGCGGGTGAGACTTTGGTGGTTCAGGCTCTGTCTCATCCTATAAAATCGCTAGGATAAATGGATACATCAGCTACAGTTTGCATTTCTACAAACTGCAGAAAGGCTCCAAGGGTGCTCAAGTCTATTATGGTAGAAGCAGCAGCTAATTAGCTATAGCCACAGTTCAGGAAGAACAGTTAGCTTAAAGCTGATGCAACTACTGGCTGCAGGATTTTGGGCAAAGCAGTATGTCACACCTAGAACCCACAATAACATTCCTGGATTTCACAGGGCAAAGGGATTACTCTTTACCGGGATAGTCTTCCTGGAGGTAACCACTGGTCCTGCATGAACTGAATCTAATTCTTTCCACAGCACAAGAATAAGAAACACTGTTTATCTGGTTCTACGGCTTCTCTGCCCAGGAAAAAAAAAGGCTTGCTGTTAGATATTGCTTCTAGCAGCCGCGCCAGTTAAGAACACCAAAACTCCAAGGGAACTGCCTGCAAACTGCGAAGCCATTCCAGCTGAAAGGTCACACACTGCTCTCTGTCTCACACTGAAAGCCAAGGACAGCGGCAGGCAGTGCTGAAGGCTGCTCAACAAAAGGAGGATCAGCAGACAATGTTAAAGCAAAGGAGTGACAAGTAGCATCTGCTACAAAGGAAGGGCTAGTGACATTAGTTAAAGCATACTTATTCAACCCAATCCCAGCCCAGCACCATCTGAGCTGAGGCTGGAGAACATAGCGACTGCAGGGTGGCTCAGTGATGTTGGTCCCTGTTAAATGGGAGACCATCTTGCTGGTTTGAAGATTTTAAACCAAAGCAGCACATGTGATACAACTGAAAACCAGAGGAAGTGGTAGGAGGGATTGAGATGGTGCTCTTCTCCAGCTATGAGATAGGTAGGTATAGTCTTTGCCAGTTTATACCACCTCAAATGCTGGAAGTGAAACCGTGCCACTCCAGTAAGCAAAGTCATAAGATCCTGTAGCACCCCCTTATCCCAAACTTGCTTCTGCCATTGACGAGGAAGGGTGGCTTTATTCCAACTCAGCTGCTAAAAGTTGGGTGAGGGGTGTTTTGAGGAGTCCTGTTTTTTTATCATTGGTTTAACTGTCCCCACCAATAAACATGGTAGGACAGGAGATGTTTTATGAGACTGGGCCACTAACAGCCTGTGCTGAAGCTCTCTTCAGTCCCCAAGTGGAAGAGAGGACGAAAGGAGGGTTTTCCAGTCAAGTCTTGAGAGCTCAGCTACAGCATTTCACATTGGTCCCCATCAGACAAAGTGCTTTCCTGAAGTCTTCACCCCTCAGGCATCCAGGCTAGGCCAAAACCTAGCCATCACTGGCAACAGTGAGGACTGGCGCAAACATGCCACTGGTCCTATCTACACAAAACAAAAAAAAACAACCAAACAAAAAACCTGGAGCAGGTACTCATTGGGAAGTTGAGGGGGAGAAAATAAAATCACATTTTGTTTTAAAATTATAAATACTCTCCATATAAAGTTATTAAATAAAATGAGATCCGTCCAGTGGCTGTGGTGAGTTCCAGTGATCTTCCTAAGCAACGTCTGGTAGTCTTTAAAAAGTGATCTTTGCTCCCCATCTCTCTTGCCCTTGGTTTAAGTGCAGCAGGGGTTGTCAATGACTAGCATAACATCAATGCCATACACTTCCAGCAGGTCCATAAGGAAACTTCGATCCCCTTGGGGATCCAGGCCCATGCCTCGTGCGTGGTCAGCTGTCAGTGTCTTGTCCTGGCTGGCTGACACCTCCATCAGCGTCTGAAATATGCGGTTGTTCTGCTCCATGAAAAACCTATAGGATAAAGTCAGCTAAGATGATGGCATTGGACCCCAAAAAAGATAGCGTATTTACCAAACAGGCAGCAGAGCCCCGGAGCTGCATTTAACCCCCTTTAATCATAGATCCCACCTTCTTAGGTGATACTGTAGTAGTTTTCTGTCTACCCTACGGATGACCCAGAATAAACAAAGATAAAGCACTAACTTCTAATTTACAGTGGTGCTTCTGTCTGGCTGATTTATGGTAGGCATTTCACTCTTCAGAAGCAAGCCACGTTATCAGTTAATGTGTACTTTGTGGTAATCAAGTGGGCACATCAGACCTATAGCTCCCATAATGCAAAGGAGGAAACAGTGTTGTCATCCATCTAGTAAGCCCCGGTAAATAAGTTCTCCATTACTGGCGCAGAACAGAGCAGTGAGAGCTACTTTTTACCTAGTGCTTTCCTAGGAACATGCAAGGCAGTTCAAAAAGAGCTCTGACTACGTCTGTGCAGCTCAACGATCAGAGCTCTGCCCCGACAGCCCTTCACACAGTTTCATCCCATTACTTCTCACCTGCTGCAGACTGTGAACAATAGCAACAGGCAGTGAAGGGCTTCAGAGGTGGTAGAGGTGTGGTTTTCATCTAATTCTGTACCTCATACTCTACACCCAGTTCTGGTTCCTCTGTTTGCCAAGTACAAAGCCAGCCACATCAATGGGCCAATCCTTCACATGCAGGTCTTATCTCCACCCTGTACCTCCCCCAGCATGGTACAGTGCCTGCTTCCCACGGACATTGTCCTTTTCTGAGCCAAATGTTCTGGCATGAAAAGTCCTATAGTGCTTATGTTTTCAAAAATAGGAGGGGATTCTTGCATTCCTAATTGTGTTTTTAAAATTTCCTTCTCCCTCCCAGCACTTAAGAGACCCCAGTGGAGACTAATATGGCTGCATTTGGCTTCTCAAATTGGAAGGAAGATGATCTGAAGAGGAAGAGCCAGTTCGGTTCTTGGATCCCTAGAGGAAGAGAGCTAACTATGGAATTACATTAACCATGATGTTTCATAATATGCCAAACAGTGCAACATGAAATCAGTGAAAGAGGCTCCCTAAACCTAACAGTGACCAACAAAGTATTAGAGGTAGCCACTCACAAAATGAAAAGGTCCTCTTCACAGGAGCTACAATCCTCACCCACTTCTTGAGAATACATTAGCATCTGCCTGAGAGAAGGGAGACGGATTAAATGCACATACCTACAGTGAACCTCAAAGCATTATGAGAAGACAAGGATTACAACTAAAAACTTCACATCCATTTCTTGGAGACAAGTCAGATTAACACCGTTGCCCTGATATCTGAGGCAACAGGGTAGTCTTTGTAAGGCACTGGACTAGAAAGCAGGCTGTTCGCAGTTCTGCTACTGATCAGTGGTGAACCAATGGTGAGTCACAACCTCTGCTTCTCCTGCCTTCTATCTGCTCCATCAGCTCACTGGCAGAGTAATCGTATGTGTGCAGAGTGCCCAGGGGCTTTCATACCAGTCAGCTACAGTGGAACCAGAATCTCAAAGAGATGAGCTGAAGCAGTGGGAAACTTTGAAAATACTAAGACAAGAAGGAAAGTACAAAGGAGCAGTGTCCTCTTTATCCCACATCACATTGCTCTCCTACCAGGACCAGGACCACCCGGATGTCTATTATTACCTCTGGTCATTGAGCCGTCGGTACTTCTCCTTGTCAGCATTGTTAATTTTCAGGAGTGGCTGCAGATGCTCATGATGAGTCTTCACATTCTGGTTGTCCACGTAGACATCATAGAGATCCCGTTTCTCCTCAAAGATCTTTTCTGTTGTACCTGCCAAAATCAGGTTAAGAAGATTTTCAGAGCAGCATGTTGCTTTCCCAGCAGACCAACTGTTCTCTCCTGCTTTCGTAGTTAGTTATTCCATGCACATCCTATTTCTCATCAGTTTTATCCCACAGCCTGGTGTCTCAAGACATTTTGCAGCCTGAAGTTAAAAACGTCACGCCTAATCCATCATACTTACAGGCCACATATGATACTTCTGTCTCCAGCATTTCTATGTCTGCCACATTCACATAGAAGAATGGTTTGGACTCTGGGACAGTTCCTCCAAGACCAGGTAGAGAAACATTGGCAAGACAACAGCAGCAATACACTGCGGACAAGAGAAGTACATCCTGAGATGCTTTCGGTATTCCCTCCCAGGGCATTCTGAACCCCACTTACCCAGTTCTCCCGCACACTTCTATGAAAACAATGGTAAGAACTTTGAAATGCCCCTAAACACCAGAACTTCTCAAGTGGGGACGTCCTGTTTTGGACAGGAAATAATCAGTTCTCCTATAGGAATCCCATGTTCTAGATTCCACAAATTCACTCAGCACTCTTGTTTTCCTGTGTTGACAGGAACTGTATTTGACAGTGGCAGGTATGTCCTTACCCAAAAGGCCTGAAGAAAAGCATTTTGTAGGAAATGGGTAAATGCAGGCTGAACGGTATCTTCACAAGGAATGGTTGCAATGCATTTTAAAGACCTGCACGATGCCTATCCCCTCAGTTCCCACAGGCATTTCTGCAGTGCTTCAGCCTACTAGATCAGAGCTCTGCGGTGTCCCTGGAAACATACCTCTATAGCAGACAACTCCAACTGGGGGCGGTGAAAATATCAATATGCGCTTGCGCAGCAGGGCAAACTTCCAGAGGACAAGGATCTGCTCACCGAAGAATTTGATGAACTGAGACATACAGCCAGCAGGGTGTGTGATCTGCAGGTGGAGGGAAAGGGAAGAAAACAGCTCAGAGGTGAAACAGGGACACATGCACAGATGCTAAGTCTAAATGTGGGAGCAAGACCAGCACACAGCAGTGACACAGAACTGCAGCTTGTAACAGCCCAAGTAATAAAATCTTATCTAAAAGCAGCCTACAAAGCACTGGAGTGACTGCTTATATAAAGAAGTATGAGACACCAGCAAGGAGCAGCAGCACACTGCACATTCCTGCAAGCCTCAGAGCACCTGCCTCACCTTCATCTCTGGGTACATGTATCTGTGGATGGACGGCAGCCAGTGGACAGGCTGCTGAGAGGCAGGGGTGCCCTTGCTATCAGGGAGTACTCCTTTCTTGTCATCATAGAATGCCTCTAGATGGGAGTAGTGCCCTGGCATCTCCAGCTGGTGTCTGGAAAAGAAAGGAAAAAAGGGGAGATGTAATGTAATGTCTCCAGACTTACTTAGTGCCTTGCCCCCAGCCAACGTCTGCCTTCCCAGCTAGCAAAGGAGTCCTGGGTGCCTCAGTTACACAGACTTATCCAGGAGGGCAGCTGAAGCGTCAGGAGTAACACCAGCTTTCAGTGCAGCCAGAGAACACAGGCAAGACTGAAGCAGACAGCGAGCTGATGTACGCGTAGGACTGATCCTGTTTTAAAATATGCTCAGGTAGGAACAGCTTTCCCTTCTACCATCATCATTTTGCCTGCCAGGCCCACTCAACACAGCTGAGGCACACACCTAGCCAGGATCACCATCGTAGGTTTAGAAGCCTTTTGTGAGCCCTTAGTAAAATGATTTTCAGAACGAGAAAAGGGGAACTTTTTGTCCTCTCAACTCTCCCCTTGACACTTACATCCCCACAAAGTAAGTAGGGTTTGGATAGCATCTGACTAGCCTGTTAGCAATGAACAGACCGCTGTTAATCAGTTCCTTCTTTCCTTCCCGTTGTGAACCTGTAACTCTTTCTGGAGAAGTAGTCATTCAAGGAAATCATAGCTCAGCATTGCAGCCAAATTCTTACTCACACCTAAAACCACTCTCCATCGAGGCAATGTTACCGCTCCCAGGCGAGGAGTGGCCAGTCCCATTCCCAAGGGAACTTACCTGACCTGGTTCTCCAGGAAGTGCATGTACCTATACAGCAGGGTGTAGGAAGGGGAGAGAATCCCCACAGACTTCATGCGGGCACCACGCTCTAACTCACTCTCCACAGGCATGTTGGCAAAGCAGGCCAGGCCAAAACAGAGCCCTTTCCGGAAATAACTGGGGACAAACATTTGACAGAAAGGTTAATGTTAAAAAGAGGGAAGGGGAAGAAATAAAGGTAACTGACCACTAAAAATACTAATTTGGGAACACAGTTCCTTCTTTAGGGAAACCCTTGAAATCCCACCCTGCTATCTGCAGGGCTGCAGGCAGGCTTCGGGTGTCCTAGCCTTCTCAGGAACAAGACAGGACATTTAAGGGAAGAGTTCCCAGTGCCTCTACCACTAAAGCCCCTACCAGCCATGTCACAGGCTGGTAAGGAACACACGTAGGGAAAGAACTTGGAAGGCAGACTTAACAGAGGATGCAGAACCCAATCAATGCAGTGCCTTTCTCCCAAGGAAGAAGAGCCTGCGGTGCATGAAGTTGTGAGTATAGTCTAGCTACCTAGTCAAATTTTGGGTGCCAGCACGTTGAAGCATAGTCTAGCTTAGTGCAAGGGTTGCACGTTGAAGCATAGTCTAGCTTAGTGCAAGGGTCAGTTCAGGTGCCTTTGAGAAAATAACTGTTATTCCTGACCAAAAGGAATTGTGACACTGCAATTCATTGCAAAACATTGCTGCATTGCAACACCAGGTTACTAAAAGGATGGGAATACAGAAAATTCCTAGCTTATGTTTTTCTACTGAAGGAAGGAGCTAGGTGAAGAAAGTGAGAAGGACTATTTATTACAAAATAAATAGTCCTTCCAAATAAATAGTCCTTTCCAAAGAAGAAAGTGAGCAAGGACTAGTTATTACAACATTTAAAGGATCCAAAAGCACTGGCAGAATTAAGAACCTTTTTCTAAGTCCAGTTCCTGCAAAATCCTTCACATTTCAGTTCTGCCATTCTTTCCCCTTCACCCCAGGCCTCTGCTGACAGTCCCAATAGCGGCAGCGCAGTATGATTTGCCCAATACGTATTAAAATTTGCACACTGAGAAGCCAGCCTGCCCCATTCACCAGTTGACCTCCTCAGCCAAAGCTGTCATACAGCAGATCTCATACAGCTAGCTGGTACTTCAGATCATGTTGAGAGTATCTGAAGAGTACCTTTGGCTCAGGTAGATACAGTTTAGCAGCACGTTTATGCAGGAACTTAACTGCATAGATGGTATTTTTCTTGCATGTTCTGAATTAAGGGATGGTGGTGTAGATGTATAGCTAAGAGAAAGAAGTAATATAGCTCAGACATACTCACATGAAATCTGACTGGATTTTGTGGGACCCGCTTGCCATGGATTTGAATTCCACACCTTCCAAATCAATATCTTGGGGTAAACACCACTCCACCATGTTGCCTGCAGAGAAGCAAATTTCTTTGGGTAAACTTGGAGGCAGTACTCGCTTCTAAAGGGCAAACACCAGCAACAGCAAGTTGTTGCTTTTACATCACTGGGATGCCAGTAACAGTGCACTAATGCAACTCCTGAACTCCTAAACGGTCACAGACAGTAGCTGACATACTATACTCCACACATCTCTTGCAAACACTACTTGTTGCAGCCATTACAAACATTACAACACCCAGATATTGCAGAACTTCTGGAGCTGTTTCTGAAGCTAGTGCTATTTTGTGGGTTTATCCTTTATATGGTTAATCACAGAGCAGCTACAATTTTACCCGACAGTGGATGAGCTATGGTATTAATGCTGTTCCATTCAGGCTGTCAACATGAGTAACTGCTATGGAAAGAACCCCAGGTATAGACTGCTGCTCTTTAGGCTGAGTCTCTGTGATAGCTCATAGGATCATCAACATCCTCCTTTGGCCATGCTTGGCAGGGCTGGTCAAACAAGAACCCCTAAGCCAGCATCCCAATCATCACTACTTCTCCCTGGAATCTCTCATGCTTAGTTTAGGATAGGAGGAGTTAGCTGAAGCTTTATACGGAGGCTGAGGTGATCCAAGTACTGCAACATGTTTGTGCATGCTAGAATAACCAACCAAAACCGCACATAAATTACAAGCTAGATCAAGATTAGCAAACATCTGTCACCTCCCAGCCCAGCCAGAAAGCATGCAGTTGTTCAGTGGAAAAGGCCACCTGAGGAGCCTGATCCTGGAACAGATGATATCAGAGAAGTCACAAGAAGTCCCTAAAGCTGATGAAGTCCTTGCCACTGGCAAGTCTACCACGGACAAAAAAGGGGGACTTTTCAGGCTTTCCCATGCCAGCACTTCAGAGCCTAACCCGCTCATCTGGATGCTCCCACTGCACCCAGTTGTGCTCCAGGTTTACCCACCGAGTTCCTGTTCTCCGTCAGCCTGCCCAT
The DNA here is from genome assembly GCF_035582795.1 of Mycteria americana. NCBI lineage: Eukaryota > Metazoa > Chordata > Aves > Ciconiiformes > Ciconiidae > Mycteria > Mycteria americana. The sequence continues at coordinate 65,332,559 of NC_134365.1, forward strand.
AGCAACAGCATTTGAAGTAATGCGACTTCATTTTAACAACAAAGCAAACAAACATTCTTCAGTATAATGCAATGGCAGATGCACCTTGACCGTGCTTTCTACTGGTACAGTCCTTCCACCGCCCTTTGGGGTACGCATCCCAGCTGTGCTTGCATGGACAGTGTACATTTGGAAGGGCCTTACACTCAGCTGAGACTTTTAGAGATATTTAAATGAGGCCTCATTTCTGAAGCCTGTCTGTTGTGTCATTACTCATACTGCACAAGCATATGCATGCACTCTCGCACAGGAATTGGGCTTAGCTACTGACATTTAAATAGGCTATTTTTCTTCTCACATAGATACTGTATTCAGCAGACCTCCCCCAACCCTGCCTGGCAAGGACTTCAAAAAAACAACAGCGTTAAGCATGGCAACAGGAGAGGTTTTGCAGCCCACTAACCACTTCTAGTCCACAAGTAGACCTCTCCTGCAGAGCCGGGCTGGCTGGGGAGCAGCGTCAGCCTCGTGATCCCGAGCACAGCTCTGTGCAATCACACACAAAACCACAGAGCTCTGCTCTAAAGCATCTTCGCCTCCGAGGCGTGTGAAAGGCTGGCAGAGAAAGCCAGTGACATCATGTCAGCCTGCTTGGTCCCCTGTAGGTTTTGCATATTATATATAGATGTTGGCTTTTGTTGTTTGGGGTTTTTGTGTGTGTGTTTGGTCTTCTTTTTAAAGGCACAAGACCCAATACTGGCCTTGTAGTATTTGGCTCAATACGTAAAACAGAAATGTGAGTGTCAGCATCTCTCCGCAGAGGGTCTTTGTGGGTGTAGTGGGCCAGCAGAGACATATTTTAGGTACTGTTTGGTGGCAGTTTATCTATTCAGTACCCCCATTTACATTTGTAGAACACACCTAAATCTTGCAAAAGCATTAGGTCTTCCAGCCCCGTTGGCTTCCTCCTGTCCCAGGCATCACCTGAGTAACTGAGGGTTCTTGTCTACAGCATCCAAAAACTCAAACTACTGTAAAAACCAGTATCTAATTGATGACTGCTAAACTACACTCATACCAGGGTTCATGCTATGAAGCATTTATAGAGGTTTTTGTTTAAATTCAGCAATTTTTGTTTAAATTCAGCAATTTAAATTCAGTTTAATTTCAGCAAAACAAAGCACCTTTTTTGTTTAAATTCAGCAATATTCCTGGTTCTGATACAGATAACCCAGCTTAGTGTGGTTTCCTCTCTACCAGTCATGGGCTGGACCCAGAGGTCACCCCCACACACCCTGTTTGCAGACCCCCATACTTCCTTTTGGTGGAAGGAAGAGTGAGGAAGTCAACTCTTAAGACTGTTGCCTCTTAACCACAAAATGGTGGTTAAGGCCAGATCCGATTTTAAGTCTTGCAGCGTAGAGAATCGCTTATTGGTCATTACCTATAGATTAATAGATCAATATGCAAGAGCACCATCGAGTAAAGGAAACTGTTTGACTTTGTTCAGTTTAGTCACAAACACTACTGTCAGGTATAATATCCACTACAGAGGTGTTGAAGTGGACATGGCCCAAACAACGTCTGTTCTGCAGCAGTAAATAAGGAAAAGATGCCTTGAAACAGATCCTTACCCTACATGTAACCACAAAACCAACTCGCATATCACACAGCTATTTTTTTTTTCTGGGATCTGTCACAAGCAACCCACACCTGCGCTCTTGGCAGCTCCTCACGCCACCTTGCCCTATGAACGTACAGGCGACGTGGCAGTCGGAGAACAAACGCGGAGATAAAAAAAAATTAAGAAAGTCGGTCTGGCAAAACAGTAGAGCAAACAAAGGAGAGACTTCACCCAGACGCGATAGCGACTGCCAGCCTGCCCAAGAAACCGGAGGAGGGAGGAGAGAGCAATGTTGTAGAAAAACAGGAAGCATTGCCCTTCCCTGCGCAGAAAGCAGCTCTCGTGCGCACGGGGAACTTTCCAAGTGAGAGTCGCTCAGTGTTAGAGTGCAAGCAAGTGCTTTTGCTGAGAGTCAAATCTGCAGATCTGGAGATCTCTTGAGAGCTATCTCCCAGCTCCAGGCCAGGTCAGAACCAGCACTCTCAGTTTCTGGTGTGCAAAGTTAAGGATGTTCTTCCTCTTGCTCTTTTATTTTCTCTCCCTTGGATTTTCACATCCTTACAGAAATGAGGACGGCGCTAGCATTTGGTGGTCATCACCTGGCCCTCCTCACCACTAGATGTTTCCCAAGATCTCTAGGGTCCCCAGCTATGCAATGCTACCATGTTGTGCCAAGACACAAGAAGCACTAAGTGTGACCTGACCGTCACACTGGCTCAGTTTCCTGCATGGAAGAAACGCGGGACAGAAAAACAGAATATTTGTATGTTCACTGGTGCAAAACAGGTTTCTTCCCTCCTCATCTCCCTCCGCTACTCACCTCACCCTTTAAGCCAACAGACTGTGTGGGACCTCCACGAGGTTGACTATCATCATTTCCATCACAGAAAAAGGGCTAAGAAGGTTCAGCCTCTTTTCGACTATGCTGATCTGACAGAGTTGATGTGGCCATGGACTTTGCTTCATCTTTTTTTATCTCCCTCCCAAAGCAAAATTTATTGTTCTATTTTTTTTCACTTGCTTTACCCAAACAAGTATAAGTCGCAGAAAGCACACGTGCTCGAGCCTGATGCCAAGTAGGTCACGCCTACCAGATGTATCCCCATTGCTGCCCAAGAGAGTCTTGGGTCTTCTGTTACTACCCACCCAAGGGAACACCCGCACTAGGAAATTCAGCAGCCTCGTTAAAGCCCCTTGTGACTGTGCTCTTTAAGGGGCAGTGTTTGCACAGACCCCATGCTCACACTTTTTGAAGTGTCAAAACATTCCCAACCGGTCAATCCCTGAAGGAGGGGACTGCCAAAGGGCAGGAAGGTGGCACAGTTGACTCCCGGGCTGCCACCATGCTGCCTGTAATTTACAGTTCACTTTCTGTACTAGTGCAAGAGCCATCTTTGTAATAGTGGTGAGAAGAGCTCCTTCTCAAATGCCACAAGGTTCACCATGCTGGAGGTGGGGAGAGCACCACTGATTTAGAAGCTGCGTCTGGCTCTTATGTTTGGCCACTCACACGAGCATCGACGGAGTCCCAGGGACACCGGAACTGTAACAGTGGCCTGGCAACCCCATAACATACCTTGGTGAACTCATCACATGCAACACTGAGCTTGCCTGCTTCAAGCCCTTCTAAATTTAGGAAGAAAGCTGTTACGTTCTTTATTAGCATAGTAACCACTTCATCCTTCTACAGTAAAACACCTCTCACCCAACTGCTCACCTGTATTTGAGGAGACATTACCTGGCATAACTAGCTGCCCAGCCACCACCAGAAATTCTGCCTTTCACATGCCTGAGCAAGCTACCAAAAGAGGTCTGCTGTGCTTTTCCTGGACAGGATCAAGCAGGTTTCCAGCTCAGACACTGAGTGGGTATCTCCTTTAAGTCACACACAAGGACCAGATACCCTTATGAACATTACAGAAGTCCTTCACACCATCTGACGTGGTTGACCCAGGAATTCCCATATCCTCTTTCTGACCCTAGCAAGTTCACACCACTGCAGCTTCAAGATCTTGATTCTGAGTCCACATCCTCTATAGGGCACTTTGCCCTCCACCTGCAAAGCTGACATTTGTTGATGTATTCCTCACAGTCCTATCGTTCTCCTTACATTCAGCATCAGCGCTGAGCAGCAGTGGGAGGCTGAATCTTCCTGGACTTGACAGACTACTCCAAGGCTGATGACACCCAGCATTAACTGCACATCAGATGTGAGAAGAGCTGTTTCCCAACTTTCCCTGGACTTCACTCAAAGCAACAGCTGGTTCAGACAAACTCCTGAGAAAGCTCAGCTTTCTGCCAACTAAGAAAATCTCACCATTTCGTAGAACGCATATGCTCTCAGATTGAAAGACAAGCTGCTGCTGCTGCAGTCATCCGGACTCTTCCATGTTTTGGATACTTATGAGAAACACCTCCCCTTTCCAACTCCTGTTGGAAAGATGACATCCAATCTCATTTTGGATTTTGATGAGTCAAGAGCCTCTGACCTCTAGACTGAAGACACCTCTCTCTGGTGCAGTATGAAACGGGTAACTTCTCGAAAGCCCTCTGGTGTTTCAGGACATAGCGGCCACGCAGTCTGGCAGCGTGCATTTCTGACACACTTGGGCCTCCGTTCTCTTCACTACTTCCTTGGGATTTTCAGTTCAAGACCAGGATTCAGTCTTCACTATCAGGGCCCTCTTGTGAGCATGATGTCAGTTACCTCCCCCTTCCCCTGAAGAACCCCACCATGCTTTACAGAGCTCTTTCCTATCTCTAGTAATTTTGCTATGGATTTGCTAAGAAAGTGCCTGTCTACAGAGGAAAGAGGAGCTCACTCCCAGATCTGGATGCAAATGGGCTCCCGCATCTCCCAAGCTACTTCCTAAACTTTCTGATCGTACCAAGACTTTCAGCTATGCCCCACTCTTGTCTTTGCACCCCCGGTCGGCTCCAGGCAGCCAAAAGACCCAACGATCTGTCTCAGGACTTCGGAGCCCTAAGCACAGTACCTGCATTAACAGATACAAGGCGGGTGCTAACCTTCTATGTCATAACATCCTGTTTCATAGATACCGCTAGAGCAGCGAGACTAAGAAAACAAAGTTAAGATGTTTTCTGAAATACTGATTTGCAGACTTAATGAATAACCTCTGTCAGTAAAAGAAGTGATACGACACCAAAGTCCGCCAGTGCTGAGGGAGATGGATGTGTCAGTGAAAGGTGGAAAATACACTCCCTTGCCCCTCTCCTCTGCCCTCCTGGATCGCAGCACTCCACTTCAAAGCTCTAAGAGTCTCAGAGATCCCACCAGAGGCCAGCCTCTAAACGCACAGGTCACCAAGAAATACACAGCCAAGCTGCTGCTGCTGGGGATCATGCCCTGCGTGCCTGCCCCATTTACGCCTGCCATAACCGCCATCCATCGCCGACAGCTGCGGGCAGGTCTACGCCGCGCCACGGAGACAGAAGGACGCTCTCGAGATGCTGCTAACAGGTTGGTGTTCCCCAGGCAGCGCTGGGCAGAGGCTCTGCCCGAGGCCTGGACGCTGTGCGGGGTGCAGGAGGTCCCTCAGAGCCGTCCCCAGAATCCCTGTCCCGTGTCCTGCTGCGGAGCAGAGCTATGCCCGTCCCTGCCCGGGTCACCGGCTCTCCTCGGAGCGGCACCAGCACCGGCGCCTTCCTCCCGTCAGAAGTTCTGCTCGGCGGGATGGAGAGCAAATGCAATCCCCCTTATACTCCGTTTTCAGCAAAGCCCCGCGGCCCCCGGTCCGCTGGCGCACGGCGCTCCTCGGGAGGCCGGCGGGGGCACGGAGGACCGGCAGCCGTGCCGTGAAGCTCCCGTGGGGGCACAGGTCAGCCCGGCTCCCGCAGGCCGCTCTCCGCTGGGGTCCGGCGACACTGCCCTCACACGCGGCGGGGGAGCGGTCCCCGCGGAGGGACGCAACCCGCGGGCGCTGCGCGGGACCCGCACCCGGCCCCGGCCCGCATCCATCATACGCCGGCGGCACCGGGAGCCCCAGGCCCGGCCGCTGCAGGCCCCGGCCCGGCCCCCCGCGCCCCGGCCCGCCCGCCCCCGGCGCCCCTCACCCGTGCGGGGGTCGAAGGTGACCACGAAGACGGCCACGATCTGGTCCTCCTCCGCCTCCGCCCGCGGCGGCCCCGCCGCCTCCGCCGGCCCCGCGCCGCCCCACGGAGCCGCGCTCCAGCCGCCGCCGAGCCGCCGCCCGCCGCCGCCGCCCGCCTCGGCCGCGGGCGGCGGCGCCGACACGGCGGGGCCCTCGGCCCAGAAGAGCAGCGGCGCCTCGTCTGCGCGCTCCACCATGGCCGCGGCCCCCCGCCCGCACGGCGCCGAGCCGAGCCGAGCCCAGCCGAGCCCAGCCGAGCCGAGCCGAGCCGAGCCGAGCCGAGCCGAGCCGAGCCGCGCCGCGCCGCACCCCCCGCGCCGCACCGGCCGCCGGCGGGGGGCGGCTCCGGGGCGGGGGTGGGGACGCGGAGGGCCACGCCCCCGCGGCGGAGGGGGAGGGGGCGGGGCCGGACAGGGAAGGGAGGGGCGTGCCGCTGAGGGGCCGGGGCGTGCCGCCGGGGCGGGGCGCGGCTGGCGGTGCCGCGGCGGGCGGGGGGTCCCGGAGCTGGAGCTGGAGCTGGAGCTGGAGCTGGGCGGGGGGGGCGGGTCCCGGCTTCTGTGCTCTCCAGTGCCGGCTCCCGGAGGAGCACGGGGGCTCCCTGAGACACGGCCCCCGCCTCCCCGTGCTTCACCTCCTCCCGGGGCGCAGGGCCGGCTGCCTGCCTTCTGGCCCCCAGCCTGCGACCCCCGTGTAGAGCGGCTGCCTTTTTGAGCGGGAAGGCTAAGGGAGCCCTGTGGAGCCCGTCCTCCTGGGTGAGCCAGGGGGGTTGAGCAGAGCAGCCTCAGGGCCAGGAACGGGGCAGTCTCCCGCACCCCCAGATTGCTGCGGTGGAAGCTGCAAGCCGCAAATCTCAAAGTCAGTGATGCCGATCCAGTATATACTGGTGTGTGTATATATATATACACACATATATATATGTGCAGTAGAAGGATGTGAAACAGTTTTCAGAGGAACAGGCAGAATCAGCTTGAGACTGGAAGATGGAGACACAAGCGTGACCAAGGCATCCACAGGCAGCCAAGTTTTGTGTAATTACCACCCTCATTACGCGAGCACCAATGTCATTAAGTGTCATTAGGTTTAACTCGGTTCCCTAGGACTTTCTGATCAATTGGATTACCCAATTAAGCAGGCCAAAATTAAAGGGAAGATACTGTCATAAAAGCCTTAATTGTCTAACTTTTTTCCTGTTGAGCAGCTCCGACTGTTCAATACGCCATTAAGAAACTCATCATCCAGTTTCCTCAACAGTGGGGTTTGGGTTTTTTTCTCTTTTTTTTTTTGTAACATTAGCGTCCATTTGCTGTGAGCTTCATTTCAGACAGCTCGAACACCGAGTGGGCATTTTGTTTCACAAAGCCCATGCACAAGTTTACTTTGCAGAGCTATAAGCCGCAGTAGGTGGTGTTTAGCAGATGGAGTTTTTCATGGAAGGTGACTGGTAAAGACAAAAAAAACCCAAACCCTGCACAATATTTTGTTACTGTATAAAGAAAAGCCAGATTCTGCAGATACTTGGCCACATGCTTCGCTTTAACCATATAGATGGTGCCAAGCTTCATTTTAATGCATATTTTTTTGTGTGTCGGTGATGCTAAAGTAACAGCTCATTTCTCCCCTCTCCTTCGTCCCCACAGTGGTGCTGGCATGAATGTCAGTCTGTCCCCCAGCGATCCAGGCAGGGGAAACAAATCCTGAATAAAAATTCCTCCGCGACCCGCATGGGCTATTTGCGGTGCAGAGCGGTTCCTGGTCCCCTCTGCTGTGCGGCCGCACCGGCATCGCCCCAGCACGAGGGAGGGGATGCAGCGGGGAGAGCAGCAGTGACGGGGAGCAGAGGCTGCCAGCGCTGGCTCTGAGACACCTGAAATGTCATCCTCCCCCAAGCTCTCCGCTTTTGGTGAAAAAACCCTCGTGGCACAAGAGACCTGGTGGCAGCAGAGCTATTTAAACCGCCATGGCCAGCAGTCTGGGCCTGCTGAGGGCACGCCGTTTGTTAAATATGTGCAAAAACCAAAGGCCTCATTTTCTACTTTAATATTTCATCAAAATCGAAAAGACCTAGGCCAGGAGAGAATATGACCCTTTTAGGAGGACAAGCTCTCCTTCAAAAGAAAATGAACACAATTTCCCTTCAACTGAGGGCTGAGAAAATTATTATCAGATCTTTGAGTAGTCCTCCAGAAAAAATACCAAGTGAAAATGTGGTGGCTTTTAGTTAGAAGATGCAAGATGAACAAGTTGGGCCTTCTTTACACAGCAAGTCCAACTTTTCTCCTTTACATATCCCATTCCTCCTTAGAAAAATGGCTACTGCCTACAGACCCTGAGAAGAACAGCAACAAAAAAAAATTAAAAAAAAAAGTTTCAGAGGGGATTGAAAACTGAGGTCTGAAGGAGTTTCATTGCTGGGTTATTAATTGAAAAGTAGTTATGGAGACTAAAAGCATTATTTCTTCAGATTTAAAATAAAATATTACTATCTAAGGCTCCAAGTATCCAACATCTGATTAATACAGTCAGATCACAGCAGTACTAAAGTGGTCCTGTCATAGCATCTCAGCGGGCCAGATGCTGCAGAGACAGCTTTTCATAGCAAAAAGCAGCCAGCGCCGGCACTCCCAGGCTTTTGGACCTCGCTCAAGGTAAGGCGCAGGGAGATGCAGCAGCTGCGTGGCAGGAGAAGGGCGTCTGCACGGCAGCCACAGGCTCTGTGCCTGGAAGAAACGCTACAAGCTCTGGGCCAGATGCAGCAGTAAAACCAATACTGAGTTCCTGGCGTGTCCACCTAATACAGCTTTGGTAGCCTGTATCAAATGAATTGGTAGTCACAGTCTTAAAGGGCAACTTCAGAGACCCGTATGGCCATACTTTTCATTCAAAGACCAGGTTAGGAGGGCTGAGTGCCCTCAGGTCAACATGTCCCTTTATTTTCTGGTGGGAATTCCCCTCAACGTGTGCACGGGAAAGCAAGTCGGTTCTGACAAACCTCCATCTCCTCTGGGCTGCGGCCACTTCCAATTTCTGCATGTCCTTCTAGCGGTTCTCGATGCTAAGAAAAAAGGCTGCCGTAACCTTGTTCCCAATTAGTTAAAGCTCACTTTGGTCCCTCTTTGAAATGCAGGCTCACAAAGGCACAGGAAGATCCCTGTTTTTTACAGAAAGGTGCAACAAGAGGAGACATTGACCCGCTCCCGGTGAGCGGCAGAGCCACCCTACCTGCGGGGCTGCCTTCACCGATGCAGCCAGCTTCTCCCTCCTCTCCCAGGGCACATGCTTGAAACCTCAAGATTGGAGCCCATACAAAGACCTCTGCATGGTCCCTAACTCTCTCCTGAAGTCTAGCATGTTATAAATTAGGCTACTAACCTCTCCATGCAGGCTGCAACACTTGTCCAAACTAATACACATCTAAATGCAGGAAATGAAATTCAGACTTAAAAGAAGGAAGCACAGGGCCCCATCACCACAAGACTAATCGCTTATACAAGTAAGTATAAGTGACACAAAGACTGCATCTCTGACAGGATTAACATGGAGCAGACTGGCTGCCAGCAAACATCACCTCCCCGTAGGCCCCAGGAAGCCGGAGGAGGGAAGAGCGTGCAGAAGCAAGGAGATGACTCAGAGGGAGCCCTGGCTCCCTGCAGAGCTGGTTGCAGGCACAGCAAATCCACATCCACAGCAAAACCCCTCAGCCACCAACTTTCCTAGGCACAGGCAATGGTGCACAGGTGCTGCTGAGCTCCAGATGTTTCCCGTTAGCAATGGTCCAGGTGTGTGGGGTGGTTATAAATGTGCCAGGGCTGGAGAAGGGTTGTCTGTAGCGTATCTGGTAACTGCTTGGGGCATCATCTGCTTTTACAGCTGTATGTAGCATGGGTTCTTTTTCTCTGGTTGAGAAATTTAAGGTAGAAAAGGATGAGGAGAGGGCTGGTGTGTGTTGTTCTTTAGGACTTGATAGCTCTGTTTCTATGTGTGATGAGAGTAGTGGATGAAGTGCTGGTGGGTGCAGAAGTTGCCTTGGAGGCTCACTGGGAAAGGCAGTGACTTCTGACTTGTATCTGACTTGCACCAACAAGGCGAAAAGCAGAATCTGTTGTTGTTATGTGAACAGTAACTGAATGGATTTGTATTTGCTAATTCTGGAGTACTCTTCTTTAACCAATGCCATCAAATGACATCTATGAGTGATCAAGGCTTCTGTGTGGGTGGGGTTGGGATGGGGGAGTGCATGTGGTGAGTAGAAGTAATGCTTTTAACAAGGCAAGAAAGAGGGTGGTTAGCCTGCCTGTGTAAACAATCTTCCTCTCCTTCTGCCCTTCTCCCTCTAACAAAGCAGGCCAGTATCAGCTCTACCTGTTCTGTTTCATATGGTGACATGGATGACTGGGACAACAGTGATGAATTCATTCAGCGACTGGATTTTTCCAGTTGTGGCGAAGAGAGTGAAGACAGAAGCGTACATGAGGAGGATGCCCTGAGCTCGAGCCCCCCCAGGAACTGCGAGTTCCAGAAGTGGCAAAGGAGCAGTCCTCTGCCAGCAACCCCTCAGAGAAAGCTTAGTGAGATTTTCCTGAGCAGGACAAAAGCCTGGATGAGTCCCACCCTGAAGCCTTCCCCGGCTGTGAGCGCGAGCTGGGGTAATGCCGAGACACCGCTGCACATCACCTGGAAAAAGCTGCAGCTGTGTGACACCCCGCACACTCCCAAGGTGAGGGCATGTGTCGACTCTGAGCGGGCAAGGTCTGTGGTGTGGCTGGGCATCGCTGCGTGGGTGGTGAGGGGATCTGTTGATGGCTCTGTGGAAAGCATTTTTTTAAATGTTACTGTTGTTAGCCTTCTACTCTTCCCTTAGAAACCTGGGCCATGAGCTCCTTAGCTATGGAAGGGTTATTCTGTGAGCATGAATAGAGACCTGTGTGTGGGATCAAGTGTCTTGACTCTTTCCAAGCTGTTGCTAAAACAAATTAGTTGGTGTTGGGCCAGTCTGACTTAAGAGAACGAGCAACCATGTGCCTTTGGCCGCCTATGTGCCCCTCTCACTCTGCTTAGGGGAGTGGACATCTGTAGCATCTCTGTAGGAAGTGTGCACTGTGCTCCCAGAGGGGTAAATGCATCTCTCTTCAAGGAGCTCGTCATTCCACGGGGAGCTTGGAGACAGGTAGCTGCCCTGACTGCTCTGTTCAGCATAATTTTGCACGCAAGCAGGCTTTCTCTTGAAAGAGATGTTGGAAATGGCATTGTGGCTGGGGTATACTTTGTCTGGCAAGTCTGGATTGTTGTCCAGTGATGCTGATTCTCTTTTTATGTGAAACTGAACTGCTCAGTGAATTTGGGGAAAGCAGGACTTTGTTCTCAGGGTAGCAAATCCCCTGTGGAAAGGGTAACAAATCAATGTGTGCTTGTGGAGGAAGGTTAGCCTGTCTTCCTCTATGTCACTGTCCTAAAATGTAACTTCTCTACTGAGCTAGTTTCTTGGGAGAATGATCCCAGCCCCTATTTTCTGTGAAACTTTTTGTATAGAATATAATACATCTGCTTTTTGTCTTCTGTAAGCACAAGTGGAGACTTGGTGCCAGCTTCTCTGTTTCTAGATAACTTCTGTTGCGTGCATTGGCTTTTACCATTCAAGACTTGCAATGAAATGTAGTTCTTTCAGTCCTCTCTCAATATTCCTGCTGTACTGATAGACTAGTTGCTCAAGTGGTACACAGAAGGTCAGTCTTTTTAGTACTTCTGAGCTAGGATTTGACTTCTGTCCCACTCCAGAAACCTGATTATGTGGAGAGAAGGATGATCCTATGGCCACATATGACCAACTGTGTGGCTATGTTCACTGAAGAATGGCCTGCTGCTCTCTAGGGGAAAGTGGCTCTAAATGGCATCACTCCAAGAATTTTGTGCAACGATCCTGCATAAGAAGTCTCCCTGAATCTCATCGGAAAATGGGTTAGAGGTCCAGAATCTCTTCCAGACCAGATGGGCTACTTGGTAGTGCAGGGTGCTTTCAGTGTGTGCTCTTGTGTAGATAACATGTTGGCTGGATGCTTCAAGACACGCTGCCTGTGGTTTGTCGCTGTGTAGCCTATGAGCAGCAATCTCACTAAATCAACAATTTATTTTCCTTTGCTGTCTTCTGGGAGAAAGGTCTTGGTTTCCAAGCATGCTGCAAAAGGTGGGCTCTAAAGGGCCTAAATCTGCTTATAAATGAGGCTGGGAGCATTGATCTTGGAACACTTGAGGGTGAGAGAAAGAGAGCAGAGCCACATCTAACTGCAGACAGATGAGCACTGGAGCCCCAGCTAGGACGCATGGCAGAGGAGGCAGATGATTGTATTTTGTAGACTTACCCAATCCTGGGACAGATTGCTAGAGCAAGTTATGGTAGCTGCCTTACACTGTATGGCAGCAGCTACGCTCAGATGATGTTACCGTAGACAAGTCTGCTTGATTATGAAATAGAGCCCTAGTAGAGCAGATGGGAATTGCATGCATACAACAGCAGGCTGCAGTGGTATTTTAGATCCCTTTCTTGACTTGTGGCTAGACTAGAACATAGCCATAATTCTGCAGAGCTTCTAGGCTGCTGGGTAAATTGGGCTTGGACATATACTGCTTTTACTAGATCCATATGCAGAACTTTTCCATCCAAGACCAAGAAGATGCAGACCAGAGCTTGAGAAAGTGATCAAGAAGCACTTTCAGGGTCATAGTAAACCAGTAGATGAACTTCCAAGTATGGTATAAAAATAGAGGGATGTCCCAGAAGTAGCTATATCCATGAGTGCAGCATCAATTAGGTGGATGCAGGATACTGCATGCAGCTCTAGGTTTATCTTCCAAAACTTTCAGTGAGAGAAGGGAGGAACTCTAGATATGATCCTGGAGCCACATCTCCACTCACAAGAGAGACCACTGTTGGATCAAAAAGATATAGAAGTATCTTGATCTTCACGGCAGGGGGAGTTCTGGGTTCTTGAAGGGCTTTTAACTAGAAGAGAGATGTTGAAAACCCCTTTAGACCTTACACCACTCTCTTGAAGCTGAAACAAGTAAAAAACAAATGTATATTTCAAAAAGCTGATGGTTACTGAAGAGGTCAAATCATGGAAAGTAAGTAGATTTTTCTGTCTTCAGATCAAGACTGGGTGCTTCTCTGAAGTTATGCTTTACTCAGCCCAAGGTTTTGACTAGTAGGTGGAACCCAATGGCCTGTCTTCTGTGGGAAGGTAAACTATAGAAGATCCAGAGGTTCCTTCTGAACTTAAATTTCTGAAACTCTGGTTTTTCTTCTCAAGGAGAACTGTTTTCTGGTCACTTTGCCAGTAGCTGTATAAAAATATTTCTACCAACTTCCCCTATACTAATTCTGCTTATTGCTGGGGAACCAAAAGGAAACTTGGTGATGTTCTATCTCATCTCCTGACAAACCTGTCCTGACCAAACTGATGCAACAGTCCATGCTTGACAGAACTGGGTCTTTCATGTTAATGCAACATATGACGCAATTTCTGTGTCTCTGTAGGTGGGAGAGATGAGCAGCTGGCTCCTCTTGAGGACTGCACTTGCCAAAATGGCTCTGCAGGCCTCACCCAAGTGAGCAGGGAATAGTGTCTCAAAGGGCTTAGTGAAGAATGTAATACTTTGTGGAAGGAGAAGAAAACTGTCAGCACTAAATTAGGGATGCAGGGTTTTAATGATTCAGCTATCCTGATGAAGGGAGCTGAGTTCTCCGTGATTTGCAGGAGGGCAGGGATTTTTATTCTGACATAGCAGCAACAAACATTTTTGCTGGCTTACCTGCCACTTTTTTTTTTCTCAATACAGAGCCTGTTATCGAAGACAGCTTTTGCTTCATCTGGGACAAAGGTTCCACCCAAAGGCTTCCGACATCTGAGATTTACTCCTGATGCTGACTCAGATGACTCTACCCAAGCTTCTCTTGTCAACATTAATCCCTTTACACCAGAGTCATATCGACAAATGCTCTTTCTTCCTAATGGCAAGCAGAAGACAAGAGGAGAGCTGTAAGTGAACTACTCTTTAATAACAGGCTGGAAGGAGACTGTTTGAAGGAGATAAGTAATGATGGAGACGTTTAGTACCTGAACTTATTTGCTAACAATGAATCATTCACTTCCGTAGTATTCATTGGTGCAGAGCAAACATTAGCAGACATATGCAGGTAACAGAAATATAAATCAACCATTTCCTTTGTTCAGAAAGGTAAGCTGGGATCAACAGCCAACCTCAGTGCTATGGCTGTAGGAGAAAATTATACCTCTCTCTTTCTTGACCATGGGTAGGGTGGAGCTTGATTCAGTTATGCACATACCCACAACTTGGAAGAAACGACATGCATGTTTGCATGTTATACAGCTTTTTAAGATGGGTACAGGCTACTGCTGACCTGCAAATGGTCTGGGTTAACCAAGACACAAATTTAATCAAATACCTGCGCACTACAATGATGTTCAGCTTCTTTCATAGCCCCAGCTGTAACAGATGCTCAGCTGGGTATACCCCTTGAAAGCACAGTGGGGCAGTTCTCTCCTTCACTAGGAACCTGCTGTGCAAGGTCATCTCCCATGTAGCTTCAACAGTAATAAGGTGGCCAGGAGAATGATGCCCCTGAACAATGCTATTCTGTCCTGTGGGCAGTACTGAAGTTGGTATGTGGAGGCTTTCTAAATGCAAACAAAGGCTTCCTAGCCTGGGACTACAGTCTTTAAGGCCTCAACTAGAAACTCATTGTGTATCAACAGTCTACAAAATACGTCTTTAAACTGTGAAGCAAGGTTTGGGGATTCTTTTGAAAAAATGTATTCATTTCAACCCTCAGTTGGATTGCTGCACTGAAATGATACACCCAGACTTTCCTAAACTTCTGTTATAGGAGGGATCCTGATGCAAGAAGCCAGATAAAACAGGAGCTACCTACAAAGGTGAGTGTCTGTATTTCACCCCACAGAGAGGATAAGATGCTTGTAAAGATTTGGTGCTTGATGAAACTTATTCTGCTGTTGGAGTATAAATCATGGCATCATGACAGAGGATGAATGCCTATGACAGAGATATTCCAAGCTGAATGTTTTATGTTAACATTTTTTTGAGACAAACTCAGAAATTATTCCTATCTCTAAAGGAAAATTGTACTAAAGCAGATCTGAAACTTTGACAAGTAATCCTAAAACTCATTGATTTTTTTTTTGTCAGGAGGTCTTTCGAGGAAATATAATTTGGGTTCCTCAGGGGGAACTGTATTACTATATTATTGAGTTGGCGTAAATAGTGGCTGTACCTTTGTGGTTTGAAAAAGTGGGTGTATTGCTGTTCCTATGAATCGGTGTACTGAGCATCTATGGATGTGAATGGAACATGGCTTCTATATTGCAAATAATATATGGAGCTGCACTGCAAAAACACAGACTGAGCTGAATGGCTCTGATGGGGATAAGTACTTTAGGCAGAGTTTCAGTTGCAGTAGTCACAACGGCAAACTTCTGAAGCAAGGCAGCAAATTCTGTACTCTCATTCCGTAGGAAAACGTCTAGCTGGGGGGTGTCTGTGTGCCTCGGGGTCCAAGGGAAGGCCCCACCACAGCTTATGTAGCTACGGGACAGCAAACACTGTCTTATAACTCAAAACCAAGTTCTCTTGCTGTTGCTGATGTCTGTACTTTGCTGGCAAACCTCAGCAGCAGGGTGTGTTGGCCTGGCTGTATGGGGCAGGGTGTGAGGTCTCACGTACCCCCAGCTGCCCTGCCAGAACTGGGCAGCTGGTGTGGGAACCAGTGTGCTGCAGCCTTCTTCCCAGTCCTACCTGGGGGAAGCTACTCATCCAGCTAGCCTGTGGAAAGCAAGCCAAGCCTGAATTAAATATCTGTGTTCAGATGAGGTAAAAATCTCGATTTTCCTGAGCAGCCCCTTGAAGGAAGTATCTGGTCTTGTGCAAGTAGGTAGAATTGTTCATTGTAATTATGAAATAATTAGGCTCACTGGAAGAATAATGATACCCTCTAGCTGAGGAGACTGGTATTGCAGAAAAACCCATCTCCATGGAAAAACTACAGCTGCAGAGTAAATCTGCTACCAGGTAACATTTGGGGTTACCACAATTATTGTTTTCCTTGGAAGAAAACCTCAAATAACTTGTAATCTGCTGATATATTACTCTGCTCGAGTGCTGATTAGATTGAGTATGTAATATAGATATAAAACTGTGTACTGGGAAGTATTTTTATTCCCTGAGCTTTTTAAGATACTGTAAAATATAGCTGCCTTATGAAATACAACCTGTTGTGAAGGGCTGTTGTTTCATATAGGCCACATCTTACTGTCTGTGAGGACCAACTCTTTACCCCCCCCATGCTTTAAGGTCATATACCATATACTACAGCAATCACAGCAGTGGTTTCTGTGGAACCACTGTGCAACATGAGCCACTGTCCCTGTAAGGGATGCAGGAGGATGAAGAAAAATAACTTAGTCCACTCTCTTGTTGTTCACTTCATGCTCCACTGCTTATTTCTAATCTCCCCTGCCAGTAGACATCACTCTACAAGCAGTACCAGCAGCTCATATTTCCCTAGTGACCATTACTGTAGCAATAATGATGTTCCAGCTGTTCTGCAGGCTTTCAGCCCTTTGTGGAAAAGTGGCTCCTGGTGAGAAATTACTGGGAATACAAACAGATACACTGAGACCTGCTAATCTGCCATTAGTCAACAGCTGGTGCTCCAAACCTGATGAGAGCCTGAACTGATGCAGAATGTCCTTGCTGCAGGCAAACTTAGCTGCCAGCGTAAAGCAGCTCTTACATAGCTGGGGCCACATTAAGCCAATGCACCAAGCTTCTCTCCTGAGCTCAAAATAGGCAATAGCTCTTATTTAAACACAAGTTCAGTACATGAGTCTGGCTAATTCAGAGGTACTGGACTTCCACCTACCAAGGCTGGTAACAGGTATTCTCGAGTCTGCAGTCGCTGGGCAAAAGACAAGTATTTTGTTGTTGCCTGCTGTTCAGCTCTGACTCCATCATCCATCTGTGCCAAGAGAAGAGATGTGATGGTAATAACCCAAGGAAGCTTAGGCACATACAGCCAACTAGACTGCAGTTCTCCTTAGATGCAGTTTCTACCTCTATGGCTAGCAACTCATGATTTAAAAAAAAAAAAAACCCCAAACAAAACAACAAAAAACCCAAAAATACTTGGCCAAACCAGGCCAAGATGGCCTTTGTTAGGTGGTCCAAAAAACCCCACAACATGCCTAAGTGAAAGGTAGTGTTTCAAGAAAAACTGGCAGTGCACCTGCACACATGCCTGGATGAACATCCAGAATGGGAGAGGGAGCAACATGGGTACGCTGAGAGCAAGTGCTACACAGCTCTAAATACATGACAGATGTTGTTATCTAAGTCTTTCAACTCATACTTGTCTTTGTTTTTGTGACCTTGTAGAGATATCCTCTGAAAGAGAGCAATATGGTTTCCCGCTACAAGAAGGAGTTCCTGGAACTAGAAAAAATTGGTGTGGGGGAATTTGGCTCTGTCTACAAGTGCATCAAACGCCTTGATGGATGCATTTACGCCATCAAGCGCTCCAAAAGGCCTCTGGCAGGATCCTCAGATGAGTGAGTGTGCTAGCTAGAAACTGCCAGTGGAAATGATGGGCATGTTCTTGGGAGGTGTGATGGGGAAGGAGGGAGTGTGGATCTAAAGGTATCTGAGGGGTGGCATGAGCAAAAACTGGCTGCTGTTGCACTCCCAAGTAACAGTTGGGAGAGTGGGGGAAGTTACCACTTTAGGACTATTGGATATAAATGTCTGGGAAAGGGAAGAAGCCACATGTATTGCAAAGTGACATGACAGCTTACCTGAACTCCTTGGGTCCATGCAGCCAGTCTCTTTAAAATAATAACTGTCAAATAGTTCATCTGTGGTATGTCCATGCCCTGCTGTATGGCCAGCACTGCTCACATCTGTATGGACCAGCTAGTGTTGTCCTGCATGCTAAAGCAATGAAAGCTGCCTTTGCTTCTTTAACAAAAGACTTGCTCACTGATTTTTGGGGTCTTTTGACAGCTGCTCAGCGCATTTGAGCAAGGGCAGGTTTTGCTTCAGCAGCTGTGAGAGCCAGTCCACCTGCCAAAATTTAAGAGAAAGTCCTGAATACCTCTGCTTTCCCTCTCTCAAGCCAGGCTGCAAACCAGGGCTCTTCTCATGGTCCCAAGCAGGATGCTGGCACCCTGTCACCACTGCTTTTTCTGTACATGCTTCTCTAGGCAGGTGGCACTGCGTGAGGTTTATGCTCACGCTGTCCTTGGACACCACCCCCATGTTGTGCGCTACTATTCGGCGTGGGCAGAGGACGGTCACATGATTATCCAAAATGAACACTGCAATGGTAAGAGCTGTGACATTTAGAGGCTGAGATCTCAGGATGGGTGCAGTTACCTCCTTTTGTACTTAAATATGGGATGTTTTGGCTTACAACAAAGCAAACTGTACTGAGGCTACAGTTCCATGGAGAATCCAGTAAGGGTTTGTAATATTTAGACAAAGCTCTGAATGGTGCCAATGTCTTAAAAGTAGTGAATACCCTCTAATTTGTGGGATTTTAAAACTGTTCCTCTGTGGTGGCTGGCCTGGAAAAGTATTCCCCATGCTGATACTTAGAGCTGTGTCTGAGACTGTCCAGGTAAAACCTGATATGAGTGACTCAAGAGCAGTTGACTTACGTGCCCTGTATCTTGGAAACAAACCCTTCTTAATGAAGGGGAGTAATGATTTGAAGAGTGGCTTCCTGGTTGAGATGAAGGCACCTTGCATCTTGGCTAGAAGAAGGGGCTCAACAGCTGCAGAGGAACAGAGCTAAATAATGAGGTAAACTGTAAATGGGGTGCTGCAGGCACCCTGGTACACTCTTACTTGGGTTTGCCCTTGGCCATACCACTGTCTGGGAGACATTGGAAGAAACGCCTCTGGCTACCAGAGGAGCTGAAGGCAAATATGTGGCGCTCATCTTTCAACTGCTCCTGCAGTCTTGGGGCTCAATGATGAGTGGTGATGGCTGTTTGGAGTAACGACTTCAAATCTGGTGGAGGTAACCATGAAACCTGGTGATCGCTGCTGCAGCAATGATCACCATTTCTTGTGTTCTAGTGGATGAACATCTGAGACTAAAGGAGAAGTGGTGAAAAGCAGGCTTACGGGGAGAGAGGCCATGGTATTTGCTAGTCCTGAAATAGCCAGAGTGCCTTAATGGAGACCCACAAAACATTGTTTCTGTGTCAAATATTTCATTCTTCAATCAAAAATCTGCTAGTGGGTGCTCAGTTTCCTTGCTCCACCATTCACGTACCTGCTTTCGATCTGTAAGCATGGCAAAAGTAATTAACTTTTCCACTGTTCACTTGCATCAGCATCACTACCAGGTCAGTCCTTCTGGTGCTGTGGTTAGAACTGCAGTTGCTCAGTCATTGGCAAGCAGGAGGCAGGGTGCTCTGAGGCAATGGAAAGGCTGGAGTCAAATGGTGATGTCCAAGTTTGATCACTAGAGCGTACATAGCTGGTCTGGTCGGGGTTTGTCACTAGCAAGCCTGCAAGTGCTCTAGGCAATAGTTTCTACTAAGCTATTTCAAACATGCCGCTCCATAAAATCTTTGTCAGGTCTCAGACTGACTGTTTTCTCCTAGGTGGGAGTCTCCAAGACGTGCTGCTGGAAAATGCAAAGCTTGGCCAGTATTTCCCAGAAGCAGAGCTGAAAGAAATATTGTTACAAGTTTCCATGGGGCTAAAATACATCCACAACTCTGGCCTCGTCCACCTGGATATCAAACCTAGTAAGTATAGTGCTCTCCTCCTTTGTGGAGGGTCCTCCAAGTGACCCTCCAGGGGTAGGACCTGTAATAGGTCCTTCTTACTGGACCTATTACAGTGCTTCAGAGGAAAGAGGATCTTGCCTTAAAAGGTGAATGTCTTGTGGTGTTTTTTTTTAATCTTGCCACTACTGCTGTTCTAAAACTGAGCCTTCTCTGGTAGTTGGCAGCATTTTACTCATGATTTCTCATGATCTTCATAATCCTGTCTCATGGGAATCACTTTCATACTGGTGGAGCAAGCAGACCTGCTAATGAAGATGGGGACTTCCTTATTTGCTGCTCTCTTGTTGCACAACACTTGACCTTTGTACATGAGAGCTGGAGTGAGAAGTGAATGTTTATTGTACCTTCCCTGAGGGATTAAGTTCCTGCAAAAAAACAGTAACAAGCTTTCTTCTCTGCAGCTGAGCATGGGCACCTCCAGGGCAGTGCTTCCCCCCCCCCGCCCCCAGTCACATAGTTATGTCCTTATAGCAGAGCTCCACTTTCCTGCTGAAATCATGCTTCTAGCTTGGGGCGGCAGAGGGAGGGGCAGAAAAGTTGATTATGCTAAGATATTTATGCATAAGATACAACTGTCTTCTGCCAGCTGTATTGTTGAATACATGAGTTGGGCAGAAAGTGGACTAATGGGTGGGAAGCATGTGCATAGTTTCTCTGGCTGCAGAGCTTAACTAGCTTGACAGGTGGGATTTTTACAAAGTTGTCAGGCTGCCACAGTCTGGCTACTGATACCACACTATTGCTAAACTTCACTGTCTTGCAGGTAACATCTTCATCTGTCACAAGCTGGCAGTTGCTGCCCCTGCTGAGCAGGAAGAGAGTGACAGTGAAGACGAATTCTCTTCTGGTGTGGTGTATAAGATTGGTAGGTTTTAGCCCACTTTACAGCTGGCTTAAGATTAGGGCTGCTCATTACTGCTTGATAGTGCTCTGTCCTGCTGGCTGAAGAGACTTGCATACCAAACTGATACCATAGTTCTGAATGTCTCTGCTACTTACCAGAATTAATTCCTCTAAGGAGACAAGTCCTAGAAAACTTGTGTGCTTGTTTCCAAGCCCAGACTCCTGAATAGGAGCAGGCTTGCTCTCTTACTTGGTATTTCTCTGTTGGTGCCTATAAAATGCAGGCTTTTATTGATGGTGCAGGTCTACATCAGTTTGCTCCATTAGTTGCTTGTTCTTTGTCCCAGGTGACCTTGGCCATGTGACATCAATAACAAACCCCCAGGTGGAGGAAGGAGACAGACGCTTTTTGGCCAATGAGATTTTGCAAGAGGTACAGCTGCTAGTGGGGTGGTGGGGAGAACAGGGTGGTGAGCAAGTGGGGAGAGAGCCACTGTAGTGAAATCATTAGTCTGGCATATTCCTTGCCTTATCTCCTCTTTCTTGTGTCTGGTCTGGCTGTGAAATCAGCAAAATTAACGCTTTATTAAGAATAGTATAGGTGTGGGTCTTGTCATGTAAATAGTTAATGTACTTCATCAGTAACTTCACCATTAGATTATTGCAACTATTCTACCTGCGAGGGATGAATGGGACAAAACCTTCATCAGTTTGGAGATGTTTCATGTTACGCACCCAGCTGAGATTGAACTGCTGGATGTGACTACTGAGGAGTATATGCACCCAGACAAATGCCTTGTACAAAAAACACTGATCAGGTAGTGTGGAGAGGTGGGAGGCACAACACACCTCTTAAACTGGCTGCAGTTTTGCCACTCTGGCCAGTGAACAAAAAGGGAATTGGTATGTAACAACCAGCTTGGATGTGTTCATCAACTTGGGTATTTAAGTGACTGTATCTCTTTGTGCTGCAAGCGGATTTAGGAACTGTTAGGTCAATATATCGCATGCAGGCTTTAGTTTTAGGTGGGCATGGCTAGCTTATTGCCTTGTGGTGAAGGCTGGAAGCATGCATTTGTTAGGCTATCCTCTGGGTTTGCTGCAGTGATCCTAATGTGGGCTGCAAGCTCCTCGTGACTGGGTGAAAGCTAATGTGCTATTAGTTACCAATACTACTTGCTATCAATGTTTTTATCCTAAAGAGGAGAAAGCAGCTAACTGGGATGGTGAAGGCAGTGTCATACATATATTTGTGTGGCTGTTTCTTTTTGAGCTGGTATCCCAACACACCTTTGTTCAGTATAGCAAGATGTTCCCTTTCTGTAACTGTTTATCTTCTCTCCACAGCAATACTGCTATTTGCCAAAGGCAGACATCTTTGCCCTGGCACTCACAGTGGCTCTAGCAGCCGGCACAGCACCGCTGCCTCACAATGGGGCCATGTGGCACCACATCCGCAAAGGCAATATCCCACTCATCCCCCAGAAGCTTCCTCATCGCTTTCTTGAACTCCTCAAGGTGAGGAAGTAGTCTTGACAAGGATGGAGGTTTTTCTGGTTGGCACGTGACAGAGGGAGTGTTAAACCCTGAACTCCTTTCCTTTCCAGCTCATGATCCACCCTGACCCAGTGGAAAGACCTTCTGCCACAGCTCTTACTAAACATCCAGTTCTCCGTCCTTCACGTGGAAAAGCTGTGCAGCTCCAGAAGCAGCTAAATGTGGAGAAGTGCAAAACTGCCATGCTGGAAAGGTAGGGCTGGCTTGGGCATGAAGGGGAGAAGACATGGCCACAACAAGTTCTGGTCACCAGGCTTGAATGTAGGGTGGTAGTGCTGGGAGACCCAATGTGCAGAAATACCCAGTTAGCTCCTGTGCCTGGAGCTGGGAGAGTGATGGGGCTGTAGCAGGGACTTGTAGTGCCCAAGCAACTGTGGTAAGCAGCCGTGGTTCACTTCTGGCTTTGAGGAGCTGGCTAAATTAGAGCAGTGAACTTGCATGCTTACTGCAACCACTGGTGATGGAAAATAGTGATACAATATGCAGCCAGTGGGCGGTTGAGGAATTGATACTGCACTGAGATAGTGGTCTAGCACAGAAGGAAGAGAAATATCAGGTGGTGGCAGACATCCTCTTTCCCCTTGCTCCCTCTCACTGCTGTTGGCAGTAATGTTTTGAGGTGCCGGGATCTAGGA
The DNA here is from genome assembly GCF_035582795.1 of Mycteria americana. Lineage (NCBI taxonomy): Eukaryota > Metazoa > Chordata > Aves > Ciconiiformes > Ciconiidae > Mycteria > Mycteria americana. The sequence continues at coordinate 65,355,198 of NC_134365.1, forward strand.
ACTGCCCTACCACCCCTCTTAGTGCAATAGTCAGCTGGGGAATAGGTTTTCCATGTAGACAGGAGAGCATATGCTCTGGGAGAGCAGCAAGCATCAGGGGAAAAAAGGCAATGGAAAAGAAGCATGTGCCTTTATTAGGTATTTGTGCTGCACAAGATGGTACTGATCTAAGTTTCACCATTCACAAATATCTGAAACAATGGGAGGAAAAACTGAGCTAGGGACTCTTCATACTGGTGCCAGTCTAGGTGTGTGTTGCTGAGCTGATGCATAGTTTTCTTTTGGTAAACCTTCAAATCTTATCTGTTCTGAAGTAGAAACCCTAGTGGAACCTACAGTAATCTCCATGTTACCCTCTGGGGTCAAAAGTCACCACTCTCCAGCAATGCTGGAGTACTGCAGTCACCCTCTTGTGCAAGACTGTTCATAGCTTGCTTCTGTAGCTGATGGGGATTCATGCATGACATAGTTTTCTTCCTCTCCTCTTCCTTCCATCTCCTGCCTGCAGGGAACTTAAAGCAGCCCGCCTTGCCCAGACCCTCATGAAGGACCAGCCCTTAGGAAGTGCCAAGTTGCAAGAGTCTGAAACCTCTTCTAAGCAGAACAGCAAGCGCCTGGTGGGAGGGAAGAGCTGTCGCTCATTTAGCTTTACGTTGGGTTACTGAACTTCTGTTGTCCAAAAAGCTCTGGCTGCTGAATGGCTCTGTGAAAGCAGAGGGTCTGCACATATCAATGCCCCGTATTGGCTCTCCCTGTTGTGGTTTTTGGTTCCCTCATTAGTTATGATGAGATGTTGGCTGAGGGAAGAATGACTAGCTTACGAGTGTCAGATCATGGGATTTAAGATTATTGTCCTCGGTCTTTTACCTGTTTAATTTCTTGTGTAACTGGTCTTGTTCTAGACTAAGAATAGCTTTGCCATACAAGGGAAAGGATGGCATTTCCTCTACTTGCTTCCCTCGTTGTTTAGTTGGGCCCTATTATTGATGATGATTTTGTGGTCTTAACACTCTGGCCACCTGTGTATCTTTAGAGGGGAGACAGTGGCTGTACATGGAGACAGCATCTCTACAGCTGGCTCCTCCTGGAAGTCAGGAGGTGGAGACTATGGTAGACAGTTTTAACTACACAACAGGAGACAGACTGGTTACACAAAGTCCTGGCGGACTTGGGGTGCAATTTGAGTGGCATTCACTGAGGGGGACAAAGAATAAAAGGAAATACTTAGAGTTAAGGGGGCCTTACTTGTGGAAGTTGAAGGAAAACTTCCCCTCCCTTAACTTTCAGCCACAGGCACAGTATCACGTAGCTGATGTGAGTAAGCTTTTGCAGACCAGTCCCTGGTGCCTGACTTGTTTATGCCGATCGGCAAGGACTCCTTGCTTAAAGTGGGGGAAATGACTGTCACGTGCTGGTAAGTGGGTCTGTGTACCTGTTTCCCTTCCAGTATCTTACACGTGGTGCAACTCTCTGCAAAGCCTTTCAGTCAAAGATGAGGGAAACCAGAAAGGGCTTTTTAGGCCTTGTCAGTTTTTTGGAGTTGCCCGTGTGAAGTGTGTATATATTTAAGCAGGGGCATGAGATGTAATAAATATTAATGTGACTTTCTGACTCCTTGTCGGCTGTATGTCTAGCTGTGGTAGTTGGACATGAACGGTGTACTCTTACGAGGGAGAGCGTGAAGTCGGTGATTTGGTTATTTTCAGGTTCTACTGAAGCTTGTTTTCAAGTGTTGGGCAGTGCTGGCTTTTAAACTGTTAGATCCTATCCTTTAAGAAGCGAAACGTGCAAATAAAGATTTTAATCCTTTTACCTATGAAGGAGTGACTCTTTCTTTTTTTTCTTTGGGCCTCCTTGCCCGCCATCCGGGGGATCTCGCTCACCCGTGGGCGACAGCGTGACCGTGGGTGGGTGGGGGCAGGCGCTGGCCCCTGCTGGCGGCGGGAGGACCCTCCTCTCGCCCTGCACAAGGCCGCGCCGCTCCCGCCCGTTTCCACAGGGGGCGAGGAGCCGGCCCGACCGCGGTGCGCTGCCCTCTCCCGCCCCCCGGGCCGCTCTCCCGCGCGGGCCCCCGCAGAACCGTCGGAGGGGGAGAGGGTTGCGTTTCCTCCCGGACCTTCTTTGCGCAGGACACAGCGTTTCCTTTCCGCTTCCGGCCGTCTGAGGGCGCTGCGGGGCTGTGGCGGGAGAGGTGCGGAGGGGGCCGGGCGGGAGCGGGCGAGGGGGCCGGGGGGGTTGGCGGCGGCGGCGGGAGGGGGCTCCCTCCGGCGCTCTTTCAGCCGTGCTTTTCCCTCCGCAGGCGCGGCGGCGGCATGTGGCGACGACCGGCGTGGCAGGTAGGGCTGTGCGGGGGGCCGGGGCCGTGGGTGACGGTTTAACGGTTCCCTGAGGGAGCAGCGCTCCCCTCGCCGAGGCCCTGGGGCCAGGCTGCGGCCCTCAGCGGGAGTTTGGCCCTGGCTTTACGTCCGTCCCCGGGGGGCCCGCACCGCCGCAGCGCGGTGGGAGTCGCTCGGGGAGGGATGTTGCTACGAGCCCTCCCGCCGCGGGGAGGGGATGGCGGCGAGGAGAAGCAGCTCCTGCCCCTTCTCAGCCCGCCGCGGGGCTTGTGATGACTTTCTAGTCACGGAAGCTGGTTTTCACTGCCGTCCCCAGTTGCAGCGTTATAACGTGCGAGGTGCGGGGATAACCGAGGGCCCCGAACCCGCCCCTCCCTGCTGCAAGGGCCGGAGGAGCGCTCTGCCGCCGGACGGGGCGTTCGCAGAGCCCCGGCTGAGCTGTGCTACCTGCGAGCGGCTTTTCCTACGCGAACCAGCTGTAGCTGCTGGTGCCTTTACCGCCACACTGACAAAATGATGTGTTAAAAGATCTGGCTTATGCATGGAATGAGTCTTGGGTGGTTTGCATATACATCAATGAACCATACAGACATACCAAGGAACGTTTGTTTTACAAGTTGTATTTCTTCTGGTTTAGCTCCTCTGTTCAACACAAGACTGTCAGTCTTGCCTTCCTTTAAGTTTTGCAACCACTCGCTATAGGAGATGAGCTTTTCTTCCAGTTCCTGCACATGGGCTGCGTGCAGTGGTGTTCCTGGGCTTTTCTTTTCTCCTTTCTTCTAGGACATGATATTTGCCAGCATCAAGTCCGTTCCTTTGGTTTTTTTTTTTTTCTCACTTGTGTTTAGCTGTAGCAATCAGGTTTTTGTGGCCTTGATTTGCTGTTTGCTTGGGAACGATGGGTTATCAGTGCATCACACTGCTTATGCTGGTGGATAGATGTAAGTTTTGGGCGCATCCTGTTAATCTCTGGAGTGAAACAGAAAGTTGATGAAACTATCAAAACTGTTTCCAAAAACCAAAGCCCAACCAACTAAACAACCCCTCCACTTCAAACCTGCCCCCCACTCCTATTATGCATTACAGAAAAACAGCAATTACTGCATGTCCCAAAAATAATTGCTGGAGATGTACCTTTGGGCCATTCTTTTTCCTAGGCAGCTTTTTAACCCCAGTTTAACCAAATACTCTTTGAATAATCCTTTTGGCTTCATTTAGTTGAACGGATTTCTTCCTTCAGACCCCCCATAAGTCACCAGGAAAAGAAAGTACTTGCAAAACCTCTGTAAGTCTTCGGAGAACGGGGTGTAAAAGCATGTGAATACTGTTCATACTTTGTGTCTTGGAAGCTAACATCTGTCTGTTCCTTTAGGTGCTTCGTCAGTTTGTAAGACATGAGTCTGATACAGTTGGCTCATTGGTACTGGAAAGATGTAAGTAGCTCCTGAGATGAAACTTAGCTGTTACTCTTTGTGGTTTTTATCTTGGTTTTAGAATGGCTGAAATATGCCAGGAGAGGAACAGTTACGAATGGTAGCTCCCGAATGCAGTAACTAAGAATGTGTTGTTTCAAACAGACAGACTCCTAAGTAGCTTCCTATCTGGTCTTTGTCAAGTCAAGCAGCCCTTAAGGGAAAAAAGCCCTGACATGGAGTACACCCTGTAAAAGGCAGGTAGTCATACTTTAACAATGGCAGCGAATCAGGTACGCTATTGTCCTGTTTTCTAATAACCTGCATTTAGGTGTCTCGTGCTTGTTTCTCAGACTCCCGTGTGCCTGGGGGACTTGTTTGGGTGCTGCTGCTGCCGCTGCTGCCCCAGCATGATTTGCTCCAGGTGTATGCTTCAGACTTTACTATTCAGTTCATGTGCTCATTGTGCAAGAGTGATGCTCCCCTGACCTCCAGTTGTCCTTCAACAAGGAGAAGGAATAAATTGTGTCCACCCAGTCCTGGTACCTGTGTAAAAACTAGTGACCCTCTAATTCAGAGGATGGGGTGTAATAATGCAACTTTGTTGTTTTAAAGGTATTGTTTTATGGACAAAACAATGCAATGCTATGGTTTTATCATAATGAAAAAAATAAAAGTCAAAATAAGTAAATGCAAAATAGTCTAAAGTGACATATTTATGTGTCTGTGAAGAAGGTTACAAAGGAGCAAAAAGAATAAAGAATGTTTAGCTTTCTAAATGAGCTTATTGAGCAGTGATAACGATAGTACAGGCACAGTCAACCATCTGCAGGGCCTGAAAAAGCCAAAAGTCATAAGAGCTTGAAAAATGGTTAGGAGGTGCAGAAAGTCATTCATTGTTTTGGCCCTTGACCAAAGCTGCTGACTTAGGACTTGCAATGATTAGAAGAATCATAATTCACCTGTATATGTATTTACTGTCTTGCGTTTCAGCCATGAATCGTGTTCAGTTACTTGGTCGGGTTGGACAGGACCCTATCATGAGGCAAGTGGATGGAAAAAATCCCGTTACCATATTTTCTCTTGCAACCAACGAGATGTGGCGAACAGCGGAAAGTGACGTAACCCAGGGAGGTGAGTCTGCAATGAGCAGTGTGCTTCTGCTGTGTTCTGATGTCATGTTTGCATATTCAGTAGCACCACGCTTTGTCTTCAGGCTGCCGTGTAAACCTCTCGGGTGCAGGGAAGTTCATTTGAGGTCAGTAGAGATGCTGGTGCATTTGTGTGTCTCTTACTGATCCTCAGCAGCATGTACTGAACAAAAATCTGCATGTCGACCTTCCTCTGGAGGAAAGGAAAGAGTGTTGAGTTGGCAGTTTTTCCACAGTTGGGGTTGCAAGAGGTGTAGCAGGTTCCATACTCTAATTTGTATTCCAAGAGGGGGGGGGGGAAAGAACAATACATTTTCTCTTTGATTCTTCAGTCTGCAGCTACAGATGTCTCTTTTTCTCGAACTTTTGTTCAATGCAGAGTGTGTGAGGGGAAAAAAATTCTTCTAGTGTGAGCACTGGCTTCCAGGAAAACTCATCTCTTGGTTTGAACTGTGCTTCTGCACGATACTTTCATTTGGATGCAGATGAGTGGAACATTGAGTTCTAGTATAGAGTGGGAGATCAAGTGCTAGTATACTTCCATTTTCACATCACTTTTCATAATTTGAGAACACCAACATGTTGAAACTAATTTCTGAGGCTTGAGTCAAAAAGAGGATTTGGCATCCAACTTTCTTATTTTTATGTAACTTAGGTGATATCAGTCAGAAGACGACATGGCACAGGATCTCTGTCTTCAGACCGGGCCTCAGGGATGTTACGTATCAGTATGTGAAGAAGGGGTAAGTGAATAACAAATGTGGTTGAGGATTTAATGCCTTAATAATCGATTGATGTAATAATTATGGTGACCAGGAGCTACACTAACATAGGAGTGCCATAAAATAAGTTAGCAGACATGCTACAAACAAGTGAGGCGCAAAAGCCTGTGTATTCAGAATCAGATACAGAGGAGAAAACAGCCATACAGTTCTCTGACCAGAACCAAATTCTTCATTTTTTCAGTGCTCGACTCTATGTTGAAGGGAAGATAGACTACGGTGAATATACGGATAAAAACAATGTGAGGCGGCAGGCCACAACAATTATAGCAGGTAAGGAACAACATACCAATGCCTACCTTGCCCTTTTAAAATGGAGAGGAGGTGGAGGACCTTTGAAATAGAGCTTGGTTTGTCTTCATCCTCAGAACCCACACTTGGGGATTTTGAGAGAATGAATAGGCTGTACCACTAGATGTCCTCTGGCACTGTGCGTGAAGACACAGAAAATGAGAGCATATAGTTGCAAACTGTTGCATAGTTTGTTCACACAAACCAGTTGGTGCAGCAGGTAGATACTCTGTAATACACAGAGTATCTGGTATGTAGTACTGCAGGTCAGGCAGATTCCTCTTCTAAGCAGAGTTTGTTTAGTAGCTTTGTCTTGGTTTGGCAGGGAATTTTTTCTTCCTGTTCAAGACTGGAGGCTTCCCCAACTTTAAGGAGCTCTGTTTGTGAAAGATGTTTTGTGTGGGGATAACTCTATGGAGAATTTAGAAAGACCTCAGTCTGGTAGCCAGTAGTGGGAAGAAGAGCACAGAATGGATAGGGAGTAGATTTGTCCCTTGGGTAGACACAATGAAGAAGAGAACTGGGAAACACAACTTCTTCCTTGAACCTTTAAATAGCGTGAGCATCTACTGTGGGTAGAGCCACTATCTTGTGGCTTTTGAGGGAGGGCTAAAATAATTGGGTAGTAGAGCAAACATTTCTGTTACACAAGTGTATCTAAAAAAACTAGGTCAGAGGAGAAGGAAAAAAAGCCAACCACAATTCTGGATGTTTCTGCTGTGCAGCCTCTTTACAACAGTAGTAATCAAACTTTCACATGAACAGTTCAGCTAGCAGTGCTGTAGGTTGCTGTTTAGAAATTGCTGGAGGGGAGAAGCAAGTCCCTTTTTTTTAATTAGTATTTATCCTAATGGTTTCTTCTTCATGTTCAATATCCCCAGTCTCAAAATGCTTTAGAAATTACTGAGGCTTGATGAAATACAAGCTTCCTATATAGTCCCATAGACTGATGACATGGTAGTGCACACTGAAAATGACAAAATAAAAAGGAAATAAGCTGTAACTGATAGAGATCATAGTCAAAGAATTAAACCATTATTTTAAAATGTTTCTGGTATCTTTGACTGTGATCATCAGGTTTAGCACACTTGTTTCATAGTATATATGGTCGCCTTGAATTGTCAGCTTTCTGGGGAGATAGAGCAAGAACCCTGTATTGGACACTGTTTTATTTTATGAACTATTCTGTACCAAAATACACATCTTTGCAGGTTATTTTAACACAAGTAGGTTGTCTTTGTGGGTGTGCAGGCTTGCAACAGGGCAAAACAATCCTGAAGATTAAATTTTCTTTATTTCTTTTCAGATAATGTAATTTTTCTGAGTGATGGTGGTATGAAAGAAAAGGTGTGAGGTCGTTAGTGCTTGGACCCAGGCCATTTCATTCCTTTTGTTTTACAGTGGTTCATAATTCTGTAATCATGTATATTGCTGTAGTTTCTTTGAAAAATAAATAAAATGTTCGATACCTGTAGGGTATCTATGTGTGTTTTGTTTTGTTTTGTTTTCCTGCGTGCTTTCTCTCTGTTCATCATCATTTGGATTTCTTTCTTTTTTGTTCGTTCTTAAGTGAAAAGGTAACCCAGGCATCTATATTAATTCTTGAGCTGATGAATATATAAATGGAAGTCACCCTTTGCATTTTCAGCCATTTTCAAACCTTATATCCTTGGCTGCCTTAACAATCGCTCTTCTGTCTGGTGGAGTCTGACAGCCTAATCTCCTCTCACTGTTAACATCCCTCCTCTGTTCTATAGGTGTCATTCTCCATTTTTCCTTAGCTAAGTCAATTAGATGGCAAGTTTAAACCAGCGCCATTGGCCTCAACTGGTGCTTAGCTTGAAGTTTCTCTGTCACAAGCCCGGAGGCGGCCTTCTGTGCATTTGTGTCTGCCCCTCCATTGATCATAGCATTTGATCAAATCAGGTGTGTTGTCTTTCACCAAATCCTGTTTTGGTCATGTGCTTAGGTCTTCATTATTATGGCATTTGACATATGGTGACTCTATGATGGCATCAATGTTCTCATCCCAGTACCTTGTTAGGGTGCTATGCCTATCGTTTGCCATCAGGAGGGGCTAGAGGAATGACTGCCTTCACTCTTCGTTTTGAGAGGCCTGCAATAGTGTGTGAAAAACATTCCTGGTCCAGGATTCTCCGTTAATGTGGGAGTGGCGTTTGTTTTGCTTTGTTTTATTGCCAGAAAGACTGAGAATTACTAGTATTGTTAGTAAAAAACAGCACAGCTAAAAGATGTTGCATTCTATTACATAGAGAAGTGGTGAAATTCCCACTGTGATACAGCAGGCTGCGAACAGGGAAAGAAGAACGTTAGAGGTGACAATTTCCTGCCTTCAAAGCTGGTGGGATTTTGTATCTCATCTCTCTCTGAGCCCAGTACAGAGCACGCTTATTTATAGTTTTTGCAGCTCTTTCCCCTACAGAATGATGATCTTGGTTAAGTTTTTCTCTACGGCCATTGTCAGTACTACCAAAAACTTCAATTCTTTCAGTTCAGTATTTATTTCTGGTTGAAGTTAGTGCTTTAACTAGTATCCTAGCCCTGTAACTGGCATACTGAGGTGTTAGATGTACTGGAAATGCTTAGCTACTTAAATGGGTTGTTATATACGGAGATCATAGAATCATTTAGGTTGGAAAAGACCTTTAAGATCATCAAGTCCAACCATTAACCTAGCACTGCCAAGTTCACCACTAAACCATATCCCTAAGCATCACATCTACACGTCTTTTAGATACCTCCAGGGATGGTGACTCAACCACTTCCCTGAGCAGCCTGTTCCAATGCTTGACAACCCTTTCACTGAAGAAATTTTTCCTAATATCCAAGCTAAACCTGCCCTTGGCACAACTCGAGGCCATTTCCTCTTGTCCTATTGCTTGCTACTTGGGAGAAGAGACTGACCCCCACCTCGCTACAACCTCCTTTCAGGCAGTTGTAGAGAGCCATAAGGTCTCCCCTCAGCCTGCTTTTCTCCAGACTGAACAATCCCAGTTCCCTCAGCTGCTCCTCATAAGACTTGTGCTCCAGACCCTTCACCAGCTTCGTTGCCCTTCTCTGGACACGCTCCAGCACCTCAATGTCCCTCTTGTAGTGAGGGGCCCAAAACTGAACACAGTATTTGAGGTGTGGCCTCACCAGTGCCGAGTACAGGGGCACGATCACTTCCCTACTCCTGCTGGCCACACTATTCCTGATACAAGCCAGGATGCCATTGGCCTTCTTGGCCACCCGGGCACACTGCCGGCTCATATTCAGGTGGCTGTCGACCAACACCCCCAGGTCCTTTTCTGCTGGGCAGCTTTCCAGCCACTCTTCCCCAAGCCTGCAGCGTTGCATGGACTTGTGAGCCAAGTGCAGGACCTGACACTTGGCCTTGTTGAACCTCATACGGTTGGCGTTGGCCCATTGACCCAGCCTGTCCTGACCCTTCTGCAGAGCCTTCCTCCCCTCAAGCAGATCAACACTCCCAACAAACTTGGTGTCATCTGCAAACTTACTGAGGGTGCACTTGATCCCCTCATCCAGATCATTGATAAAGATATTAAACAGAACTGGCCCCAACACAGAGCCCTGGGGAACACCACTTGTGACTGGCTGCCAACTGGATTTATCTCCATTCTCCACAACTCTGGGCCCGGCCGTCCAGCCAGTTTTTTACCCAGCAAATTGTACACCTGTCCAAGCCATGAGCAGCCAGTGTCTCCAGGAGAATGCTGTGGGAAATGGTGTCAAAGGCTTTACTAAAGTCTAGGTAGACAACATCCACAGCCTTTCCCTCATCCACTAGGCGGGTCACCTTGTCATAGAAGGAGATCAGGTTGGTCAAGCAGGACCTGCCTTTCATAAACCCATGCTGGCTGGGCCTGATCACCTGGGTGTCCTGTACATGCCACGTGATGGCACTCAAGATGATCTGCTCCATAACCTCCCCCGGCACCGAGGTCAGGCTGACAGGCCTGTAGTTCCCCAGATCCTCCTTCTGGCCCTTCTTGCAGATGGGCGTCACATTTGCTAACCTCCAGTCAACTGGGACCTCCCCAGTTAGCCAGGACTGCTGGTAAAGGGTTGTAAGTGGCTTGGTGAGCACTTCCGCCAGCTCCCTCAGTACCCTTGGGTGGATCCCATCTGGCCCCATAGACTTGTGTGTGTCTAAGTGGTGTAGCAGGTCACTGACCATTTCCCCTTGGATTATGGGGGCTTCATTCTGCTGCCCGTCCCTGTCTTCCAGCTCAGGGGGCTGGGTACCCAGAGAACAACTGGTCTGACTATTAAAGATTGAGGCAAAGAAGGCATTAAGTACCTCAGCCTTTTCCTCATCCTTTGTCACTGTGTTTCCCCCCGCGTCCAATAAAGGATGGTGGTATCTTTTTAAATAGGAAGTTCTGACTTTAATTCCCTTAACTACTTCTTGTTCAATCTGAGCCTGTTGTACTGCTGGGAGAAGTCATGATGGTGCACTTCTATAGTAGTGATCCAAATACAGTTTGTGTTTGGTCCACACAAATTTTTCCTGTTAGCTGGAAGCTGGGGTTTGTCTTAAGCTTTCTTCATGTCTAGGAGGCCTCGAGTGAACGTGCTAAGCCTCTGTTTGTTCAGTGGTTACCTCCTTTTTTGCACTCTGCTGTGGTGGTGGACCTCAACACAGCTATGACAGTGTCTGCTTTGGAGCTTGGGAACTGGCTTTCTACTCCGAACTCAGAGTAGAAGTGGCAGCGATGATTCCCTTCACTGCTGCACATGGAGTGGCCAGAACTGCAAGAACCCCTCTCAGCGCCTGCTGAATGGCTCATGCTCATCTCTGCCCCTGGCTCAGGATGGGGACAGAGCTGAGCTAGCACAACGTATAGAATTAGGTGCCAACAAAAAAAAAATATTTGCTCAAGAACGTCAACTTCTCTTGCTCTTCTGGTTGCTCTATTTAAAGTTGCTAGTACGCTTTTAAAGGCTGGCCTGCTACAAAGACAACACGTAGCTACTTTGAGAACACACTGTTTGAAAAGCAGTGCAGTATCTTGAGTGTTCATCACAATTTTGCATTAGGTAGGGTAGATTTTCCCAAATGATTCTGCATTAGCAATAGACATAGTTACGGCAAAAATAGCCAGTGGCAAAGGTATGTTGTGCGTTCGCCTCTTATGTCTGCTTTGCTGCTGTGGGGCAAAGTTAATCTATAACTAAGTCATTTTGGTTATGAGAAAATCAGGTGTGAAATAAGAATTCCTGTAGCATCGGGGTTGGGGTTTTTTATGGCTAGGTACTTGCTTTGTGAGGAAATGTTAAAGAATAGAAGTGGTATCTACTGAGTTAAATACAGTGATACCTTGTTTATAACTTGGCAATGAGTATTTTTCCACGCTGTCCCTTGGTAAATGGCATTCAGCTTTTGCTTGTCCGTGTTAACCTCTTGTGTAAACTGGATTAGGCAAACCCTGATTGCTTGCATCAACTGGGACATTTAGAAGCATTTGACCTTAACAAGGAATTTATTTTATGTATTTATGGAGATAGATTGGAAGCGATAAAAAAATAGAGATTATTTCTTTTTAAAATGACAGAGCATCTTAACCAAGTATTTGGAGCATTTCTTAACAGCCCTGAGACAGAGCTACTCTGGTCTGCAACGCAGCTCAATGCCACTCAGTTATTTCTGTCATCCGGTGTAAGGTATAGGAAACCCTCTTCTCCTGTGCTTGTTTCTGTGGCTGTAGTGCACTGGTTTGAGGAAGACACTATGGGCATTGTGCCTGTGTCACACAGCGAAGAACATTTCCAACTTTAATTGAAGTGTGACCTGTATTTGGGAACACAGACACAATTCCCCCAGCCCCCCATAACGCAGAGGGTAACGAGAGGGCTATTTCAGTGAAGTGGAACTTGATTTCTTTGGCTGAAGCATCTTCTCTTGCTTCTGTTTCATGACTCATAATTTTTGCGGACAGAGTAACAGGATGAATTAAGAATGACAGGGCTTGGACTGATGTAGAATTACTAGAGCTTTTTACCAGCAGGTACCTGGCTTGGGTTCTAACCTAGCCAAAAGACTTGCATCCTGGTGACTGCACAGTGCCCTGTGTGAAGGAGGTAGGTGTTTGAGCCCTGTCCCAGCTCTGCTGTGAAGACCAGCAGTGCCTGTGGGAGCCTGGTAAAAGCCCATGCAGAGAGGCCATGAATTGCAAAGGCAGGAAAGCTGAATTAGTGCTTTGAGAAGTCCCTGGGTACAAGAGGTAGGAATATTCTGGTAAAGGGAACTTGTGTTTCTGTCAGTGTACCAATTATGTGGTTTTAGTAGTAGGCTGTCTCCAGTACTGGTGATCCCACTTCTTTCACAAGTATTCATGTCAGAAAAGGAATATAATGCCAGGATTGTGGGAAGAAAACTTCACTATTCTCAAGCACACCTTCTATTTTTAACTCTGAAATTTCTGTGGCGGAAACCTTTTTGCCAAGTAGTTGAGCATGTCCGTATGTAGAAACTAAGACTTGATGGCTGTTTTATCTTGGCAATGGTGAACTTCTCTACACAGCAGTGTGATTTAGATCTCATTTACACAAGACATTTGCTTTGTTAGTGCATTACCAGATACTGGGTAGTGCAAGTAATGTGTTTGCACATGACACACAAAGAAATCAACTTTCATGGGGTTTCTACAGACACATCCTCTTGTGGGAAATGTGTGTTAGTGTGTGTAAGATTTCTTTCTTCTGCTTGTTGCTTTATGTCCCAGATTAAAAAATGGTTTTTTTATCTGGGACATAAAGCAACAAGCAGAAGAAAGCTCATTATCATCCAGCTCATTACCCAGCTCATCCCAGCTCATTACCATACTTTGCCATTTCAGAACAATCTCCATCAACTACTGCGATTAGAAAATGATTGCTTGGTCATTCATTGTGTTCGTAGTCCTGAAGTTTGTGCCCTGTACTCCTTAAGAGGTGCTAACTTTGTTGAAGAAACCTTCTCTAACTATGGCCATTTGCTATGGCTTTCAAGGGGTAAGATTTTTCATGTGTAGCTGATCAAAAACCTAGCAATTTTTATCCTGTAGGCTCTGTTGCTATTTGTTCTTTTCTTGCTGGTTGACTTTTCAAACTTATTTGAACAGAATGGCTGTAGAAAACAGATGGTTATCTTGATCCTGGTTGTCACAAGTCAGAGAAATGTCACCTGTAAATATTTAATGAGCCTTTGTTCAACTGACCTGATCGAGAACTGAGTAATGATGCGGTCGCAGGAGTCGCGGCTTCTGTAACCCAGATCTGCAAGGAAAAGAGAGCACCTTTCCTTTGCCAGTCTTTCTGTGACTTACTAGGCTTGAATTATTGCTAGCTTTTTTCTTTGATATTTAAAGTAAGTGGTGTTTGTTTGGAGCTCTGCCGTAACAGCCTCCTCTTTCTTAGCTAGTTTGGTTTTCTGTGTGGGTTTTCTATATGTTTTTTCTGCGTGGGCTTTCTGCTCCTTGCAGAAAGGCAACAGAATGCTCAGTAAAAGAAAGCTGAGCTGTCCTCTCCCCCAAGCCCCATCTCTGCAGACAACAGACCCCCACCTTTTTATCTTCTTGTAGATTGTCGGTCAATTTTTGCACTGTCCCCCTGTGCTGGAGAGTGAGTTCAAACCCAGTTCAGAAGTCTGTGGTGAGGAAATGGTCTTACACAAAAGGAGAAATCAAAATGCTCTCAGAATTACAGGAGCTGGAACTTAAAAACACTGCTAAAGCTGCTCTAAGAGGAAAGTTATGAAACACGGAAAAACAGCCTTGACTTTCAGCATGCTAGTAACTGTTGAAATCTACAATTTAAAATCCTCCAAGCAATATGGGAAAAAGTTAGGAGGATAGTTGTGTCTGTATAATGTTCTTGCTGTTTCTGTGGTGCTTTCCACCATGCCTGATTTCTGGTGTAGTGTCCGTTTGTGAGCAGCAACGCATGACACATGAGAGTGCTATCCCATGTGTTGTGTCAGGACACTGAATAATTTAATATTCTCTGGAAAGGATTAATTTCCTCCACTTTTGTCTCTTCCTTCTTGGTGCCCCATATGTGCTGCCAATTTTCAGCAGAAACTTGCTAATGCAGATTTCTTTTCCCAAGAAGAACTGGTGCTGCAGCACAAAAACTTCAGTGTGGTCTATATGCTGTTAGTTGCCACCATACAGGGCGAATCAGTCATATATCCTTACAAAGTCTCAGGGAATTGTTTTAGGAATGTTGAAGCTCAAAAATGAGATGTAGCCTTGAACACTAATTTTAATAATATGGCAGGAACTGGGCAGGATGCCCAGTTACCAACGTCTAGGCACTAGTTACCAATATCATGTTTTATATTGGTGAATAGCCTCAGAAATGGATAGTCTCTGTGTATCAAAATATTTCAGTGGCCCAAGCAATCTTCCAAGATGCTTATGAATACTCAGCAGCACTGTGTACCACAGTGGCAGCCGTGCCTCAGTACCAACGTTACAAGAGAGCCCTGGGGAAGTGCAGAGGGCAGAGGGACACAATTTTACGTGATGCAGAAAGACTGGAAACCATTGGGAAAAGCAGCACGCTGTTTACCCAGGGGGCCTAATTTCCCATCAGTGCTTTACCCAAGGGGGAACAACAGATATATGTACTGTGCAACTTGTTTCCTAAATAAGTATTTCTTCCTGAGAAATGTGTTAGGACGAGAAAGTTCAGCCCAGTACTCTTGGTCAAATACCAGTCTTTAGGAGACCCTCGTCCTCAGCATGTTCAGCAAATGAAGTTGCAGTCACCCAGTGAGCACCTTCTTTTTTCTTTTTTTGAGGTGGCTTTTATTTTGTTGGCTTACAAGGCAAACATGGCTCTCCCTTTAGGCTTCTCACGCGGGCAAAACATTAATTTCGTGCCCCAGCCCAAAGAAATTCTCTAGTCACAGCAGTAGTTTTAGAAGGATCTAATGTCAGCCAACATAGTGATGGAGAGCCTTTTGTTAAATGGATTATCACAAAGCCACAAAAGCTTTGAAAGTAAGAACACATCCAATGAAAACACGGAGGTTTCTGGATAAGGCACTGACCTTTGCAAGTTTCACAATCTGCATCTCCGGCCTGGTACAATGTAATTGCTTTGACAACAGTGCCTGACAGTGCCAGGACACAAGAAGTTTGTACCTCTGGTCAGGCTTGCCATAGTAGTAGGTAGCAATTCAGGCGCTAGTAATTTGGCTTTAGATGTTTTCTGTGCTGCTGAGAGCATATACTGGACTGACTTGTTTCACAGTGACTTAAAATAACTCATCTTTGCAGGAGACCTTTGGTTGGGGCAGTTAGGGATTTTCCCTTCATATTCTTCACCAAACAATGTAGCTTTTGTTATGCTTTTTTAATTTTTTTTTTTTTAATCGAGTCAAAAAGATTAATAAATCTTAAAGGGTTGTCGTGGTTTAACCCCAGCCGGCAACTAAGCACCACACAGCCACTCACTCGCTCCCCCCCGGTGGGATGGGGGAGAGAATTGGAAGGGTAAAAGTAAGAACACTCATGGGTTGAGATAAAGACAGTTTAATAGGGAAAGCAAAAGCCACACACACAAGCTAAGCAGAACAAGAAATTCATTCACTACTTCCCATGGGCAGGCAGGTGTTCAGCCATCTTCAGGAAAGCAGGGTTCCATCACGTAATGGTTACTTGGGAAGACAAACGCCATCACTCCAAACAACCACGTCCTTCTTCTTCGCCAGCTTTATATGCTGAGCGTGACATCATATAGCAGGGAATATCCCTTTGGTCAGCTGGAGTCAGCTGTCCCAGCTGTGTCCCCTCCCAGCTCCTTGTGCACCCCCAGCCTACTCGCTGGTGGGGTGGGGTGAGAAGCAGAAAAGGCCTTGACTCTGTGTAAGCACTGCTCAGCAGTGACTGAAACATCCCTGTGTTATCAACACTGTTTGCAGCACAAATCCAAAACACAGGCCCATACTGGCTGCTATGAAGAAAATTAACTCTATCCCAGCAAAAACCAGCACAAGGGTCAACACCAAAAAAGTCACCATTATTTTTCCTCTTCTCATTGCCGTTGTGCCTGATGGGCAATGGGATGGCCTTATGACTTTGTCGTCCTCAGAGGGCTAGTCTAGCCCTCTCTCCTTAGCGAGGACCGTATCACTTACAATGCACAAGGGTTTGCTCTGTGAGTGAAAGAAAGTGGTGTGTCACAAGAGATAAAGTCTAAATGGGAGGTCCGACCCGTAGAACAGAGAGAGAACTTATCGGGAAATCCAGTTATGATTCATGCACAACGCAGCGTGGAAATGCCAGTTAGCGTTGGACTGACCCATGGCGAAATGCCTTGATTGAGTTCCAGGAGCTGAAATGAAGCACTGAAGAATGCCCAGTTTCTTGAATCATAAAGATTTGGCATCTTCCATTTTTAAAGAAGGATGAAATGTCAGCGTTGTCCCGGCTTGGCATGAAAGCAAGTCTTAAAATATCGGAATTTCCCATTGACTGGGACTATTTTTACTGCTGGTTGATTAGCACTCTGGGAACGGTATCAGACAGTCAACAGAGTACTTGCTGCCGCGAACGTCATGGCTGCGCAGAGTTTTGAAGCGCAGTTTATCCTAAAGCAGCCGGTTTTTACAAGGTACATTCCGACACGTCTTTTCTCTAATACACAGGTAAGCCGTGCTCGGTCATATCAAACCATGAGCCTTTAACGATTTTCACGCTTCCTTTTTAACTAAATGAAACGACCAAGGGCCCGGTACCTTTAAGCCCTGTGAACCCGCTGAAGTTTACGTGAACCCAGCAGCGGCAGCGCTGGGGGTGAGGGGATGGCGGCGGCCCGGGGGCTGCCGGGGCTGCCCCGGCCGCTTCCACCTGGACGCTCCCCTTGAGACTGAAGCACGTCCGGCCCCGTCCGCCTCCCGCGGGCAGGGAACCCCTTGATCTGCTTCAGCCCGCTGCGGTGACCGTCGCACCGCCCCCGGCAGGCCCCACGGTGCCCTCCCGCCAGGCGGCTCCGCGGCGGGCAGCTCTCCGGGCCGGCAGGCGCCGCTGCCCGCCCGGCCGAGCCCCGGCTGCCCGCCCCGGCCCGCAGCCCTCCGCCCTCCCTCACAGACCCGACGCGGCGGGGGCGGGGCGGCACGCGGCGGCTGCAGTCTTGTCGCTGCCGCGTTGGCTGGCGCGCCCGTCGCTCCCGGCGCCCCCGGCGTTCCATTGGCCGCGCGGGGCACGGGGGTCTCCCCCCCCCCGCGCCGTGACGCGCCGCGGGAGCCCCCGCCCACATTCCACAGCTGGAGCCGTGCGGGGGCCGGGGGCCGAGCGCCGAGCGCCGATTGGGGCACGGCCCGCCGGCCGGCCGAGCGCCTCGCCCCCGATTGGCGGCCTCGGCTGCGGGGGCGTGGCCAGACGGCGCGGGGGCGGGGCGCGGCCGGGGGGCGGTGGGGGCGCGGCGCGCAGCTGGCGGGGGTGACCCGCCCGCCCCGGCGTCCGCGCACTCCCGGCGGCGGCGGCGGGGACGCGGCCTCAGCGCGGCGCCGGGTCCGGCAGCGGGGCGGGGAGTGGAGCGGAGCGGAGCGGAGGGCGAGCGGCTCCGCGGCCCATGGGAGTGGGCGGCGCGGCGTGAGCCGGCCGCCGCGGGTGGGCAGGGGGCAGGCAGGGGGGCGGTGGATCGGCCGGCGGGGTGCCCCGTTGCTTGCGGCCGCCATGGAGGTGTGCGAGAGCGGCGGGGAGCAGCCGCCGCTGCTGCACTGGGACCGCAAGCTGAGCGAGCTGTGCGAGCCCGCCGACCCCGACACCCTGCTGTGCCACACGGTGAGGAGCGGCGGGCGGGCGGCGGGGGCGCAGCCGTGGGGGCGGCTCCCGGGGGTGCTGCCCGGCCGGAGCCGCCGGGAGGGCGGGGGTGGGATGGCTGAGATGCTCCCCGCGGGCGGCCGCGTTTCGCGGGGCCGTGGCAAGGGTCGCGCCGGCCGCCCTCGGCCTCCCCTTGGGGCGGGGTGTCCCGGCGGGCGCGGGGGTCGGTGCCGGGCGGGTGGAGGCGCCGCGGCCGGGAGGTGCTCGCCCGCCGCCTCTCCCCGGGGCTCCCGCCTCTCCGGGCCTGGTCCCGCCGGGGGAGCGAGGTGCCCCCGGGCAGGCGTTGGGGCCGTGGCTCGGCCCGGCCCCGCCGCGGTGTCACAACTTCCTCCCCGCCGCGGTCGGGCGCAGCCGTTGGCGGCTGCTGGCAGCCGGGGTCTGGCGCCCCCCGCCCCGCCCGCCGCCCCCCGTCTCCCCGCGCGGGCTGGGAGCTCAGCCCGGGCCTGGCCGCCTCCTCCCGGCCGGGGCTCCCTCTTTCCCCGCAGCGCTGCCTGCTTCTCCCGGGGGTCCCATCAAGAGTCGCCGGCCGCGTCTCCTCCTCCAAAGCGAGACTGTCCCGGCACCGTTCCGCTCCCCGGTCTCCCCCCGGCGCAGGAGGGAAGTGACAGAAGGTCCCAGTTTGTCCCGGCTGCCGGGAACGGACGTCGTGAACCGAGGGGCTCTCCTTCCCCGGGGCTTGCAGCCTGGTCGTTGGCCATCGTGCCAGTGTCGGAAAAGTTAACTATCCTGTAGGCGTGCTACGAGGGGTCTTTTAAAAACATCGATGAAGTCCTTGCTTGAGTGGCTTTGAGGGCCAGCACTTGAAGTTTTAGTGATTTTTTTTTTTTTTTTTTTTTTTTTTGGCTGGATTCCCTATATTTTTGCTTGTGCAAAATGCATAGTTAGGACAATCCCAAGGAAATGTGTCTTGTTATCTCAGCTCTGTGGTTTCTCTCTTAATCTGGCGGCTGTTTGCAAGCACAGAGATACAACTTTACAAAGCCGTATAGGTGCAAATCCTAAGTGGAAGTGAGCTGTGCCGCTTTGGGATGGCGTGCACAGAAGACTCCTCTAGTCCGCTGTTTGTGCAAAGCACAGGGCAGTCAAGCTTGGTGCAGTTGTCGAGCACGTCCTCGAATGGAGACCCAGTGTAACATGGTGGTGGTGACTAGCATGTGGCCTGAGGAAGGGTGCTTGGTGGGTGCTGGCGCGTGCTCTGCGTTTCTTTCTTGCACCTGAGAGAGTGATGTGCAAATACAGTCACCCCACAGAGAGGGACCAACCTCTTCTGGTGGGAGCAGTGGTGATCCCGCAGCACGATGTGCGGCGAGGCGGCGTGCTGGCGCTGCGTGGAGATCTTGGCGTTAGTCTTGAAAGGCAAACAAGGAAAATTGTATTTGTTGTGTGCGGTATGGTCTTACTGATCCGGGATAGTGTCCGTCACAAGCTCCAAACCTCGTTTCAGCAGGAAGCGAGCCTACTGCACGCGTGACTGGCTTTAAACATTGTTTGGCTGCTTTGTCTTTGAAAATTCTTGGGCTTTTTGCGCAATGTGTATCTTCTGGTAGATCCGGGGAAAAGCAGTCATATGTTACGGTGGGTTGTTTTTTTTAAAGAGCCAGCAGGAACACTTAACGATGGAAAGCTCTTCCTTCAAACAGTTGCTTTCTTGTGTTTTTTCTTTAACAAGACACAATCTTTAACAAGAGGAACGCTGTGAATGAAATGCGAGGCTCTTCAGAGCGTGCTCCCGCTTGGATTTTACAGTTGTGCTGGGATACTTCCTCCTGCTTTGTTTGGATCCTTGCGATGAGAATGGAGTTGCCACTCTTGACTTTTGTTTTCTTATTTAGTGTTCTCATATTTTTTTAATTAGTGCCCTGAAGGAGGTCTTGCGCTTGGGCTAGAACTTGTGGCTGCAGTGACACGGATATGTGTGTTTTCTGCCCTATTTCAAGGAGCCTGGGACTTGATTTTAAGTGTAGCTTGACAAACAAAGCATCCTGGCTGTCTGGCAGATGGAAATGTGGTGCTTTTCCTTCTGCTGTTTTGAAGTTTTATGGGGGATTTTAAGCATCAAATGCTATGATGATGCGTGTTTTGCAAGAGGCAATGCATAGCTGGATCTGCAAAACCTTGGGCTGTGACCCCCCCTTGGGAGTAAAATTCTAACATTGATTTGCTTGTGTGGTGTGGGGTTTTTCTTGTTTGTTTGGGGTTTTTTTAGGAGAGTAAGACTTCTTTAGACTACCTTAAAATCAAATAAAAAGTGTGAAATCAATTTATCTTTTTTGTTGTTTTTGGAATTCTTCTGAAAGAAGCTATCAGTAAAAAAAAATAAAAGCAAAGAAATATTATGTGATAAAGTAGGTGTAGTGGGGTATTAGGATCTTTAAAGAAAAAAAGGGAAGTTTTCTGAAATTATCATTCTCTGGCGGGGGAAAGCACATGTTTCTGCCTGTTGAACTTTTTGTTTTGCAAAGTGCATCCTACTGTGTGGAGGAAAATACTGAGCTTGATATCATGAAACACAAGTTCTCCATTTACCTCTGGCCAGAGCTTCATAGAATCATTTTTTAAAACAAAACAAACAGAAAAACCCCTCTGGATGAAACATCTGTTCTTCTCCTGGCTTATTTTTTCCATCTGGGAGGACTGGTTTGACCCAGCTGGTTCCGCTGCGTTTATAAACTTACTGCAGGGTCTTTCTGAAAAGACCAAGGTGATGAGCAGACCCTCCTATACTCCATCTGCACGAGTGCCCACCACCTGTGCTGTCATCCTCAGGGCTGAGGAACACGTGCCCTATGGCATCTTCTGGTCTTTGCGTGCTTCTGAGGTGCCCCATAGCTGGATGTGCCAGTCTGCATGCAGGAAAACTTGAGTGGGCTTAGGAAAGGTGCCTGGGGTAGTCATACAGCCTCAGGAGCGTGAGCTGGACTGGCGAGGGGCAGGAGGAGAAGACAGTGACTGCGGGGAGAGCTCACAAGCAGGAGGAAGGATCCATGTCCTTTGGCAGTTGGACCCGTGTGTGCAGACAGGCGAGGGTGAGAAATTCTGTGCCAGCTGCCTTTTGTGTGTGTTAAGTTAAATTTTAACCTTTTTACGACCGTAAAGGCTGTTTCTGGGTCTGGTTGATTTGAAGCTAGTAGACAAGTGTGAAAGTATGCATACACTTAAAAACTTGACCTCTATTTTAAACTGTTCCAGCCTGCCTTAATTACCAGGGCTGAAATCCAGCCTCCCGGGGATTTACATTTCTCTTTAACTGCTGATGATTTTACCAGTGCCTGAAGCAGGGTGAGTAGCGGTTCCCTTGCTCTGCTGGTGCTGTCGGTGATGTCATCGGCTGTGCTGGGAGAAACTGGGACCTCAAGGAGCTCAGCTCTGGCGTTGGCAGGCAGCAGTCCTTGAGGTGGCTCATTAAAGTCTTCATGGTTTATAGTAATCACCTGGATGCCAGATAGCTTTATAGTGGTTATTTTTCCAGAGTGGCTTAGTTTCCCATCTAAGAAAAGGCTGAAAGGTTTCCCAGAGGTGTGTTCATGGCATATGTGACGTGTCTGCATATATAATCTCCATACGCCCTGTAGCTTGTTATGATTGTGTGTCGGTAATACCTTACCTTGGCATTATGCAAGGTATTATTATATGCTTTTTCTTTTTCCTGGCAGTCGAGCAGAAAGGAAGCACAAAGCCTGCCACTGCCCAAAGGGAGCAGAAGTGTGGCCGGGTTGCAAACCCTTCACCTTCGTGCCGCTGCTGTTACTTTGCGTAACACGCAGGCGGGCTTGAAGTGGGAGAGCTCTGCTTGCGGTCGTGGCTCTCCCTTGGAGTTGATCCGTGGTTGTGTGCGGCCCAGATGGGACGGCATCTTCAGTGACAAATGCCAGATCTGATGCAGATGGATGAGTCTGTGGACAAACACGCTGTGAAATGCCAACTACCTGTCCCATTGCTGGATGGCAGCTGAAAGGCAGATGGTTCTTATGAACCTTTGACACTTAAAAACTCCTTATTTAATACTGAGGAGACAGTCTTTTTTTCCCCTCATTTGCATGGTGATTTTAACACATTAGCTGCTGGCTGCTGCTTCCAGATGGTAGCAAAATGCAGCTGAATGTAAGTATGACTGTGATCTTGGCATGGCAGATGGAGAACTGCACCTGTCCTAGAGGTACGTGAGGGCAGCGGCTGGCTTAAATATTTAGGACTAAATTCCCAGATGCCATGTCCTGTGTGTCTTGATGATGAGTGGTTAACTGGAAGATACTTCAAATGCTAAGTAGCCCAAATTGCTTATTCTTTAAAGAGGCTGACTATTGAACTTGAAGCTCATACGAAAGAATCGAAATGCCTCCGATACCACATTGCTGATGCCATTGACTGAGCGGTGTTTGAGCTCAGCAAGCCTGTTGCCATGTCGCTGGTGATGCTGTGGGCAGCTCAGCCCTGGAATATGGGTGCAGCATAGGTCAGCATGAGTGGAGGAGATGTCTCAGGCCTCGGCTACCAAATTGCTATCTCCCTGCAAGAGCGGTACCAAAATGATCTGCCCCTGAAGGTTAGCGTTCAGTGATGCCGGAGTTCAGGGTCGTGATCATCATCTAAGACAAGCTGGAGAAACTTTCAGCCGGCCTTCTTTCCTCAGACAAAAATTGCCCATTACAAGCCTCTGAACCTTGCTGTGACTCATTTCCTCTGCCACAAAAACGATGGTTGCTGTTACTTTGTGTTCTGATGACTTCTGCAGAAACGCTACTTCTGAACGAGCTGCCAGGGATTGCCTCTAGTTTTTGGACTATGGCAGTGGCAATAGTTAATTTAAAAGGAGGACAGTGCTTGATTTTTACAATCTGTGTGTATTTAATTAAAAGTTACAGTTACTGCAGCATGTATGGATGTAGAGCTGGGTGTATCTTATTTTGTGGTGGCTGCATGTAGCTCTGTAAAATCTCGTGTCGATATAGTCTGATCCACTTTTTTAATTATTTCGGTCGGGGGAAGGTACTTCATTTATTTAAAAGTAGGATGTGGCCTGTTGCCTTCTGACAAGAAAGCTGAAATCCCTCATTCTTTCTTCTCTCTACACCTTCATATGGAGGACCAGACAGCTAACTTCAGGTGAAATATTTGTAAAATCAGTACTTTCAAGGATTTTGCCCAAATCCTTCAGTAAATAGGGAAAAATATGAAAGTGAGATTTTAAATAGTTGTATACAGACTTCATACGAAGTAGTAGTGTTAAGTTTTGAGAATGCCTTTCCATATTAAAAAAAATCAAGGTCACAACTGCTGAACAGCAGAACTAGTTGTATTCAGTGCCTTGCACTGAAAGCCATTCCCTCCCTGCTTCTCCCCCCCCCCCCCCCCCCCATTTTCTTCCCAAATTTAAATAAGAAAACCACTCCTGTTTGCCAGGGGTATGTCAGGTACTTGTAATGGGTCTAAATGATCTACACTTCTTCTCAAAGCAGAGATAAACACAAGTGGGATACTTTGAAATTTTACCCTCATATTTTCTGACAGTTAAAATTAGAAAAATAAGGGTATTGACTTGCTGGCTGGTTTCATTTGGACTGGCCGTAACTGTATAGTGAAGTGCTCGATCTGCAGTGAGGACGGCAGCTGGAAAAAATGTTAGTCTGTCCTGGGACTGACTTTGGAACATGGTAGATAAGAATGAGCCAGTGTTTAATGTACAAAAATACTTTTTTTTTTCCTGATGGACGTGACTGATCTGCACTGTCCTCTGTAAATGTTTCCTCACTTTGGAAGGCCAGTTGTTGTTAAGTGTGGAGCAGGTTGTGCGCAATAGCTGGGGTAAAGGGATTTAATTCACGGTGTTACCAGACAGGGTTTTCCTGTGTCTGGAGTTGTTGAACTTATCTACAGCAATGGGGGGAACTTGCGGTCTTTGCAGGTCTTTGTTCGCACTGTAAAGAGTCCCTTCTTTGGGGTCTTTCATAGTTGGGGGTTAAGTAAGTTTCCATTATCCTGGGGGGGATGACTAATTTTTTATTAAAGCAGTCTCACTTTTTACGATCATCTGTGTGGAGGAGGCTGATGTGACTAGCTGCAGATCCCAGCTGGGGCTGTGCAGTTTGATTTGATCTTTTTGTGTCCTTCTTGCTTTCTGGTGCGCTGACTTCAGCTGCAGCAGTTAATATATGCTGTATCTCTCCTCCCTGACAAGTCTGCCTTCATACTTTTACTTGTATGTTGTGAGATCAGGTTATCTTCGTGCCAGCTGTGACAAATAAAAATAAATATAAAATAAATATAAAAATAAAGCAAATAGGCCTTTGACCAATGTACCATCAGCTCTGGCTGTCTCTTAGCTTGTCTCTGCTTCTTGCTGTGTGGCTGTCCCTATACCACCACCTGGCAGAGCCACTTGATGTCCGAGCTGCCTGACAGATGTGGGAGGGAAGTAACTACTGCAGAATAAAATTACTTCAGCGCCTTCGGAGCCACTGTGTGCAGCAGTACTGTGCTGTGGTGACACGAGGGGATGCCTCTGGACTGGGGGGCTTGTAAGCTTCCCTTAACAGGCTTTTTTGCAGAGCTAAGCTAGAGTGGATGTGCTCAGCTTTGCTACGGCAGGAGCAGGGGGCTGTCTGCCTCGTGAGCTAGCACCTTGTCAGCAACGCGGCTCCCATGGCCCTGCTCGTGCAGGGCTCATACCCAGGGCTTTAAGGATTGAGGCACCTAGCTTGTGCTGCATCTTGCTAGCTACTCATCCCTCCAAGTGCTGTGCTGTCTTTGTCACTGTGGGCTCGTTTTCTCTTGGTGCCTCAGCTGCCAAGGTACCTCTAAGATACTTGGTTGTTGCTTTGAAAGTGAAGAGACAGTCCTTTGAAAGTAGCCCTCTGTCTCTGACCGGGCAAGTTATCTTGCTGGCTGTGCACTTGCAGATAGCTGCTGCTTTTTTGTGCTGTAACCAAATATCAGTTATCGGGCCCTGCTGTCCTTCAGTGCTGTCTGTACTCCTTCCTCCCTGCATTCCCAAAAGCTATTTTCCAGTCACTTCGTAATACTTGGTTTAAACATCCATCATCTGTTTCCTCGGTCTTGGGCTGCTTCTCTCCCTTCTGGAGAAGGATCATTTTGTGGGTGAGACTTAAGCAATTATTGATAGCCAGTCAGATAGGGTGACTAACCTAGCTCGGTGGCATTTTTCACAGGCTGTATTGGCTGCCTACCCTGAGCTTACGAGGTCCTCCCTTTAATTCCTCCGATTCCCTAGTGCAGCTCTCCTTTTTCCAAGGGAGATGGGTTCTGGGTGGGTCCCCAAAGGGGTGCTCTCTATAAAGAGCTGTGCATCTGGTTTTTCAAGGAGGGCACATTCACTTCTGCTGTTGCTCCCTATTCATCTCTCTCTGAATCATGGAGATGAGAAATAATGCTTTCTGGATGCCCTTTGGCTGTGTTTTTTCTGGGTGACAAGACCTGACAGCGCGGTTCTGCACCTGGATGTAACCGCTGGCTGTTGTGGCAGCTGCCTGGGAGCTCATCCAGTTGTAAAATTACTTTCTTGCAAGAAATTAGCTTTCAAGGGATATCAGTTCCCTGATGCAGCTTACCCTGTAGCAGCCCAGGTACTGGTGCTGACGTGAAAGGGCAGGTAGGAATATGTGGCTGGGGAAGGGTGGTGAACCTGCATTTTGGGCTAAAGGAATGTGCGGTGGGAATAGTCTGGGTAGCTTTATGGGTTGTGCTTAGATGTAATCCTGATGTGTGTGTGTGTGTGTATATTTATTTGATACTAGTGGACTATTATTTGGATGTCACTGGAAAGAAAGGGGATTACCTGGGCAAGGCAGTTGTTCAAGGGTCAATAGGAAAAAGGGTTGTTTGAGAAGAGTGTGGATATATAGCAGGGAAATGGACAGACCTGAGGTTCAAAGAAGCACTGATGTTGGATCTGGTTGATGGTACTGCCACCCCTCCACGATGCCGAGTGTTGGTGAAAAGTGGAGGCTGTCTTGGATGCTAAATTGTTTGTCTTGTATAAAAGCGACAGGAACAGCGTGTGAAACATAAGCTTGGCTTAGGGCCACATTTTTACTGGCAAATATGTTACCCTTTCACCTCACTTAAGCAAGTAATAGGCCGTAAAGAAGACACATCAAAAATGGTGAGGTTTAATAAGGCGTAGCAGAGGTGAGCATTGTGTCTGCTGTCTTCAGTGTGAGATACTGAGCTCTTTGTAGCAGGGACTGTCATTCTCTCTGTCTGTGAGCTGTCGAATGTAGCTTGTGACCGCACAAAAGAGAGTCACTGAATTGAGTTATATCAGTGCTAAATGCATTCAGGAAGGATAAAAATGCTCTGGCAAATAAGGAGTGCTCCCTCTCATGAGGGCAACTTGGGAAGCGGAGAAGGCAATGTGCGAAAATAAGAAAAGGTTGGTTAAATGGGATAGACCTGAATTACTAGAGCTGTCCCCATAGCTGCCATCCGTCCAAATATGTAGCTTAATAGTGCCAGTGACCTTTCTGTGCCTTCGCTGTGTCTTGGAAACTACTCACTTTTTTTTTTTTCCATCTGCCACTAACTGGCTTTCAATCTTCTGTACGTGATCCGGCTCTGCTGTGGTGACAGGCAAAAATCAAATGGAAAAATGTGACACCCACTTCATCTCTTTCCTCTCTGCCAAGGAAAAACATTCCCCTGCAGCCATGCTAGGGCTGGCTTTGTCCTTTCATGCAATCCGTTAGTCATAGGGGATGAGAAATAGAGACCGGGCTGCTCTGATAACCTCCTGGGGAGCCTTGGGCAGGCACATGGCATGGCGAGCTTCAGCCTTTCTTCCTTGCAAAGTCTCATGTGTCCTGAGCAGAGATGCAGGAGGGACGTGAGCTGGTGTTGGTGGAGGCCTCCCCCCTGTAGCATAGGGGCAAAGAACAATTTTGCTGATATGCTTTAGTGGCTCACCTGGAGCTGTACGTGCTGGGTGAGCTCCTCTCCTGCAGGACAAGCCCTGGCTGTTTGATGACACCCTGGAGCACTCACCTCCCAGCTCTGGCTGGAGTGGAGGTTGGCTGTAGAGGTAAGGTGTGTGCTCCCTTGTGTGAGGCGGGCTAATCTTGAATAGAAAGGGGGAAGGTCATATGCCCTTGTTCTGCACTGAAGCTATTGACTGCTGCCGCTGATTTTGGATGTAAGCAGGGTTTTCAGCTGTGGCAAAATGCTTTTAAGCATATGGTGGCTTGTGAAGCACGGAGAGCATCTTTAAACTGCTGAGATTTGGAGTATCCTGTTTAGTTTTCCTGCTCCAGAGTTTGGATGCTTGATTCAAAGGTCTGTAGAAAAGAGTGGAAAAAGAGCCAGGTTCTTTGCACTGCCATATGACAGGAGGATGACAGAAAATGGACATCAACTGAAGTGAGAGAGGTTCAGACTGGTAAGGAAAAATGGCTTTGCTGTGAGGATAGCTGAGCACTAGAGCAGGCTCCCCAGAGAGACTGCGCCATCTCCATCCTTGGAAGCTTTTAAGACCTGACTGGGTAAAGCCCTGAGTAACTTAGTCTGAGCTCAGCGCTGACCCTGCTTGGGCAGGAGGCTGGGCTAGAGACCATCTGAGCCCCTTCCAGCCAGAGCTGTGCTGTGGTTCCATGGTAGTCCTGGATCCAAGGCACTGCCTTGCTCAGGTCTAGATACTGCATTGCTAGGCAGTAGTCTGATCCACAAGTTTTTTATGTCCCTGTTAAACTACTGAGCGATTGAGGCTACTTGGTTTTGCTGAGATTTTTGTTTGTTTGTTTTTCTGATGACCATGGTTTCACAGAAGCAATGCTTTTGGGTTCTTTTGCAGTTCTGGTTTGGATTTACTGAAATGGGAGAAGGAAAACTGGACTAAGTTCCAGCCATCCTGAACAAATGCTTGTTCTGTGCATACATTTTCCTTCTGTGCAGCACACGTGATGTGCAGAGTTGCGCGTTGGGCTTGTGGTTTGTTTATGCACCCTTAATTTTGTTTAGGACTTTACTGATAAAATTCTGGGTGCCTTACCTACTTGCTCTTCTGTCATATGATATGGCTGTATAAGAGCCTACACAACTTGCTTCAAGGCTGTTTGCCTTTTTGCAACCTCATATCTATAAGGATTGGCTACTACCTGTGTTATTTCATTTTTGTGGCTAACCCTGAAACTGTAGGTGTGGGAAGAGACCACCCTGCGTAGTAGCTTGCGTGACTAGCTTGGAGGAGGTGCTGTATAGACCTAAAACCTGAAAAACAGCCAAAAAAAAAAAACCCAAGCCCTGAATACCAAGCAGGTCTCAGTTCCTTCACCCCTGCAGTCCCGCAGCAAATTTTGTGCACAAGGGGATCTTTATCCCAAAGCTGCTTTTTTCCCCAGTCTCCTATAGGTTCTTCTGTCAGCTTCAGTAATCCACTTGCCTCTGATTTGATTTTGTGTGGGTTATCTGAAAATGTGTATTCTCATTTCTGGAGCTTCTGGTACCCACAGAAGAGATTTGTGTGTGTTTAGAACTAAAACTTAGGAGCAGTAAAGAGCTGATCTGCTCCTCCAGCTCTTCTTGCAGCAGAAGGAGCGACGTGACTATTGCCTTTGGGGAATGCTTGTGATAGTACGGACAGGACGAGATCTTCAGGAGGAACCAAGACTAAGAAGGTCATTATTTCTAGCAAACAGATACCTGGCTTTCTTGGATCTGTCCTGGCTAGCAAAGGATGAAGACTGAGGAAAATATGGTGTCTAAACTGTCTGCTTTCATACCTCGTAATATGAGGCAGTGGCTGACTTTATGCAAAACATCTGTCTTTCTCATCGTGGGTGTAACTGGCCTAGCCATCAGCACTGATGGTATGTCTTGCTCGAGCTTCTGCACCATGGCTCCCTTCCCCTTCTCCTCTCTGCCATCCCCCCTGCACAGCTGTGTGCGTAATTCAGGGTTGGGACTGGTGTGGTGTTCGGGGCAGACTGGTAAGCTGTATTTTTCAGAGAACAGGCACAAAGCATGAGTTGCTTTTTTTTTTTTAAAAAAAAAAAAAAAAGAAGAAAAGAAATCCAAACTGACCCTGTCTACCTACAGCTCTGATGCCTCCCATGCTCCCTGGTGAAGTGCTGTGGGGTCTGAGGGTTCTGCTAGGCATGTCCATTTTGGCTGGCTGCACGCCATACGCCCTTCCTCTTGTCCGAAAGCATTTCCCCCCTTGCCTCTCCAGACCAGTGCCTGCATGTCTGCCTGCCCCCTTCCCTCCCAGCACCCCTGAAGGAGCCAAAGCAGAGACTCCCTGGGAGGCTCCTGCCCCTGGTTATCAAATCAAGGACAACAGCTCTCCAGCGAGCTGGGGAGGGCAGGAGCTGGTGGCTGCCGGAGGGCTCCAGATGTGCGAGGGTGCTGCACCGCAGCCCTGCCCTCATGGTGCCCAGCCGGCTCGCCCTGCCGGCAGCTGGAAGGTGATGCTCAGGTGTGACTCCGTATAACAGGCCTGGCAGAAATGAGCTTTGACACTATTTTTAAGGTGCAAGCTTTCTGAATGCAAAACTTGTTTCCTCCTTGTGTCTCGGTGCTTTTGCAGTTCTGTTTCTATTCGGCTGGTTTGCTCCTCATGGCTTTCAGTGGATGCTGTTGCTTACAAGAAGGACTAAAAGAGAAAGAAAAGTATTACTTTTGTACTTGCCCAGGGTGACTTGGGGCTTCTCATTTGGCTGTACTAATTCAGAGCAAAATTTCAGCTGAATTCTTATTGACTATTATCTTTCTCTGATGAAAAAGCGCAGCAGGGAGTCTGCTCTGGGGCTTGGGAATGTTTCCCTATTGCTGTTGCTTGTTTGTTGGGTTGTTAAAAATATGTTGCAAAACCATGGGGGGAAGATGGACTTAATTTATGTTGCTGTTTTTTTCAACTACAAACATGTCTGCAAGATCAAAACCAACAAAAAAGTGGCACTGACCTTGAAAACTGCAGTAAATGTCTTGGTTTCTTTTCTAAAAAATTAAAATGAAAGGCATTTCATGTCCAGAACGTCTTTTTTAGCTTTAATGAAAAAGATCTGGAAGAGAGGCATACAGACAACCCTCTCCTCAGTATCTTGCTTGAAACAGCTTTCTGGCAAGATTAGTTGGGGATGAAAAAACCTTCTTGGTTTTAAGATGTGGCTTCAGTGTTTAAGAGGGACGTTATGTGATCTGGTAGCTGGGATGGAGCTACAAGGAACCCCTGGACTCATTTGATTTGGTTTCAAATTTGCAGGTATTTGAGGGGAAAAAAGGAGGTTGGAAATGCAGACAAGAAATGAGAATCTGCAGCAACTTGCATTGCTGAAGGCCAAGGGAGAAGACAACTGAAGCAGTTAGTGAGAAAGCTGTAAAGTCCATATATCAAAGGAGTCGGGGTTATGACTGTGGATGGCCAATTAACTGTGCCACTGCCGTAGCGATGATTAAGGTGTTGAAAAGTACAGTTTGGGGAGATGCATGGAAACCTGGGGCTTGTAGGTATCAGTATGCTACAGTTTGGCTGCGGGCTTTTCAATTCTGGACACCTGGATGTCTGTGAGAGAGGCTGATTTGGGAGAATTCAAAGAACAATGGCAAAAGTAAGTGAAGTAGCTGGTTTAAGGAAAGATTAAAAACATTAAATGCATATAGTTTTGACAGGTGTTTGGAAGAGGATGTGGAAGTGATATGACCAGAACGGTTTATGTTAAGCTCACACTAATATTATTGAGGCTTCTTTTTCAGTTTCATATGATGTATATAATGTAATTTTCGGTATCAGTACCAGAATAGAGAGTCTGCGAAAACTTTGATTTCAGCTGTGGTTTTCATAACACACAGATAATGAATATCATTGTACTCACAGCAAGATCCCTTCAGAGCTTTGTGCTTGGAATAAAATTATTGTTATCATGAAGGGGATTATGAATCTTAAGCTATCATTATGCTATTCCTTTTTAAAACTGCTAATGGCTTTTGAAAATACCTTTTCTCTTTTTGCCCCAAGTAATACTTACAGGCTAGACAAGAATAAAAAAGAGTCACTGTGAAGTAGAGAGGAGCTGATGATGATCACCTAAGAATATCCAAGGGGAAAACACAATGTTGGCAAGTGTAAGGGTAGAAAGGGGATTGTTTTTATGGTGTAGTATGAAAAATAACCCTTGTCAGTAATCAGGTTACAAAACTTCCTGGAACCAACAAACCTGGATAACTGGAAATTCAGATAGGCTGAAAGGTCCCAGAGGAGAAGTTTGGCTTGTTGACACTGGTTTTTGTTGGGTCATGACATCGTGAGGAAATGTCTGAAAACATTAAATTGATTAAGAAAGAGTAAAGGGGAGGAAATAAAAACTATGCACTGGAGATCATGACATCAAACATAGTTAAAAATACAGAAAAGCTCTTGTAGGATTCCACAGTTAGAGTGGAAGGATACAAATATGTTTTAACCCTGGTAGGTGGGATTTCATGAAAAGCAGATATAGTCAGACAAACCTGATTTCATTCTTTGACATGAAAAAAAAAATTGAAAGTAAATAGAGACATTTTGCAAGTAATTGGATATTTATTTCATTGTATTGATTAAAAAATTGTACTACAAAATGTGTGAAATTAAAGGGTTGACTCAAAGTAGTTGCTAATGGACAATTGGTGTCAGAGGATAGATTTCTTTTTTCTTTGCAAAAAGATGCCGGGACAGGAGGCTTCTCAAGATTTTCATCCATGATCCAGAAGCAAGTTATTTGTCTAGGAGCAAAAAATGTGTCTGTACCTACAGGACAGGTGAATACATATTGGAAATCAGGACTTGGAAAATGGTCTAGAGTTCAGAGTAGACAAGCAACTCCATGTACTCTGCTAGGGTGATTCTGAAGGAAAAAGATTTAAAAAAAAAAAAATCCATGTTTTTCAAAATAATTTCTCTATTTAAACTTAGTATACAGTGTTGGTGAAACCAGTGTCCAATTCCTGAAGTTCAACTCTTAAAAAAGGTATGGAAGAACTGGAAAGCATAACAAAAAAAATTAAAGGGCTAAAAATATACTGGAGTAGGGGGAAAAATGCTCATTTCTCAATCTTTGCAGCACACCCACATTCTTTCCTGGAAGTTACAGTTCAACAAAGGACAAATTATCAGACCCTATAAAAGGGTACCTCAGGGAAACATAGTGGATTTGGACATGTGGAAGGGTCAGATTGGGAAGGTTTCATAGTCCTTTCTAGCTTTAAATGCTGTAAAACTTTATTGCTGGGCCTGTTGAGTCTCTGAATACTGCAAAGCAGAACATACAGCACCACCCTGTGTGACTCCTTTAATCTGTCCAAATGCATCACTTGGTCATTGCAGCATTTGGTCATTCTCCTAAACTGTGTTGATTTCGGTGAAGTTTAAATAAATGCTTTAATCTCTTCAAGCTATTTTGAACTGCTTGTGTTCATCATGACACCTCCTGGCACACGTAAAAGGGGACAGCGCGCAAGGCATGTGGGAAAGGGTAAGATTTCTGGTAGAAAAAGGCATTTGTCCCAAAATACAAGGCCACCTTTATGTGTGTTCCCTCTTGGAGTCGAGTACCAAAGATGGCCCTGTATTTCCTGTACTTCTGTCTGGGGCAGACTGGCTAAAACACGACTGATCAGTGTCAGTTGTCCAGCATCTTCAGCCCTGGCAGGTGAAAGAAGGCAGAGGAAAGGCAGGAAGCAAAGCAGTTAGGATGAGGTATGAGGAAGAACCAAGAGACTGAATGTATGAGGAGGTGGGATGAATACCCAGACAAAAAAGGAAAGTTTCTAGCTTTCATTATAAAGGTAGAGCTAGTGGAAGGTGGTGGCTAATATGATCCCAGTTGTACCAATGGTACCAACTTTCACCCCAGTTTTTAACAGTGGAAGATTGTTGTTGTCCCTTTGCCTCTTTTGCCATGATACTACAAGCCTGTACTTTTCTACGCCACCAGCTTGGAGGAAGCTTCAAATCCATCGCCTGTGGCAGGCCTTACCTTATTAACGTCTGTCCAGAACTTTTGCAGCATTTTAATGAGCCTGGTAGTTTGTTTTTGATGCAGGGTCAGTCTCCCCATAGTTTGTAGGGGTTGCATGTTTAATTTTGACATGCAGGTTGAGACAGGAGGAGGAGAGTGCCCAGGATGTTTGGGAAGGGCAAGTAATTTTTCTTCCTTGACATGCTCTGTATTTAGGTAGCTGGCAGACAGAAGACGCTGCCTTAAACTGCTTCTGTGGTGTGGTATAACCTCCTCTACTGGTAGTGCCATTTTGTTTTTTCTTTGGAATGTGCTAGCAGGAAAAATATTTTATTCAAATATATCATGGACAGCAGATGTGGCTTGAAAATGCGTAAAAGCTGTATTGGAAATGCAGCGATCGCCAGGAGAGTGCCCAGCTTCTCTAAAGCAGTGCTGCTTCTCCTTTTGGCATGAAGCTCCCAGTGTGCCCGTGATGTGCTGGTGTGGGGGGGAGCTGCTGCACTCATGCAGTGGTCCCTTCCTGACCTGCTGCTCGGCGTCGGGTGCCTCCTGGAGAAGCGCTGACAACACGTCTGGCTGGGAATGGAGCTGGTCAGGCTCTGCTGGGTCTAGCAGGAGAGGCTGAGGCTATGTGTGCTGCTGGGAGTCACCACTCACACCTGTCTGAGGACAGAACAGATGAGCAGCCCTGGTCCTTAAACACTTAGTTAATTTGTGGAGCAGAGGAGTACTCCTGTGACTGCCTTTGCCATTTTGCTGTGGAAAGATAACCTGTGGCAGCAGAGCAATAGTGCAAGACATGCAACGCCTTAAACCACGCTAGGTGCCTGGAGCCTGGATGTGTGCTTAGCCCGCTCCTGCGATTGACGCACAGCAGGTTTATCTTTGCAAAGCCGCCTTATCTCATTTCTGCTTGGGATATGTAGTGGAGCGGAGCTCCTCGCAACAGTAGGCGCTGCAGCGTGCAGTTGGCAGATCAGGAGCAGATCTCTGCTTGGACCAGGTGTGCCCATACAGAAACCACATGGAGGGGCAGTTCTGCTGTTCCAGGCTGCTGCCCTCACCCCTGAAGCAGCCTCTGGGGAGCTGGACACTTGGGTTATGGCCAAGACGCAGAATAGAAAATACGGAAATAAAAGCAGAAGTGAGCTGTAAAGCTTCCCTCTCCCCCGTCCTAAGAACAGGGAGTGATTTTTTTAAAAGACCCCAAATTTTCACAGTACTGCTAGAATGCCTTGGAGGGGACTTTCTTCAACTAAGAGTTCTCTCTTAATTGAGCCCTTTTAAGGGACTTTCAGGCAGGTGTCCCAAAAATCTTGATTCACTCTTCTGCATAGATCTCTGACAAGAGGTCTGGTGTTTGAGCCAGGCAGGCTGTTCTCTGTCAGTTTAGTCTGGCAGCAGGGAAGGAATGTAAGTCAAAGGCCCAGCCAGGGAGATGATCCAAAGCGAGTGAGCAGATGCCAGAGAAAATCTGGACCAAGTAGGGGTGTGAAGAAACCTGGGGGCGAATGGGGCAAGGAAGTGAGACAAGTTGTGCGCAGACCAGGCTGTGACTTCAGTGATCTGCAATATGTACCAAAGAGAAATGGCTGTGCAGGACTGATGCTGGGAAATGGCTCTTTCAAAAGCTTAGTCACTAGCAGATGCTGCAATGTCTGCGAACTTTAAGGTAGCTCTGTGGCTGTCTAAAATGTGTCCGTGCGATGCTTTGCTTCAGAACTCTTGCATTAAGCAGAGATATTTGAAACATCTCGGACTGGAGTGGGTTTTCCCCGTGACAAGTTGTACCCATACAGGTGCTGATCTCTTCCTTGGGACTTTGGAGGGGAGAGGGGCCTGGTGTAGAAATAGCTCTGAGGGTACATATAGCTTGGTGTAGTGTCTTGTAGCAGCAGGGAGGAGGTAGCCGTCATAGTTTCCTTCTTGTCTCTAAACAGATCGTCGAGGATTTCTGTAAGGTACAAGGGCATAATTAATGTAACCGGCTCTTTCAGACTCCTAACCATGGCTCTTAGCAGTCCTGTTTGCGATCCACAGAGACACCTAAGCCGCAGCCATCAGTAAACATACAGACAAACTATATCACTTTTCCCAGAACATGCTGCAAGTCAGTATAGCCGGGGACCCAGCAAAGACCCAATTCCTTGAGCGTCCCCTGTTTCTTCCTGGCTTGGTCTGAGGGGGGGGTGCCCACGTTGCATTGCTCCTCTGAGCCTCTTCTTGGAAGCTCCGTGCAAACCCGCCTGTTTCCAGTTAGTGACGCAGCGCTTCAGGAGGCCGAGCCAAGACAAACAGGGATGTTCCCTGCTTAGGGAGTGAACGGTGGGGCCTCTATACTAGGACCTTATGGGCAGCGTACTGACAGTATATTTAAATGCTCAAGATCAGTGTTAACTTCTCAGAGTTGTGTTTTTAGCAAATAATCTTTCTGTCCTGGTGGTGATGTTCATTTAAAACAAACAAACAAAAAGGTGAGGAGGAAGGAGGAAGGAGAGAGTTTTTCCATCCCTCTCTGGTGAGGGAAAACTAGGTTATAAAATGTTATCCTCTATAATTTTATGTGAGGAGCATCTTTGCCCCATTTAGGTCTTTTCTCCACTACCGTCTGGTGCACAGTCTCTCAAACTGGTGGACAGGCTCATATGAAAAGGCACAAGTGTAACAACTCTGGGGAGTAAAAAGGGCTTCTAGTATTTTATTGGGAAAGGATATGGCTGTAGGATTTGTTGAGGGGGTCCAGGGAAGGGCAGAGGGAAATAGAAGAGCAACTGAGAAATGTGTGCTGTTTCAGCCAACTCCTGCCCTAGAAACCTTGCAGTGCAGGAAGATGCTCAATACTGTACCGCAGACGGGTGTCACCTCTGCTCCTTACGTTGCTGGTAGATGCTGGTTGTCTTGCGCAGCTTATGTTATTAAATTTTCATGTATCTGACCCAGGCCTGCCAGCTGCTGCTGGGTAAGTTTAAATAGGAGAACCTTCTCACTTTATGAATTAAGGTTTGGAGGGTTCTTTAGGGGGTTCAGACTGACGGGACAGGGCAAGGCTGGACAACAGTCAGTTTGACTGAATTTGGGGGAAAAAATAGCAAGGAGGACTCATAGCTTAAAACTTTAATAAAGACTAGTTGGACTGACCAGGTAGAAGTTTAACAAAGTAGAAACTGGGTGTAATCTCACTTAAAACAGGAGTTACTGGTGAATGAGGCTGGATTCCTCTTATTCCATAATTCTAGTATATGCGTGATGAACCTGTGACTTAGTAGCAGAATCTTTATCTACAGATTGCGCTTTCTTTTATCTTTCTCTGGCAGACATCATGCAACTGTGTATATTGATGCCGCTTTGGAAAGCTGGAACAGCTGATCAGAGGCACCTCTAGGAGGTCTTCATTGCTTGCTTTGGTCAAAGGCTGACTAATAAAGTGTCATGCAAGCTGGCTCAGTCACTTACTTTGGTCGAGATTCTGGCTGGGCTTATAGGAGTAAGGAGGATTAAAGGAAGAAAAAAAAGAATATAAAATGTGGCTTTACCAGAAAGTGATGCAAACATCAGAAGATCCAAATTTGATTCCCTCTTCACCAGGGGAAGGAGTGCACTCAGCCTTAGCAAGAAACCTTGATCTGTCCACTGGTGTGTTGGTTTTCTTAGAGGTGTGCAGTATTTTGGAGACAATTTCTGTAATTCGGGGAGAGGGTGGGAGTGTACAGTCCAAAGCATAACATATCAGAATGTGGCACTTGCATGTTAGCAAGATAATGTTTAAATACTGTAGTTTAGATAACTTTAAGAAATTTTGGAAGCTGTAAGTGGAAGGTGCGTCTCTTGCTTAGTTATGATTATGAGTAGCAATAAGGGAAGGTGAAGATCTTGCTCATTAAGATTCTGGGATTTTGCTGGACGGAAGCATATGTGAAGAGGAAAATATGGAAGCGTGAAATATTTTGCAATCTACCCCTGTATATGCAGTGCTTAAAATGTGACTTAACCATTTATTAAAATAAAATCATTCCTGTTATGAGTTTCTGGTTGTTGCCAGCCAGCTCTGATCCTATAGTCGGCTTGAACAACGCAGGAAGAACACTGCTGTTGAAACTAAGATGCCATCCAAGTTGCTCGTCCTGTTTGTTAGGCACTGCATAGGTACTCCCTTGCTCAGGAGACGCAGATTTGGTGTCTTGTGGGAGGGCCGCAGCATTAACACTGCTGCAGCAGCAACATCTCAGTTTGTAAATACGGAGGGAGGGATTCGTAACTTCTGAGTACATCTGTAGTGTGGTTGGGTGGGTACAGACTCGGCTGGCTATGGGAGGGTGGCCGAGCGAATATTTTACTGCAGTTGTCACAACTATATATGGAAGACTAGAAAAAAAAACCACTGCAGTGGTCAGGCTGCTTACCAAAAGAACCTCAGCTGAATTTTCTTTTCCAATTGCTTCAGTGTGTCTGGATTGTTTCTGTAGTAAGAAACAAGTCGGGTACTTTGTGTCTGATGGATGACAAATAGTCCGGAGATCAGTTGATACTTCAGTTTGAGGCTGCCTGTGGTGATCATGAATGATCATAAAGTACTTTGCCACCTAGTGTAGTCTTTTTTTTTATGGCATTTAGGAACATCATATGCCAGAAGCAGATGTTCCCTTCAGTAGGAAGGCTTGAATACTTGTGTGCGCATGTCCCCCAACACACGTGCGTGCACACACTTTGGAGGAAGCAGCATTGCTAGGGCCCTTGCAGGGCTCGCAGTGGCAGTCTTGTAAATACAGCATGCAGGATTGATTCTGATGACTTATGATAGTTCTGATAGCTCCACCCGTCAGGAATTTCAGGGCTGTGGTAAGTAGCCTGCAAAATCCTGCTAGGCAGTTAAATTTTGTTGTTGCAACATCATAAGAGACAGTACGTCCTGATCAGGATGCACCGTAGCCCAAGATGTTTTGGGCTGATCCATGAGCAGCTCATAAGGATAGGGAACCACACAGTCTTCTCTAAGGAAGAGCAGTTCACCCTGGAGATGTTACAAGTACGCAATGCAAACTTGGATAAGATGTCCAAGTCAATCTGCTTTTTTTCCTCATATGATCATGGGATGACAATTCAGTGAAATTGGTCTTTAAATTGCATCTTCACACAAAGAAATTTTTTGAAGTCTTTGACAGAGCTCAAATCACTTATCCTGTGGACGTAAGAAGAATTTATTCATTGCAGGGAACCTTTAAAGACATCTACTCTCTATACTAGTTTTGGTTCTTCCTGGGGCTGAAGATGGAGCATCTGTGTTCCAGCCTTATACATACAGGTAGATTTATATATCCCAATACAGGAATACTCAAGTTCTTGTTGCATTTCCAATGCTAAATGCTGCTCTAGTTTGAGGAGGTCACTTCTTGCATTGCCTTATCTGGAAAATGAATACTAACATGCCTCAGAGGTGTGTTTTATGGAATAATTACAGAAAATGAAGAGTTGCCCATGTTGTTGAAAAAGATCTGCTGCAAGAATACGGGTCTTATTTTTTATTTTCTTAATGGGAGTGCATTTTTCACTTCAGTGACGTTCTATGGACCCGACCTCAGCCAGAATGGGCTAACTGTTGTAATTAAATCACAAATTATGTCATTCATAATACCTGTAAAGGGAGCAGTGCTCTGTGCAAGGTAGTGCTATTTGTAGGGGACAGCAGCTACAAGGGCATCTCCTGTGAAGTTCTTCCCATCCACTGATCTGACTTTTGCTCTTGCAGGAAACCTCCTTTTGATCAAATGGTACTCCTGTTAAGAGGGTCTGCTAATTGGTTTGCCTTGGTGGGAGCCAAAGCCTGAGCAGAGGCAGCCCTGTGCATGGAAGCTGGTCTCATCTGGTAGCAACATTGGTGCAGAGGCAGTGCTTGTGCAGGTGGTGGGTTCGTAAGCAGATGTGGCTGAGCATCTGCTCTCAAGGAGAACAAGCCATGCAGGATTTGACTAGATTTTACCCCGTTGTCAGTGTTTGCACCACTTCTCATGAAGCAGAACTGCACCTTCTTTGGTGTCTTCTGGATTTGGTGACTTTGTAATGAAGGATTGCTGGAGGGATCAAACTTTGGTGGAGTGCTACAGCTAAAAGGCAGACCTTGGATGCAGCACAGTCCAAGAAGAAATTCTCTGTGAGGTAGGCTGCTGCTGTAAGCGATGCAGTTTTGAGAGGTGGGTAGAAAAACATCCCATCTTTCCTGGGAGAGCTTGAATTGTGCAGGGCTGGATGCTTGGGCTGCTGATAAGCAACTGTTACAAAGTTGTGGAACCTAGTTGACCTCTTAAATGAGGTTTGTCCTCATTGGCCAGACAGATCAGAAATAAGGTAGGAATCACCTTTGGGAGAGAAAGCAAGACATTAACAAGTGACTTGAGCTCTAGTTAGGTGTTCTCTGCTGGGAACCGAGACTGCTGGCTGGCCTCTTTAGATCTGTTAGCCTAACTGAACCTGGAGTAGCTCCCTCATACTGCTCTGCCAAAGTGGTCTGTGATACTTCACTACTGGACCTCAAACCCATCTTGATGGAACTGGGTTGGAGCAGCAGATGTGGAGTTAAGCTGTCCTCTTCAAGGGAACAGTGACCTCTGGGAAGGATGGTGACTTCTGTTGGGCATGAATAATAATCCAACACAGTTTCTGGCAGAAAGGCACACGTCTCTGCACGTTATGCCTGTTAAATGTTTTTATCTCAAAATTCCCGGTGATACAGCAACACTAAGATTTTCTTGGTGATGCTGTTTCGTGTGGAGTACTGATGCTGTGGGATGCTGAAAAGAGGCCAAGACAGCTGAACCATGCCTTTTGGTGAAACAGATAGGATGTAAGGTCAGGGTGTAAAAGATTGCATGTTTATGAACTCCTTTTGCATTTGAAATCTGGTGTGATGGCTTCAAACTCAGTATTGCAGTTGGAATGTGCCTCTTTGTTGTGCTCAGTCTGAGTTTTAATGATAGAGCTGGTGTATCTGAGTAGTTTGCATGTGACTTTGCCAGGACTTGCTCAGTTTTCAAGATGTGCTCTCATCTATTGCATATGGGCAGCATTTAGCCTCTTGAGCTGTAAAAGACAGGTTGCCAAAATATGTTTCTTAGCTTGATATAGTTACAACACTCCTCCCTGCATGCTGGGTTTTCAGGCACGTCGGGGTTTTCTGAAATGTGTTCCTTCAGGTTTTTTCGCACTGGTTTGTGTCGTCTGAGAGCCCTACTTTCCCCACCACTATCGACAGAGACAACTGACTTCTCAGAGTTTGAAAAAACCTGTTTAACATTTACACAGAAATGAGGGTAAGATAAGAGTGTGGTCATCCAGCCTGGAGGGTGTCCCTTGGAAGCCAAAGAATAGGCAGGGGAGCATGCCATCGCAATAGCCTGCCTTATAATTGCTCCCCTTGCCCTTCCTCTCCCCTGTCCACTTAAAAGCAGAATGCAGAAAAGCAAAAAAAAAAAAAAAAAAAAAAAGACAAAAAAAGAAACCAACCCCAAAAAATACCCAGCCAGGACAGACTGAGACGGTGGAAGCAGAAGCATGCAATTAAAAAAAGCTGCATGCGCCCGGTCCCAGACATTCCTGCAGCTGCAGGCTCCCGGCGCGCTATCCGGGCGGGCTGGACCCCCGCCAGCCCCCGCCCCGGGCAGGGGCTCTGCCGGGGAGCTGCCGGCAGAGGGGTGGAGGCTGGGGTTGTTGCTCTTTCTCCACAGGGTGATGACATGGGGTTTCCAAGGTCCTGCCTCTGCTCAGAAATGTCTCACTTTCTCTGTTTATGTGCCTTGGACAGGCTGTGCTGGAGGAAGAAAGAGCCTCAGAAATCCGTCTGAAAGGGAAACGGAGCGCAGCTCCCCTCCAGTGGGGAGCCCACCTCTGCTTTACGCCCTGTCTGCACAGTCCCTGCTCTGTGCGCCTGCGGTGGAGCAACTTTACAACAAATGCCTCTGTGTTTCATTTTGGGTTGGTGGGGAAGGAGCAGGGGTCGGTGCCAACAGTCAGGCTTTTGAGACCCTGGGACCGTTGAGCCTTGCATGTGTGCGTAACTTTTAACCAAAACCCGTTGAATCTGTAGGATTTTATTCTACCAAAGGGATGATGTAAATCCAGGGAGGGTTAACACCTTGGTTACCGGCAGTTAAACATAAAGTGTGAGAGCAGGGCTGGGGCTTTGGGAGGGTGAATTGTGGGGACGCTCTTGCCTCTTTCCGAGGACAACAACTCTGTGTCTGTGCTTTGGGCCGAAGTAGCCCTGAAGCTGCTCTGGACACATACTTGGTCTTTCTTTGCTGGTTTCCAAAATGCAGGTTCTTCCAAGGGTGATGTTGGATATGAGAGAAGGTGTATTAATTTATTAAAATAAATGGCTTAGCAGCACAGCTCTTGGTGTTGCTCTAATGGCTGAGGAAAGGTGAACAGCTGTATCATTTGGGCACTGAGAATCTTTTAATTTAAAATATGTGTTTTAAAGCATGCCCGGTGACAGCTGTGACAGGGGGCTGTGGCACATCCTTGCTTTCCTGTGCTGCTGCCTCCAGTTGTCCGTCTTGTGTCTCTGATGGAGGCTGCCACGGGCAGAGCTGCCTGGGCCTTTCGCCCCGGTGTTTTAGCTTACACTGCTGAGGAAGGTGAGTTGGGCACCTTGTCCCCTTCTGTGAACAGAAATGGCTGGGATGAAGGCCTGCTCCTCCCATCCTGAGGGAGTGGTAGTCCTGCAGGGAGCCAGAGGGCAATGTCGTCTTAAACCAGGGCTGTTTTTCTGGATTTTTTCCAGAACTTGTTTGTCTGAGTTTTCAGGCAGTGACAGAAGGGTGCGGGTATCCTTGGGCTAGGCGGGTAACTTACACAAAAAGCGCCTGGGGTGCTCTGGGTGGCTCTTGGCGAAATGTTGTCCCTTTCCCCAACATCCCCAGGGCTCTTCCTGTCACAGGCAGTGTGCTCTTGTGCCACCATCAGCAGAAGCTGAACGAGGTGAATG
This sequence comes from Mycteria americana, assembly GCF_035582795.1. Classification (NCBI taxonomy): domain Eukaryota; kingdom Metazoa; phylum Chordata; class Aves; order Ciconiiformes; family Ciconiidae; genus Mycteria; species Mycteria americana. Next base: position 65,396,926 of record NC_134365.1, read on the forward strand.
ACCGCACGACCTTTTGGCTGCTACAGGTTATCTTGCCAAGGACAAAGCTTGGGTATATCAGCAGAGGAGGCTTGCCTGTGGCTGTTCCCGCACCGGTTACACAAGTGTCCTCTTGGTTTTGGGATAAGTAAAGAGTCATTGCCATGGGAATTTAAGTGTTGAAAAGCGAGATAAGAGCTGTGTACGTTCCTCTCCTGCTCCCCAGTTGTGTCTTTGTGCCTCTTTTCTGCCTGTCTCATCACTGAAGGCTTTAGCAGGTCAGTGCTGTGGTTCTCCTAAGTCCTGGCAGGGACCCTCTCTGTAGTCCTCCTTAGCTATTTGATTTCTTCCCTAAACAAAACACCAACTTCAGAGTGTACCAGGAGAGCATCTGAACATGCGGGTGGGCATCCCTTAGCAATGAGAGATTTCACACTGTTTGGCTGGGTCTATAGCCAATTTGCTTATTATTGTTCTGGTTGCCCCTCTTGGAGGTGTATGGTAGTGTTGTTGTCTAATAATAGGAAGCTTTATTTACAATGGTGTGGTATGAAGAGTCCTATCAAGCTTTTATTCCTGCAGTTACAGCTCTGTGTGTATGGCCTCTATCTTACCAACAAAAAAACCATGAATACAAATTTCTACACATCAAAAAAGGCTGCTTCTCCACATGTATCTCTATTCACTCCTTGAACTTTTAAAAATGGGTTTGCATCAGGATCAGACAAATCATCTGCTTAAATAAAAATGGCTAGAGCACTAAACCTTTAAAAACATATCAGATTGTCACTGCTTTTATTTAATATTTCCATTTCAGGTGGGTAATACGCGGTTTGAATTACTGTTAACATGGGTATCTGGTCTAAATCTGTTTCCATGTTCTGTCCTGACCTTTTCTGACTGGCTTAACAAATCCTGTCAAAAGGGGAATAGTTTTAAATGCTGCTACATGAGCCAGAGATTGGAGCAATGTAGACAGGGTGAAGAAACTGATAATCTCTTCTACTCCTTCCCCCCCTCCCACTCACCTGGCAACTGATAAAATACCACATACAGTGGTTATACTGAAAGCTGGATGGTCCATTCAAATTTCTGTTAACTTCCTCTGTTGCAGCCTTTTCTGAGTGTGGCTGGCTGTCCCCATAAAGCTCAAACTGGAGGCTTGTGTAACTGGATCCTTCTGTGGAACAGAACGATTAGATCCTTCTGTAAAATGGTCTAGTGGGCTCCTTTTACAAAAAACTACCCTACTGGACCTTTTGAAGTGTTATTCAATATTTTTTTATTGCAATATTGGAAAAATAAAGGTGACTGGTAGTAGGGAAAAGACAGACAACTGCTCTTTCCAAAAGAAGGGTTATTAATTCTCTGTATTGTCCTATGCTTGAGTTCCTGGTGTGTGCATGCTAGCAACTTGCTACCGTTATAGGGCAGGTACAATTCAGCTTATGGAAATCCCAGAAATGCTGAGTTACCATTTGGCATTAGTGCCAACCATGCTCATTTCGACTCTTGCTGAGGACCAGATCTTCCCGAGCCATCTGGAACCACAACTTGTCGGTAGAATCAGACCAGTGATTTTCAATCCCTTGTTGTTTTTGCACGCCTAACAATTTTCTGGGGAAGTTTGTGGCCTCTGCAAACTTGAACTTACTTCATGTTCTTTATTTCCTTTGTTACCCTTTGCAGATCTTGCAACCAGCAAAAAAAATAGAGGAGATGATGCTCAGCAATTCTGAAAACCTGACGATTTTAGTTTGGCATGTCTGAGTCTTTGTATCAGTTCTGCATAAGATATGGTCATTGTGAGCCTTCATTTATAAAATCTTCTAGTTCATAGAATTTTTCTGTAGTCTTTGGAGAAGAATACTGATAATATCTCAATGTGTGCATATACATATGAATATGAAGCTGTCTCAGAAGGATGTCAGAGTGCTTTACACATGAACCATTTGTGTTTGTATGTTAATTTAATGAATAAAAACTCACTGTGGTTTTTATGAGCTTTTATTGTTTGATGGAAGCTTAAGATATTCCATAGTAACCCACTGAATGTCAGGTACCACTTTCAGTTCATTGGGGAAACACCAGTCCAATGCTAGATCTTCTCTCATACTGATGCATGTCCTGAGAACTTGGTTTTGTTTCTTCTAAGGATGCTGAATTTCAGTGGCATGAGGTCAGTACCCTCATCTGCAGCCAGCTCCAGCCCCCGCAGGAAGCGGCAGTTTCAGGATCACTTCTCCTCTCCTCCCCCCCCCCCCCCCCTTTTAGTTAAAGAACCTTCCTGATATCATGCATTTGTCAGTGTCCCTTACACAACAGTTTTCTGTGTAAAATCTGCTGCAAGTTTCAAATTCCTCAAGAGTCCCGTAATGTTTCGCTCTCCCTCCCTCCCGGTCCAGATGGTCTGTAGCAGATGCTCATCCGAACTGTTCTGCAGCCAAGGGTGCTGTATTTAAAAACTGAGCTATATTTAACACACAGAGACACATGCGCGTGCACACACACGTATATATCTCTGTGTATATATAGCCTTAACTGGCTCTGAGTTATGCATTGCTGATAAGCAGTACAAGGTTCCCCCGATTATTTTTTTTTTTTTTTTTTCCTAGCTGCGTACCTGTGTTTCCCTAGATCTGAACAGACTCATTTAGCTCCGGGAGAGTGTTTTCCCCCACCCAGGTGCTCTCTGCTTGAGCTGCATAATGTGGGGGGCTGTGCTGGCTTGGTGCTCAGCACCCAGGGTTTTGTGTGGCCACGCACTACAGATGGCTTACAGGCTGCACAGAAGAAATCATGACACTTGAAATTTGAATGCAAATTGTGCTTCCTAAGCTCCTGAGCTTGCTCCTTATGTCTCTGTAGCCCTCAAAGCCTAAAATGGCTGTGTGGGTCCCTCCCTCCCTCCAGGCCTCTGCGCAGCATCCAGCACCATGCGCTGCGACAAGGGGCTCCCTCTATGTCCCAGCTCTCTTCGGTATTTTTATGATCCTGATAATCTCAGCACTGAATATGATGCAATCTTCCATGCCGTTACCCTTGAAATCCCCGTGACAGGAGGGTATCGCTTCATTATTGCCCTTAGGCATGTGGAAGCGAGAGGTGAAGGGTGCCTTTGCCCCAGGGGACGAGAGGCCCTGGCCTGCTCAGGTGGTGTGGGACAGCACATGGCACGTTCGGCTTCTGACTGGTCCTCTGACTACAAGGCTGTATTTCTTTCCTTACAGCAATGTTGACAGAGCCTGGAAAATACACTGGTGTTTTGTTTGGTTTTGTGTTTTTGTTTTTTTTTTTCCTTCCTTCTTTTAAGCTCAGGGGTAACGGTTACACAAGCAGGGGACGAGGGGCCTCTGGAGGCTCAGGGCTCTTGCTAGCTAGGTGCTGGGGCAGGCGTCCGTGAGCAGGCCCCATGTCCTGCCCCACACACACACCTAGGCTGGGCCTCTCCCCCCCTTCTCCGCCTGCTCACCGGGTACCCGCTCGCCTCTGAATAGCTCGAGTAGGTCTTGGCTGCGGCTCGCAGGGGTCTGAGTTAGCGTTGGCCGGGATAGTGCGAACGAGTGATTACGTGTGCCTGTGCTTATGCAATGTCTGAAACTTCCCTCTGCCCGTCTCTATCCCCAGGACTCTGGCAGGCTTTTTTGGCAGTCTTGAGAGAGTCGTCTTCTGCACCGCACAGTGCACTCGCCCAACGTATCCAATTAATTAAATTGCAGTGCTGCGAGTGAAAGCAGCTTTGTTTGCACATTAGTGTTTGAGGGATGTGGACTGGGAAGATGCTGCGCAGGGGTGCGGGTCTATGTGTTGGCTGGAGGCGTTGGCTAGAGCGCCCTTCTATTTGTAGTGCCAGGAACTCGCGTTGCCTGGTGGGATTAATCTTGTAATTAATCTTTAAAACAGGATGAAACTCCTCCTTTCCTTTAAACACTCCCTCTCCTCCCTTTCTGTCAGCTGTTTGCTTTTAATGTTTTTCTTTATCAAACTAAAAAAAATAAGGAAGCTTTTTTCTAACATAAAATAAGAGCGCAAGTTACCTTGTTCTCTCTGTGTGTTTGAATGGGGTTGCATATTACATGCTTGTGTTGATGCTCTTTCTCAGGTTTAAAGCAAGAATAAAGTAACTTGCCTCTGATATCTCTGCTATGGGCAGCCTTCTGCTGCTGCAAACTTGGCATTTGGAAAGGACGACAGGCCATGGAGAAGATGCCCAGACACGTGCAGCTGTGCTAACTGGGAGACGTTGTAAAAGAGACTTGGAAATGAGCAACTGCTAAATGACTTCTCTTGAAGTCAATCCTTCCGCGTGGAAGCTACCTTTTAATTTCCCCACGCACCCCAGCATTCCCCTCGCCCGGGCTTGTGGGGAATCTCCCATCACCACTGAAATCAGCCATTTATCGGATGTAGTTTGTTTGGAAATTAAGCGTGGACTCTGAAAATGATCATGACGCTGTGCGCTTGTGAGTCCTCACAGTTTGTCGCTGGCATTTGCTTGTGCTTTGGCATGACTGCAGCTGCCCCTCTGTTCCTGAGGAACAGATTGGTATCAAAAGGATAAGGAATAGTTTGCATGTGTGGCTGTTGCTGGGTGTTTGTGTTTTCAGTCTCGTTGATTGAGAAACCCTGAAGTCCATTGCAAGCCTGCCAAATTTTCCTTCTGTGACCCTCTCCCACCTCCCTGTTGAGGTGCAGCTCTCGGGGTAATGGCAAGCGGCAGGGGCTCCCTCCCTCCCCCAGCCGGTGCTAGGGTGTCTGCAGCCCTCACCAGCCCAGCTGGGGTGCGGGGAGGAAAGCTGACTCATGCGTGCAGTAGGGCTCAAGAACCTAGCCTTAAAAATAAATCGAGGGAAAAGGCTTTCAATGGGCTAGTGCTTGCAGGATGTGCCAGCACTTGGAGTTTATTGAGCGCTGTGTTTGGAGCTTGCTTGTGAACGGGTGGGTTGTGTCTAACACGAACAACCTTTGGTTTTAAACCTAGATGCTTGAACTGTGTTCCCTGGCTGCCTTCCTGATAAGGCTATCAAGTTATCTGGAGTATGGGAATGCAAGGCAGCATCAGCAGGTTTCCCAGCTCTGGGTTTGTATCGGGTTCTCCAGAACATGCTGCCACTCTAGTAAACATCCTTGTTTTGTTGCAAGAAGGCCAAAGGAAACAATTATGATTAATTAGCTTAGCCTTATGTAAATCGTGTGCTATAAAACTTTCCCAGATTGTTTCCTGTTTGAGTTCCTGCGTATCTTTGTAGGGAAACCTCTAGTCTTCAATTAAGAATGGCTTGGGTCAAAGAATTCATGCTGTTCCTTCATGATTGATTGTTCTCCCTTTTTTTAATATTGTGTCCCTTTATAACCACAATGAATGGATCTGGTTTCAGTTTGTAATCTCAGCTGCAAGCTGGTAGAGCTGTTCTCTAAGTCCTATTCCCCATTTCAGTACTTAAAGAAAGTTCGTGTTCTGCATTCATTTCCTCTTTGACAAGCTGAATACATTGGTTTCTTCTTTTGTTATTTGCTTTGATTTTGAGGCAGGATTTCCAGCTCCGCCGTGATTCTTGTGGTTCTCTGAACTTTCTCCAGTTGTTCAACATCCTTTTTTTGGAATGCGGCGGTGTAGGATTGGAGCTTGGCTGTGGCCAGTAGCAGCTGTGTCTGCCATGAGCATGGAGAAAATGCTTCACACCCCTCTGTCTTCCGAAGTCTTCAAACCCATGTACTCTGGGTTGTGCAGGGGACACAGGCTTGTGCAGCGGGCTGTGCAATTGGCATGAGGCTGTAGTGCAAACTGTAGCTGGGGATTGAGCCTTACAGGGCGACTTGTTTTAAATATGAAGCCTCATTTAAGGAAAAAAATCAGCAAAAACCCCCCTAAATAAAGAAAAAAGGCAAGATTGCGGCAGTACCATTACCACCCTGCTGTTCTTCGGTTGTGTGAGCCCAGCACTGGCCCCGTAGCACGGGACGGCCGTGCCGAGGATCCCCAGCACTGTGCTGCTCCTGAGACTGCGTGAGACCCTGATGCTCTGGCCGAGGGGCTCGAGCTGGGGTGCAGCGAGGGGTCTCTCGTGCTCGGAGCGTGAGCATGCATCTGCAGTAGTTCCTCCCCAGGCCCTCCATCGTGCTCCCAGCGCTTGCAGTACCTGTCCCACAGACACTCCTTCAGCCACATCTCTGTCAGGGTCCCAAGTCCTCTTTGAGATCTCTGCTTCTGATTGTCAGTCACCTGAGTGTGACTTGGGGCCTTTTGTTTGCACCAGTAAGATTTTTTTGTTTTGGTTTGGTTTTTTACCTTCAGCTTTATTTAAAACATGTCACTTGTTTATGGCTGCTTACCAAGTACTCTGTGTTTTGGTTTTGTGACTTGACCTTTTTATTATTCGCTGCTCCTGCTGATGCTGCGTTATGTGCAAGCTTCAGTGGTGGTGACTTTTCCTCTCAGGTCATTGATAAAATATTAGAGTCTGGGGCCAAGGACCGATCCCTGTGGGAAGCCACTGAAAACATGTGGTGCAATCAGCTGATTTGTGTTTCGCATCTGGGAATTTCTTATTTCTTTATCACACTGAATGTGGCCTGTTGACTTCATATCACTCTGGCTTTTTGTATAGCACCAAGGCAGTTGCCTTACGAGAGACAAGGTGTATTAAGCTTGTAATATTACTACAAAAAGAGATAAAATTTGGGAAGTTAGATAGTCAGTTATTGTGGAATTATAAACGTAAATTAGATTTCTCTCCCTTTTATTCTTGGACTGTAACTACTCTCTTCCCTTAGTCAGGAATGAACAGTAGGTAGGTTAACTTGCTGTTACTTTGGTTGCCTTGTTTACACTTAAATATTTTCATATTATTTTTTCCAGTCCATCACTATTGTCTAATACTGAAAATAGTTTCAAGAGCTCCTTAGAAGCTGTGTTTAGACTTTTCAGATGGAGGTTTTCTAGGTCTGCTAATTAAAACGGCCAGCTTTGAGTAGCTGTTGTTTTTATATTCTCTTCCGTTATTGTTGGGATGAAAATCATTTCATTACCATCCCGTGGGATGGCTGTATCATCTGTTCTCATATAAAGAGCAGTAATTCAGAACCGCCCCCTCCCAGGAATATTCAGTTAAACATTTTGATCTTCCTTCCTCCCCGCCCCCCAATAAATGCAGCCAAGCGATGGCCTGGTCTATAATTAACATTATTCTGGGTCCTGACAAACTCAGAAGCAATCTTTTTTCCCTCTGAATTGTATTTTCTATTAACTTATTCTTGTTTTCTAGGTTCTGATTTATGTTAATTCACATTAATTTGTCCTTTCTTCCAGTAGCCCAAATATGTAATACTTACAAGTTTCCATGGTAAGCAGGGTTGTTTGCCCAGTGTGGCTTTCTCTTCACCTGCAGTGATGAGATGGCAGGGCTTTTGTTTTTGTTTTTTAGGCACATCCTGAAACGCTCATAAATGATTTACAATCAACATTGATGAAGACCTTCTCTCAGGTTCTCTTGATCCTCTGTTTTATGGGGGCAGCCTGAAGAGCTTGACCATCTCTTTAGGACTGCAGAGCACGGGCTGGAGGAAATGTTTGTTGCAGAAGGGTAGGGCTGCACTGCCCAGCATCATGCTGGCACTGCTCCCACAGCAGTGTGCCTCCGTCTCGCTGACTCGGGGATGCAGGGATCTAGTACCAGCCCCTACTGAGTCTCCTTTCCTTCTTGAACCTGCCTTTCAGGTGGGGAAGAATAAACGAGGGTAAGTCCATAGCAGTGACGAGAATGACCACTTTACGATGGGTAGTTTTAAATGGCGAGGCACAAAAGTCAGTGACACTTGGCAAAAATACACAACTGGGGATGGAGGGGAAGTTCTTGCACAACCTCAGTATGCTGCTTATCTTTTGCAGGTTTATTTTATCCTTTTCCAAGCACTGTGACTTTCCCCCACCCCCGCCCGTTGCTTTCCCTCTGCACCCTTGTTCTTCTGGCCCTGCTCCTTCAGGGTCTTCACCTACAGCTTGCGCCTTCCTTCCTGATTCCTCTGATCTTCTTTAGGTCCTGCAGGGTGATGAGTAGCTTAGGCCTCTCTTTCACCTGCTTGTGAGCAAAGGTCTGGAAATGAAAGGTACAGAGGGAGGCACACATGGAGGAGGGGGATGCTCTGAATGGGGGAGGGCTAGCTAAAGAAGCTGAAATGCCTGTTCACAGCCAAATGAAGGCAAAGCCGGTTTGAAAGTCTCCCCTGTATTAGAATTTGTGAGGGCAGAGAGCCAGGACATGTATTACTAAATAAGCTGTTTCACTAGTCCCTGCATGTCTGGAGAGAAGCATAGAGGAGAACTAAACACACAGCTTTATTTTTGTTTTTGTTTAAGACCTTGTCTCAGGATACAGCTGTTTCCATCTACTGCTATTTTGGGTCCTGAACCTTAATCCAGTACTGCTCCTTTTTTTTTTTTTTTTTTTTTTTTTTAATAAAATTGACTGAAGTAATGTTTTCTGGCGCTGTGACAAAAGATTTGTCATAGGAAATTGGAATACCAGCTCTCAAATATGGGGTGCCTTAAAATAATTTGTCTAGACGAATGCTACGCATACTTTTGAGTATGTATTTATTTGATCTTGTTCACGTCCTGTCTCCTTGTTTCCTTTCTCTCTACAGCTTTCAGTAGAGCCTCAAAACTAAACTGGCCTGCCTTTGACATGAGTAAAAACCAAGTGACTCCCGCTGCTCTCATGGTGATGTCAAATGAAATGCATCTTTCCTCAGAGGGAGGGTGCCAATGTACCAGTGCTGATGGAAGTACTGGTCCGTACAAAATGAGGTGCCAAAACTATTTCTGTGGGTTTTTCTGCAGAATTAAGGCTGTACAAGTGCAACGTGGGCATCCTGAAGTATTCATCTCGTGGTATGGAGGACCACTGGAGACAGCTTCAAAATGCAAAGTTTTTTGCTCTGGGATGGGTTTGGACAGGACTGGTTCATCAAAAGCAGTTCTAGTGTCACGGCTTCAGGTATAAGGTAGAGACATTCTTCCCTAGTGTTGTCATCAACAAATACTATTGCTCCGCTCTTCCTTAGCTTCCTGGGGCAGTAGCTGGTTTGACATGAAGCATGCTGCAAAGTTGCAAGCTGGAAACATTTTGACAGTTTGCGACGGGAAGGCTTTGATTATACCTGCTGTTGGCAAAGTATGGGCTCTGTATGCACCCACAGTGTTTGCAAGTTTATGGGAAGGATGAGAGGTATGTCAGATCAAAACCCAGGATGCTTCTACTGAAAGCAAGGCATAGGACTTATTTACTGGAAAGGGGTTCTTTAATATAGTCATTTGTTCCACTATCTGGTGAGATCACATGCTGGAACAAGATTTGATATCAAACTGACTTTTTTAGCACGTGGTATTTAATGTGTAATGCTCAGTGACAGAAGCACTGAACACAAAGTCCTGCCAGTGTTGTTTCTCTTTCTGCCCTGATAGTAGATATTTATCTGTTAGAGGGGACAGCAGTTTCTGCTGGGCAGGGTCTAAAACCCGTGGCAGCTGAGGTCATTGCTAGCCAAAGGCTGCTGATCCTTGAGCTCTGAATCAGGCAGGGGAGTTCATCTCCCGGGTAAGGTGATATGACCTATGGATTTCTTCACATTTGTTTTGCAAAACCACTCCATTTTTTTTTTCTCTCCTTCCCTTATGCTCAAGCACCTGTCCCTTGAGTTCAGGAAAGGATTATATGTGTTTGGTGTGTTTTTTCTTTTTAAAACTTTACACGCATCTGCAATTTTAACCATTATGTCTATGAATATTAGGCAGCATTTATAAAAGCTAATTCATCTTTTCCATAATCAACTCAAGGAGTCTGCATTTAGGCACTTGAAGAGGTAGTCTGACTCTTCAAAAATTAAGATCGCTTAAATAAACATTTAGGAGCTTAAGTTTGTGTCCTTTCTTTTCAAGCCTCAGCTTCCATGCTTCTGCTCTTAAAGAAACAAAAGACCCAGCAGAACTCCCTCAGTAACTCTTTAGTGAAATAAAATGCCCAATCTCTCCTTAAGCTGCCGATACTGATAATAAAGTCTTACTTATTTTATAATAACCAGACAGCTTTAAAAGAGCTGAATTTTGATGGGTGCTGTGCAGGTTTGCAGCCAGCGTTAGGAAAAAGAAAGAAGAATCGCTCCTGCAAGCTGGAACCCTGCCATTTAAACTTTAGAGCTGTTAAAGAAGTAATGTTGAAGAAGAAAAAGCGATTTTTATTTTAAATGTCAAGTGTCCTGTCAGTGAGGACTGGCAAGCCAGAGCGTGCAGCGAGCGCTGCTGATGGAGCAGAAGTTGTTGTTTCCTACCTACACTGCTCAGACTAATTTAAGATCCTCCTTTGAAAGATACTGGTTTGGTCCTCAGGGAGGAGGCTGTTGCGAACACTTTAAACATGAAACAGCTGAGCTGCAGAGCATCTGCGTTCTGCAGGAGGCCCCCTGCACTAATGGGAACCTAGATGAGAAATTATGATTTTGCCGGGCTCTCCTAACAGCATCCCGGTACAGTGTGCCCACTGGGACGGTTATGTTTCTGGGAGGTTGTACCCATGGGCAGAGGCTGGCAGCTTCAAGTGTTGCTTAACATGTGGGAACTGTGATGAGACCTTGCAGGGTGAGCAGATGAGCGAACTGCTGCTGGTGTGCCGGGCAGGTTACAGCATCTCTGCTTTAAGTAACAGTCCCTGAATTGCATGGTGCTAGTCATCCTTGAGGAGAGGGTTTTTTCTCCTTGTAGGCCAGCTGGTAAATCCCTGTGACTTCTGACTTCTCTCCATGGTTATCCATTCCTCCTTCCTGTTATATCTGTAAAGTCATCTGGGAGTTGGACTTGATGATCCTCATGGGTCCCTTCCAAATTGAGATATTCTATGATCTCTAAAACGGGTGCAGGACTAGTAGATTCTGTTTAAAACACGGGAATCGTGCTGGCTGTCCCCTTTACAAAGGGCTTATCTGTGCCCCTTGACAAGGCATGCTGTTACATGAGGACTGAGATGAATTTTTCTCGCTTTCCTCCCCTCCCATTTCCATGGTGAGGGAAGACGGTAAATGAAACCAAGTGCAGTACGCCCGAATGTTGTAAAACGCTGCTATAATGTTAAGATCTAGCTGCATGCCTTGAAGAAGAAAGTGGAGTAACTGTTTTCTTTCAAAGGTGGCCGTAAGTTAAACCAGCTGTGCAACAACAAAATGTGTTATCCTTGCTGCCGAGCTCTTGGGCAGCAAACAAGACCGTAAATGCCCACTGGTGAATTGTAAAATTTGTACACAAAGGCTTCAACTTGTCTGAAAACTTTCTTTCATTGCTTATTTTTTGGCTAAACACTGGGTAGTTACCCAGAAGACGCTAGTTAGATGTAAAACTTGCGGTAAATGCAAGTTCCTTCCAAAGAGCCTGTAGGTGTACCTGGGGCATAACCCAGCAAATTAATATTATCTCACAACAAATATTTATGACTGGCATTGCATGCCTGGAGCATAGCTGGGGCAAAAAAAAACCCGCACCAAACAAAAAACCAACTGCATCTGTTCCTTTCTTCACTAGATAGTTTTAAAAAACATAACTGGTCTCTTTAAGTACTGGGTGCCAAAAATCATCAGACACACCAATGACTAAGTTTTGGAAGCTGAGCTATTTTCTCTGTCTAGGGTGAGTCACAGCGGCTGGAGGTGGCAGGGGGAGGCTTGCCCCTACTCTTGGTGGTTTGGAGGCTTATGAAAGGCAGACCTGTCAGTCAGGCTTGTCTTGCAGTCTCTACAATCACTGGTGGTAAAGAATTGTGGCCCTGCTGCTCACTGGGTGAAGAGAAGGGCATGGGGAGAAGTGATGGAGAGTTTCAGTTTTCTGTGGTTCTGCTGCTCAAGCTGCAGCCCAAGAGCTGACTTACAAGACAAATGAAGTGCATGCCAGTGAGCCTGGTGTAAGAGGCAAAAAAAGTAAGGGGAGGGGGAAAAAGTAGCCGAGACAAAAGAATGAATGCATCTGACTTGAGAGCATAATCCAGACGCTTGCTTGGAACACAGAATTAATAATGTATTTTGAGGTCTCAGCCAGGGACCCAGATGGGGGGAGCCTTGTTGAAGGGCTTCCAGCTCGCTGACTCACCGCTCTGGAGCTCTGGCCCCCGTGACTCGCTCCTCTCTGGCTCTTTCGGGGAGAGGGTGGGAAATAGCAAAACATGCGCCCAGCCTATTGAAAAGTTAGACTAGATCCAAGAACCACACACTGGGGGAAGGGCAGGGGAGTGTGAGAAGGATTTTCCTATTTTATATGACTCCCAAGAGGCTTGGGCTAGGAATGAGCAATAGCATCCTCTTCTCTGCTTGCAGACAGTGGGCTTAAGAGACACTGAACTTCATGGTTGTTTTCTCAGCCTTGCCTCAACGGCACAAGGGCTTCTTTTTTTTTTTTTTCTTTCAACCCATATTTAGTTCTAGTTATTACAGAGTTTAATTTTGTTTTTAATTCTCTTCTTAAATCCAAAATATTTTTTTTGAGGGGGGGAGGTTGTTAACGAAAGTGCAAGAATATTTTGGAACAAGGAAAGGCAAAGGAGTAAACATGGTTATTGAAAAATCCTCCTGATTAGTTAAAAATAAATATATCTCTTCTTTGCTGGTTGTGGGTTGGAAATACTTGAGTGTTTGCAATGGAAGTGTGTGCATGCATGTGTGCATAATAGGGTGGATTATAAGATTTGCTCAGCATGAACTTCAGCATTTCCAACTGTGTAACCTGAGCAAGTTGGGAAGATGTGCAGATTTAATTACCATGTAACTCTATTAGCTCTGAATTTCCTGGCATTTGTTTTGCTGATGACACAACCTGAATGTTATTCACTTAGTGGATTTTTTTAATCCGTCCAAATTTTTTTTTTAATGCTTAAAATGAGTAATTGCTGGTGTGAGACTCCAAACGATCATATCTGCTGTTATGGTGGATCTCTTCGCTGTTTTCAAATACCAATTTCATGTTACTCTTCATATCCTCCCACAAATGGGGTAATTTCAGTGTAGTTAATGACTAGACAGTAAAGAATTTTATAGCAGAGTAAAATAATTGAGCAACTATTTCTCTGTGTCTTGGTTTTGATTTTTACGCTGTAGAAGATAAATACCTAGAAATCTGAGGTTCCGTCTGTTTGCCCTTGGTAGGTAAATAAGCCAGGGTAGTGTAAAATCTCTCTACTGCGTTATCAGCATGTTTTAGGCGTGACTTGGGGGACTGTTTACAGTTCTGAGTCTCTCTGTTCTCTGCTATGGCTGCATCTAAGGCTTTTTTCCTGCCATCAGAAAGCTCTTCCACTATTTTGGTCCTTGATTAGGCTGAGAGGGAGGATCTCTGTGTCCTGTTTAAGAGCGAGCAGTTAGATGTGCCTGCAGTCGCATGCTCAATGCTGTGGTCTGTCCAAGGGGTCTCTTGGCAAATCAGATTTCAGCCATTTCAGGTGTGGTTGCATTAATTTTTTCAAATATTCGCTGCCAAATATAGCTGGTTCCCCCTCACCCAAATTAATGCATACCAAAGGTAAGCACCCTGGTATATCAAACTGTATAGGGTGCAGCCTTCTGCTCTTACAGTCTTTCTTCCTGTGGGGATGTTGGTGAATGACTCTGTGGGGCTGGTCTTGTCTCTCTTTCAGCCCCCATCTTTGGAATCAATCTTACAGAAAAATACTGTATTGCTGCCAGGCTGTCCTTCGTTTCTCAACCTTGTAAGAGGTTGAGATGCAGCAGGAGCTGGGATCTGTGCCTCGTCACAGTGATGTATCAACGCACCCCATGCCAGTAGAGGAACTCTTGTGTTCCCTGCAGGGCATATGTGAGTGAATTGCAGAGGTGAGGCTACGCGGGCTCCATTGGTAGCTCTTCTCAAAGCTGACGAAGATGGGTACCATGTGATACAAGCTGTGGCTGAGTTTAGAGAAGAGCAAGTGGTGGCCAGCTTCCCTGCCGCAAACGTAAAGGATTTCTAGAAAGGGAAGAAGTTGAGAGAAGTCATGCACCTGAAAATCTGCAGAATTTGTGTTTGAATCTCTGAAAATTAACTGATGCCCAAGTGCCAGTGAGTACTGAGAACAGTTGTCTTGGTTGTTGGATGTTGGCTCACACTGACACCTCCAGTCCATTGCCGATGAGCTTGCAACAGGAAAGTCAACAGCACCACCAGCCACATGTCTGGGAATAAAAACACCTGCCTTGAAGAACCTTTTTAACCTGTGCCTTGGAGTTTAACCTTGGGGTTGGGCATGCAGAAAGTCACGGACTTCTCTGCTGCGTTGCCATCATTGGTAGGCTTGTGTGTGCAGTCCTCCACGAGCAGCATCTCTAGGCATGGTCCTTCATTAGCTAAAAAGGGCAGGTCTCTGCTCCAAGCCCGTATGGGTAGATGCTGTGGCAAACACAGGCAGAGCTGACAGAGAGGTGCATGATGCCTTTACAACTCTTGCCGTGCAGTCAGGTCTGGAACCTACCCATGAAGGCTGACTGGCATGTATGTGCCATCTTTAACAATTGGCACCTTGCCTGGATGCCCCAGAGCTTGAAGCCTTTTGTTAGCAGCTGTGACTCCTACTCGGACCTCCTCAGCTACCATATAAGCAGCTGCCAGATGTCTGTGAAGTGTGTGCTTGGTTCCTTGAAGAGGAGATGGTATCTCCATGTAGCCACGTTTCTTGATCTGTTTGATGCTATTAACTAGAAATGCTGCTGTCTTTTGTGATATTTTGTGGTTTATCTCCTACGCACCTTTGTTTATGCAAACCACAAAAGAGCTGCTGAAGAAATGATTCCCTTTTCTCCCTGTTATCTTAATGTGAGAGGAAGTGGGGAGGTGGGGGGAGGAGGGGGCAAATTCATGCCTGTGGTGCACATTTACTTCCCCACGGATGGGGGCTGGTTTGTGGTCTCCCCTTTCTTCCCTCTTTCCTAATTTTCTCCAGGAGCACTGCCTTGTACATTACATGCACTCTGATTCCTTTGATGCAGGAGTAAGAGTGCAGTCCTTGCCTCCCACCCCCCATTAGTGCTGCTCAGGCCTTACAAGATATAAATATCAGGCAGTTTTGTACCTACGGGTAGATGGTGGGCTTCATTTTTATCCCATGAGTGCCTGCTGGGTAGAAGGGATGCTCCCACCTGGACAGTTCCTCTTGCAGAGGAGGGATTGATCCCTCCAGGATGGGGAGACCTCCAGCTGAGCCAGGAGGGAGCCATTCACTCTCGGGAGGGGAATATCTTGAATTCGTGGGTGGTTCTCACCCTGGCACGTTGCACGTAGGCTGGCTTGCCCTGTGCCGCTTGGAGAGCGGGGCTTGCTTTGCAGGGTGCCAGGGTGCTGCTGCTGCAGCTCCCCTCTGGGCTGGCTCTGCTGGAAAGGGTGGATTGTGCTGCTACAGTCGGTGTGTGGGACTTGCAGCTGACGCAGTGCGTTTTCTAGGCTCAGCAAAGCCTGTCACTTGTTTAATAATTTAAATATAGTTATGAAGTGTCATTTGGGGCTCTTGACTTCTCTTCATTCCTTTTTTAGTGAGTTCTTAGAAAGTCAGTTTTCTGAACAGGACTGTTTCATTTTTAGTCATGATAAAGTCACGTCTTTAGACAACTGGGGCTAGTGCTGCTCTCATCTGGCTTCGGGTCATCTGGTGGAGAAGTCAGCACTGCCATGCACCTAGCAAAACCTGAGCCTCGGTTTTAGTTCAGAGATGTTCATTTGATCAGACAAGAAAGAAGAAAACCCTTGTCCCTTAGGCAGAGCTGGAGAAAAGGGCCTTTGTCTGGCAGGAACAGGCAGATGCTGTGGAGAGCTGCAGCCCGCGGCCCAGCTGGTCTGCAGCCAAATACTACTTTTGAAGAGCTATCCAAAATCTGCCGTGCACCCGGATGTAAGAGCTCTCCTCTGTTTGCTTACCGTGGGGAGATGTCTGTACGTGTTTTGTGTTCCCCAAAAGCACCCGGGTTATAGGCGGGAGCAAATGTCCAACCGGATCAGTGGTGAAACTCCGTGGGGCTGCAGCTTACTTTCTCTCTGTAAACAGGAGCGCTGCTGTTTTGTTTGTCTTTTCAAGGTTCTGGGGGAAGGGGAAGCGGAAGATAAGGCTACATCTGTCCTAAATCCATGACTTTTTACAGAGGTTAAATCCCAGCTGAACACATCTCTTTGCTATGTAGAGAGAATAGTTTAATAATTCAAGCAGACTCCTTGTACCAACACATGTCTGCAATTAGTCCTGTGGCTGCCAGTGGGGTGTGAGGATAGCAGGAAGCTGGCAACGGAGCTGTCTACAGAGGTATTAAAAACAAAAAAAGAAAAGAAGAAAAAAAGGCACATTTTCAATGCAAGTACTCTTTTCTCTCTTTTTTTAAAGGAGAACTCTCTGGGTAAAAGATGCCAAGCTGAAAGCCACAGACAAAGAATTTCTTTCTTTTGCGAGCAAATATATATACAAGTTCTAAGGGTAAAATTCTCAGTTTCCTCCCTAAATTGCCCTTTCCTGTTCCTGAGTGCAGGGATGATTGCTGCTGTATCAGAATTGGGGGTTATTCTGTGGCTTTCCAGCTCTGGAAGCAGCTGATGACCGCTAAGGTGCATGTGGAAGCAGAGAGGGGAGCGCGGAGAGGAGGAGGAGGAAGAGGAGGGTTGGCGATGGGAGAACATGCTTTGAAGAGACAGAGGGAGCAGCTTAGGTTTAGGCAGAAGTTTCGAGGAGCTGGAGGCCTAACTGCTCCCGGGTGGTTTCTGCTGTAGCTGCTGCTCAGATGCCTTTTCTTTTTTAATTCTCTAGGCAAATGGAGCTGCTTTCAATGAGACAGTTGTTTTCTTAAGGGGAAAAAAAAAATCAAAGCGAGCTAGCTTTAAGTGTTCACTGTAGCAGAGGTGTGTATAACGTATGAAAGATTCCTGTAAATCAAGTGGTGGTATTTTTTGTAATCACCGAGTGAGGAGAAATCCAGATCCCTAAAATTGTCTGTTCCCTGAGTTCAGTAGCTGTGCAGTCTGACCTGTGGCAATTGTTTGAGGCTTCTCTATTGACTGGTATTCAAAGTTATATCACAGACCATTAAAAATAAGATTAAAAATTATAATGAAACTAGAGGATCATTTTAAAAACTGATTGACCATTTAGTTGCTATCAGGCAATTCTGTTGTAAATGCAAATTCTTTTCCTCTTCACAGCCTGCTGCTTTGCAGCTGCGTATGAAAAGGAGAAAGCACAAATGTTGATGAACATGTTGAACATACTTCCCCACCCCGAGGTCCTCTTTCTCTCTGGTTTTGGGAAGCTGAATGCTTGTTTCCTTCTTTGCTTTTCCTGAAGCGGTTTTAGGAAAATTCCCCCGGGGGGGGGGGGGGTGGGGGGTGGGGGGGGTGGAATCTAACGTACTTAACTTTAATCAAATGGAAGAAGTAAAATAACATTTGATATCAATTTCTTCCATATCAAAGCAGTAATAGACAGAAGGCTAATAGAAATCTTTATTTGTGAATTTGCCAAAAATAGCCAAGTAGCCTGTGGTCATTTTGTCTTTCAGTTGAGTCTGTTAAATTAGAACATCTAAATCGTGTCAGACTAAGTCAGCACTTAGGTATGATATTTTTGAGGATGACATCCTCAGAGTGGATGATGCTGGTGATAAAGTAGCTGTGTGTAGAAACCAGAGTACAAATATTGTAGCAGCCCTATTTCAGCATCTGCTAGTCATCAGTCAGAATAATGCATGCAAGAATTAGAAAGAGGAAAGTGTTCTAGCCAGCTTTAGGAAAATATGCAAACAAATATAATTGACTCTTGCCATTAGCCTGAATGAAAAGAAGTTTGTAGACTGTGGGGAAAAAAATGTCCCGAAGAAAGGCACTGCTTTTTTGTAAGTTCACCCTTTACTTCTGTTGTGGTTGGGAAGCATTTCTGTCCCTTGTTTACACTTTAATGGCTGCCTACCCTGTTTTACTCAGTGTCTTTATTGATGCACCAGGGTGTTCAACTAGTCTTGAGCATCCTTTTTCTTTCTTCTTTGCATAGTGGGGAATTGTAGTTTATAGTTTTATCCTTGCAGATGTTGTGAGGTAGCCCTGGATGTGAAGTGCTAGTGAGTCCTTGGGTATCAAAATTAAAATAAACAAGGCTTTCTAAGGTGGTCATGACCCTCTTGCTGAGTCATCTGAGGGTTTGTTTAGTATTGTTATCATTTACAGTAAGTAAATATGAGGCTACAAATCTGTTTTGCCATTTGTAAAGGCTTTACTTTAGCTAGCTTGCTATTCCAGCATAGCAACTGTGGTCCTCTGTTTATTGCCTTATGTTTAGTAAATATTTTCTTTTCCTCAGTGTCAGTTAGAATTGACTGAAGCCTTATTAATTTTGAAAGAAGGCACAGTTAGCATTCGTGAGCATCTTGGAAGAGGCACTCGAACTTCCAGGGGACTCTGTGAGAGCTGGCTGTGCTCAGTGTTTTCCAGCATCAGGCTTCAAGGCCACAGGTGCTGCTGGAGCTGTGACATGTGCGTGCATGGGGGTGTAAGCACACCGCTTCCCTCATGGGTTTGTACAATATTGACTTGTTTAATTCTTAATTTAGCCTACAGGAAGCTGAATCTTGAATTTCAGTGTTTGTTTCTGCAGGAGAGAGCAAGACGAAGAGCCAAGATCAATACTGCTTGCAAAAACAGAGCAAATCAAACAGACTTAGGCTTTTGTAGGATCATGCCCCAATTGACAAAGACTCCTATATAAGATGGTAGATAATGCCTGATTGTTCGAAAAAGCTTATTACAATTCATTGTACAAATATTTTTGCACAAAAATAGAATTCTTTGTGTGAATGAGATGAGCAGGAATGGTTTCTTGCAGTGCAGTTTCTTGGTCTGTCAAAGATGTAGTCTTCTGACGTTGGAAACAAAATCAAGAAGAGATGCAGTGTTTTTGGCTATTGATGGGAACTGCATTGGAGTCTCAAGGAAGTAGATCGTGAGATTTTGTTTGTGCTCATTTTGAATAAGAAACAAACACAAAGTTATCCTACTACATACAGCCATAACATGTGCCGTCAGTGTAACCAATTCAGTGTAATAGATAAAGTGATAATTAGTACTGGCTTTAGCTCTGAGGCCTAGAAGCTGGATATGGGCTCTAGTCCTAGGTGGAATGCAACTTCTAAAATAGATACATAAATCAGCCAGGAAGGCCGTTTTATAGCAAATGCGTTAATTGCTTGGCTGGCGATGTGCATGGACCCGTTTTCCTAGAGCGTGCTGTATGTTCTGCGCAGCTAAAGTAGTCATATGTGGTGTCGGAGTCTGTTTGAGTGTGTTTCCTTTTTCTTCTCTGCTTCAGTGAACATTAACCCAATATATTCTATTCTACACACAAAGTGTTCTGGTGATAAATCCTGCAGGATCTTTCACGCTGTCTGGGTCAAATGTGCTTTCCCATTTTGGTGGCATGCTGTAGAGGGTACCTTCGGGGGGATGGGGAGGAGGCTGCTTCAGGCCATGAGTACCATGCTTCTGTTTTCCGTTTTCGTTGCAAGTTAGTCACAGGCTCTTCTGTTGTAATGGATGTCTCTGAGAGGACTTTTGTTCTAGCTGTAGCTTTTCAGCTTGAAGTAGTGATCGGAGGAGGAGGTCGTTAGGCAGGGCTGGTAGATCCTGCTGCTGACTGGCACGGGTGCCCGGTGCAGATACTGGGATTGTTCTGATCAATGCTCTCCTGTTGCTGGCATGACAGACAGGCAAGGAGATAAACTTTTCCCCCCCTTTTTATCTCCACAGCACTTCACAGAGTTCCTGGATGAGTTTTCATCTGATGTCCTAGGCCAGCTCTTGAATGATCCCTTCTTGTCTGAGAAGAATGAAATAATGGAGGTGGAACTGTCTCCGGCATCCCCAGCGCCCCTCATCCAGGCAGAACACAGCTACTCCCTCTGCGGGGACTCTCGACCCCAGTCTCCCTTGACCCACATCTCGACCGATGACAACTTTAATGAAGGTAGTACGCACTGAGCCCTTGTTTGTTTGTCGTGATGATGCAGTAATGAAATGTTCCTGGTGGGGTGATGATGCACTAAGGGTGCATGTGAATGCTCTTTGCTAATTGATATACCTACAATGAAATCGCAGAGGGATTTGTTTAAGTCTGCAGGCATTGTGAATAAAGAAACTTGTCCATAGACAGGGAAATTGTGCTCAGCAGAAGTTACTAACTTTGCACTGTAAACATTTTGAATTAGAAGGAAAGTACCCATCAAAAAGAAATGGGAGAAGGGCCAGAAATACACTTGTTTCCATATATCTGGATATGTGGTTGTTGGAGATAAATGGAGACTGGTAAACCAAATGAGGACCACTATGAAGTCTGGGTACTGTAGAACATGACAGGTAAGGAAGGGGTGAGGTGGGTTTTGTTTGGTCTTCTGGAGAAAAAGCAAAGGGGAGATCTTATTGCTCTCTATGGCTATCTGATGAAAGGGTGCAGAGAAGACAAAGCTGGACTCCTGAGGTACACAGTGATAGCACAAGAGGTAATGGTTGCAAGTTGCAAGAAAGGAAATTACAGCTGGGTGTTAGGAAAATAATTTTCACCATGAGAGTGGGTCAGACATTTGAACAGGTGTCCAGAGAGGCTGTGAAGTCTTCATCCGTGGAGATATTCAGAGCTGAGCTAGGCAAGGCCCTGAGCAACCTGATCCAAATTGGCCATACTCTGAATGAGGAGTCGGGCAAGATGGTCTCCAGAGGTCCCTTCAAAGCTACATAATTTCAGGTTTATTAAAAACAAACAAACAGACCTTTTAAACTACACTTATATTTCAGTAGTGAGTATCTGGAACTTTCTGGTATCCCAAAATGAAAATCAGGTCATCTTATTTATGTTTCTAAATACACTTGTAGGAATGTAACTTGAGGTGCTGCCCCAGTCTTAAAACCTGTCTTGCTGAAGTCCTACAGTTTTTTTTTTCCTTTTTAGAAAATAAAAAGAAACGCAAAGAAGAAAATAATGCCCATCAATAAGTCATTGGTGATCTTGTAAAGACATAACTGCAATTTTGTAGATTCTGTGGTTGTGGGAAATTACGATGCATGGAGAATTATGAAAACCAACAGCATTTTTTAGCAGTTATCTTTAATTTAGCATTATAAACATCTAACGGGGAAAAAAGGGAAATGCAGGAATGGTGGGAGGAAGAGATCCAACCTGCTTGTTCTGGTGTGAAGATGCCTGCTGGCAGGAAGGGGAGTTCAAGGTAAAAGCTAGTGGTTGGCGGAGGAGCAAGGCCATGAGTATCTGGTAACTATTAGGAGTAATCACCATGGCAGACTTTCACTCCTAATAATTGGTTTATGTCTTCAACATTAGCTTTACAGTGAAAAGCAGTAGAGTACTAAGCTGCATCACAATAAAAGGGAGAGAGATTAGTGCTTATGTCTAAGCATTAACAAGCTAAGCTGTTTATGAAGATCCACCAGGACATGAGTTTTCAAAGGCTGACAGTTTTGTAGTCCAAAGCGCTCTCTTAAAAGAAGATGCAGTTTGTTAGAGATTTCACAAGAGGACAACTAATAATATCTGTGAGAAGGCTTTTCAATGGGAGACAGGGTTTTTGGTGATGATCTGGAAACATCATCTACATAAAGCCTTCCCTAACTGTTTTATGTGAATATCTTTTAATTTATACATACAGGAGACATTAATTGTGGCAGGAGAAACAAGCACAAGAAACCTCAGAAACCAAGCTTCTCTGGAAGTTAATAGGGAGAAGCTTCAAACTAGGCTAAAAGTGAAGGGAGTTTCCTTTGGGGAAAAATCCTGAAGAAATTCATACTGCAGAGACCACTGGGTAATTAATAGAGCTCTAGTCAAATGATGTTTTAAAAAGCCAAGAAACATTAACAAGTGGGTTAAAAATAGAAAATGAATGGAAAGCATTTCATCTTCTGTTCACTCTGCGGAGTGTTTCATAAGAGAGGAGGAGGAGGAGGAGTTGTTCTTGGTGTTTGGGATTTTATTTAATCTTTACCCTGGAATCACGCTCACGACCTTTCAATACCTATTGACTTCAAAACAGTGACGCTCAGGAAATTGCAGAATTACAGTTAACATGGCTGTCTGATAGATATTCAAAGGCATCACACTGATGATTTTTCAGTCCTTGAGTCCGTGAGAGCAGGAGAGGGGGATTTTGTGGGTGGCAATACTGCAGAGCTTGACACTGGAGATTGAAAGCATCTCCACTGTTAGATGGTGGAGGTACACACTGCTCTTAACAACTCTGGTGAATGCCAGTCCCCTTGGTGGAGTAAGGGGACGGATACTGGGAGCAGGAGGAACACGGTGTGGAGGGGGAGGTCCACGTGCTTCAGCATGATCTCCTGCTGCCAAGGAACTGGGAGTGGTTTTGTGGGCTGGCAGGGGCTGAGAAACGAGGTTGGCTGAGGGACTTATATAAAGAATGTGCAAAAAATTTACATTCTCCAACTAACCACCCCACTGGGCAGATTGGTGAGCTCTTAGAGCAGTTGTGTTTTCATCATTTTTCCATGTCAAGGCTTCATGATTCTGCAGGACTGGGAGTACAAACACGCTAGTGAGGAGGCTCATATATGACCCTTGCATGCGTATGTGCACACATGCTATGGACACACGTGCTGTGGACCTGCGTGCCTGCGGTCAGCAGCAGCTCGAGGAGGAGGAAGATGGCACAGAGCAGTTAAGCTGGGTCTGGATGCTATTTCAGAGCTTCGCCCTTAGCTCTAGAGGACTAAGGGCCTGGTGTTGTCCACAAAGCACATGGCAAGCAGGCTTTGTTCTCGCTTTGCAGTGAAGTCAATAATGTGATGTTTCTTCTTTGTAGCTCCCTTAGCAGTTGTCCTGGCAATGAGTGCTGGTGTGTCGGTTCCCAGGGCGTGCAGAAATGCCATCCCCTCCTAGGCCAGCGGGCATTTATGGGCAGGCAAAGACAGGGCAAGTGTGAGGAGGGGGAAAACCCAGGATTTTCTAGGGACAGGCCCCTTAGCCCATATGGCTAGATAATGCGTACTTGGAAGTGGCGCCTGCTACGCGCCTTGTTGTCGCTGTCACACCAGCAGTTGACCTGTTAGTGTGACTTGGAGCTGCAGACTCCTTTCAGCAAAGGCAACCTTTCAGGTGCCATGTGCTAGTGTATGTTGAGATGCAAGCTGGCTCCCCCAAGTCACTTCTAACTTGGTGCATGTTAATTGTGTAACGCTAATTGGCTGCTCAGCCCTCGGGTGCCATTTCTGTGCCGGGAGCAGGCAGGTGGCTGCCGAGCCCTGTGCCGGCCCGGCCTGCTGGCGAGTCCTGCACTGCCGGCGGGAGGCGGCCTGTGACGATGGGGGACAGGGGGTGGCTTGTACCACACGGGTCTGGTGTCCTAAAGGGAAACATACCTGCCTGCCTTTAAAAATAACCTTAAAAACTGAAGTGTGTTTCCATGGCAACAGGCCTGTTGGAGATGGCGGGGAGGCAGGAATGGCGGTTGGAGGTGTGTGTCCCATCCTGGGGCAGGGTCCTGCTGTCTGTGTGGGCCCAGGGTGACCCCAGCTGCACGGTGCTGGGGCCAGTGTGCTGCCACCAGGCCGGCCCCATGTCGTGTTGCTCTGCTACCTGCCTTTCTGCCCTCCTCCTTCAGTCCGTGCCGGCCTGTTGGAGGAGGGAATTGGATTTTGGGAGTTGTCTGCAGCTGGTTCAATGGCACCCAACATCTGCAGCGGTTTTCATCTATGTATTCACAAGTGCAGGGTCTCAGAGCCCCAGAGTACGGGGAGGCTGAGAAAAAGGCCCGTCTTGTTAGGCACATGATCTTCAAGATCTTGAGCAATTCAGTGTCTATTTCCATCTTTTGTTTTTTCCCCCACCAAGTCTCCAACAACCTTACTGAAAATGTTATTTAATGTTTCCTTTCAGCCGTTGTGGTGGAGTGAATGATCGCTCTGACTTCATAAGCACCTTCTTGCCCACTGTTGCAGGGGAACAATTAACTTCTGCCGTGAGCCGTTCTCGTTGGCCACTACCCGGCCATTACCGCCATTTCTACAATTGCTAAATTGACATATTCATGTAATTGTAAATCTTATATAAAGTTTTTTTTTAAAGTGCTGGAAGTGTAAAACCTGGCAAACTCCTAAGTCTGGGTTTAACTCTTCTGAGAAGTCCTGTTGACCTCAAGGTGAGAACACGTTTAAGTGTCCATAGGGTCAAGGTCCTAACACAGGGACAGGCTAGTCCTTCGCGGCCCTCCCATGCTTCATCTTGTCAGCTCTAGGCACAGACTTTAGGATAGCGGCTGCGCCTTGTTTTGGATGTGAGAGATCCATAGGCGAGAACTGAGTACAACTAATACTGAGGGGCTGGTGTGCAGCAGGAACGTGGAGGCAGAGGCTGCAGCATCTGCGTGGGGCCCTTCATCCTCAGGGATCAGCTCCAGTGGTGGGGGTGGTTCACAATGGGTGTGTGATTTTTGTGTATGTTTTTTACTTGGCGAGCCTGGCAGGGCAGAGACAGTGGACAGCCGACTAGTCATTTGTATGGTTTCTCTCCTCAAATTGTGGCCAGGTGGCTGGGTGCGTTCCTTTCCCTGTCGCCCGAGGGCTCTGCTTTTGAGACTAGTCATGGTCCCCACGTGCCCCTCCTGTTCATGCTTTCCTGCTCAGGAATGCTTTGAAGTTACTTTTGGATTTGAAGTGGCTTGCCTTGGCTAAAGGTTTGACAGAGTGATTGCAGAAATGGTATGTTTCTATTTTATGCTTAGCTGTGCCAAAACTGGGGCGGGCCCCAGAATATAACCTGTATTGTTATTGGGGTTTTTACTTCTGAGGTTATGTTTTCCTGTAACGTGCTTTTAAAACTTAAATTTTCTTTTTAAACTTCAACTCCATCTCCCTACATGGTTTGAAAAAGAAAAAAACCAAGCAAACAAGGAACATAAAGCAAACTAACAAAACCCCCAAAATCATTGTATATGGCTCCCACCTCTCCAGTGCAAGTAAGCCCTTCAACAATAAATCCAGCCCTCATCTCAGGCAGCACTCTACAGGAAAATGCTTGCTTATGTATGGAGTCCACAAGCTGTAATCAGTGTCACGTGCTGTCTCTTCATGTAGAAGCATCTGTGGACTTGAGGCTTGGGATGGTCTTCATACATTCTATATGTATACATATATATATATACACACACACAAAATAGATATCTGTATATGGTGTATATATAAGTCATAATATATTTATTATGTATAGTAGGTTATATTATATATTCTGTTTTTATTTTTTTATGTAGGCTATATATAGAGAGAAATGCATTGTCCTGCTTCTCTCTGTTTTTCTCCAAATACTGAATCAATGAAATGTGAACAATGAGAATAGAACCTCCTCTGCCCTGACTTTAAAGAAAATGGAAGTGGACAAAGAAATTCACTTGTGTTTTGAAAAGATGCTGTCAAAGCCATACTGATAATTTTTGCGAGTACATTCCAATGCAACTTTTTTCCTGTGTGGGTTTTTTATTTTTGTGTGTTTATTTAAGAAATGGGGAGGAAGCCATTTGGTGGTGATAGCCTGTGTTTAAGTGATTTTTATGTGGAAGGGTAGCAGTCAGTCCTTGTCAGCATCTGCAGTTTTAAAGGATGGGAAGACTTTTGAACTTTTTTACGTCCAAGGTCCAAAATCTCACTAGGTCACTCTGAATCAAGCCTGTAACTTCTACTTTGGCAGCAGTGTGTCTGAAAAACGTCAGTTTTGATTTAGAGATGGGCATTTTGGTGGTTACTTATGCTTACTGTTAATAATTGACAACTTTATTTGTAGTCAGACCTCCTTTAGCTTTCAGTTCCACATATGAGATCTCTTTATGGCCTTTTTCCCTGCTGGAGTAAAGAACCATCTGCTCACGGAAACCTCTTTCCCCAGGTATTTGTAGGCTGTGATTAAGTTCCCTCTTGATTTCTGCTTGGATACAGCTTAAATGAACTGCACTTCCTTGGTGTTTCCCTGTATGGGATGTCTTCTGGACATTGAGCTATTCTTGCAGTTCTTTTCTAAACAAAGGAACATTTGCAGTTCCTTTTCAAAACTCTGTGTAAAGTGACTACAGGAGCTGATTTCTCAGGAATAGTTTCCCTAATGATGAACATTAGGGGAATACTCCTCCCACTTCCAGTCCTGCTGTTTCTGAAACCAGTGATCTCATTCTCTTTTAGCGGTAGTGTTGCACTGGGAGTTGACTCTCAGTTATTTGCTGCAAGCATTGAGCCCTTTTAATGTGTGTCAAAGCCTGATTGCTGCTGTAATATGGATATGCCTTCACAATATCCGTGTGGGGAGAAAAATTCAGAAGGGTGAGAGAGAACTGCTTTGCTTGAACACAGTGCTTCTGTAGTTAATTTTTACATGTCTTAAAAACAAAACAGAACAACTCACATAATCTTTTATAGGACATTTAATAGTATCCAGCGTTAAGGCTGTAAATCCAAGATACCACCTCAATCTGTGCCTCACTCCCATATATAAAAAGGGTGATGCTATAAAAATAACATTTTTCTACCCCTAAGCAAAATAATTAAAAACATCACGGACTGTATCCCAGCTGACAGCTATGCTTGTGTAAAGTCTTAGGCTGAAGAGACCTGTAACCCTGTAAGACCTGTAACCCTGTCTCAGGGTTACAGAACCTGTAACCCTGAGACATCTCCTGTCTGGTTTTACGTGACAAGATGATTCTGATTGAAAACTGTCAAATTCCCCGCAAGAAGGAGGATATTGACCCTGGTTCATTTAGGTATGGGAGGAACAATGTGTCCTTGTTTCTATCTTAATATCTTTGATAGTGATACAAATAATCTGTGGGTTTTAGATGGACTGTGTGCTGCTCAAAGGGGGGATGCAGGTATGACTGGTGATCGTTTGTTAGAAGAAAAGCTACTTCTGCTGTGTGTCTTGATGACTGTATATCACTGACGCTCATCTTTGCCCATTTATTTAATTTTCCCTTCCTGGCACTTTTTAAAAAGGACCCCAATGTTTGGTAGTCAAACAGTATCCCCTTTGTCGAGGCCGCTTCGAGGGCTTCGGTTTCATTATTTGCAGTGGGAGTGTGTGTGCATGCTGGGAGGGGGAAATGCCATCTGGAAAATCTGTAAGAGAAACTGTTTGTTGATGAATGTGGGCTCTCACCTCACGGAGGCGGGGGGGTAGCAGCAGTGGCGTTGGAGTTCAGCATTTCAGGCATGATAAACGGGTCTTGTGTCTGCCAGGGGGTGTTACGTGAGCCCAGAGCTGGGTACCGGGAACAGTGTGAGCCGAGGGGGAAGACAAGGAAGCAATTATTTCTCCAGAAGGGTCCAACTTGCCTTTGGGAGGGTGTATAGGGCTCAGACTGCAGAGCTGGGGACGCTGAACTTCCCTGCAAGCAGCATGTCCCGCAGCATGCCCAGAACTTGTGCATCAGCAGAGGCCCTTTTGGGTTCACGGTGCGGTGTTCCTGCTGACAGAGAGTGAGCAGCCGTTTCCCCCACCAACAAGTTGTGAGCCTCTTCCAGGAGGTGTTTTCCCCTTGCAGGTTAGCTGGGTCCCAGTTTGCAGCTTGTTTCTGTGGTGTAGAGCTAGCGAGCACCCTTGGATCCTGCTGCTAGCTGTATGGGGTGGTGACCTCAGATGCAGGATCCAGGCAGGGACCAAACACTTCTCCAAAATACAGATTTGCAAATGTGGACCCTTGGTGCAGAGTCTGAGCCAGCATACTGTTGTACTTGGCACGGCTGTGCAGAAGCCATGTGGGCTGTGCATCCAAGCCCTGTGGTTCATGATGGCAGTACAAGGTCTGTCATAGACCAAAAGGAATTAGTTGAAGCCCTTTTGCTCAAATCCATGACATGGCTGAAGAGGGGGATTATTTAAATACTCTTGGCTGGAGAACAGCTTGACTCATTAGGGATCTTTTGCATTACCCTGTCCAGAGATGTCTCGTCTGATAACCCGTGCAGAGCACTTTGACTGGTAGTCTGTTGTGATCTCCTGCGCTTTCCAGTTTTGTCTTTCTCTAGCTGTTTTATCTGTTGCTTGGACAGTGAACTTGGAGGAGGCGAGGACTGCCTCTTCCTTCTGCTTATACATATAAAGATATCCCTTGATGCTTCTACAGGTCTTATTTGCAGGCTTGTTTCAAATGACATGCAGCACATGCATCTGTTTTCTGTGAGATTATGATCTGTTGTGGTGGTAATGGTGGTATGGGGGTTTTTTTTCCCCTTCAAGATTAGGTTCAGTGGTACACCGTTCATGTGGGTTTGTTTACCTAGTGGTGCCGTCTTCCTTTTTACTGCAAGGGAAAAAATGGTGAAAATCATGTTGTATCTGTGAAGAGTTGCATTCTCTCTACTTGGGGGGGTGAGGGAGAGATACAGAGTGCCACTCTTATTTCATTTATTTAAAAATACACAACTCACTGATGCAACTTGGTTATCCATGCAAAAAGTGTCTCTGTTAAACTCTTTAATGAATAGTGCTGAAATGAATGTGGGGAGCAAGGAAGATCTTTTTAGTTACTTCATAAGCTCTGTTTCTCTGTACAACTATCACAGAGGGTGAAATTTAGTCAATATTGGAGAAGATTCACTTTTTCTCAGGAAAGGAGGTGGTATGTTGGACAAGATTGAAGAATTAGTTGGATAGAATAATATTGGATAGAAATAATTAAAAAAAAGGAAAGCAAAACTTGCTGGGAACTCTGATATTAAAAAAAACCAAAACGGTACAGTTGAAGTAAGCATTTTTGACCCTATTTTCCACTTTTCCTACCCTGCCTTCCCATAATACTATATGGAACAAGGAAAGAATCAAAATGTTGCAGTTCTTCAGAGAAATATGAGTATCCTAGAAAGCTGCACATGGTGTTGTTAAGAGACTATGTTTAATTTTTTTTATATTATATATAAATACTGATATATTAAAAATGTTTTTTAACAAACACAGAAGTAGTATATATTAATTCTGCCATGTACAAACACAGCCCTTCTTGGTTGTGTGTTTTTCGTGTATGCCTAAATCACACGTACTGATTATTGCTACAGCTGTCATGCTTAGAGGAGCCCTGAAATCCATTTATGTCGAAAACTATCATCATAATGTGTGCGGTGTGCAGCGTAGAGAGAAGTTGACTTGGGTGTGTGGTGCACCCAAAGCCAAGCACTTGTGCATAACTCAGTCTTCATAATGGACTTTAAGATCTTAAGCTTTTATTGTGCAAAATGTTGCATAGCCTTTTCCCTTTTGGGTGTAGTGATCTGGAGAAAGGAAAGTGAAAAGGGAAAGGCCACATGTGGTATGTTCGGCAGGTCCTCCTAGCATTGTCCATCTTAACTGCAGATGATGGAACCTGGGGCACGATTAGGGTCTCTGAAATAAAGACAGAGGACGGAAACAGTTTGTTTGCTACTTGGACGCCTTGCTGTAGGTATGTGTAAGGTGCAGTGCTTACACTTACAGTACTGAGGGAATTATGTCTCATTTTGAGCTTCCTCTCCTGCATTATTTTATATACAGCATCTTAACAACACATTGCATGTTGTATCTGGGACCAAGCTGGACTCGCGACGAGTGCAGCTGGGAAAGAAGAGGACATGTTTAGGGTTTTTCCTATCAGTGGGGACTTTGCTCAGTACACTGATTGAACTTCGATGCTTTGTAAGGCTCCTGCCCTTTTTTTTTTTTTTTTTTTTTTTTAAGAAGGTGAAAGATGCATGCTAAACAAGAGTCTGCAGGAAA
Source organism: Mycteria americana (assembly GCF_035582795.1). Lineage (NCBI taxonomy): Eukaryota > Metazoa > Chordata > Aves > Ciconiiformes > Ciconiidae > Mycteria > Mycteria americana. Next base: position 65,426,697 of record NC_134365.1, read on the forward strand.
AGTGGGACAAGCTTGATGACAAAAGCAGCACACAAAAACTTTCCAAAGAAATGTAATTTTAGTCTTGGACATAGAAGAGAAGATTTTAGATGCATGTGTCACAAACCTTGGGTTGCTGTGATGAATGGGTTTTTTGGATGCTTGATTTGAAACTCTGACGTTTAACTTGGACAAGTGGCCGTACCTGAAAACTCAGTGCATACTTTGTTTTGGTAATGTATAATAACAGTGCTAAATCATCTGAAAAATCCAATTCCAGTTGTCTCCAGTTGGCCATTTTAAATTACTAGATACTTTTTGGCCTTAATCTCTCCATGGCTCACTTGAATTTTCAGGACCTCTGTGGAAATTAATTCAGGTTAGTGAAGCATTTTGATTGTGCCCTAGGAGGGAATTAAACAGCTCTGTGGGAACAGAATTTGAATTGATTTGTTAAAGGAGAGATGAGCCTGTGCATGAGACAATGAGAATAACAAAATATGGTATAGCTCCTTAGTTAGGGGAGTGCCATGCATTCTGTGTGTAGGGTAAGGAACAGATTCTGCAGAGAAATTGTTTGATCTCATTATTAAAACATTCCTATTTTTAGGTGTGTATAACATGCAAAAGTACACTGAATTAAACCTTCATAGGTCTTGCTTAATACCTGGGTGCTTTGCAACGTTACTGTTCAGTTAACATAGTCCGTATGTGGAATTTAACAGTGCTGGTGCGTCGCACGTAGAAGCATTAGCTGGGATTTTGCTAAGTACTGTGTAGACTCCTTAAATGACATGTTTCATGTGCCAAAATGCCTAGCATTCATGGACTTATGAAAGGGTAGGTGAAGTGCTTCTCATCTAGTCATTGTGCGACAGAGCGCTGTAGTTCATGGGAAGTTTCAGTGGGGATAAAGCAACTAGTATCATTTGTTCAACAGTCAGGATTTTGAAGCCCGAGAAGAGATTTCTAACAGCCAAAGTGACCGTTTTTAGGATATGGATTTTCCTAGCCATTTGAATAGCTAAATCTCTTGTTCAGGCTTTCTTCTCTTTATATCTGAATGGTTTGCAGTGTATTTTGTCTCACCTTAGCAATGCAGTGTTGCCCTATTCGTACCCATCTAGAATATCGTCACCAAGATCATTTTCTCAGCCTTTTGTTTGGGACTCTGTCTCAATAGTTCACATGTACTTCCTAGATCATGTAAAATATAAATATAAATACAAATACTCAACTTCAGTTTCTTGACACCAGTCATCTACTCTTTCCACAGCATGTCTTGCATGGTTTGGAGAAGACACCTCCCTTCTGATCCAGTGGGTCCCTTGAGCCAGCCTCTATCGCCCTTTCATTTCAATATTTCATGTGCACCTTCTTGCTTGTTCTCATTATTCTATAAGACCTCTCATGGTTCTTCATACCCCACCATAAGAAATACCATTGTCTTGGAGGGTGTGCCATGCCTCTCAGTATGACAAGTATTCTGTAGCCTGCTCGATTTTCCTCCTGTTTGCCTAAATTTGTCTGGTTTTATGCAGCATTCTCATTGGGGCAAGGGCTGCCACTTTGTTCGGCTAGTCCAGTGCTTGGCAGAGTAGACTGAGGTGCTTAGGGGCTATTATAAGAATAAACTAAGAATGATTTTCAGATAATGTCAACCCACTGTGCTCAGGAAGAGGAGAAAGGAGAATGGGGAATGTCCTTGCAGCTCTTTTGGAGCAGAGGAGAGATCATTGGTGACTTCAGAAGCTGGAATGTGTCAAAAGAAAGTAACTCATTGCACAACACTGATCATGATAGTGAATGCGTAACAGGGGCTTGGAAAAAGTGGGGAGAGGGGAGTATCAAGGTGGGATTCGACCAGTGTGTTGCTCCGTCCCTTCCTTTCACAGGGTTGTTCATCTGGAATGACAGGTGTCACCATGCATCCTAAGAGGCAACGTCAAAAAAAGTGTTAGGTGCAGTTCTTCAAAGCTACCTCAGTGTTAAACGCAGCGTGTTGCTGTCGCTGAAAGCCATCTGTAACTACGAACTGGTTAGACTGGCTTTAAAGCCTAGAATAACTCCAAGCAGTTTGTGCGGATCTAAGTGGTCATGGCAGGGATGTCAGGTTAATCAGCAGTCAGGTTCCAGAGGAGTAAAATGACTGGCTGAAGGCCAGCCTATCTTGCTGTCTTACAGCAGCTGAATCCTCACGATGAGTCCGGGGATTAGAGGTGATAAACATCACAAAGTGCAGCCTTAGAGGGCATGGCCTGTTTCGCTGGGCACCCACGGCTAGATTTCTCTTCTACTTGCATGATGATGCAAATCTCAGAAAGTTCAGGGCTAATTACTTGGTTCACTGATAGCTCTCAATTGTAGGTAGCCTTCCCTCCCAAAGGGAGTCTAAAGTAGATTACAGACAATAGCGCTGCCACCATGTAGCTCGACCCAGAGGTGCGAGAGGCAGCAAGCGGGAGGCTCTGCACAACACGATGTGGGGGAGGTTTTGGCAGAAGTTATCCAAAGAAGCATTTGAAAGTTGTGTTTGCCAAGGGATTCTGGATTTCCAGGCAAAGATACCACTTTAAAGCTCTTATCTGAATGATCCACACGCAGCAAGCTAGAGGGAGTCCATGGCTCCACTGAAAATTTCATTGCAGTCAGCAAGGGAGGGAGCTGCGCTCTCGTGCTTGTGAGTAGAGACGCTCAGAGGGGGTTGAAAGAGAGCAATGTCCTCTCTCCTGAGTTAATATTTAGACAATGCTACCTCTTTTTTCATAAATACTTCTATTTTTATATTTCTGCATTTCCCAGAAAGCTCTGGGAATAAGCCCTCCAGAAACTTAAATATGGTGTTTAGCCCTTGCTGTACAGTTACTTCTCTTGGCAGAGCTGGGCTTACTGTTCTTGAGCTTCTGATTACAGGATGTGTATTTTTCATTTTTAATTCCTTGGTGTGTCTTTTCTCAAATTACCTCCTTCCTTGCCAGCGGTGGAGGTTAGGTCCCACCACAAAGTAATTACTAGCACTGGAGATGTACGTACTTCTCCCTTCTTCCAGTCACATAGCTTTGTGCCCAGTGCCTGTGTGCTTTATGCGTGTGTGGTCTTAATAGCAAGGGCAGACAGCAGCACAAGGGCCGTAAAGCCTGCTCTTATTTTTGTTACCTGTTTGCAGCTGAACTCTGTTGACATCTCACCAGCTTGATACGTTCAGATGTGTAAGGGTCTTGTGTCAGCCTTGCAGACGGCTGGTGGCACAGCCACAGCACTGTGGCTGCCTCCCACAGTGCTGATGCAGCATGCAGTTAATTCGAAGCCCTGTTGCTGTTTACTAGCCATACTGCGTACGTGCTTGCTCTCTGCTTTAATTCTGTATATGCAGTAAATACACTGTATGAAGGCAGGAGAAAGCTTTGAAAGAAAGGTCAACACTCTTTCCTCTTATGTACCTTTGGGCTTAGATTCCAGCTGCTTGATTTATGGACGTGCTTCTCGCAACTACTGACGAGTTGTGGCAGAGGGCTGCGCTGTATGCTGTTGGGATGCAGTACAGCTGGTGTAGGGTACTCTCCTGCAAGAGAAAAGAACTTATATGACTGAACTCTAGCAATAGGGATGGGAATTTTTTTAAGGCAGAATTGCATCTGCCAAAAATGCGTTTGATTTTATTTTTTTTTTAAGCGGAGTTGTTACTAGCCTTGTGGAATTGTTTTAAAGTTTGAGTCCTTCCAAGTTCTTGATCCTCTGTCATACTTTAGACCTGGGAGAATAAGTCCCTCTTCAGCAAGTCAAACAGTGGCTACCTCATGAATGGAAATGGGGAGCTACCAACTTACCATGCCAACCTTCTTCCAGTTCTTGACTGTGCAAGGCAAACCTTTCAGCTTTGTCCAGTGAAAAGTTGCATGGCTTTCTCCTGATTAGTGAGCTTGCCAGGGGGGCCAGGGGACAATTCTGCTGCACGTTTCATCGCTGCCAGTCAAAATACGCATCCTGTGCTCTGACTTCCAGAGACTCTGGGGAGGAAATCAGCATGATCACCACGGCACTGGTGCTCCCGTGAAATCATCAAAGCCTTTATCTTCTTTTCTAAATGGATCCTTAGGGGAAAAAAATTGAAGTTGAGAGTGTGAAAAATCCTTTGTTCTTAAAAGTATAATATCACCGCTCTGGCTATTTGATGATTGCAAGCAGTAGAAGGAGCAGAAGTCTGGCTAAATGTTATCTCTGCAAGGAGGAATAAAACTGAGTCAGCAGGCATTAGCGTATGTAGGACATGGCTCCCTGGCTGCTTTACCCAATAGCTTGTTTAGTCTTGTTCTGCTATGTGTTAGCAGCTTTTGGCAATGTACAGTGATTAGCACTCTGTGTCTTTCCTTGCTGCTCCTCTCTGTATCCTGGGGCTAGGATTAGGTTACAGCCCTGAAATGGCATGGTTGTCTGCATTGACCAAGAGCTGAATAGTAAAGACAGAGTTTTGTTGATGGACTGAAATGCCTTCTGTGTTTGTTTCCCTTCTCTGGAGGAGGGATGACATTATTTTCATTTGTAGTCTTTCTGTCTCTGACCTAAACATGTGGTGTCCAATTTCCTTCCCTGGCAGGTGACCTGGAAAATGAGGAATGGTGCCTGGGTACAGAGCTGACTCCAGCAGCAATAAAGACTGAGCCAGCATTCTGTGAGACATCAGGCCTTGCTCCCTCAGTCAGTCTCACTGTCACGGCCACGTCGTTGGAGGGGGAACAACCTGAACTACAGACAGATGCCCTGGTACATGCAGACTTTCTGTTCTCCTCTCTGGGCAATTAGCTACAGATTCTCCTAACACTCTGCATACCAGTGTAGCCTCATTGGTGCCAAAGGTTGTCAATTCAGGGTGCACACTGCAGTCTGCTTTAATTTTTTTTAATGTTTACTGGTGTCCCACTGCTGCTGTAAGAGCTTGTGTTTCAAAACACTTATCTGCCTCCTCAGGTCTTAATGGTTGGATGCACAACGTTCTCTTCTATGCTAGCCCCAAAGCCTAGGACTCATGCGTTTTTAAAAATATTTAAACAGTTTCTAATGAACCGGTCCCACCTGAACTGACTAACCTATTTGCCCTATCGAGCCTGCGACAAGCTAAGTGTCTTCCATAATAACTTGCTTTAGTGCTGCTGTGCCTTCCCCTAATCAGAACGAGACTCCTTGTTTGAAATGACTGGAGAGTTTCCCTGTTTGCCTAAGTCACTTTTGCCAGATCTATGAAGCTTTGACATTTCGAACTGCTGCTGCTTCCACACCAACCTGCCTTGTAAGGAGCATTTGTGATGCCTTTCTGACCACAGCTGGAGCAGCCAGCGGGCATTCTCAAGGGCTTAGTTTGGCTGTGGTTGAGTTAAGGAGAATGAACTGCAGCAGCTGATGGCTCACCAGAGTCCCCTGTCAGTGGAGGAAGAAGCATGACTGTTCTCAGTCCCCAGGGTGCGATGTCAGTCCAGGCCGGGTGGAGTTAGTATATGCTGAAAATAAATGTTTCCACTTGGATGTGGATCAGAAATATGTGCAACAAATTATTTTGTGAGAAACTGAAAAAATTAAACACAAGTTTCCCATAATCCTGTTCTAGTCTGAATGTGCTGTTGCTGGTACATAGTCCTGCTGTAGCTTGGGATGCCACAATTTGCAAAGAGTATATTGGGACTAGCTGGTGGCTCATTACCATTGCACGGATTGCTTACACAGGTTATTGAGAGAGATTTTGGCTGCAGTGAGCATGCTGATGTGCCAGACTGACTTCCTCAAGCCTGGAACTGTAGCATTCAGGCAGACTCTGGGCAACAGCTTGGCAGCCTGGTGCCCTAGCCCTGTCAACAGGGCAAGCCAGATGTCTTCCAAACTTTGGTCAGCCATGACTGTCTCTTTTCCTGCTCCTCCACACTGTGAAATGAACTTGGGTCCAATAATCTGGTGCTCAGTGACTGGCACCTTGCTCTTGCTTCCAGATGACAAAGGTCTTGCACAGGCTCTCCCCCACTGCCAGGAGTGTTTCTGTCTCTGCTCAAACAGACTGTGCGGTCCGGCAAATCCTAGCGGCAGCTCTGTTGCTAAGGGAAGTAATTTGAGTGGGTTGCATGCTAGCTTTCAGTCTGAAATGTCATCTCTGAGGCGTAATCTTTTATTTAGCTAAATATAGTAGTAAGAAAAGCCACAGTGGGAGTAGTCAGGGCAGTATTCTCTGTAGCCTGGTTTAGCAAACTGTGAGAAGCAGTTAAAGCTTTGCCTGTAGCAGAGCAGGAGGAAAGGGAAACCTCTCCATTTATGGAGAAGTCATCCTTGTATCCTTCTATTAAGATTTTTAAGATATGTGCTTTGGGTTTTCATGCTGTTAATTTCTCTTTTTTAGATGAAACCACTGAGCCAGAAAGTTCTTCCAGAGATTAAATTGGAGCCCCATGAAGTGGATCAGTTCCTGAACCTCTCTTCTAAGGAAGGTCTGTTAATTACCAACCCCAAATGCAGGAGGAGATGACCAGAATGCACAATGAATGTACTTTACCCTGATTAAATATTTGGCTTCCTCGTTTGCCGTGTTAATCTTTAGGCTGAAGCTGTTGCCTTCTAGGGATTAAATTCAGGCTGCTGAAGAGCCAGCCTCTCTCTGACCCATTTATGTGTTTTTTCTGTTTTGGTTTTTTTTTTTTTTCCTTGCTCATCACAAAGAAAATGATCCCTTTTTTGTCTGTAGCGTATTAACAATTGTACAGTTGCTGGAGGGAGCTTGAATCCTTAAAGTCCAGGATTATTTAGGCTAGAAGAGAAATCAATTTGAGGGGAGTTATCTAAGGCATAGAAAACATGAAGAGCATAAGTGGAAACTTTACCGTTTTAACCTCTGATACAAAAGTGAGGATGTGAGTTTATATGAAATTAAAAGTTAGGTGCATCTGTTTGTAGCATATTAGTTTTAGTAGAGTTTTTAAGAACCACCAGGATCCCTTTGCACTATCTATAAATGAGGAAGGAGGAGCAATGATCCCTGCCCTGAAAGTTAAATACGGTTTTGTGGCACATAATCTGTCAACCCAAGGAAACTTTGAAAGACCCAAATATTTGGGCTGAAATTTGAGCAGATAACTGCATCTCAGTTAGGAACACTTGGTATTCTGTTAGTGAATTCATTTGTGTAGGTAAGTAGAACTACTCTAGGGAAAGAAGCAAGTGATGTAGCAGGTGGAAAAAGGGAGGCTATATCTCAACTCAGGGTGTAGATTCGGTTGCTCAATTTGTGGGATTAAGGGCCTTGCTGTTTTTCAAGTGTGTGTCTTCTTCTGGCAACTGCTAGAGTTAAGATGCTAGACAAAAAGAGCTCATATATAAGAGCACTTTTTTGTTACTATTTTTCTTCCTTCCTCCCCCACCACCCATTTGATCTTTTCAACTCAAATTTGCAAAGTATAACAGAAGTGGAAGGTGACAAATTCCTACTCCCAATTTTGATTGCTGTAAATTTATTTCAGAGAAAAAATGACTTAGTTATGGCTGGTTTGGACATCTGCTAAGTTGTCCATGTAATATGAGTAGGAGAGACATTGCCCTGTTTCTCTTGGTCCAGACCCATTTGGTCATAAGCAGCACTTTGCTTGCCAATTCTAGCACAGGTTATTTTGGCTACAAGTGCAGTAGAAGTTAGCTTATGGCCCTTGATAGCACAGTGTGAGAGAGATTCCTGTGGTGGTTGCCTGTGTTGCTCCTGCTCCATCAGTACATTAAAGCCTTTGCTGTCACTAGGTTGTCACTTCCTCCCAGTTGTGCCAAACCAGGTCCTTAGGAGGCAGATTATTTCTCTCCTCCCTGGTCATATAACACTTTGGACGTGATACCTTCTCTTGAAAAATACTGGCGATGTGTTTAATCCACAGAAAAGTTAGGAAAGGCTATTACTTTTGGAGAGAAAGCACGCTGGCTCAGACCCCTCTGTTAATGTGGTTTCCCAGAGGCAGGGGACTTTTACTGGAGGGCTATACTTAAACCTCAAAGCATTCAGAGAAGAAGCTGAAGTGTAGGTAGAAATGACTGGAGCATATGCGCAGAGCCCTGTTTTGTCTGTTGAACCTAAAGATAGCTGCTGTGTTTCATTCCTCCTTTGGAGACCTGCATGCTCTGAAAATCTGTGAAGTTGCCACTTTTGCTTGATCCATTTTTTAGCAGAGAGTCCTAGTCTTGGAAACTGGGTGGTGGTGGTGGTGGCGGCGGCTCTAGTGGAAATTTAAATTAGCACCTCAAAACCTTGTGTTATATGTCTCTCTTGCCATTTAGCAGTAGATCCCCTCCATTTGCCTCCAACCCCTCCCAGCAGCCATGGCAGTGACTCTGAAGGAGGGCAGAGCCCGGCTAGATCACTCCCTCCTTCAAGCCCAATCCAACTACAAGCCACGGCTAAAGTGACATCGCGCACAGCTTCAGCGCTCTCCAATTCCCCTCTCCTGACTGCACCACATGTAAGTTGGGTTGGCTTTTCCCAGCATCTATCTATCTGCCTCTCATTTTTTTCTTTCTTTTTTTTTTTTTTTTAAATTACTGGTTTTGCCATGGATTTGCTAACTTTCTGTTGTTCTTTAGACGAACCCATCTCTGGTCACAACTGCAGATCCAATTCTTGCTCACTGGTCTGTTCTGTTCCCACAGAGAACAGCGTGTGCCTCTCCTCTAAGTTGAGACAGGGTTCAACAGTGTTATTAGGTTTCTCCCACCATGGATTGTGTTTTGCATTAGGGCCCAGCCCTGCTGGGTTGACCTGTCCCTGGTAGATCTGCATCTGTCCTCTTGTCTTGTCGAAAGCAAGTGGTGATCTTTAGGGAGGGATTTTCAGTAGTGCTTTTCATTTGTCTCTTTTTCTGTTTAAGCTAAGAGAAGTTTTACTGTTGGCCCCAGTGTGTGCAGAGCTGGACCAAGAACTGTATTGAGGGAATCCAGTCCCAAAGGTTCAGTGTCTGAATGGAAGCTATCTAAAAGGTCTTCCCCTTCCACTCATTCCCAATTGCAAGGGGCTGCTGTTTTACTAGGCAGAGTCCTCTCTGAAGTGGGAGAGCTGCTGCCTCTCTTCCCTAAACACCCTTTTCTCTAGGGCTGTGTGCACTTACTGTTATATTATTTCATTTCTATGACACTTGCAGAAATTACAGGGGACCGGCCCACTCATCCTGACAGAGGAGGAGAAGAGGACACTGATAGCAGAGGGGTACCCCATCCCTACCAAACTGCCCCTGACAAAAGCAGAGGAGAAAGTGCTGAAGAAAATCCGCAGGAAAATAAAGAACAAGGTAACTGTTAGTTAGCTTTGCTGGGTAATTCCTACTCATCCTTCATTTAGAAAAATGCTGCAACAATTCTGTAGTAATGGTCTGTGGTAATGTTGAATGCTGTAAGATGTCTTTTAACAAAGTGTTTTGCTTTGTTCCTAAACACATCCATCAAATTGTCTTGTCACTGTGACAGTGTGCCTCTGTCTAGGTATTTACCTGAACACATGAACAACAGACTATTTAGCAAGCAGGGTATGAAGTTGCTATTGCTTGGCTCCATTTTAAAAACAGTACAATCTTACCCTTATGGTAGGCAAAGACCTCTCTGTTCTTTCCATGGTGATGAACATGTTCTTTTCCACTGTTTCATGTTTTAAAATCTGACTGTGTATGTCAGTGCCCTAATCTTTTGATCACTGAATTCCATGATCTTTAAATGAATAGTTGATACCAAGGCTGTGAAATGCCCTACAAGTCTTTTCTTTCTTCCCCCATGGGGAAGAGCTAGTGATAGGGAGGAAAGCTTTTTTTCTTTCAGACCTGGCCAGCTCACTTATTCTAGAGGATATTAGCACATCTTTGAAGGTTAACGTGTTCTGTTATTGGTTTTGCAGATAAAGGTGCAAATTTGCCTACACTGTATTGGAATTTGGTCTTGTAATATATTTTTTCAAAATTTTTGAAAGTGACTTGTGCGTTTTATGTACCACTTGCATATAATCAGAGTAATTTATACTGGAAGGGATCTCTGGAGGTCCTTTGGTTCAACTCCTTGCTTTGAAAGCAGGGTCAGCTTAGATCAAGTTGCTAAGGGACTCGTCCAGTCACATTTTACTGTCTTAAAGGGTGAAGAGTCCCCAGCATCTCTGGGCAACCTGTTCCCATATTAGGCCACTCTTGTGGTAAAAACAAATAAATAGAATTCTTAACATCTAATTGGAATTTCCCTTGTTGCAACTTGTATTTGATGCCTTTTGCCATTTTGCTGCACGCCTCTGAGAAGACTCTGACTCAGTCATCTTCGCTACACAAGATAGTTAAAGACAGCAATAGGATTCCCTCCTTAGCCTTCTCTTCTTAAATCTGAACAAACCCAGCTTTCTCTGCCTTTCCTGATAAGTCATGTGCTCTAGCACGCTTATTATAGCAGTGGCCCTCCTCTGGACTTGCTTCTGTACCTCCAAAGTATTTATTTCAGAGCCACAAACTGTATGCTGTACTCAACTGTGGTCTTGCAGGCGCTGAATAGAGGGAAGAACCACTTCTCCCGACCTGCTAGCTACAATCGTGTTGATGTAGACCTGGATCTGGTTGGCTGCCTTTGCTACAGGGACACATTGCTGACTTATGTTTGACTTGTTCATCAGGACCCCCAAGTGTTTTTCTACAAAGCTGCTTTCTAATGCACTCATAGGCTTTTCCTCTCCCAGATGCAGGGCATTGTTCTGGGATCGTTTTTTAGTCTTTGTCGTAGGATATTCTCTCCAGATGAATCTCATTTACTTTTTAAGGTTAGTTCTGTAAGAGCAGGGAATGATCTTTTTCCTACTACTGAGAGGAGCAGTCTGTTTCCAGGATGTGGAAACCGATCAAGTCAGTGCTTTGCTTGCCAGGAATAGAAATGAGAACAGCACGGAGGCTTGAATCTAATAATGTCAGGGCTTTTTACCAGTTTATTAATTAATCTCTGATGCTTTTTTCCCTATGCAAATATTTGGTGTTTTTCTTCCTTTTTCCTTAGATCTCTGCCCAGGAAAGTAGAAGAAAAAAGAAAGAATACATGGACAGTCTGGAAAAAAAGTAAGCCAGCCTCCTTCCTGTTTCAAGCGGGCCAATAGCACTAGTTGCTGGACTGGGAAGAGATCCAGCTGTTGATGCTGGGACTGTTTCTTGCACAGAGTGCCAGCTGCCATCTCGTGGTTATGACTGAGAAAAGGCCTTTCTTCTTGCTTCTGCTTGTACGTGTGCTGGGGTGCTGCATCCATAATTGTGTCTACCTGCAACACGCTGCTAGCATGCTGACAAAGACTTTAAACCTTAAATAAGGCAAGACCCATCTGCTGTTGGCCTCCCCCTCATGCAACTCTGTTGGCCTAGTGGGTAGGCAGTGTCCAGGAAAAGGGGGATTCAGAGTGAATATATTCTGTGTTCTAGTGCAGATGGAGACAGAAATAGGAAGTGGGTGAGTCAAGACCTCCTGGGAAAATAAGCAGGACTCAGGAAAACAGCATGTGACCCATCAACTTCCCTTAGCAAGAAGGAGCCAAACCTCCAGTTAGTGATTTATATCCCAAATTAATCTTTCTTCCAAGAGACAAGTATTCTAGTATTTCTCTTATGTGCTTCACCAGATGGATCTGTTAAACCCCTTGTACCATCTTTGGTGATATCCTTGATGTAATTTCCTTTTTTTCTTCTTATTTCTTTATAACTGAGTCTTGCTTTCTCAGAGTTACTCTGGTGAAATTCCACCCTGTGCATACAGATATCAAAGCTACTTCCCTTTACCTTTTTCCTTCTTGAAGCTATTCCAGATGGTCATGTTTGTCTTTTTAGGAGTCCGATATTTTTACTTGGACCTCTTATGTGGCATGTTATATGATAATCTCCTTCAGTTTCAGGGGTTTCCAGGGGCAGTGTGAAAATGAGCACTCTCTTGGGAATTAATCTCCTGGCTTATTAGCCTCCATAAACTTGAAATTTGAGGATCTGATTTCAGAAGCATGGCATTCGCCAAATTGCTTGGTGCCTTATCCTAGCAATGAACTGCAAAGGAACACCTTTGCACAAAATACTTGCTAACAACATAAATACAGCATGTTCTGGGACTTTTAAAGTATCTGTCTCATGGCCCAATGCACAGAGAGAGTCTGAGCAGGGTCTTTGCTGTTGCTATTTCAAGGGGCAAAAAGTAGTTACAGCCCATCGTGAATGAGCTGCACCTACTGGGATGTAGTTGAGCACTCTAAGCAGGTGCTCCACAGCTAGTAGTATCTTTCGCAATGTCTTTTACACTATGAAGTATGATTAAAGATTATGACTAAAGTTTGTTAGTGTAACTTTTCACTAAATGTAGGCAAAATCATAGGGCTCTCTGTGAAAGCAAGTTTGGTTTGTTTTACAATCTCTTTAATAAATGACTTCTACATTCTTCTTTCTTTCCTTGTGCTGTCTCCAGAGTTGAGACCTGTTCAAATGAAAATAGTGAGCTGCGTAAGAAGGTTGAAGTCCTGGAGAATACTAACAGGTAAGCTATGAAAAACTGTAGCATGATATTACGGTGAAAAGTGAAAATCTGGAAGTTAAGAGATCAATTGAAATGTGAACAATAGCTGTATCTGATGTGGTTAATGTCAAACAAAGACGAGAAAGGCCAGTTATTGTGACTGCAGCGTGATGTAAAGCATAGAGGCTTTGATGTCAGGTCTTAAACTGTCTCCCTAGCCTGTGGTGTGCTTGAGAAACCTTTTAGCACTCTTCTTTGAGTTCTTCCACTGCCCAGGGAAACATAATTAGTGATACATAACAAACAAAAAACTACGGCCCAACTCTCCAAATTGTCTTTATTTAGTGAAAGACTGTTTTGATAGGAGACCTTGACCTGGGACATGACACTTCCAGAAATTACAGTGCTGAAGCTCAAGAGTCATTGCAATTATTGTGCACCCTCCTAACCATCTCACACCCCAGAATTTCCTTCATTTGGAGGGGGAAAATCAACTTCTTGTTTCTTCATTTCTGAAGAAATGGGTGACTCGGTGGCTTTCTCAAAGGACACATGGCAGAAAATGTTGAATAGCTGAGCTTTTAATCGGATGTTAGCTGAGAGTGGAGTGTCAGTCATGGCTCATGCTCAACATGTTCTCTAATGATGGCAAATTCCAATGAGTAGGTACTAGATAAGCCCACTGTTAACACCTTCTAGTTAGAGGCATTCGTAGTGATGGTTGAATATCACCATTGAACATGATGGTAGCACTGCAGTGTGGGAGGAGGCTGGGTTTTGAAGATAAGACCCACGATCATGGAAGATGGCCCTAGAGCTTGTCTGGCAGCCAATGTATTGCTAATTGAGTGGGATGTGTTGTTTCTAATCTCCGGATCCAATCTCTAATTTCATGGAGCCAGACCCTGTAGCACTGTAATTTGCTGGAGAGTGTCTCCCACACACTGCTCATGCATAAAGACATCTGCTGCTTGTTTGAAGAGAGCCAAGCCATTTCTGTGCCTCTTGGATGTTCCTCCAGGGTTTTACATAAAAGAACCAGGAATTGTTCTGTAGGTGCAGAGTAGGGTTTTCTCTCCCAGGATCTGTCCCAGGAGGTGCTGAAGCCAGCTGCTCTAAGGAAAGGTGCAGCTGTGGATGAACCACTCAGGGACAACATGTTGTCAAGCCTAGAGTTGTTCTCCCAGTTCAGCTAAGTTTGGCCAGCTGTTTTCATCTCTGAGTTGTTGCAGATGTGGTCGTGAGAACAGTTTTGTTGGTATTGTCTGTCCTTTTAGACAGGACCTTTAGCATCTTCCCTATTATTTGATGATCTTAATTCTCTCATGCTAAATGCTCTAAAAATATTTAGCTAAGTGATATTATCTCCAAATCCTTCATACTTTGGGCATGCAGAATGAGTTGCATTGTTTTCTTCCCTTCCAATAGCATTGATACTGATTTGTAATCTCCTGCAGAGAAGCAGATGTTCCTGACCTTCTGCACAGAAATTCTTGTAATTCATTGCTATGCTGTTTTGGCTATTTAGATATGAACTGTATCTAAAATCTGTTAAGGCTTCAAATTGAATTGCTGAGAAATTTGTAAAAGTGCCTGCTTTCATCAAGCCTGAATTATGTAACATACCACATTATGGGTTTTCTCACCTTAACCCCAAAGAGCCACTTTTCTTATTTAGTGTATAATTGTGCAACTATCTCATTCAGAGAATGGTTCCAGGCCCTTGTTTAATGTACATTATCCACTTCCTACGGTGAATTCAAAATGTCTGGTTTCCTCATTTGTATTTGCACAGAGCCTTGATGTGGCATCCAGAAACTGTTCAAATGTTTCAGAACTTGTCTTCACAGCATCCTATAGCTGGTACTTCCATCTCCTATGTACAGTCAGGAATCAAAGTTCAAAGCAGTGATGGTCAAAATTATGCAGTGTCGGTTTATTCTTGGATGCCCAAATTTATATGTTTAGGACTTTATTTCTCAAAGTACCTAGCACACAGTCATACACACGTGTATCTTATTTAATATGCACAAAGCAGAGCCCCAGTTGACTTTAGTTGCAACTTTGAGTGTTCAATGCAGTAAAAAATGAAGATGTCATTGAAGGTATTATCTAAAAGTAGATCTACAAACGTTAGAACTGTTCTTTTGTTGTGAAAAATTGTAAGAGTGGAAGAAAGATAACAGGAAAATAAGACCTGTGATTACATTTAAAAATGTTCATGCATTCAAGTGTAGATGAAGACAAAGTTGGTTTTTCACCTTGTTGGAAAATTGGGCTATAGCTGCTTACCTAAAAGTTCATGCACATGTATATGCTGTCGGTCAGTATCATGTTTTTATAGACTGGCTGGAGTTGAGAGGAACTGAAAGGCAATTTCCAAAACATTCAACTATTGAATAGCAGAGTTTCCTTTCAGTATGTGCAATCAGTTTTTTAGAGCATGTTATTCTATATATAGAACACATTTGCACAGATACATACCTAAGACTTCAGGGAAACCCTGCTTGCATTTCAAAATCTGGCTCCAAACCATGGAAACACTAGAATTTCTTCTGGTAAAAATGTTCCTACATTATTCTCAGTAACATTAAAAAATATAGAAGAATCTTCCCTTAGAGCCTGCCTTAGCCTGAAATTCTGGATCTGAAAAGATGTAATGTAAAAGGTGCAAGTGTGGTCAAAAAATTTGCATCCAGAAGCATCTCCCTTGACATTCACGCATCTTAAAAGGCAAGGCAGGAGGCTGGGGATCAAGATGCAGGGGAGTTTTTAATTCTCATTACTCTGAGTGGGAGACTGCAGCATT
This sequence comes from Mycteria americana, assembly GCF_035582795.1. Taxonomy (NCBI): domain Eukaryota; kingdom Metazoa; phylum Chordata; class Aves; order Ciconiiformes; family Ciconiidae; genus Mycteria; species Mycteria americana. Next base: position 65,441,986 of record NC_134365.1, read on the forward strand.
TTTGGCATCTTCAGTATTAGAACACTAGCATATGCTTCCTCTCCTAATTTATGTGACTCAGTCCCTTAAAAGAAACCCATCCAAGTTCCTTTCTAGGCATTTTTCTCAAAACTAAGGAAGCACATTATTACATGCATATCTGTTATGACTTGTAGCCACAAGTGAGCCAGGCTCTCATTGGTTTGATTAGCATCTGAACATGTGGGGGACTGCTGTCTTAGAAAGCAAAGGGTGTGAGAAGAAGCTGGCATGAAGAGTTGGACTGACTTGTCCCAGTCACCAAGAAGGCTTGATCCACTCAAGTTTTGGCACTGGGACTGAAGGCAGAAACTGCCAGTCATCTAAGGGGTTGAATACGGTCTCTTGACACCAGCATTGTCTAGCTGGGAGACGTGGTTATGTGGGCTTAAAGACAGTATTGAAATGTCTGGTACTGTGTATGACATATGAGAAGTACTTTTGCTTTTCACTTCTGTTGAGTCTGTATTTATAAATATATTGATGGTCACTTTTCCTGGAGAAAAAGATGTAGGATCCAGTTAGCATATGGTTGAGAGTATCACACATGGACAATGCATGCAAGTAGCTGCTAGAGTTGCTCCCATGGAGTAATGACTAGCAAGTTGTGTAGATCTCCACTCTGACAGGCACCTTAAAGGCAATGGCTTTATAAATACAATTGAGATGTTCTTCCATTTCTCATGCTCCTGCTCAAGCTATTGTTATAACTCCCAGTCATCTAAAGATCAAGTTGCATATCAGTCTGACCCATCAAGGGTTTATCAGCACCAAAGCTGCCAGACTTCACTGATTTGCTTGGCTGTTCCTTTATTTGAGGCTGGTAAAGTCATTTTACCAAGTCATTTTCAAGGAGTGAAGGATCTGGACTTAAGCTGCAATGAGATATCTTGCACTTCATTTCAGACCACCCTTATAATAGTTGACAAAGCGTGGCAGCCCTGGAGTGACTGCTTGTTTTCAGAGCAGCAGGACAGTGGTTTTTATGCTGAAACATCTTTGATGAAAAATTGCTGGATTTTTTCTTTGTAATTCAAATGAGAAGAAATTGTGGATTTTTTTCTGCTTTGAGGTATTCCGGTCTTTCAGTGAAAACCTTACTTTGGGATTTGCTCTCTTTCCTACAAATAGGACAGGGAGAGAAGGAATCTGTGTGTAGAGCTGGAAGACAGAGTAATTTTTCTCTCTCCTTATCAAAATTAGGTTTTGTTCCTCACAAAGTAGATAAATTCTGAAAAATCTTGATCAAAATAAACAATGTTTGGTATCCCCTAGAAGCTGACTTTTTTCGTTTAAATCGATGTTGGATTTTAAACATAAACACTGAAATGAGGAAGCCTCCCAGGTGGCTAGGTCCTGGAGTGACAAATTTTCTCTCCTTAATCAAAGTGTCATGGGAAGCAGAGGGGAAGCCTTACTTTGGTAGTGAAATGTGCACACAAAACCAAGACATTGCAGGCAGAGTGAATTTGCTGGCAGTGTGTGGAAGGGAGAGCAGGAGTCTTCAGTCACTTTACAGCTTTCCTATGAGGTGCTTCCATTGGCAGAGAAAAGCGTGAAAACACGTTCACACCTCCTACAGAGGTGACCCTCTAATTGAATATCACCGGGAAATGTGTCAGACACAGTGAAAATAATCCCTGTAGGTGCAAACCCCCTTATGCACGCTGCCTTGGGATTGTGTTTTCTCCTGTTAGGACTTAGCCATAGGCAGTGTGTTTCACTAAAAGCATTCATGGCCTTCCTGCTGCTATTTAGAGAGAGCATCTTCATTTAACCTAAGTTCCTGTTCTAAAGAGCAGAGAGCTGCTCCTTTTCCCTCTCTTAGTCCAGATGATCCCTGCAGCCATCCAGTAACAATGAAGGCAGCTTTTTGCATGGGAAAGGAGATCTTTTGACCTTGGAATCCAGTCTTCCACCATTCCAGATTCAAATAGAGAATAAAAGCACCAAGGAGTGCCCCATTTTGGCAGTGGCAGGGTAAACTGGTATCGTGTCTGAACAAACAAACTTGTTTCTTGCTCTTGCCTTGGCTCTTGCTCTTAGTTTGAAAATGCGCCTGTAGCCTGTCAGCTCCCAACACTGACTCCTTGTCTGCTGAGAAGACAGTAGCTCTGCTCAAACAGATAAATGACTTGGAGGAGAAAGACATTTTATATGAAGGTAGTTGGTAAATAAGGTGGGTCATGAATCTTCCTCTGTGTAGAGGAGACCTCAGAATACCTGCCTAATTATACTTTCCAAAAAGAGAGTGTTTTGGAATCAGCTTTCTGGGCCTACTCTGCCCAGCAGGTTTTTTAAATTGGACACAAAAAGGCAGAGATGAGCAAAACGAGGAGAATTGCCTCTTCTCTGTTGATTTCCTCACCAGCCATTAGCTGTTTTCTCACTGACGCCTCCACAAGAGGTGGAAAGAGGGATCAGCATTTCAAGGCTGCTGCTGCTGCCAGCCCCCGAGCTGGGGAGGAGGAGAGCTCCTTCCTCCTCGCTCTGCAGAGCTGTTCTGTGTCAAGCCCAGTGACTCAGGCCTGAAACAGGGGGAAAATTTAGTCTTCTATAATAGCACAGAAGTTGCAGGGTTAAAAACGCATTGCTGTATAGTGTAGCTGGTGACATATGGTGGGAATACTGTATGCAGCATGTTCTGCGCCGGAAGATGATATATACTGTGTACGCAAGTCGTTGTGAACCCTATGCCATGTAATGGATGGGAGGAGGAATTGGAGAAAGATGCAGAAGGGAGCAGGGAATTAGGATGGTCTCATTTACGTGATGGATAGTGTTTTCATCTCTTAAATTGCCTGTGGTCTCTCTAATAGTGAACAAAGGACTGAATTAGACGAATCATTTTCTTTTTTAAAATACTGAGTTGCAGAATAAACCATGCTCTCAAGAGCATGCAAGACATCCTTCGTTAATAAGTTGAAAAGGATCTGCTGGCCCAGATAAATCTGTGCTGTGAGCGTGCCTTGTGCTCATTTCAGAATGCATTCCTGAAGTCCTTGAATTCATTAAACTCTAATGAGCAATGAGCATTGATGATTAAAAAAATCTATAATAATAGACAGACAAGTGTATATTGAGCTGTGAAGGCACCTCTGGGTCTGTCCTACAATTAGCTTTTAGCCAGTTTGATCTTAAAATAATCCTTCTATTTTCTCTGACATCCTAACCTTGCCTCTTGCTTTAGCATTTGACGTCACAGCCTCCACAGCTGTTGCCTGGGGTTTTGTGGGGTTACCCTCAGCAATAGGTTGTGAGACTTACAGGAGAAATGAAAAGTAAAATTGGAAACAAACAGCAAAGTTAACATCCTGATGCAAAATTGTACTATATTTGACTGTGTCTAGGGCAAGTATTTGGATTACTCCTTGTCTGTTAAAAAGCTTTAATGAAAACAGAATGAAAACTGCTGTGAAAACCCTGTATCAATCATTCTTTGAGATAATTTCCCATGTAAATTACTAGTATCCTAACTGTAGTAATTGATGATGACGCAGCAAAAGAAAAACAGCCAGAAAGACAGAATACCTTCCTGGTCTGGGACTGTTGACTCCAACCAGAACAGAATTGCCATCCTGGTTGGGACCTCTTTGTGGTTGGGACCTCTGAAAGACGCAGTCAGAGTAGCCACTTCAAGCATCTGTGATTTTTGTCAACTCCTGGAGGATTTAGGAAATAGCAGTGAAGTGCTTTGTTTAATAGATTAATTTATGCGAAATGAAGTCTGTGCCTATGTCTAGCTTTACGACACCTCTTTGAAAATGGTCCAGAATGTGGTCCAAACCACTGTACAGCAGATTTTCAGAAAAAGGAGGTAGCTGTATACCTCTACAACCAATTAGAGCAGTTATAAACTTGCTTCAGCACCTTTTCACATAATAGTGAAACTCCTGCTGAATTCATGACACAGAACCAGGTTGTATATGCATCTAGTCACTTGCACATAGAGCAGTTTCAGTTGTTTGTATGCTTACCAGAATATTTCTTGTAGAAACACTGAAAATACAGTTTTTTATTTTTAAGAGCCTTCTGAAAGTGCTGAAGAAGTAATTGTTCAGGGACATCAGTTGAGGGAGAGCCAAAAGATCTTTTTGAAAAGTCCAGTGCTAATACATGTAAAAACCATGTAAAACTAAAAACATTCCTTGCTACTAACTTCAGGGGGAGAACTTTAATGATCTGTACCTTGTCATAAATGCTGTATTATTGCCAGGTGTGGAATTTGAAGCAAAAAGCTGTTTAACCAGCAAGTAGATCAGTGGATTTGATGCTTGTCTGTTGTCTTTGCTTTCCAGAACACTTCTGCAGCAGTTGCAGAGACTCCAAGCCATGGTTGCTGGGAAAGTGTCCCGTTCGTGTAAGGCAGCTAGCACACAGACGGGGACCTGTCTTATGGTGAGTGTCCCTAAAGCTGGGAATTGTAGGGGAATAAGAATCTCTTTCCACTGCTCAAAGGCACATCCCTTGTTCTGCAAAGCCCCTCACTTGCAAATTCTCAGCTTGGGAAACTTCTCTTCAAAATTTGACAATTACTTTTGAGGTAGGTGAGACTCCTAACTGATGATGAAGATTAATGGTTGTGGGAAGGCATTAAATTCTGGAGGAGACTGGGCCTGTGCTTTTGTTTGGGGGCTGCCTTGATGAAAGAAGGAGCACTGCTCCTCTAAGTGACCTGTTTTATTATTTCCTACAATATTGTATGTGAGAAATGGCGTCTAGAGTTGTAAAATGAAAACGAGGGTGACCTTTGATGCCTGGTTCTTTTGATACCAGTAAAAACAAACTTGTTCATCCAAATAAAAATATGACTAAGGCTGTAAATCTACCTCTGGCCTATTTCAGTAACAGTAGTCAGGATAAGAAAAGGATTAGAATGAAACTTTTCCCTTTTCCCTCCTTACACTCAGCCAGCGAGTTCCCGTTATACTAGTGCTATAAATTGATGGGAATTATTTTCAAGGCCTAAGTTGTTCTCCTCGACTGCCAGCCTCTCTGTCACTTCAAAGCGAGACTGGGGCCAGCAGAAATAACCTTGGAAATTCCCAACAGCATCTGTAAAACACACATGGTGGTTGTGTCTGCTTTTCAACTTCGGGAGTAAATAAAGCTACAGGCCAAAATGGTGGCAGACATTGAAAACAAACTCCAGCGTTGAAATCTGCCCTTTAAAACACTGAATTGTTATTGTATATGTGCCTTTACCAAGAGACACTCTATGTAGGGGTGAAAATAGCCTCAAATGATTTGTTTTGAAAAAGTATCAGATCTGCTTTGTGTTGATTCTTAGTTTTGATGTGCGCGTGTGGGCCAAGAGCTAGTGCACTTACCTCTTCTGCATCCTCCTTCTGCCAGATGGTGGTGCTGTGCTTTGCAGTAGTTTTTGGCAGCTTTTCTCAGAGTTATGGGCCATATCCTTCTGCTACAAAGATGGTGTTGCCCAGGCAGCATTCCTCACCAGAGTCCTACACAGACTCCATTGGTAAGTGACATCTATCCCAGTCTTGCTCCCTGCTTGGTTGTGCTTTGACACTTTGTTTTCCACTCCCATCCCTAACCCCTTCCTCAAGCATCTCTTGCTTTTCTGCTCCTTAGCGGGCCGTTCCTTGGTATACCTGTGTCTTTCAAAGGGTAGCCTGGCAAGCTGTTCTGATGGCAGAAGACTTCATAGACATGGGCAAAGCCTTGCCCGGCTAGCCTGCTTGGTACTTCTGTTTAAAGCAGTTTTATTTCTGTTTGTGGAACTAAAGCTAGTGGTCTGTAAAAGGTAGCAGGATTTCTGCTCGGTAGCAAATGTTCATACTGTTAAAATGCGCAACTGATATCAGCCAGTGTGTCCTTTGCCAGTGTCAACAGAGTCCAAGGACTGAGTGAGAAACTGTTAGTATTATATACCCGTAACGAGCCAGTTGCTTTCAACGTATATTATCAAAGTGATTGTTTCATTTTGTTCTTGTTTTGTGAATAATTCAGAGCTTTTTGATCCCTACTTGGACCATTGCTGTGGTATCTTTCCTCAGCTATCAAATTACCAGCTAATCACTATGAAAAGAAAAGACCTTTGCAGCTTTAGTTCTGCTCTGACAGTTTCCATTTCCTGAAAGGACCAGGGCTGTTCTCTGAGCTGCCTGTTTCTCATCTCTTTTTGCCTTCTGTCTTTGTATGCAGTGAGGTCAAGGAGTCTGCTAATTTATGAAGAGCCTCACCAACTGGAGGAGTCGTCAAACCCGATCTCCTTTGCAGATCAAAATGACAGGCAAGCAGACACCTCCAAGTACACAGCACTGTCCCTGGAAGCCATGCCAGGGACACAGCAGGATGATATCATGCAGTTCACAATAGCCAACGAGACGAGGCTAGAGAAATCGGTGCTGCTGGGCCTGCAGCAGCACAGGTGAGTGCAGGGTGGGCTGCTTGTCATAGGGGTGTTCGGTGTCACTGTCATTTGTGCCTGGAGGCCAGCAGTTAAGACTTGGAGCTCAGCTATGCTGGCCATTGTGAAACATGAAGTAAGAGTTTGGTCTCTATGTGGAGAGCTTATAGACAAAGTTATTGTTACTCTGGAGAAGTGGTTGCAACAATACTGTAGTAATACAGCTACCAAACTCCATGCTTCTGCCAGAAACCTAACCCCCGTAAGCCTGTTAGTTGTGCCTACCCACTTCTTTAAGCACTTACTTCTGTGTGTCCTAAAGGAATAAGCTTTTGCCAGTTGAGTGGAAGTGTGAGGCTGTGACTCACTGGGCTTTCTATGAGGTTAGGGTGTGAAGAGCTGGAGCTTCTCGCAGCAGTGATCTTACTAAAGCATTACTGTGGAAAGTTTGCAGGACTCAGTCTTAAGAGAAGGACCTGTAAAATTATCTGAACTACTTAACACAGAGCTCCTTCATAATTTTTTCTTTTTTTTAGCATAAATGTAAGTTTTGGGGGCCTCTGCAAAGAGAGAGATTCACTGGTTTAAATATGTGTGTGCAGTTTTCATTCCACTCTACCTTTTCTTGTCCTGCCACTGTCCTGTTAGCCCAGGTCTTGGTCTCTGCTAACAAGCAGTAGCAAGCACACCAAACAGTGGAGAGAGGGATTTTGTTTGGAAGCATGCTGTTCTGAGGGCTAGGATGAGCCGTATCACCCCAAGCATGCCTTCTGAGCACTTGTGTCAAAGTTACACTGAGAGCCAAAGAGATTACTAATTCCGTGTGTTACCATACTCCAACTGACGAGTACCTGGTAAATACTGAGTGCCTTTTTAGCATTAGCCGACTCAAGCAGGATATGGGCTTTTAAAAATGACTAAGTATTAGCATTAACCTTTGTTGTTTTGGGTTTTTTTTGTTCCCTGCAGAGTCAACTCCGAACTAGAAGGAAATGAAACACTGAAGATAATTGAAATAGACAGAAGAGTCAATGCCACCTCTTAAAAATAAAAAAGGCCTTTTTTCTTGACTTCCCTCTTTCCCACATATTTTCAACCAAAGTCCCCCTGACTTTTCATCCTCAGTGAACCAAAGCACAAAAGAGAGGGAGTTCAACTTCTGCATTGACTGGTGAGGCTGTGACTGCAGATGGGATCTCTTGTCTTTGTAATTCCCTTCCTCACTTCACATACAGTTCCTGTCTTTGCTTTTATTCCTTTCCTGTCTGATACTGCAAGGGCAGGATTGAATTATGATGGCAGATGATACCAGCAGTGTGCCGGTGACTGGTGGGTGTGTGTGCGTGCATGCACACATCCTAATCTCAGCACAAAGACATTCTGTAGAAGAGTGGAATATGCAAAACTGATGGGAGCATGTGGGTGATAGGTTTCTTGGGAGAGGGAATTGAGAGGAGATACAGCATAATGCTGCTCAGAATCTAGCCACAGCTCTGTGCCTAGTGGTCTACAGCACTTGAGCCTTTTGGGGGGATTGAGAAGCATGTTGTGTAGTCTGCTTCTGAAGGGACAAGAATGGACCCTGATACTGTTGAGTTAACAGCACAGGCAGGAGAGGGGTGGGCACTGATGCTGCTGAATTGTCCTCCCCTAGCTCGCTCTGTCTTCTCCCCAGCCCCTTTATCATTTAGTGGGGTAGGTTTCTCTCTGGGTTGAAAGCAGTCCTAGTAGGCTTCCCTACTGCTTCCAGCCTTGTGGAATTCAAGCAAAGATCAGTCACTGTCTTGTCACACTTTGTCTGTGTGGGAGAATTACACTAGTTTAACTAAATCTGTTTAGAAAGCAGGTTTTGTTAAATTTATGCAATGTTTTGGATGGATGTCCCTTAGTCTGCTTAAGGCTAATCTGTTTAGCTTAAATCAGTTCCTTCCCAACAAACTAAATCAATGTAAGGCTTAAACCAGAGGTGCCTTCTGCGAGGACCGTATGGATTTAATTTATTGGCTTCTAGATGCGTTGATGGAATTTCTTATGTAGACCTGGTCTCAGATTGTCCTGTGTTTTCCTTTTCTTGCCATCTTCCTGTTACTGTTGTAAATAGTATTTATTAGCTTTGCAAAATTTTGCTCAAGCAGTTGCAATGAAGAGAATTGAGCTTCCCTAACCCTGCAAGTGGTCTAGGCAAAATCTGAAATCGGACATACAAATATCACTGAACACCCATTCCCCCCCACCCCAAAACTTGAATTGCCCTAAATCAAAGCCATGGGTCTTATCTTCCTCTTACCTCCTTTTCCAGAGATGTGATCTTAGACCAACTGCTTAGCTGAAAAGATAAGGGGCACAATTCAGGCCTAGAGGTAGTAGATACTGTATTAACTGTATGGCAAGACAGCCCCTGACCTGAGGAATTAAGTATATAGGCAGAAGAAAAGGCAAAAGAGGATGAGATGGACACATAGGGAGATGAAGCAACTGGCCCAAGTTCAGTGGAAAAGCCAAGAGCAGTATTCAGGTCTGATCCTGGTCCAGTACTTGTCTCCCTGCTTTGTTTCCTCCTTGTAAGTGTTGCCTTTAAGGGTTTTCCCTCTCTTGGTACCCTGGTCATGCCTTTGCCTGAGCTGTGCTGCTTGCAATTTGTCCTTGGAGTGGCACAGTCGAACCTACCCCAGGATTTGAGCAGGGTTTTATCTGGTTACTACAGAAGGACGTTCAGACTCCACTGAGGATGGATTTAATGTGAAAATCCCAAGGCTAGCATATAGCTACTTTACAGTTTACCAGAAGAAGTCAATTTAAAAAAAGAATAAACAATTTGAAGCTCTTTTTTCTTCTTTTTCCTAATGATAAATAAGGGAAAAACTAACGTAGCCTTACAAGTAATTTTTTACCATGTACAGTAGATATTTCCTGCAAGTATTCTATTTTGTAAAATATTGGATTTGTATTTTATTATAATAGCTGCCACACCAGCTCCTTTCTTGTTCTTCATTCTCCTTAGACTTTCTTCCTTTGGTATCCTATTTTGCCGCTCTCAGGCCTGACTCAAAACTCAGTGAAATTAATGGAAGGAATTTGATGGGTTACAGCAGGCTGTGGATCAGTCCCCACTGTGCCATTTTAAGAAGGTGTTTCACATTAGTGACAGTGAAACATGTACCTGATTCCATGAAGTTGCAGTGAGTTTTCGTGTACAGACGTGCTTTCTAGGTAATGCCCTATTCTTCCATGCAAGTGCCTTTTTATTATTTTACCTTTGGTGACAATGAGAGGATAAATGCCGTTGTAGTCTATTTTGCAAGCGTTCCCTTCTTGGCATGGGTCAGTCTCCTCCCTAAAGTCCCTTTCCCTTTACAGTGATCCTGCTGGGCCCTCTGCATCATTGTAGTATCCACCAATGACTTCTGTATGGGGTTTTTTGAGCAATGATTTAAGGTTTCACATAAATAATGAACACTGGTGGGTGCCACTGGGGGTGCCACGAGGGATGGCTGCATTGCTTAGGCACATGAGGTCAGCAAAGTGACAGGAGAAGACTGGGACTGACCCTTCCACTACTGTATGGCTGGTCAGTGTAAGTGGGCAAGGTCATAGCTTAGAAAATTCCTTAAATGGTCTTTTTTTTTTAGAGCACCCATGGTTTGCCACCTCTGAGGGAAACTGAATGGCTAAGTCATCTGCAAAAGAGGCCCCACGCTGTCGAGCAGAACACTGCTCTTATTAGTCTTGCAGTTTGCACTGTGCATAAGTAGGAGGCCGCTCTGCCTGAGCTCATGCCCATTATCAGTTAAATGGATCAACTGCCGTTGCAGATACAGCTGACTTCACTGTATTAAAGCCAAAAGTGAATTATTTCTCAATAATTTAACTTAAAGGACAGACAATTTTGCAAAACCCAAACACCCACCCCACCCCACCCCCCAAAACCTACTGCACTAGTCACCATTAAAGCTTTGCCATTTTGTTTGCTTAATTTGGGCATGTCAGTTCAATCATGTCTGGGTCAGGCCTCTGAACTAATTCATCCAAGCCAGTATGGCAATACCAATTTTCTTGTAACTATTGGATAATCTATTTCTATAATCTTAATTTGTGTAATCCTTTAAGTTATTTTTAGGTACTCTTTTGGGGAATCTTTTGACCTAGCACACGCATTGCTTGGGGATTTATTATATTAAATATTACTTCTTTGTAATAAGGAAAAGCTTTGCTTTACTTTGGTATGTTTGTGATCGTTTTTCTTCAGGGGCCTTAATAGAACAGGTTTCTCTGCTAGATACTAGGGGCCAAAGAATCTCCTGTCATCACCTACCCACAGGCTGTTATGCGACAAGGACCTCACTATCTCCCACGGTAGTTTACTCCCCGTGTTACATACCTAGCAGGGGGACAGAGGAGGCAGGACACATGCAATTGCACTGCCAGCCTCAGCAGTCCAGGGATGGCCCAAGTGTGAATGTTCATGCACTGCAGACCACGTGGAGTGGCAGCTCTATGTGCTCTGTGTTAAGGGCATAGGGATGGAGTAGTAAGGCGTATTCAGGGAGGATGCCAGTGTAAGTGCTTTTAATTAGCTCAGCTATATTACTTGAGGTCTTCGCCTTCTGCCAGTATACTTTTTCCAGTGATCAGTGACTTGGTGCTGCAGAATAATGTGTGCATATGGACAGGGCAGGCAAAGGCCTTATGTGCTACTTAATTTGCATTTCCACTAGAGGACTTAAGTGATCCTTAGAGTCTTCAGCTGTAACATTACGCTACTTGTCAGCATGATTTTATACACACTAGTAAACTTACCTTTTGGCCCATAGCTTTAAAGCATGTCTAGATCTGTCGGGTCTTTGCTTCTAGGGAGATAAGCTACGAAGGACTGTAGGGCATTATTTTTTTATATATATATTTAAAAAGTATCAAGCACAGGGCATGTGACAGTTCTAACCTTGTTACCAGTGTGTAGATAATGTTGGTTTTTTTTTTTCCCCAGGCTATTTATAGTTCTTTGCTGCATTTCTCTTATTTCATCCGTACCATTCAATATTTTTCAGCAGCACAGACTAATAATGGATTAGGCTGAGGTTCTTAGGCCAGATCCCAGCTGATACAACGCAGCATGCTTCTTACTTACCGCTTTTGGAGGCTGCAGGTCTGATTTATACTGGCAGGGGACCTCTTCCATATCGCTGTGTGTAATAATGTGTCTCAATGTATTCTTGATTTTTCTAATGTAGAGCTGAAAATGAATATAAAAACTTTTCTTCTTTGTTTTTTTTTTCCTGCTACAAAAAACAACCCACCTCTCCGCTCCCATCCCCCCAAACCATCAGCAGTGAATTCTGTCTAGACGCATTTAGAATGTAGGTCAAGTAAATGAATGATACTAATTGCTACGTTGGGAGGGATTTCCACTGAGTATTTGGGCTCTAGATTCTAGCTAATGCCAAGAGGCCATTGTACAAAACCCACGCAGCTAAGAACAGAAGTGTATGGAGTATTTTTATACTCTTGGTGACTAAAATATTTCTTTCTCAAGTCACTAATTAGAAAGGGAACATTTTGTATTCTGAAGGTGAAATGGTAGGTCAGTACTTTGTAACTACAAAAGTTATACTCACCTATGCAAGTAGTGTAGTGCTATGATGTGTTGCCGCTTTGCACTATAGTGTTAAGGACAAACAACTTCGGGGGTTGCAAAGATGAATGAACTGGCTTATGTGTTAAGGACTTTATAAATAAGATGTAAGGATTCAATCAGTGGGCCAGGATATCGTAGCTTTCTCATGGCCAATAAAATGACAGTGGGTATTCAGGGATATGTTACGGGTGTGATCTCAGTTACTACCGCATTGCTTAGGTGATCAGCATCCATTGGAGACTCCAAGATCTTTTTCTGCTTTACCAAGTATATACCTGAATTGACTTCCTACGTAGAAAAGAGTGCATCTCGCAGGAAACTCTCATTTGTGATGCTGAAATGGAGTTTTGATATTCTTTATTACCGGTAGTCTCTTCTCTGCCCTAAAGCCCATCTTTGTACTCTTCCTCTAAGAGCTGGAACTAAACAGGTGAGAACAAAACATGGGAAAGCTAGATTTGTAGTCCTGTCTTACAGAAAAGATGAAATAAATGGCTGATGAGGGGACTCCTGACACCACAGGGAAACTTCCTAGTTCTTGATTCCATAAATCAGCAATTATAGTCTTTTTCATTAGTTCCCCCTTGTTTTAGCTTTACTCTTCCCCTTGCTCTTTAATACTATGCAGTCCTCTTCATGCATATCTGACCTTTATGGTATATGCCATTTTTCCTTCCAACCAGCAGGCAAAAATGTTTTTGAACTTTAGCAGCCCATAATTAAGGGAGTGGAAGGGAGAGAGGGGGAAGCAGAGACAAGTAATCAGTTTCTTTTAACCAAACTCTGCTTGTATCTGACTTTGCCATATCAGATTTTGATTCAATGGTGCTGATGTAATGGTGTCTTGCTTTCTTCATTTGTACAGTTAGCAAGAATGAATGCAAGTGTGTGTGTATCTGTGCACGTGTGCATGGTAAGCAATTAAAAAAAAAAAAAAAAGCAGAGTTGTGTTTTTAATGTAGTAGGCATCATTAAATAAAGGCATCTACCTGAACACACAGGGCACATTCCACTTGGTGCAACAGAAAGTCCAGGCGTTTCTCTCTGAAACCTGTTCACATTCCACATCACCGAGCACTCGTAAAACTGTAGTGTGAATTGCTGTCTGAAGTCTGTCCTATTAGCAATTTTCAACTGAAAGTTATTGCACTGTGTCATTTCGTGTGTATGCATAAATTGTTTGGCCTTTCTGTAGGACAGCTCTGGCTTGGTACAAAAAAATAGTTACTTTAGGCTTTCTTATATCTTTGGGTGTCATTTTTGTTCTGCAGAATTGTGGCTTTGAATGCTGCTTGCCTTTTTTTTTTTTTTAATGGTGTCAGTTAGCCTTAAAAAGTGCCCCCTGAGGGCTGACAGCTCAAGGAACACAATTTGTTGAGCTGGTCTTCTGGGAGAGGACCTAAAGATCCCCCTTCCCTGGGAGCGCTACTGCCCTAACCGCCCCCAGGCGCAGTAAGATGCCAGCGAGGGGAAGCAGTTTGCTCTCAGAGGGCCACGTACATCACCGTTTCCCTGAGATTTGCTGGGCCTTCCAAGGGTAAATTACCTGGTGTTACCCCCTTGAAGAGAAATACATATCCAGGGCCAAAGCCATTGCCTTGGGCCATGCAAAACAATACCTTGTGACTCTGAGTCACTCTGCGTGTGACAGCCCGAAGGCATTTCAGCTGATCTTGCCCCTTCCCTCTCTTCATATGGATACAGTATGGGTTTGTGCAAACATGTAAAACTATCTAAGATGAAAAGGACAGTGATGCTAGTGCAAAAGCACACTGCCCTAAACTCCTTGGTAAATTGCATTGGAGCCTCTTCTGACTGCAGATATCTCTGCTCTTTTGCCATAAGTCTGTTTAACTTTGTGCATGTGTGTTCAATGGCCTCTCTATTTTTGTACAAGCGCTGTCATCTGGATACAGTCCCACCTGATTGTTCACACTGCAAACATGTCCATTGGGTGGAAAGAAATTGCTGTTTTTCCTTTTTAAATCATTTGCTTGAATCTGTGAGAGAACAGACTACCTGCTTTTGTAGCCTAAACATGTATGTAGCTTTTCATTTCTTGCAAATAAATATTTTCTGTAGAAAAAGCAAGTGCAACTTGTTTGCTTTCCTGATGGTTGGAAAAGATCTGGTCCCTTGGCTTTCCCAAGTGCGGCACTGTGCGCAATGTATCCATCTTCAACACGGCGGAACCCCAGTAATTTAGCACATTGCTAGATAGAGAAGGTTAGAAGCAATGGTGTGGGTTTTTACTGAAGCTGGCTGCCCCCTTTTTTTTTTTTGAGATTAGCGGATAATTTTATCTGTCAATAACGGGTGGAAATTAGGCGAAGGCTGATGGCATTTATTAATGATAACGGCACTTGAGTGCAACTATGCGATACAGCCCCATTAATATTAAATTCTCTCTAAATAAAAGCGGGATCCAGGAAGGCTGATGCTCAAGGGGGGCACTAGCTTCAGCCTAGCGATACCAGTCTGCTAGAGCACGCTGGAGCTTGATTCGTGTTGCCCAAATAGCCCTCTGGAAGGTAAGGCCTTGCCCTGCTCTGACTTTACACTGGGCAACTAATTGCTTTAAACTGAACTCTTAAAAGCGCTCTTTCTGCTTTGGCTTTTAGGGGTTGGGTCCTTTGCTGGCCTCAGCTCCTTCCCTTACCCTGACTCGCCCCTGAGATAGCTCAGGAGCTTTCTCCAGCAATTCAGAAGCTGCTATTTTGCCCGTGTGAAGAGTCGAGATGATGTCCCGCAGCCCAGGAGCAGCATCCAGCTGGGGACAGAGCTGACCTTTGCTACATTGTGTAGACATGGAAAAGAAAATACCTCATTTCTTCCAGTCTGGGGACTCTGTGGCTTTGCTGGCCATCCAGGGAACTTGGCGATGGATGGTCTAGTGCAGATGTGAAAATTACCCCGTGCAGAGCTGGCTTCACAAATAGCATAGTCATTCGTATCGCGCCAGTTTTCTGCTAGGAAAGGGATCTCATATATGAGTACCGTGCATCCATATAATAGCAACCAAGAGCTTATCCTCTGCAGGAAATACTAGCAATGGAAGTAATAGTTCCAGCTTTACTGAACTGAAAATGGGAGCATGACAGATGGCTTTGGTGCCTCCTTTTCAAGGCCTCTTAAAGAAGGCTTCTTTAGAGGTTGGGAAAGGCAGCGTACCATGAAAATCGGAACACCCTAGCCTGCACTAAATTTGTGGCTGATGTGGATTTTCAGAAATGCCTTGGGTTTGGGCTAAAGAGGGTAAAGGAGCAAAAGAAATTGGCAGTGAAGAGGGAAAAAGAGAAAAAAGCTCTTCTCTCCTAAGCTCTACCCTGGTGCTTTTAACCCAGGGATTGACTTTGCTGCCCACCACCATTCAGTATCACAAGAAAAGGAAATTGGAATGAGAGGTTTATTTTTTTCCCTATTCTAGCTTTTTTGTCTGTCCCATCGCACGTGCAGCCTCCGTGCAGTGCTGTAACAGAACATCTCTCCCAGGCGGAGCCCGGTTCCAGCACCCCAACATACTGTCTAACCCCTCCTTGGTCACAGCAGATGACGAAGCAGCTCTTTCTCACAAAATTTGGTTTCTGTACCTGAATGAAGAGGCTCTGTGGTGCTTTCTCTTGGAAAGTGGGGGGAGAAGGACCTTACTTTGTCCTTGAAGTTCTGCATCCCGCTCCTTTGCTCTGATCATTTCAGAGGTTATTGCGGCTGCCGTCTTGCTGCTGCTGCTGCTGGGTGCCCCTTGCTTTCTGAACAGGCAATTTCACTTGCCAGAACTATTGATCCAGGGCACTTGTTAGCAGCATCAAGCCATATATAACATTTTTAGAGGAAAATCATTAGACTGTGACTGATTGGGGAAGTTACCCTCAGCTTAGTTTTAGCTGAGCTCAGTTCCTCCGAGCATACAAAACGCCGACTTGGTAAACGATTGGTTAAGAATCTCCTCGGGTCTCAATATTACCCTTAAAGCATCGTACAGCAGGCGATGCTGCAGGGAGTCTGTGATTAAAAAAAGAAACCCCCATACAATGGAGAAATGCTGGGTGATGAGCTGTCAGCCTCGCTACCTATCAACCTCCAGTACATGCTGTTCTTTGAAAAGCATGTTAGTGTTTGAATTCAAGGCTGAATTTGATACTCTTTCTCAGGCTGACTCCCATCGCAGGGCAGGAGGAAGGGTGTCCAAATGCAGCTTGCAATGCCTCTCATGGTGTGGTGTGGGTAGTAAGTCGTCGCCACCCCTGCAGGTATTTCATGGCAGATTCATCATTGGTGCTTCCTTTCCTGGTTCATTTGCTTTGGGTTTTTTTAGAAATATGGACCTCATTAGTTTGGAGTTTAGAAGCAGTGAGCAAAAGCTTGTACCTTTGCCATAAATAAAGTTATTCTGCAGGAGCCATGTCCTGTAGAGAGAGAGCACTGGATAGGGACTGAGGAAATGAGCTTCTGTGTCTAGTCCTGCTCATGGCGTGCTGGTGAATTTGGCTGACCCTTCTCCATGCTTCAGATTCCTGAGCTGTGAAATGGGGCCATCAGTGGCTTCCTCCTCTCTGTAAAGCACGCTGAGATTAGCCAAAACAAGGTGATCCAGAGGAGGTAGTAATTAGAAACAAAAGCATGTTTCACTTTGTGTTGAATGAATAACGCTTGTGTGTCTGGTCTCCCTCCAGTTTCTGCTTCAAAAAGTGATGGATTTGATTCCTCATTTTCTTGGTGTTGTCTCCTGTAGGCTTCAAATGGTCCCCACAGAAGCCAGGAATGACTTGTTTAACTTTTTATAATGGAATTAATCTTAAGTTGTGTTTACACAAGTTCTATATGTTGCTATAAAATTACTTTTTTGTGGATCTCCAGTAAGGAGGAAATTACAAGTTCTGGCCCTTATCTTCGCTGTGATACAACCGAGGAAAAATAACCATTGTAGAGTAAGTCCACGTCTGTTGGGTTGTCTCAATTCCACTGTCTAAAGAAATGCTTGGGTTCTGGTTAGCCCTTTTTTTATAAACCTATTTGGTAAAAACTCGGGTTTTATCCGTGGCATTTGTGAAGGGGCAGCACCCAGGCACTTCCAAGCCAGGATCAGGCCCTTGTTGTCACCTCCACAGAACACCTTGGCAACAGGAATCCAGGCATATTTCTAGCTATGGCAGCCTACACGCAGAAAGGGGAGCAGTGCTGTGAAATAGCTGGAAAATGGTAAAGAAAAAAATAATGTAGCAGAAAGCAGTAACTTGCCAGAGAGCTAATTGGAGGCAGCGCTGGCGGAGCTGCAGGGTGAAGCGGCTCTGCCCAACAGGGTGATCTGCTGAGGTGAGGGCAGGTCGCTCCATGTTAAGCCTCAGCATCCCTCAGTTACCCGATGGAGAAGCGGTGCTCTACTTGAACTTCACATGCTGACCAAGAGTGAATGTTTTTGTGGGCATGTCTATCGGCATTGGATCTGGGAAGGGAAGCTGGCTGCTGGTTCAGTCATGCTTAAAAGAAAAAAAAAATTGGGGGGATGCAAATATATACACACACACACACGTGTGTGTGTGTGTATAATTATATGTGGGTTTGTATGTTTTCCTGGAGGGTGAATTTTGTATGACCTTAAGGAATAAGGACCATTCAAAGTAGACTGACGTCTCACTAGCTAGCCTGGCGCACCAAACGAGTAGGGTTGCCTCACCCCTTTCTTCCCCACTCCCCTTTTTCATATATCCACCTCTTTCCCATTAGGAATAGGATTCTCAGTCCCTTCCACTCTGAATACAACTTACCGCAGCGCGCACAGCCTGTGTACACTGGAGTGTTCAGAATAGGATTTAACAGGCATGTGAGTAATGGAATAAACCTCCTTCCCTTGGCTTTACTCCAGAAGGCTGAATTCCCTCCTTTCTCCACATTTCCTCTTTCATTCCCACCATCCACCCTCCTATTCAAGCCATGCAGTGTGCTGAGATGTTTCCACCCAGGAAAAAGAGCTTCCCACCTGCTGAAGCTTGCCAGCTCTCCCAGAAGAGCAGGGGAGTCACCGTGGAGTGACGCGAGGTGCTCCTTTTGACCCGACAACTGAGCCCTTGGTCGAGTTGTCAGCTTAAGAAATGAGATCCCGGCCGTGGGAATTCAGGCTTTTGCCAGCACGATGATCCCAGATACTGGCAAAACCTGCTAAAAATCTATTTTTGTGCTCATCCTTTCCCTCCCGATCCAGCGGTATGTCTGCAGCCGTGTCTTGGAGCAAACGTGATGCTCTGACGAAGTTTCTGCTGTTGCTGCCTTTCTCAAACCACAGGAATTGACAGCTATGCCACAGGTGTAATTGTGTAAGCAGGGCTTTCCTTCACGAGCCTCAGATTCTCTCATAATTGCTCATATTCAGGAAAAGGCATAGGAAGTCGATTTAGCACTTCATGTTGCAAATGAGTCATGCAAATTGCAGCAGTCAGGAAAAACAGGTAATCCCGGAGCACAGTGTAAATGTCGTCGTGTGTGCAAAATGGTTATTGACAAGCAGGGGCTACAGTAGGGTTTATGCTGGAGAAGGAGGAGGTGGCTCAGTGGCGTGGATGTTCGCTGGGGGGGGTTAGCAAATTGTGTTTCGTTGTCAGGCTTTGCTCCAGATGCTCTGGGGGAGGTGGAGCGATTTGCGGTGGCACAGGCCACAGAGCTGTTCTCATGCGGACTGAAGGCTAAAAGAATAAAGCTGTGAGATGCTGCATACTGTTCTGCTCTCCAAGTGCAAAAGTAATTTGCAATTAAAGTATTTTTTGCACATGCCATTGGCGTCTTCTCATAGCAACAGAACATACGGTTTTCACTAACGACAAAACCTTGAAGAGACCGTTGATGAGAGGGGCTTATGGCACTGCTCCTCATCCTTGAAGCTGGCTGTTGTGCGAGGTCTGAACTGGTCTGTGACCGTTCCACCTCAAAATGTCTTAGTTTCTTTCTGCAAAACGAGTTGTCACATGCTCTTGAATTGGATGCTCTCGCTAGCAATATTGGCTGCTAATTTCCCTGCTAAGTTCCTGAGGTCCCAGCTCTGCACTCGAAAAGGCATCGATGGTTTCAGTAGAGCTCCATGCTGCTTTGCAGATCTCTCTGCACACAGCTCAGAGCAGGATCCAGACCTTCTTTTTACGGTTCTGCATAAGAGCTTTAGTTTTGCTTCTAATAAGCCATATATTACATTGGTTAATTACACTTTCTTCTATGTGCTTCGTTAGTAACTAAAAATACTCTGAGGTTTTGGGGAGAAAATTTATATACATATTGGGGGAAGCATATGTGCATATGGATAATATGTGCATTATTTATAGATATGGATATAATACAATTTTGAAAGTTGGTTAAACTTTTAAATGCTTGAACTGTAGTAGAAACATCCACTTTTCATCACCCTTCTCCACTGCCAGCATGGGACAGGAAAGCCTTAACTGGCTGGCTTGGAGAGCCTGCATTGCTGAAGTCAAAAGATGTATACACGATACGTGCTAAGGATGGAGAAGCTGAATCTTTAAATAAGGTTGAAGAAGGAGCAAGAATCAGGTGTAAAGAACCTGTTGACTGTCGTAAGTCTGATTCACGCCCCAGATTTTGCAGTGTTTGCACACTGGTGCATATGGGCAGCGGGTAAGTGCTGTTACTTGTTTGACTTCCGATCGTGCCACTGGCTGTGCTGTGGCACAAGGATCATAAAGAAGGGGCAAGGCCACTCAGGGAAGTCATCTGGGGAGAAGGGGTGGTTCTGAAATCTGTTCCTGTAGGGTTTGCCTTCTCTGTAGAGCGTCATTGTTTGTGCCTCTCCTCTTTTTTTCTTACCTCTATTTTGGATTGCACTGCCTCCTTGGAGAAGTTTTGGATGCAGAAAATAAAGCGCTGGCTGAGTGTAATTCCCGCTGTAATTTCAGCATAGTCCCAGACCTTGGCCTTTTCTGTACTTTTTAATCTTATTGTCACTGCCAGCTCACGTGCTCAAATAGCCCCCCGCTGACGCCTCCCGGCAAAGTTTTCCTTAGTCTCCCCCACTGAACAAAAGGGAGAAGGGGGGAACGAGGTGGGAGGACAAGTTCTTGTACGAAGAGGCACCGTGACGCTTGCGCCAAAAGCCACCTCTTTGGAGCCGGGTGCGTGTCCCAACTCGAGATCGCCTGGGAAGAAATTTAGCGAGATCCGCGCGTGAGCAAGCACGGGCTGTAAGGAGATCGGGGCACCGCGGGGTGCTCGGGGGCACTCGGGCTCGCTCTCGCAGGTATTTCTAACGAGACGCCGGGAGGGAAGGGGCACGGCGAGGGCCAGAACCGGGCCCCGGCCCCGCCAGCCCCGGGCCCTGCCGCCTCCCCCGCCCCGCCGGTCCCGCTGCCGCCTGGGCGGGGGCGTGGCGCGGCCGGGCGCGGCGCGGGGGCGTGGCGGCAGGAGCGGCGCGGCGATTGGCGGGCGGGCGGAGGGGCGTGGCGGGGGGCGGGGGCGGCCGGGAGTTTCCCACAATGCCCCGCTGCAGTGCGGCCGCCGATGGATGCTGCGCGGCCGCGCTGCCATTTGCAGCCGCCGCGGCTCGCAGCGCGCCCCGCGGCCCCGGGAGCAGCCGCCCCCCGGGCACCGCCGCCCCCCAGCGCCTGCAGCCGCTGGCCGCCCCCCGCCTGCCTCCTGCTCGGCCCCTCTGTCCCGCCGCAATGAACCCCCCCGCCGCAGCCGGCGGGGAGGAGGCGGGGGCGGCGGGTGGCGGCGGCTGCCGGGGGGCCGAGGGTGGTGGGGAGGCGGCGGGCGCCGCCGGGGTCCCGGAGGAGCCGGGGCTGTCCGCGGCGGAGGAGTCCCTGGAGGAGAAGCTGCGGAGCCTCACCTTCAGGAAGCAGGTGTCCTACAGGTGGGTGCCGGGCGGGCGGGGCAGACTCCGGCCGCCCTCGGTGCCCCTCTCGGGGCATCTCCCGGGCGCGGGGCGCCCGCGGGCGGGGAGGCGGCAGGCGGGCTCCGGCGGCGGCGCGGCCGGGCGGCGGCGTGGGGCTAGCACCCGGGAGCCTGAGGGGGCTTTTTCTTCATCCCGAAGCCCCCCCGCCCCAGATCGGCGCTCCGCTGAGCCAGCGACCCGCCGCCGGCCCCGCCGCCGCCGTCAGGTTTGCGGTGCTCCTCCGGCGCGGCAGCGCCAGGGGAGATGGGGAGGGGGACGGCGTACGTGGGGGAACTTCGGAGTTACTCAGAGAGAGAGTCGGGGATCTCGCCCGGCTGCCGGGGAAGAGGTCTGTCTTGACGCTTTGCCCTTTTCCGTGAAAAGCACGGCCGCCCGTGTTCCCGGCGCCTCCAAACGCTCGCAAAAGGGATCGGAAAAACCTTTCCGGTGGCACCGCTGCTCCCGAGGTGGGTTTCTCCGTGGGAAGTCTCACGGAGCGCAGGTCTCCCCACCCGTGCCGGCAGCCGTTGCGTAAGCCCCAGAGGTTGACAAGATAGGTGGGCTGCTGTGCCCATCGCCCCCACGCGTGGCCGCGGGCCGAGAGCGGGCAGCCACCGGCCTGCCGCATGACGTGCCGTAGCCAAAGCAGGCTGTTACTTTCATAACCAGGGGCTTGTATTTTTATGGCCGTGCATTTATCCCGGATCGCTGACGCTGAACAAATGGGCTTCTTCCTGCTGGAAATACACCTGCGTGAAGGGGCTGCTGGTGGGGCTTGTCTGCTCTTCTGCTGCTGCCTAGGATCCCTTAATGGTCAGCAGCTGCTGAAAGCGATTGCTGTTTGAGAAGCTTCATGCCAAAAAGTTCTCGAGTCTTACCTAATTCTGGCTGCAAAGCCCCAGCGGAGGCAGCACGCCACCAGTAACTAGTATTCTAGTGTGCTTAGGGATGAGCCCTCTTAACTGGGAGGACAGAAAACAGAGCTGCTACTTATTGTGTCTCCGCAAGGAAAGTGTGCCTCTAGCCCTAGGTAAATTAGCTGAAGAATCTCTCCTAACATGGAGATACTTATTTTCAACGTGCTGTCAATTTACATCTGAGATAGCTTAGTAATGGTTTGAGTCTTCTGCATGTGGTGGGGCTTAAAAATGATGTAATTAAACACTCTCCATAGCTGAAGTTTTATATAATACTTCATGTATGCAGAGAGACTTCCCCATAAGGGCTGATGGTCTCGCTGGTGAGTGTGAAGTTTGGGATGATTCATACTAGACTCAATAAGGTGTGTGATTTGAAAAGGAAAACTTACTGGACACCTAAAGAGCATTACATCAGTCCTCTCGCGGTACTTTTGCATCTCTACCCTGACAGTTTCGCTAGCGCTTGCCATTTAGGGGCAAGTTGCCTATTGTGGGTAAAGGCAGATTCTGTAGGTGGGCTGTTGAAGTAGCTGCTAATGAGGCAGGTTTGCTGATGTGTCTGCTCTTGGTACAGAAGGCATGGGGCTTGCAATAAATCTTGGAGGTGCTCTATTCAGGCTCTACTTTTTTTTATTTCATCAGTTTTGGCATCTTCCCCTTTTTTAGCGGGGCGGGGGAGATAATAAAATCAGTTTATAATGGCCTGCTCTCTAGATTACCGAGAAGTGTGTTAAAGATATGGGTATTCTTGAAGTCTTCTGCATGGTCGATATTTGTAAGGGTTTCATAATAAGCACTCGTAGGAGGAAATGTAGGGTTTTTTTCTCTTCTTCCTCCTGCCTCTCCTCTCCGCCATCTAGGCAAGTGTACAACAAGTCCTGAACCTTCAGATATAAAAGCCTTTTCCTAAGCATCTCTTGATGCATATTACTCATTCTACTTAAGATATGTGCAAGAAAGTACATTTTCTTTGCATCCTTGGATTTCTATGCCTTTTCTTCTTTTGGAGCTGGTTTCCTACAAATAATGCACACTCTTTTATCCGTAACGAGAACAATCCAAGTAGATAGAAGAGTAGAAAACTTCCACAAAGGACCTCCACTGAGCTCTCCACACCCCGCACCCCCCAGGCTCCTGAAATTGCTACCATTTCTCTCCGTAAATTATGGTGCTGAAATACATTTGTAAATGTAAATGACTATATTATATACAGGAAAATCTATTTATGTTGCACTTGGACTCCCTTATCCACTGGTACAATAGAAATTATTCAAGGCTTCATACAGATTTTCAAACAGCTCATTTAGGATTCTCTATGCAGGTGCATTACATTGACACACACTGATGTATCTGTATTTATACATGCAGAAAAAAACCCCAACAGTTGGAACTTACTTAAAATAATAAAGATTCATGAAAATGCATGTAAAAAATTCTGTTGATGGCAACTGAAGGAATGAAATGGGTGGCTGAAAGAGAGGTCAAGGTATCGTCACAAGGGAAAAAAGGAAGAAGAAGAAAAGTATTTCCTGTACCAATTTTATGTTAATCACTCACTATTATGAAACTATGGTTTACCTGAGTCTGGCTTAAAGTATTATCTTTGCCCCCCTTTTTTTTGTTGCTAAACAGCAACTGCTTTCATTATTATGCAGATCTATTTAGCTAATGACATAGTTGTTGCATACAAATAACTTGTTAGTTTCTCTAGAATTGTACCAAAACCATGAGTAACGTAGTTCAGAAAACAATGTTTTGTACTGATGCGGCCAGTGGCTTACAATGCAGAAACTGCTGTATTAAATACGTCATGATTTTGTGTAGTAAACACCAATTTAGGCATGTTTGTTCCCCATATCAAACCATCAAGAGGAAAAACTTGCTTTAAGTAACACAGGTGTGCCTCAAAGGGAGCTCAAAAACTCCCTTGACCTTGCCCTGTTCCCAGCCATACCCACCTTGCACCTGACACTCATGAAGCTCGTTGTCTGCACCAAAAGCTCGTCATTCTGTTAAGAGTAGATGTTTGCTTGCTGTTTTCTTTCTAGTAATATGCTGTAATTATGTATACATACGCAGTGGGGATATGCCACTTATCTATGCTTGTGCATGAGCTAATGGGTTTAAAGTGTGTGTGTGTATGTGCTGCCAACACACATCCCTTAAGTGGATCTTAATTTGCAGACGGGGCGCCTGCCCTGCCTGATGTAACAGGGGGTGCTGCCGCCGGAGCTCAGCCGGCGGGTACCCCTGGAGCTCAGCCGGCGGGTACCCCTGGAGCTCAGCCGGCGGGTACCCTGGCCCTGCTGGCGAGGGAGGGAAGGGGCAGTCTGCAATCAGAAGGGTCGATCCCTTGATGAGGGCTATCTTGCAGAGCTGGTCCCTGCGCAGACTGAATGAAAGCTCAGAGAAATGGTCTCCCTGTTCAGCCTCGTGCACTTAAATGAGGCCAACAGACTTAATAGTTGGATGCTAACATCAGAATGCCAGCAGCTAAGCAGTAATTTTTAGGGCTATTTTTTTACCCTACAAATACAGAATTAGGTATCTTAAAGGTGTTTTGGCTTTTCTGCTTAAAATCTGAACTATGGGCTCACAAAATGAAAACTGTTTTTTTTTTTTCATAAACTGATAGAACCGAAAGTTCAGTTTCCCACCCCACTGTGAAGAAATTGGCAAATGAAAAAAATAAAGTTAATTAAATATGTACCCCTGCCAGAGAGAAATGCTCTCTACAGATTGGTCCTTGGAATAGTATTTACCCCCTACATTTCTAGACCCAGCAGAATATTTACAAGACTTTGTGACACAAAGCTAGAGGGTAAATTTTTTCTTTCCTTTTAATTTTTATTATTTTATCACTGCAAAGTTCTGTGAGGAACCTCGTGGTCTCTTTTAGCTAAAGTAGAAATTAAAGTAGCTTTCCCAAAGTAATTCTTGAAATAAAGAGAAATTCAGATTATACTAAAGAGATGCTCAATAAGAATACTTCCACAATAAAAAGCTATGGCTAGAGAAAACCTTGGAAATAAATCTCTATTATCTGGCAGGTTTCCTGCAGTTGTTTGCAGCTCTAAAAACTTAGCTGATATGCAGTCTTGTCATTTAATTGTTTAAGCTTAGAGAAATAGTAAAAAAAAAAAAAACCCAAACCAAACCACCAAACAAAAAAAACCCCCAAAAACCAAAACAGCCAACATAAGCCAAAAAGCAAACCAACCAAAACCATCAATAATGCAAATGGTTTTAAATTATTAATTATTATTTAAAAATCCAGGGAATCTTGATTAGTGGCATTGGAAATAAAAATAAAGTTGTAAGTTGTAACGTCCCTCTTGTGAGAGCTCAAGCGGCGTTTGGCAAACGCTTGTCACTAGGGAATAGTTTATCTAGAGAAATGTAATTTCATTTTGACCAAGTGGAGAAATCCTGCCCGATGCAGTGGGCGGCAGGCTTCAGGATTCTTGCCTGTACGTGGCTCAGGGATTTCCGAAAGCAGGGCCGTAACGAATCATCTCAGAGCCCGGCGCTGCTAATAGGCAGTGGGTTGGCAGCTTGGCTATCGTGCTTTGTCTTTGGCTACAGTGACTTGCCTGAGCAGGAAACCACGCGTTTCACTCTTAGTAATGGAAGTGGCTGGAGGCGCTGGTTTTCTTAACTCACCGTGTCCATCGGCTGTCCAGTTCCACTCAGAAATGTTGCTGTCTAAAATAGGCGGTTTGAGTTTCCTTCGCTAATGTTCCTCTCCGACTTGCCAAATGAATCTGTTCGGGACGTGCCTTGTGTGCTTTCCTGACCCTTCCTCTGCAAGCAGAAGCCAAGAATCGAGCTGGCCTCTCCCCTCACACCATCAGAAATAACTGCTTGTCTGTTGTGGCAAAAAGTAGCTTGAGTTATAATTAGGGTGGGTTTTGTTACTGCAGTTGAAGGGGAAAAAGTTAAGGCAGAGAAATCCTGGGAAATCCCTGATTACACAAGCCTTGTCACTGGTGATGAGCACGTAAGTACCTGGGACTACAGATGGGGCCTTGGACCAAAATAGAAATTTAAGGATAGGAAACATCCTCATTTTTTGCTTCATTTGCTTACAGACATGATAATGATCATAAAACGCACATCACTTCTCAGTAAATATTAAATAGAGACAGGATGGTAGAGGTGTCTCCTATTACTAAGACTTAATTATTTTATGAAATATGACAGCATTTACTAGTGTACTGTGAAGCATTATAAATAATTAAAGCTGAATGACATTTGTAAAAATGAAAACACATAACAGAAGCCTTTGATCTTTTGTGTTGATTTCTTTTACTTAGGTTTCCTTGAATCTTAATACATCCTATTTCTATAAATGAGCAAGGTTGTTCTGCATGAAAATGATGGATGATTTTTTATCTTCTACCAAATGTCGAGAAAATAATTCTTGCACTCTGGCCTAATCTCATAAGATCTGCTTACAGCTGTCTTTGTTAAGAGTTTTGGGTATGTACTGTACAGAATTGTTACCACCCACTCGGATAACAGTGACTCAGTTTACTTTGTCACCCAAAACATCCATCACCATTTTATCATTTTCTCCCAAAGCACATCACTGGATGTTTTTGGTACATGAGGGGACCTTCATGAAGCTCTTTAATTTATAAAGCTTTGAGGTAGAAGTTCTGTGTTGGTGCAAAATGCAGAAAAAGGCTAGGATAGTTCAGAAACAAGAATAATACCATGGGAAAACCAGGTTGACATTTAAAGTTCCCTCCTGACTTCGAGATGTGGCTGCAAGTCTGGCCATCGATGTCACTAGGTCACACAAAGTAAAGGGACTGTCCTTGGATTTCGAGCACGTCTTATGCTCTCCCTTTTGTATCTGAGGTTAGCAGTACTTTACAAAAGACATGTTGTGAATGATGACGCTGGGTAAAGCTACCTGTGAGCTGCAATGGAATTACGTACATACTCAGGAGCAGATAAACGCACCAGTGATTTGAAAGCGGGAGCCTCTACGAGCACCTAATAAAGTTGTTGTGTAGCACAGGCACAAACCTGTAGCCTCAGATTGCCCTGGGACTATCGCAGGTGGAAAATTTCATCGGGTAATAAATGCTGAATCAGATGCCATGTAACTTTGATGGGGTGGAAAAACACTTTTGTTCTGGCTAGTCCTTTGGAATAAATGAGCAGGTAGTTGGTTCTTCTTGCCCAGGTCAGTCATGGGGCTGATGAAATGATTTGCTTGAAACTTCACCAGGCCTTTGACAGGGGATTTTTTTATTTGGCAAACTTGGCTGAGATGTTGGGAAGGTGATGCATATATGCAACAATCTTCTGTGCTCTTCCTGCTTCTTTTTCGATAAATCCAGCACAGCCTGGGCATGAGACACTGTCAATCAGCCAAAGGATTTCCCAGATATTAAGGAAAAGAGGGAGAGGGAAAGAAGAATAAGAAAGTAATCAGGCATGGGAGGCTCGTAGCTTTGTGGCAACCTCTTCTAGTTACAGAACTGACAATGGGGAACGTTGCCTTGGAATAAAACGGATGTGGAAAGTTGGGCCTCCTCTTTGTGTCTCACTCTCTACAAAGTTTGTTTGGTTTTTTTTTTAAACTCTCCGTATGTGGGAGTGATGCATTAACTCAATTATACTGTTCACCCTGCATGTCCCGATGTTGGTTTTTTTTCCCTCTTGTGGTTTTTGAATGATTTGACCATTTGTCACACTTAACAGAGAAAAGCTGTGTGGGACTGGGTGTATATGAAAAAATATGTAAGAGTACATTAAGATAAGACAAGACCGTGTATGTGCGTATGTATGTGTACAGAGTCTGTAGGAGCCTCCATGGGTGTTAGTACTGGGTATTTGATGGCTGTGTATGGGTAAGGTGATGTCATGGTGAATAACTTCAGGGTGAAGGAAAGTGTATGACAGGACATGGGCGTGAAGGACTCTGCTGTGTGTTTTGCAGGTTGCAGCTATGGGGGAAAACCCTCTGTACTTTCTCCTAAAGAACTGCTGGATAAATAGTGTACCAGGGTGGGCTGTGTGTTCAGGAGCCTCACTGCATGCTCTGTATAAATGCCCAGGAATATAAGATGAAGGGATGTCATTACGTTGCTAATTCCAGTATATGGTGTGTGGGTTTTCTCCCTTTATTTAACTGCCTTTCTTCTGAGTTAATACACATTTATACATATAAAATGTTAACGTGCTTGCTTATGGTGAAGGCCTTAGGTCTGATGGAAAGTGCTGTGCCAAGAGCTGAGTCCAAGGTTTGCAGGCCCATCCAAAGCCACCAGGTCTCTCTGGTTTCACTTCTCATCTCTTTCTACACTGTACTTCTTTTTATTTCTCTTTTCCTGCTTCTCTCAGTGTGGATGTGCTGGCCTGTGGGTATAACTGCTTCCTGTGTTGTGCCAGCCCCCGAATTCTCCTGTAACCTTGTCTCTCAGGGTGCTGAGCTTCTGGTAAGGCCATCGCTGATGCACGTGCAACCCACTTGAAGCTGCCCGCAGGGAAGTTGATAGCATCTTAGCCAGCTCATAAAGGCTTCTTTTTGCCTCTCTGGAAACTTGTCGTCTGCATTTTGCCTATAAATGAATTCAGGGAGGATTTCGTTGGTAAAGATTAAGATGCATGTGGCCCCCACACACACCAGCACCACCTTGTCTAATGTGTGCCAGCTGCCGTGTGCCACAGGTTGGCCGTGCTCCTGCACAGCCTTGCCTGTCCAGTCTGTGCCTGAATCCTTCTCTGAAGATAGCACAGGGCTTGGGGTGACTGTGGTTAGGAAGGAGAGTGGGGTTTTTCACCTTAAATTTCACTAGAATTGTTTCTCAGTCACAAAAGACCTCAGCCCCCTGTCTTGGTCTGCGGAGGAGACCCACAAATGGAGTAGGAGACAGCGTAGTGTCAAGGAAGGGGCTGTTTGTTTTTTAACACCCAACAAAAAAGTCCAATACTTGTCCATTATACTTTGTCTTGGCTTTTTCCACCTGCAAGGCTGTAATCTCTAAGTGATAATATCTACCTAACGCAGGCAGTGTAGGACCTGTTTTTTTGTAAATCCTCTTTGAGAAACTGAGACCAAGGAAGTTAAAGTGACTTATTTAAGATAGCAGATGGAGCCTGTGTGACAAAGTGGGAACGGATCCTCAACCCTCGCTTTAAGAGCAAGGCCTCTCATCCAGGTTAAAAGGAGAGGGGAACAGAGGAGAATCGAAACTGCAACTTTCCGAGAAAACCTGGAAGTTGGGGGAGAGGCAGAGGACAGCTGTGCATGAATATTATAATTTGATTAGAGTTTAGGTTAGATTTGATAATTGTTTAGAGTACAATAGACCCAAGTTTTGCCTCCGAGTTATTTGTGCATTGAGCAAACAGGAGGGTTGGTTTTTAAGGAGCTCTGGTAACCTGCGGCTGCCACGGGGCACTAAGCGGTTCTTCTGAATGTCTCGGCACCTCCACCTGCCTCGCTGAAATGGCTCAGCATAAAGGTAGGTAAGGGATTGAGGGGGAAGGGAAAGATTTATTAGCTGGTTCTGAGGAACTAATGGTCACTAACTACTGCACGTGGCAAAGTAAGCTGGTGCAGGGCTGAGCCTGTCTGTGCTCTGGGATTGAGCCTGGTATTTCCCTGATACTTCCTACACTGCATTTTTGAGGAAGCTTGGTGGTTTGAAACACTTACGCTAGCAAAAGGCTCGGTAATGAGGTCCTGAACCTTTCAGTCCTGGATTTCCCTTCAAATGCAGCTCTGAATGGCACTACCAGAATCCCCGTCCATTTAACAGCTGCTTGAAAGCTTAGCTAACTTCAAAATTTACAGTTCATAATGGGAAACTGCTACTTTATCGTCTGGTCCGCCTACCCTTTTTTTAGGGTTTATGGCTTCGAATTCTACCTGGAAAGTTTTCCAGCTCACTGGCCCTACAGACTACCTAACGCTAATCCCCATTGTCATAGACAAATGGGCATGTAGTCAGAGAACGGAGGTGTCTAATTGTACTCAAGTTTGAGGCATACTAACTGAATGCATCGTTGCTCCTCCTGTGTACCTTTGTGGATAAACATGAGAGATGAGAAGATGTAGGATGCTGCGCGCTCAGGCTGCTGCTAAGGTATATGCCATCAGCAATGAGTTTACTCATTGGCATTGGGGAACGGTGCTGCTGGCTGCCCTATAGCCTCAGCTAGGCTATAGATGCATTGCAGACATAAATAATATTGATGGCGTTGGCTGTCTGACTGTATGTAAGAGCCCTTGGCTGAGAGATGTGGGCTCTTTTTGAATGTCCAGGGACTTGGAGGAAGGTGTTTAGTGGTGAGAGATGTAGGTGCAGATAGTGGGAACGTGGTAGGTGAATACCTTGTCTTGCTTTTTGTTATCCTCTTTAGATGGATACAAAATTCTCCATTCCTCCCTTGCCATTACTAAGGAATGTGTGTTTAATATGTAGGTCTAAAGTATGTCTGATTAGGGCTATATGATACCCGAGTGTTTGGGGGTATGATCTGACGCTTTTTACAGGAGGCGAAAAAGAAATTCTCATGTTTAATCTAGACATAATTATAAGAAGCACTATGCTTACGTAGTACTCACTTCAATATTTGTAGTTTAACTAACTTCAAAATATTTCAAAATTGTAAAATCTGTTTCAATATTTCTAATTTATTTCAAATGTTTCAGAGTTTGGCTTTTCATAAAAAACAGGAAAGCCCCTAATAGCTGGATTATATGCCTTCTAAATTGTATGACTCATCAGGAAGCTTGACCCACTGGGGAACATTTTCCAAGTGGGGCAGGGATTAAGCTTCAATTGCACAAATTCATCAAAGATTGAGTTGAACATCTTAGAATGCCTCTGTGCTCTGAAACCGCTCCCTGATGCTGTGTAATGTGCAGGAGAGGGGACTGCCTGTGATGCTCTGAGAGGTGCCATGGGGTTTCTGGGCACTATAGGAGAGAGTGAGGAAGCAAAATGGCTTTGAAGCCTGTTAGCATTAAAAGATGATGAGAAAATACCTTCCTGTCATCACTTTATTTCATTAGGTTGCTAATGAGTTTCCTCTAGGGATGGTAATGGGGTAGTTCTTATGCTTTTATCCAATTAGTGAATGATCCCAGGAGTATATCCTTTTGTTGTGAAAATACATTGAGTTTCATTCCAACTCAAGCACTGCATCCTGTAGGTTCTCTGAAGGCAATGAAATGCCATGTGTAGGTGCATGCTAGGCCAGGTCCTTGGTTATTAATTGCTGATGTTAGCCTGATTTATGGTTTCGAGATGATGCCCTAGAGGGCAATGGACTCTCCTATGAATGTAAGTGAAATGCCAAAGATGTGAATAAAGTTTCATTATGAGTTTTGAGGTTAGCTGTAAGTTGAGACATTGAGAGAATTCACATGTTAAAAACACGTGTAGATAGGAAACAAAAGAAAAGTGCCTTTGATGTTATTGCCTTGAGGGATATCCAGTACCACTGGCTTGCCAGCTGCTTGTGCTCATAGGATCCTTTGCTGCTGGCACTATAGTCACCTCCAGGTTTTAGCCTGATTTAAAATGACATTGAAGAAGGAATTAGCAGCAGTACCGATGCAGCTGGCATGTTTGGTTGTGGGTGGCCTTCCATTAGTGAGAAGAACTTAAGCTATTCTTTATTTTTCATTTTTGTCTCTGCAGGGAGCCAACAGTTGCAACTGTCACTTCTCTTGCAGGGCAGTATGTTTGGCTTTGGAGCAGGTAGTTTCTTTGTTTTGTCCCTGGCCAGTTTTTGCTGTGATAGGATTTCTGGATTTCTTTATTTTTGAGTTGCTCTCTCTCCCTTTTCATTCTGTGACTTGCCTTTGTTGCCCCACCTCCTGCCAAAATACCGGTGCTCTGCGTGGGTTTACGTACGTGGGGCTGTACAGTGCATGGTACAATGAATGAAGAACATGCAAGTACATAAACACTGGGTTTCACATTCTACAAGGTTAGATACAAGTTCTTGAGCTTGCTCCAACAGTTTTTTTCCTGCCTCCAAGGCTAGTGTGAGCTTTATAGTCCAGTGCTGCATCTCTAATTCTTTACTATCAAGATGCTCACGATAAGCTGCTTCCTTTCCCCTTTAGATTTGCAGTACTGGAGTTTTTCAAGCCCTATGGTGGTAGACTATGTTGCAGTGGCTGCAAAGTTGCAGTGGTTTTAGTGTACAGGTTTTATGTGCAATTGGATATACAGACTTTTTTTGGACTTCTCTGTGTCAGTGTAATGCAAACCTATGGCAATAAGGAGAAGGCACCAGCTGCCTTCTTCAGCTTTTCAGCTTTTCTTTTTTTCCAGCTTTTTCAGGTGTTGAAGGAATGCTGAGAAGTGCTCGACAAGCCCTGCAGGTGCATAACAAACAGTGCTGGAGTAGACTCACAGTGGCTTGGATACAGGGTAGCGTTGTGATACTTGCGTGGACTCTTTTGGCCTCGTGAATCTTGATTCAGCTTGGACGGCAAAGAGCAAAATAATGTTTTTTGTTTCCTTGAGTCTGATGTGGGCCATATCATTGTTTGATAAATGCGCTATGATCCAGAGTGAACAGCAAAATTACTGAGTGCTGGGTTATTTGGTCTTGTCAGCAGATAGCGGGAGGGGTGACTAATGGTGGCTGGGATGCTGGGGCAGTTACAAGCTGGACTGAGAGCAATATAGCAGTTAAGATGCCTCCTCACAAAGTTTATATGCGGTGTTTAGAAACGGCTAACCTGATGGCCTTCAGACAAGTGACCTAGGGGTGGCAGTTCTTTCCCAAAACATCCCCTTACCTATCAAACCTTAATCTGTTTGAGAGGGAGAAAACCTATAACCTTTAGCAGGGATGGCTGCTGACAGTCTGGCCTGGAAGACTTTGGTGCCCTCCAAAGGGAGGGCTGGCTGGAGCACAGCTTTGCTGCTTTCCAGAGGGATACTGCATGTCTTTCCCTCCAAGAATAGCCTGGGCTCTCCCAGCCCACAGCAAGCTTCTGTCCAGACCCCTCTTGGGGATGTGATGGCCATCAACGACATGAGCCAAGCATTATGTATGTTCATTCAAGCCTGCGGGCGGTCTCAAGCCAGAAGCACTCTGTGAAATGCTCTCCAGGGCAGGATGGACCCAGAGAGCTTGTATGTGAGCTCTCCCGTTAATGAACGTGTTTCAGAAAAACCTCGTATATGATTATATCTCTTCTTTTTTTTTTTTTTTTTTGAATGGAGTAAATTCTGCTAAGCTATCTCTGATGGCTATAACTGGTAACTGGAAGACATCTTTAGTATGACACACAAATGTTTTTATTTCCTTATATGTAGTCACCTAGATTCACCTATTCAAGATCAAGTAATGCATTCTCCCCAATTTTCACCCCACATCTGGTGAAAATGTGAGAGATCAGATAACAGCGAATTTAAAAGAAAAGCCTCCTCTACTCCCTTGGGCAGTATGGTCTTTTCTCCCTAATCCCTGGACTGTGCAATATATTCTTCTCTCCTTACCCCCACCTCCTTAGTGCCGAAAGGAAAGCAACCAAATGTAATCCTGCCATCAGCTCTGATGGGACTGTGAAAAGATCCTCAACCTGTCGATACAATAGCTGCTTACATTGCCAATTCCCTTTTTTTGACGAAAGACTGAGTTTGGTGTTCATATTAGTACCCGGTCTTGTACCGAATTCAAGTAAAACAAGCGTACGAAGTGAATACAGAAGAAGAGTAAGCCACAGCTGCTGAACCCCGGTGTGGGGGCTCCTCTCTCGTCACAGCTCCTGCTGCCGCTCTGCGGGAACAGAAGATAACGATGACTGATTTGGGGAGGGAGGTGGAAGGAAGAGGGGAGCTGACCTGTGGTTGGAAAGTGCTGTGCTCGTTCCTCCTCGCTTCCTAACTGTTAAGGGCTGTTGTTTATTCAGGGAGAGTTGCAGCACAGGCAGCAGCAGGGAAAGCTTTCATCACACGCTGATTATGCCTCTCTCCTGACTTAGCAGAAAAAGAAGGTAATTCACTTTCTTTTTGTTCTTTGCCCTTTATCCTGAGATTACTCCTGTCTTTTCGTTCCTGAAAATCAGAGGTCATCCTCTTTCACGTATGAAGTGCCAAGATAGCAGATGGCCTTGTCTTTCTGCCACCAATGACCTTATTTTGCTATCCTTTGCAGCTGTGCATCTTACTAAATGAAAGCTGCAGCTGGCTGTCTCCTGGAGGATGTGGATGTGGGCCCACAGTTGGGTCTGGGAGCTCTGGTCTGTGCCTGCTTCTCCCATCTGCTTGTGTTTGATGGAGCTGTAGGTCATAAAAAGGAAATTTTGATCACTTCAGCCCCAGTCAGACTCTTGGACCCTCCAGCTGACCAGGCATTTCCAGTGGGTCACAAGCAATTATAAGATGAGATGAGGAAAGGAAGGGAGGGTGGGAAGTCATGCTTAGGGTGCACTAGGTAATGCGTTATAACAGTAATTTTTCCAAGCTTGAAAGAGGCCATTAGGGATGTGAAACAGAGAGAGAAAGAAGAGGGGGAAGAAATAAGCTGGGATGGAAAATCGTAGCCCAACTTTCCCCCAATTTGATCCACAGGCTGAAAAAGGAAAGATGTGAATTCCTCTCCAGTTGGAGAAGCAGCCTGCTGTCTCAAAAGGCTGTTCCCTGGCAAGTCAGCTCTCCCACCCACTCCCACCGGCAACCTGGCGATCGCAGCCAGAAAACGTGGGGCTCTCCTGGGTCTTGCTGTGGCCGAGCCCTGCCTGGGCAGTTGCCCCCACTCCCTGCATGGTAGCCCCTTCCCCAGCTGCCCCCACCCGAGCATCCAGCGGGAGCTTTTTGTTTCTGATTCAGACGCTCTGCAGACGGTGTCAGAACTTGTCAGGTACCGAGAGTGATATTTGCTTGATGGAAATGTTGGCCCTATTGTGAATCAATCCTAACAGCTTTTCGCAGCAAGGTTGTAAGACAATGAGGCGAATTTACTATGCAGGCAGACAAAGTGCCTTCTATTATGTGTGCAAACACAAATAATAGGAGGATAAATGCAAAACAGCGAGAATGTCTTAGCGTTAGGTGGTCGCAGGCACAACAGTGCACGTCAGCATCTGACTGGAGTGACAGAGGTGTACAAACAAGGCGGTGGGGGGAACAAGCAGGCGTGCCTGCGGGGCTCCTGCCTGACGAGGCTGAGCTGTGGGCGCGTGCAAAAACACGAGGAAGATTTCAGAGATGCTCTGCAAAGGATCTGCTCAAACACAGCAGCGGTGGGAAAACGCATGATTGTTCCTTAAAAGAAAGTGACCTCTCGCTCATTAAGGGCGTGAGGTAATACATGCGAAGGTAGCGCAACGTACGCATTCACTTGTAATTCCATTCTTATAGAATGGAGAAGGGTGGCCGAAAAATTTCCAGTGGAACATTTGGTTTTTTAGAATTTTGACATAATATTTTCCAACTGAAATCTTCTGGGGAAGATGCTGATTTTGTTTTAGAAAAAAAAAATAGATGAGCAACGCATTAATATATTCATCTTAATATCTGAAATATAGAATAGTTGATATTATAATTCCTTGGAATTTCTTCATGCTGAGTTGTTTTCAGTCTGATTCAGAAGAGAAAAGTTATTTTGTTTTGATTTGAAATATCAGAATTTCCCAAAGAATGGAAATGCTGAGTTCTGGCAAGCCAAATTTGTTATTTGGCAGCATCTGTGAAACTATCTTGGTCATGATTAGTTTCCCATGATAGAAAAGTGTTGTAATAACCACATTTAGTGTTAATCAGGCCTATGATACTTCTGCAGGACCAGAGGCTGAATGAACACGGAAGATGAATTGTCTTCTGACTGCTAGCAGGAGCCGCTTGATGTCATGATTAAAGTATGTTATCAGGGTAATACTGGGTAGCAGATGGCCATCCACATTTTTATAGCTAAACAGGGAGGTCATTCTCCAGGGATGTCTGAAAGCTGAATGTATGTCAGGTGTATGGTTAATGTTGTGGGGTTTTTGTCTTTTCCTTTCCTTTTCTTTCTGAAAATATTTGGTGCCTGGGACCTCTGCAGCTACTGGCAGAATGCACCTGGTTAATAAAAGCCCAGGTAGTCATTTATTGGACACTAACTCTTGTCTTACACAGAGAATGAAAGTCATCTCTGCTAGGGCTGAAAAAGCTTCTGCCCTCAGGGAGTGTTGACCTGTTCTTTAGCCATTTCTCCTGCTCCTTTCTCCCTCTGGCCATGGAGCGATCAGATCAGCACTTACGCTCTCCCGAGGAGGGGCACCAAGGTGGTGGATCTCGGCTGGATGGTGGTCTCTCCCACCCATGTTCTGGTCACTGGGTTTTTGCTACACTGTGCTTGGGTCAACAGGGCAAGAGTTTTGTAGAAGTCAAATTTCCATAAGATTTGGCTCTCGGGACTGAGGAGCTCCCATCCAACTAATCTGGGCAGTGGAGAAAGAGGGAGCCAGCATATTTTTAATGGCTACATGTGGAGGGTTGATGACCGTCTTCTGTTCAAGGCTGAAGGGTGTTGGCAACTACAGCCCAAAAAGGAATATAAATGATAGGCAAAATAGCGAGACAGTGTTTATTATAATAAATTATGTCTGGGCAACGGATTGCTGACTTGTCAGTCAAAGAACAGTGTCTGCTTGTACTGGTTTTGCCGTTCCCGACATCTGACTCCCACAGGATTTAAGAACTTTCTTGGGAAGAGACCATGTGAGTGCGCAGTTCTTGCCATTAAGGCTAATGCATTTCCTTCTAATGGCTCTGCTGTGATGAATCAGTCCCTGTGTGCACGCCTTGATGGTGGGTGTCACTTCTTAGTGGCTCTGGAAAAACTGCGAGTACTGATATGTGTGAAGCAGTCAATATGAGGGGGGAGGAATTATTCTTGAAGGATAATTTTGGGCTAGGGAGGCTACCTTCTCTTGATGTCCTCAACAGTCATTAGCAAGTGAGAGAGTCTTCTCCAGAGGACCATTTTGCCAGCGTAATTCAGGCTCTGGCTCCAACTTGTCCTCTGGAAAGGCCCATCTCTATCGACTGCAGACAGTCTGTAGAGAGCAGTCTTACAAACCTAAAATTAGTTTTTATGTGGACCCCTCCTACAAATAGGATGAATAGATGTATGTGCTTGTTAGTGTTTAACAAACGTTTCCAAATTAAAAAAAAAAAAAGGCAAAACATGGGAACTTTTTCTGTTAAAAGCACTTTTTTCAGGGGGAGGCTTTGGGGATTTTTTTTTTTTTTTTTGGCAAGAGATAAATCTGGTTTAAAGTGGAGGTGGTGACTCCTTTTAGTGGATACTGGCAAGTATGTCAATTTTAAAAAGTGCTGCAGTAGCTCTACAGCCAAATAGCGATGTTGCCATTTTGCCTGCTGTGAACTGCATCTTCAAAAGGAACTCCTTTGCCAGCTGCAAGGGCAGCTGGGAGGGAGTTGTTCTGCGATTCAGTCCCAATGCAGGACACGAAAGTAAATTTCTTGCCCTCTCCATCTCTTTTTCTATGGAATCTGGACATTTGTCATGTTTTCCATGAACTACAATAAATTACCTGGAAAGTAAAATGCATGGATTGCCCATGGCTATGCTGGTCTCTGAGGATTGTTCCTTAATGGTTCAAAGCCAGACCTGGCTGGTGAAAGGAGCAGGTATTAGAGGTGGGGGGCTGGTGCCTCTGTGCAGGTCCTGGTGTTATTCCAGGGGCCAGCCCCCTTTTTTGATGAGCTTCGCTCTTAGCTTCAGTCTCATTGCTAACTCATTCACTCGCCCGAACCAAACCTATGGGAGGAGGAATGGGGACGGATCGTCTTTATCTTGAACATGCGACACCTCCAATTGTTGATGATGTGCTGAATGGTACCTGGGTGGCTGATATTGACCTCTTTGTTCTTTTTCTTTTTTTTTTTTTCTTTCTTTGATTTGTTGGGAGCGTGAAAAGTACAGATGAAATGAAAAAAGACTAGAGGAGGGTAATGTAAATCACTTCAGGCATTCAAGCGTATTTGTGATTATTCTGCAGGAAGAGAGATGATAGACTGCAGTTATTTAGTTTGAGTAGAAGAAAATATGATGAAATAAGTGAGCTCAGGGGCTTTTCGTTTACTTGCCATACATGATTGTTTTGTGTGTATTTAATAGGGAATTCACTGCTGCAGCAAATCATTGAAGGGAAATATTTAGCAGGATCCAAAGAAGGATTAGGCTTTTACATGAAAATGAATCGTATTCGTAGCAAGTCTGACTACTGAGTACCCACAATGTCACCCGAGTTGCCAATGCTTTCTTCCTTCAGGGGGTGAAAGAATGACCTGCAGGGGCTGGAAAGGGATTCTCTCCGTGCAATACAACTTTCCTTCCTTCGCTGGGCACACGGGGCTGGAAAGGGATTCTCTCCGTGCAATACAACTTTCCCTCCTTCGCTGGGCACGCACCACTGCTTGTGTTTCTGGCTGCCTCCCCTTAAAGTACCAGATACTGGTGGGATATTGAAAAGAGAGTTCTTGAACTCACAGGCCGGTGATTTGATCAGGCGTGACAGCCGCTAGGGACCTAAACAAATAACGAAGAAGCTAATTCTGTTCCCCTATCTAAAATTCTAATCTTGTTTGTGACATCATAATTGGTTGCCATAGGGACAATTATGGTGTCATAAAAAGAGGATTAATGATGAGTTTAAGTGAGGAATAAGCAGCTGGAACAGATGAACTTTTTAATAACTCCTGCCTCCTCTGAAAGCTACCGTTTTGTGCATAAAAATATAGCTCCAAATAAAGAATGATGGGCTGGAAGAAAGTCAGTAAATATGCACTGAAGGAACAGATGTGCATCCAAAAGGATATTGCTCTAAGCTGCTGGGGTCTATCAGGATGCTGTGGTGTAAAGGAAATCTCAGTTATGTAGAGAGATGCTAGGATGAGCAACAGATCTCTTGTCGCACATGGACTTTTCCAGGCGTGAAGTCACACTTTTTTCCTTCCACGAATTTTTTTTGTTGTGTTTTTAAGCATGGAAAACTATGTGCAATTAGGGTTAATGTTCCACTGTAGCTGGTTTAAAAAATAAATATGGGAAACATGATGGTAGTGATATGTAAAAGATAAATGAATTTTGGAGCAACCTAACTGATTCCTTTGTGAGGGTGCTTCAAATTTTAGTGGCTTGTCTGTTTGGAATTGGTTGTGTCAGGAAAATCAAGATTCCTGCAGCTAGAATGTTTCAGGATAGGTTATCTGATGCTTTAGCTTTTGCCTGTGCTATAAAGGCTAGGAGGGCCACTTAACAGGAAGCCAACTAAATCTGGCAAACAGGGTTCTTGTGCCCAAGCTGATGGGATCTGAACTACTGTATTAAATGGTCAGTTCATACAGTTTTTCCATGCTGCTGACTGTATGCAGTTTGTAAAGCAAAGTTTTGAAAAACGCCGAATTACTTCTGCAGCGTTACTATGTGTGCTGGCTGCTCTGCCCTCTCAGGTGCTCTTGCGTGTTCCCTCAGAGCCAGGCAGGCTCTGCGTGGTTTGACTGTTCCTGCTGCTGTTTACTGCTCTGACCCAAAGCACTCCGGCAGTAATGCATTACCAGAAGGGCCATCGACAAGAATTATTAATACATAACAGGGGACAGCAAGTAGTGTGAATAGCTGCGGGTAGCGCTGGGGATGGACTCGCTGGCAAGAAACTGCCTGAGGGCTCGTGTGTGGGTGTCAGTGCTTTTGTTTTGTCTCTTGCTCTTGTGACATTTGCTTAACTCTTTTTGTCTCCCTCCTTGCTCTTCTTGGTGCCTCTTTTACGAGCCAAAGAGGAATGTGTG
Source organism: Mycteria americana (assembly GCF_035582795.1). Lineage (NCBI taxonomy): Eukaryota > Metazoa > Chordata > Aves > Ciconiiformes > Ciconiidae > Mycteria > Mycteria americana. Next base: position 65,481,593 of record NC_134365.1, read on the forward strand.
TTTCTGCCTGCATGGGAGCATAAACACAGGGCTCCTGAGGTTTTTTGGGGGATCCAGCTGTCTTGCTCATTGCCACGACGTTGGTCCTTGCTGTGACTTTCGAAGAGGAGTGAGAATAGCACCGTCTGGTTATTGCTGCTGGGTGTTTGAGCAGAGCTACTCTTGCACCCACTGTCACAGTGTGTGGGAGTCGTTACCGAGCGCGCTGGCTTGCAGACAGTGACCGGTACGCCAGGCATCCCTGTGCTGCTGTGCCAGGGTCACCTCTGCCCTTGGTGCTGGTGGCTGCCGAGACCGGGTCTTTGTGGCCCCAGCCCTGCTCTTGGCCCCAGCGTGCTGAGCGCAAGCCTCTCTCCGAAGCATTTTCTGGGAAGAATGACAAATTCTGGGGAATTCTAAAGTGGTTTTCAAAACCCTGTACAGAAATAAATTAATCCCTGCAGCACCACTGGGATGGCAGGGGGCAAGCTGCTCTCTTCTTACTGCAGGAGATGAAATTCAGGAATAAAGGCTAAACTATGAATTTTCCAAAAATTTCCTAGAGGTGTAAACAGCTCTTTTGGGTACCTCCCTGGGGACACATGAGCTTGGGGCACATAAGACTTTCTCTGATTTTTAGCCAGGCTGAGGACCTTTCTAGCGTTATAGAGGATATCAGTGGGTGTAGTGCAGGTAGGTTTGGATGCTCTTTTACTGACTGCTGCCTTCCTAGTACAGTTTTTCAGCTGTCTTTTCTCTCCCAAAGCCCTTGACCTTCATTCCTCCCACCTGAAGCAGCTGGATATACAGCCTTTCGCCTCAATCTGCCCTTGTGCTGCCCGGCAAAGGATCTGCTTGCCAAGGATCCTACCCTGCTGTTGTGCAGTGTTTTGGGAAGAGCAGCTTATAAATCCCATGAGCAGTGCTCTGGCTAGTCCTACCTACTAAGATAGGTGTTTTACAAAGTGGGAACGCTGTTGCTCTGAGCTGTGCGGGCAGGTTGGGGAGCTCTGTGTTCCCAAGTCCCAGAGCAGTTAAGTGGAGGGCAGGGTGGCATGGCAAGCCCAGCGCAGGGCAGATGGCTGGTGCCAGCACAGGCTGCTACAGCCTGGGCTTTGGCAGGGAGCTAAAACTCTCTGCTGCTTAGACCTGGGTGGTTCTCTTCAGAAATAGATGATCTAGTTGAGTCTCTCACCAGATCCCAATAGTGTAATTCCATGGGGAATAGCTAGGCGGGCACTAACAATTTTATCAGCTCCTCCAGATTGAGGAGGTGTGCCCACAGTTGCGTATGCAACTTTGTGATGCCCAAGGAACTACTACTTTTTTTTTTTTTTCTTTTTTTCTCCCATCTATGCTTGTCCAGAGGCCTGCAAGATCTTCCCTACCCATATGGAGGTGTGGGGCTGTGCCTGCCCCGGGAGCACCTCAGCTCGGTGCCAGGCTTCCCCGAGGTTTCTGCCAGGGACCTGGTGCTGCCTTTGCAGCGATGTCTGCTCGTGGGGACCTGGTGGGAGCTCAGGGGGTGCATCTGGGAGCAAGCTCTGCCCTGGCTTCTTCTCAGATACAGTTTTTCCCCTTAAATCCTATATGTTTTAGAGACCTTGCCCCTGTGAAATCAGAGGTATTTTGTTTGTTTTCAACTGGCTGCACCACATTCCTCCCTTTTTGGTTACAGCAAAGGCGAGGCATGCAGCTGGAAGGAAAAGTGTCCTGGTGAGAGCAGGAGGGGATGGACAGTACGTTATCCTGGTGGCAGGGTTCTCGCCTGGGTTTGCTCCTTTGTCACCTGGCAGATGTCTTGTGCAGACTCTTCCTGATGACGTGGGTTAAGGAGGAGCGTGTTAGTATTCCTGAGATAAAAAGAGGGTTGACTGGTCTGATATGTATCGCTTTGATACATTAACGGTAACTGCTGTGCGTGTGAAGCACTGGATAAGCATATCTTGGCTGCAGCTTGGAGACATGTGCCTGTCTGCGTATGGTCAGTGAGAGGGCACGGGTACGTGCCTCTGAGCAGGGCAGGAGAACATTATTCACGAGCGATCACACGCAGCTGACAAACTGTGGAGGCATATGATAAATTGGACCTTTGGCTACCTCATACCAGAGAAAAGCTGAGCCTGGCTCTCCACCGAGCACTCGCTGCGGTGCTGGGGCTGGCGATGAAGGTGCGCCTTGTGACAGGAGAGCTTACGACGTGCCTCCCCTGTGGGCGAGGAACAGGATAAGGCTATTGCTCCTTTCCAACGGGGTGTGAAATACGTTTGCAGGTTAGCACAACTTCTCCCAAAGTCACCTTGCCCATGCAGAGCTCCGATGCTGCAGGGATGGGCACCGGCAGTGCTTTCTGCCTCCAGGCAGAGGGTTTTCTAGAGACTGGTCCTGCCTGCTTGGCCTGCAAAAGTGTCCGCTGAAAGCGTTGGTCTTTGTGATCTCACGAGACGTTAAACACAGACTGAACTCAAAAACATGTGGGTGCAGCGGGTCTGGGTGCTAACACCTGCCAGAGCAGAGAGGAAGTACATGAAGCAAGGGGAATTTTTCTGTCTGTTGATATCTAGGTAAGAATCGTGAGCAAGAATGCTTCATTATATGTGTTTATACGGGTGCCTCGAGGTCCCCGCACCCTGCTTTCCAAAACGCGGCCGTAAGCCAAGCCTGTTTCACCTTCTGTCACTTAAAATCCATTTCCAGGCACTATGTCAAAATCTCTCCCCTCTTCTCCCCCAGTCTCTTGTCTCCTTTTCATCCTATTTAATCAGCAGATGATTAAAAAACCCCACCCAAACCTAGTAAACAACTTCTTAAATTCTAGATTGTGAGTTTATATTTGCTTCACTTTTATTGGGACTGAAGTCTATTACCACTTGTAAGTTACCCAGAAGCCTGTGTGTAGGAGATACTAGTTTGCTGCCAAGTGGGCAAAGACCATGTTTGGGTTTTATTAGTGATATCCAGAGCAAGGTGAAGGCCAGGCTCTGAGGCTAACCTGGAGATCTTTCAAAGAAAGCTTAAGGCAAGCAATCTCCTGGATCCCATTAATGTCAATAAGATCTGCTCCCCAGCTTCTTGGATTCCTCTGGAAAATTGCTGCGGCTGGTTTAACTGGATCCACCCCACAGGAGCCTTCCCCGGGTCAGGGTTGTATCGCTCTAACAGGGATGTTGACGCTGCCCTTGCTGTTTGAACTGGGGACTTCCCATGGGTGAAGCGGTAGCAGCTTATATCTGACCTAAATTTGGGCCTCACTTTTTAGGGCTCCCCTTTTTAGATACTTTACCAGTATTAAGTAATAAATTCCACTGCAAGTTATGTGTACATGGGAAATTATTTCTGGATTGTTATTTCATTTCTGAAGTGGTGCCGTGCAGTTTTATCATGAGGATTTTGATGAAGCTAAATGAGAAAAAGAAACCCCTCTAGCAAAATATTTCTTGTACGGAGCCCCCTTTTCATCTGAATCTGGGAACATGAAAGTGCAAATCTGTCTCTTGCTGAAAAATTTCATTTCTGTTCTAATTTGTAATAGGTCTCTGGGTGCTGAAACAATTTTCCTTTCTCTGCAGATTTATCCTGAGCATTTTTCAATGGTCTGGAACGGAATGGATGTTTAAAGTACATTTTGCTTTCTCCTTTCTTTCCCCTTACATGTAGTACAAGGATATGGCTATGCCAGTTGCTGACCAAAATGAGCTGTGGAGATCAAAGTGTTAAATGTGAGTCAGACTATCTTGCATTAGAGGGTGAGTCAGCTTTGGTTTTAAAAAAAGACATTTTAAAGAAGCTGTTTGGAAAAAATGCTGAATGGAAATATTTCAGAAGAGTCTCTCAGTCTCTGAGAGAAGATGGGTATTTATTTATTTCCATGCAGAAATGATAGCAAGTGTTAAAAGTAGTAGTAATGATGAGATCACTCTAAATTGAAGGTGCTTCTTTGGGAGTCTCATGCCCAGTGTCCCGGGCTGGTCACTTACAGCAGAAGCAGCAGTTATTCAAGGTGAAGTTACTCAAGGTGAAGATTAGCGATGCAAGCCCAGGTCAGCGAGTCCCTTGATTTACTAGGCAGAGGTGCCAGAAGAATGTGGCTGATGGGATGTCCTAGGAAGGAGAAAGACTAAACTGCTACCTGGTTGAGCTGGCTTGAGAGTCGAGACCGCGGGGGCTTGGTATTGCCCCTCGGGCGGCGAAGCCTGGGCACGCTGCAGAAGGTGGGATGCCGTGACCACCTCATGGGGAGGAGACTTCTTTTTGCGTGCACTGAAGCTCAGCCATTTTGGTAGCAGGTTAGTAGGTGTTAAGGGGAAGCGTGCATTTGGGGAATGGAAAGATTAAAGAGTTGGCAGACATCTGTGAAAGGTTTTTCCTCTCCAGATTTGTTATACCTGCTTCCTGTATTTCACAGCGTTACCTTTTCGGAAAAAGGATGATCAGCCCAAAGGGATAATCCTCAGTTGTAAAGCTGGAAAACATCAGCAGAGAAGAGCTGATGATGTGTGACACAAAATAGCAAATGAACCAGCTAAACAGCCATCCAAATTCCCAATAGAAAGAACATATTGACAAAAAGCAGAAGAGTTGCCATTAGCTTGGGATGGACTATTGCTGTGCACTGTAAATTAAGTAAATTTATTCCTGAATCTACTCTGACTCTGACTTTTTGTGTGGCTGTAAGCAAAGCTCCTAATGTTTCTAAGATGAATATAGTAGCTTCTTCCTACTCGTGTAAAGATGTATCGGCAAACTGTGGTAGTGTATTATTATTGTACTGTTACAAAGGTAAGTGTTGTTCTGTGCTTTACCTGACATTGTTACTCATTATGAAAGGCTACAACACTTAGAGCTTTCAGCAAAGCCACAGTGGTTGTTATCTGTTTGAGGCAAAGGCAAGGGATTCGTTATTTCCTGCTCTGACTCTTGATGCGCATGGTCCCTGTTTTTTAAAGTAAGATTTCAGGAGGTTCTGGAAATTGTATGGGGTTTGCTTGCTCTTTTTTTACTTGCTGTCCTGACGTTCAAACATTGTCAGGTCCTCCATGGAAAAATTAAGCCAAAGAGGTTGGTGGTTTTTTTTTTTTTTTCCTTTTATAAGTAACTACTCATGTTTTGACCTAAATATAAAAAATGGGAAGGGAAGTGGAGCCTACTGATATGACAGCGGTTCCAGTGACATCTCAGGAACCACCTCTTCCCCCCCACCCCTTCCCATCTTTTTCCCACTCAAGTACACTGGGGCAGTCACAGGGTACTCCTCAAGCCGCCCTGGGTCTACTGCTTTCCGGCCATCGTGCCAGGCAGCTCATGCAGTTGGCAAGGGAGACGAGCACCGCGTGCTGGGGGCAGGAGGTGCGGGAGCCGGCAGAACTTCTCAGGGATGTGGGACCGGTGGAAAGACAAGCATCCTTGGAATATACGGAGGTTGGAAACTTTTATATATGCTTGCGTGTGGTCCAAGTTGTCATGTGTATATATCTGTGGACCACCTACATGGTCCACGTTGTTGTAACGTGTGTGCCAGCATGTTGTCCGTACATGTACGATAACAGAGCTTATGTAGTAGAGAAACAAAGATGCTGTTTAGGGTTAAAGGGTTCAGGCTGTTGGTTTCTGTCATGGCAATTTGAGTGAGGATCTAAAGGGGAATTTTCTCTTTATGTGTCACCAAGGACTAAGTGGCTTTAGATGGATGGTGTGGAACGCTGGAAGTGCTGGGGTGTGACGGAGGACTTTGCAGACTCTGAATAATGTTACGCTTTTAATAACCTCTTGTGAATTTATGCCTTGAAGTGCAAAAATTTTAGAGGGGTTTTATCAAGGGTGAGAGGACCCAAATTTGACCTGCCCTGAGAATGAAGTTTGCTTAATGCTTGCGATCTCTGCAGTTCTCATTCCCCCTGCAGTTAGGGTGTGATGTTCTGAACGTGGCAGGTGCTCTCTGCTGCTGACCCACTGGCAGCAGGCATGGAAAGCTGGGCTGCCTTCAGTCTGCCTTCAGTCTGCCTTCAGTCTGCCTTCAGTCTGCCTTCAGTCTGCCTTCAGTCTGCCTGCGCACTGGAGCAACCTTTCCTCTATGTCTGCCCCTTTGGTCGCCTGAGTGGATAGATAGAGGGCTCATGTCTGATGGTTATTCCCCATTTGGTTTCTATCAATGGGTGGAATTCTTATGGGATTCTCTAGAGCTGGCTTTCCTGTTATCCTCCTCCTTTTATTGAAATGAACCTGGTTTTGAGAGCCCCAAAATTAGTAGTTTCAGAACCCCGCAATTTTATTTGTAACTCCTCATGGTCAAGATGTTTCTCACTGTGAATGCAGACAAATCGCAATGATTTGGAAGACAGGGTGATGAGTTTGTAACAGCTGCTGCACAGAGGGTATTAAATACAGAATAATTTTGGACAAGGCAACCCCAATTATTAGTTCCTAACTTTCACTAATGAGTCATAATATTTGGTGTAGCTCTTCATAAATGTTATTGAGTTGATAACTTCATTGTCTTCTCTGGCCTGCTCGGTTGAAAGATGCAGCCCAGCAGAAGGTTTGACACTGCTTTTTTGTTGCCCGAGGGCCTGCTCACAGGCAGGTGTTGAACATCACAAGCCCCCTCTGCCCTGTGTTCAGGGCTATTAAGCCCTCATGCTGTGCAGTGGTTTTTTAACCCATCAGCTCGCTAGTTCCCACTTCTCTAAATCTACCTCTTAGACTTCTTTGAACAGGCCTTTATCCAAGTCTTTTCCTGCCTCTGCCTCAGCAGCATCCCCCACTGAAAACAGATTGACTCAGTATTAAAGCCTAAAGGACTAATTTATTCAGTTTTGCGCTCATATCATGTCTGATTTGGTATCCATTAGAACAGACAGACTCCCAGTGATTCCTGCTGTCACTGCACTGGGCTCTACTGCCCAACTGTGATTTTTTTCGAAGCATATTTTCTTGATTTTTTTTTTTTAATAGGTGTACGTAACTATATAAGCAGCTGTAGCTGTGGTCCAAGACTCTGCACCTTATTCATGTGTCTCTTGTTTTTCAAGTTTCACTGAATTTTTTTTTGCATTTTTTGGACATTTATGACAAGAGATGGCAGTGTAGAACCTAAAGTGGTACTACGTTTTATTTTAATTTCACCGAATGTAGCATTTCTCTAAGTTAAAGTGATTTGCCTAGCTAAGTATATTAGCACTCAGTGTTGTTTGGGTTTTTTAAGTTGGGGAAGGTCTAATACCATCTAACAGGAAATCAAATTTTATATAACTGAATATAATACAGCAAAAGTTGTTTGGGGTCTTTCTCATACTATTAAAAAAATCCCATTTCATGGTTATGACCCAAGAGCCATAAAATTTAGCCTTCTGATGGCATTGGCTGTGAATTTTGTTTTTAAAATTTAATAGCTAGCTAGCAGTGAAGTTTTTGCTAGATCCTTTCTGTGTATGGCTGCTTTTCCCCCAGTTGTTGATAGTGATATAAAGTACGTGCAGCCAGCGTTCAGATTTCTTGTTGTGGTACAAGATGAGGAAAATTTTGTTGGCTAGGTCTATACGCTTTTCTTCAAGTGTCCCTGGGACAGAAAACCTGTTTTCCTTCATCCCAGAAAGTATGCATATTGGAAATACTTATTTGTCCTCTTCCTGTGAGTTAGGTTATGGCAGGGCTGCTGCTGGAAGTACTGGATGTTTCAGATGCAATGTGGTCCAGAGCAAGACCAGCAAGACGCGTTGCTGGTTTTGTTTTCTGCTTTGGCATCTGCTTGTACTCTCCTCGGCTCTATGAGCACCTGCATTAGGTGGGGACTGACAGAGTGACAGAGCGCCCTATAAAGTGAAAATTGATGAGTTTGTGTCTTGGCAGGGGGGAAGAGGAAGTGTGTCGTATGGCATGCTCTATTAATTGTTCTGGGAGGTGATGTTTGTGTGGTTTTGGCTGTCTGTGTCTCAGATGCTGCTCTATAGCTGAACCTGAAGACAGGACTGAAGCAAGGGAATGGATGTGTCACCTCTTCTGACTTTAAATAGTGGCGATGTTGATGATAGTAGCTTTCTCGGAAATAATGCATATGGGGATGGGAGGTTGAAATGCTGCTAGAGACATCAACTAGCTGATTTTGAAGCTGTTGTGTACTTAACCCTCCTGCCCCCAGACATAAAACTCCTCCCCGCTCTCTGAATCCTAGATCTCAGCTCTATTTCAGGACTTGATTGATCACAAACTTCCTGAAATAAGGGAGAAGGCTCAAGGAGGATGTTAAATTTGTATATTCAAAGATGTTAATTGCAATAGAACCAATTTCCTGATGAGAGCTCTTCTCCACAGAGAAGTCATCTCATCATTGTAGAAACGCCACCATAATTAACGGGAGCTGAAGCACTTATTGGCAACTCATCACAGACAGAGGCCTAGGTTAGTATGTGTCCAGATGTCGGTATCTCCTCTCGCAGGAATGATATCTTCAGGCTCAAAGATGAGGTGCCTTGTCTTAGCTGCTGCCTCTCTGTTACTGCTGATGTCTTAACTGCTCTCTGAATAGCAAATGTGCAGTTCTTCTGTCCAGTTATCAGGACCCATAATTATAGTGATTAAACATCACTTTGAGCAAAGTAATCCAGCAGCTTCCAGAGTGTGAAATATGCAACCCAACAAAAAACCCAAAGTAGTGAAGAGGGCAGCCTTTCTCTTTCTCCTGTCTCTCTTCTCTCTAGCTATGTTTCCCTCTGGTGTTTTATGTACGAGGCTTATGCTACACATTTGGACACTGAGAAGAAGATATATGCTGCGTGTCTGCCTCTGAGTGAGGAACAAAGTGAATTCGACTCCTGTTTTCCAGAAAGCAGACTAGTGCAGAGCAAATCAGAAACCCGTTCAACTGGAGAAGGTGGTTGGAAGGGTTGCAGTGCAATTAATGAAGGATCTTTCACCCAAGATGGTCACAGTTCAAATTCTCCCTTCTAGGTCTCCAGCAGGGTCACTTGCTTATGCACATTACAAATAGGTTAGACCTGGAAGTCTTTGCTCAAGAAAGACCTTAATGTTGGAGTGGAAGTGGTGCATGTCAAATACACCTGTACGGATCAGGGAAACAGCAAAACCATTTGCACACAAAGTGAAGCAGTTTGCCTTACTCCAGGTGTTTCCAGCAGTTTGCCAGTGGTTATGAAATGAAGATGCACAGAAGTATGCGTCAGAAGTGAACACTGTCTCTTAATCAGTACAAAAGTGTGACAGAAGATGATTTTAAGAGTGACTACATTTGGTACAAAGGATGCAGATTCCCTCTTTAAATCTGATCTGTGCACTCCTGCTTCAACCTTCTCCTCAGCCATTTTCCTTACTTCCACCTGACGCTGCCAGAATTAGAAGTCTGTCCCCATTCCTTCCTAGGTGACCCACGGCTCGGCAAGGCCTCCTCCTCCCCAGTCCCGAGGCCCTTTCTGACTCCAGCAGACAGCTCTCCCTACACCTATCCCTGGATGTCAGGAACGTGTTCTCTGCTCCCACCCTGTCCTCCTTCCTCACGCGCATCCCACTCCTCCCCGCCTGTTGCTGGTCATGGAAAAGCAGGAACAAAAGCAAGCGCAAGCATGTGCGCAGAGCTTGTTAATCTGCAGCAGCAGAGATGTTAATCTGAGCAAATCCCTGGCTTTGGCAAAAGCCCGTTTTCCCCTTCAATGCCAGTGTTTCTCTGCAGCTCATGGTCCTTCTATTGCCAGCACAGGCAATGGGACCCAGGGGCTGGAAAGACTTTCTTCTTGTCTTGTCTCAGCCTCCCTATGGTGACCACTGTAGGTCACCTACGGTGACCACCCAAGCACTGCCTACACAGCATCCGTAGTCTCATGGGAAATTAGGGTACCTGCTGGTCCTAAAAAATGATGAGAAGCTTTTGTTGCCTGAAACCTCTTAAAGCAGGGGTAAACAGTGATATACAAATCCCTCTTCTTGCATGGGACAAAGCTTTGCCCTGCTAAGGAGCCAGTAGGTTCCAATACTAGTCGGTAGCACACCATGGCTGTGGTTTGCACACAGCCTATGGGTCAGACCCAGATGTCCTATGGAGCACACACACCTAGCTGCAGCGCGGCACTGTGGCCTCTCCCCACCACGTGCCTGGTCGTGGCTGGTCTTCTGTATGTGGCAAGGCTTGACTTTACTGAAAGCTGTGCTGGGGGAAGAGAAGATCTATACTCCTACCGCAGACCTGTTTGTCCTGGTGTATATAAACACCAGCTCACAACGAGATGCCTGAGAGAAGCCAGGAGTGCGAGTAAAGGTTGAGCTCATTTGGGTGGGTTTTGACTGGCTCTGTCATCCCAGGATGGGGGAGTGCAAGAACTGTAGGAGGAAAGTTGGATGAGAGAGGGTGGTTGGGGGAGGATTTTACATATGTGCAGGAGTGTGTGGCTTAATGCATTTAGTGTGTTGGAGGTGAGGAACTAGAAAAAGAGACGTTATCTTAATAAGTCTGAGTCACTGAGGGAGTGGAGGTGGTGGCAGAGAAGTCTTAGCACAGCAGGGATTCATAAACTGAGGAGGACCCTGTGAAAATTTTGCATGGCCTGAGCTGAGAGGGGAAAGCAATGAAAACTGCTGTGTGAAGCTCTCATGAAGAAGCCCTCAAGCTCTTTGCAATGCCCACTTATTTCATTATGGTGCTTGCCTCACGAAGTTTGTGAAAATAGAGCGTGCAAACCTTCTGAGTGACTGGAAGTCTAATTTCAAATAAACAGCAAATGATTAATGCCTACTGGAGAAATCTTGCACAATTTTCCCCTTGGCCCCTGGCCACCCCTTTCTAGTTCAGATACAAACTCAGAAGCAGCTTGATTGTTTTAACTGAGTTTCTTTTTAAGGTTGTTCAGCTATGAATCTCTGAGCAAAACTGGAGGTGGGAGGCTCATGGGTATTGAAGCAAAAGAAATAACCCCCACAATGTTTTACTGCTGATTTGTACACTCTGTCAGCCTGGAATATACATTATAAAAAGGGGCTAGCAAAGCCACTTGGGATTCCTGTGTGCACCTCTTCAAAAAAGCAGCCCTCGCAGAGAAATGGAAAAAGCGAAGTAGAGGGGGAGAGGAAACTTAGGTTGAATTTAAAAATTGCTTTCCTGAAGAACAAGGACCATGTTTATCAAGGAAAAGAGACTTCTGACAGAGGACAAATCCATTTAAAGTAGGAATTTGCAACATCTTAATTCAGAATATGAAAGAACCTTAGCTGAACTTTTACTTAATGTTATTTTATTCACTTGTCTCTTTTTGCTGTTTGTGGGCCTGACCACACATGCATAAATATCCCCGGAGAGCACTGCTTGAGTGCTGTTTCCAACCCTCCCGGGAGTGAGAAGTAGCAGGAATGTCAAGAGGGTCCAGATCCCAAGAGATTACAGTTTGGCAGAGTATGGACTACCGTGGGTAAAGTTTGCGTTAGAGTTGGATATTTGAGTCTTCACCTGAATTATGCCTGAACGCTGAACTTAAATTAAAGGGCTGCTAATTTAAGAAGGTATATTTCTATAAGACCGGGGGGAAGCCTAGCTGCAGTCCTGCTAAATAGAGATGTCGGAGCATCCATGCGTGCTGGACAAGCAGGGGACCTAAGTGCAAAGCGCAGCGATAGGGCAAGTAATTGTAAAACAGGCTGTAACACCAGCTGCTTCTCTGGTGCTGACTTGCCGGAGCTGCTGGATCTTTCAGCTAAACGCAGGCGAGCCCAAGTCTCGATTTAGCTAGAAATCAGCAGTCCGGTTGCTTTCAGAGTTGCGCCCTTATCCTCTGGAGGCAGGCTGAGCATTGCGAAGTCTTCCATGAGGACCGTGATTCATCTGCCAGTGAACAGTTGCTGAAGATCCCTGGCTATGCCCAAATGATCCTGAACCTGATGCCTCTGCTATGGTATGAGTGGGTGTTTTTGTTGTGGTGTGAACAAAGGATTACCTAGTTATTTCAGTTTCAGGTAAATAGGATCCTGGTTTGGTAGCCTGCTTCAGTGTTGCATGCAGTGGGAATTCAGCCTCTTGAGGTTCGCCTTCTGCCTGTTCTTTCCCATCTCGACACTATTAACTTTCTAGGTCTTTTCTTCCACGCGAATGAATGCGATAGGATCACTTTTTGTCTGGATGATATTTGTTGCAGTAGAAAGCATTATGAGGGGAAGAACAGCTTCGGAATCTCTGCATTTAGCATATATATACGCCTGCTGAGGTGGAAAGCATGGTTAGACTATTGCATGGGCACACAAAGCCAGACAGCTTTATTCCTTCACCCAGCATCCCTTGCCATTTCAGTTCTTTGTCTCTTTCAAGCAAATACGGGGCGGGGGGGGGAGAAGGTGTCTCTGAGTGGGAGTTATCACCTTCTAAGAATTGGCTTAAGATCAGCTGAAATAAGGTTTGCTTGTGACCTACATAATTCTGGCCTACATCTCTGGTCCATAGAAGGGAAAAAAAAAGCCTGCTTCATATTTAAAAAGCTCTAGCCCACTGCAGATGCCTTGTCTTTTTGGTGTTTCTTGTATGTTTAGCTTGCTTTGCTTTCCATTTTCAGCTGACAGCTCTGAAACGTCTTTTCAGGGCTGTCCCCTCACTGATGGTGTTAAAATTGCACTGCTTGAAGTGTAGTGAGGTAGGACAAGGCTGATGTTGGGGACTGTCGTGGGAAGTGCTGGAAAGCTTTCACCTAAGATAATTGGGATTAGGTGCCCCGGCCGTTGTAGCACTTGGCTCGCGAGCTGTGTTATCCTACCTGTCGCGCTCCGTCTCGGCTCTGCTTCCTTCCTATCTGCCGAATCCAGAGAACGCACGGGCCCAGCGCACCCCTCTGAATCGTGGTGGCTGCTTCTGCCAAATGCCGGATCTTGGACTTGAAAAGCTCATAGGAGCTGTGGAGAAGGGGAGAGGGGAGGAAAGGAGGGTTGTCAAACATATTCTCCTCCTTTTTTAATCTCTTTTTGAGGGAGGGAGGGCTAAAGGGAGGAGAGGGACTGAGCAGCCCATAAAGGAGAGTACTGATGCCAGCTTATTTAACAAGCAAAACAGATAAAGATTAGGGTTCCTATGGCAACTGGCTACCAGCAGAAGCACCTCAAGGATTTGGGGACGAGAGGGGGATGATGAAATGGTTTAGCACAAGGCCCCAACACTTTGGATTAAAAAGACCTCTTTCCAGCTGCAGCAGCAGCATCGGCTCCTTTGCCGAAATCCGACATTTCTGTGTAACCCGCACCAAAGGCAGAGGATGAATTCTCCATGTCAGTTTAGCTAGGCCTTAAAGTCACGAGGCAGAGTATTTTACAGACGGTCCTGAGTTATGTTCCCTCTCTGTGTGGTTTGACGGAGAAGAGTGGGAGATGGCAGATGGTGAGGGGGAGACGGAGGGACATTAGAAGCTGAGTGGCAAGTACGGAAGGGGCATTAGTTAGGGCTTGTGGATATGATGTCTGGTTGTCACCCCTACTCTGGCAGGTCCTAGGAGCCACGGCTTCTTCTCCCAGATCTGATGAAGCCTGGAGAGCAGCTTCCCTCTCTGGCCTTCAGACCATCCCATCAGAGGGGATCCCCAAATCAGAGGGGATAAGTGTATGTACAAGCTTGCTCTTTCAGCAGAAGACTTAAAATGTCAATTTTGTTTGGTTAGGGGTTTTTTTTTTTTTTTTTTTGGCTGCAGTGCTGTGGTAGTGCCAAGAGCCTGGGTGCTCGGTGCTTGTGTTTGTTCTCTGCTCGACGCCAGCCCTCCTGCGGAGAACAACATCTCTCATCTGGTATTGTGGGTTTTCCATTTGGAGTTAAACTGCCAAAGCATGTAGTCATTTGATTCTGGGAGTGAGAGGAGGTTGAAGGAGGTTAAGTATAGCTTTTGTTTAGATCAGCACAGCATGGAAAATAACCATCTTTGTACAGCCTCAAGGCTCTGTATTGGAGGTCCTACTGAATGGCTCCCTGATCAACCCCAGCCCTGGGAGGTTGACTGAGTGATTTCCTTAACTGGATTTTGTTTGTTGATCTCACTTTCTTGATTTTTTTTTTTTTAATAACTCATTATAATCATGCCCTTCTGTCTACTGGAAAAAAACACACCTCACGCTGAGAAAGAACTGTATTTGTCCTTTGGCACCTGGTGGTTGGCGTAGCGTCCATTAGAGCTCACGTTACTGCTGAGCAGTGGGCACAGTGAGCCTTCCTTGCTCGCCCTGTGGTAAGCGCACACAGGCAAGCACCAGCTCGTGCTGGCAAGGGCGTGAGAGAGTCTGTCAAGCAATCGGCTAGTGAAATCTGAAATCGGGCTGATTTTGGTATTCATGGAGTAAATAGCGATTTGTAAGCTTGTCCCGCCAGAAAGAGCCGTTGTGTTTGAGTCGTGTGATATAATGTGTGCCTGGTTTCGTGAGCATTGGCTTTCCAAGGTTAAACTATATGGTTCATCCCAGGTTAGGAAAGCACATGGAGGATGAGCAACAGGAGAAGACTGCACGTAGCAGGACTGAGGCACGCGTGGAGTTTATAGACACGTAAATAGCACAGGAGGATGCAGGGGCTTTATTCCTGATCAGAAAAACTTATGTCCAAAATTTTGATAGGTCATAGGTCTTAATAAGAAGACCTATCCTACTATGGTTAAAAGTGGAGAGTGTGGATGGGGAATGAACGGGGAAAGGAAAAGGCTAGGAGTCAGGAAATATGCAGTAACGTGATGAAGGAAGCATTTGAGCCTGGAGAAGGCTGATACAAGAACCTGAATAGAATTCAGGAAAATGAAATATAATGAGGAGGTCTGAAACTGGGGCGGGGGGAGAAAGGCATAATGCATGCTGTGTGGGTAGGAATGAAATGGGGGAGTAGGAACTGAACAGGATAAAAGGCGAAGGAAGGAATGGTTAGTGGAGAAAAAGAACTGGGTAAGAAAGGCAATGGGAGGGAGGAGGTTTAATGGAGAAGGTGGAAGAAGGAAGGTAGGCAAAGAAAATAAGTGTAATGAGAATACTGAATTAGAGAGGTGTGGGGGGAGTATACCAAAAGGTGGGAGCAGGGAAAGGAGGAGAAAATGTCCTATTACCTAGGGAAAGCAAAGGTTTTTAAAGAGACATAGCATTCATTTTAAAGTGTGTGTGTGTGTGCCAAGGTTAATTGGAGAGAGCTGTAGACATCAAAAACCTCAGGAAAAAAGAATAGAGCTATAAAACAAGAAAAATGGGAAAATTAAAAGGAGAAGGGGAAAAAAAGAAACAAAAGCCATAGGTGACAGTGTGACACTTTGCAGACACTGTGCCATCAGGAGCTCCTCAGATAGACATGTTCCTGTGAGCTCCCATAAAAGCTTATCTTTGTGTTCCCCCTGAACCCGTAAAAAGCCCCATCTCCATGGAAGTAGGCAGCCAGGGCACAAATGCGCTTTCCAAAGGAAATGAAATCTCCACAGCTACAGGATATGCCTGTCTTGGACAAGCTAAGAAAAATGCCCTCCACGCTGCCTCTGCCCATACATTTGCTACATAAATTTAGGGTCAGGGCACACTTCAATTCCAGTTTCTGATGCCTTCCTGCTGTTCAGAGAATACCCTTAGTGTACATAGGACTGGGTAGCATACATGTTTGAGTAATTTGTACAAAGGCCTGACTTTAAAGACTTGAATTTGGAGCTAGGAGCTAATGCTGTCTTCAAGAAGCAGATGTGATCTGTGTATCTTGAGTGGCTGACAGACTGAACCATACAGTACATGACCCTATAACGCTCAAAACTTGTCCTGTGACCAGTGCCCAAACTATCTTGGGAGGCAGCCTGTTGTCATTCTCTTTTGCTTGTCTTGGCTGCCCCGGGGCAGCCACGCCAAGTGTGGCAAAGAGAGCTATAGGGAAATGCCCGTTAGCTAGAGCTGCCCAGCCAGGAATGGCAAAAACCAGGAGGGTGTATGGGATTCCCCTGCAAATCCGTAAGAGTTCTTGCAGTAAAACAGTGATGTGCCTAGAAATGCCACCATTTACGCCAGACCTCACTGCATCTTGTGCTCTGAATGAATTCATGAGTATAGCCTGCAGCATGTTATTTCTCCCTTGCTCTGGTCTGCCTGCTAAACAGCATATTAAGGAAAGCTGTGATACCTACCTAAGGCACTCACTTGTGGCTAAACTCTGTCAGAGTTTAGTGCCAAACACATGCTCTAGTTTGTAAGCACTATGAAGGAATTCTTCTAGAGGGGGTTACAGCTATTCAACGCCTCTGCCTACCAGACCTTTTATAAATTTCCCATTTATAGTCAAAGATTGAGCCAACAGAGTAAGTGGTGGATGGGACGAGGCCTCGGTGATCTTCAGCCAGAGTCTGGCAGACTGAGCTGTTTGTCTGGAGTCTAATACTGGCAGGACTATGTTTCTAAGCAAGGCTTCCCTTTCCCAGGCTTAGTTTCAGCCTACCTGATCTCTCACCTTGCCCCCTCTGATCTCCAGTCAGAAGACTTCCTTCTGCAATTGTCACCATCAGGAGCAGGTTTTAGTGCATCGCTCCTCTGACTTTACCCTTTCATTGGGAAATGACTTTTTCCCTTCATCTGGAAACCTTCCACTCCTGTTTCCTCTGCGTACTCTGCACTGGATTCCGCATTAGGAGTAACTTCTGGGTGTTCAGCCCTATCTGAAGTAAGATAAGGTGTTATATTAGAGCGGCATCTGAAATGCAGAATTTCAGTGGTGGGCTGAACATGACTAAATCATTTATCGCACCTTTGGCTACTCTATAGAAAAAATGCCTTTCTGCTTGCATGAGGTGTACAGGCTCGTGTGCCTGTCAAACCCTTTTTAAAATTTTTGAAAGGATGGTGGGAAAAACAATAGAGGTTTAAAAACAGAAAAGGTGGAAGGGAATAAAGGCTTAGATGGGACTGTGCTGGCCATTGGGTCCTCTCCCTGTGTTTGCAGGTAACATATAACAGTTGCACAGTCTGGGTTTATAGGGGAAAAAAATTATAAATTTTCTTGTATCACAAATTTTCAGGAACTCTTATATCCCTGTAGCAAGATTAAGTCCTTTAGCACAACATTTGAAAAACTCTTTTGTGCCACAAGGAGCCATCAAGAGAGATGTTAGGTATTGCCAGCCTTCTGGTCCCTGCAGGAGTGGGAATCTGGAGGTGAAAATACCCAGATGATCTTGGGGAAATGCACAATGCCATCTGCTATAAGAAAAGGTGGAAAAATCCCAATGGCTTCCGCTGGTCTGAGCTTGTAGGAAAGGTGTTCCTGATGCCAGGGTGGTGATTGCTTCTGTCATGGGTGTATGAGCAAGACACCAGTCAAGCAGCTGAGGGTTTGACTGTGTGGTTAACAGCACCAGCGCTCCCCCCGCAAAGTCTCAAATCCTGTATTTTCATTGTAAGGAGGACAATCGGTACAAAAATTAAAGGAATGTAAGATGGTATTTCCAGCCTATGACATCCATTAAATCTATTAAAGTAAGCCAAGAGTTATAAAGAAGGTTAATTTGTTCTCCTACAGAATCTCAAAATAGTGGCATAATCTATTGAGACTCCTAGCACTGATCCCCGCTAAACTGCCTCCCACTCTTGTGGTGGCATTAACCGCTTCGCGCAAGTGTAACAAAGACTGGGAAGGTCAGTCGTTCTCCGTCTGATCCCTGGCTCTCTGCTACTGTGAAGTGAACCTGCATCTTTTCATTCCTAAATGGGTTTTGCCTGTCCCCAACTGGTATTAGTGCAGCTGTGTGTAAAACCTCTGTCGTCTTAATTGTGAGTGCTGCTGCTGTGTGTAAAACCTCTGTCGTCTTAATTGTGAGTGCTGCTGGTTTGTGTTGAACCAGCAGTCTTGTTTTGGGAAATTCTCTTGTTTGTTTTGGACATTAAATATTTAAAGCTTCCATTTTGGTGTGTATTTTTTGGCTGGTGAGAGGAAAAACTGTTTGAATGCTTTTCTTCTTTGTTTCCTCTGTAGTGTGCTTGCCCTCCAGCACTGGCTAGGTAAGCAATGTTATAAAAGGGAGGTTTTTTTCTTTTGCTCCTGATGCAGCTTTTCTTGGTAGCTTTGAGCTACAAGTTTCTCAAGAGGAAACCTCCACCTTATGCAGATCTCTGGAGCTTTTTTAAGAAAAAGTCCTCCTCCGACTCCTCAAACTTGCATGGCTTTGTACCACTGTTCCTGCGGTGCGCCTGCTGCCTGTCACAGAGCTGCACGGAGGTTTGGCTTAGGTTCTCATCTTTTTCCCCTTCCCCATGGTGTGAGATACTGCTCTTGTCGTGACTGGGCACTGTCTGTGTGTAATGACAGCTCTGCCATGGTAAACGGTGAGAGAGAAATGGTTTCTGCTATTGGAAGTGCCAGATTTTCTCCACCTCAATATTCAATTGAGAATTAGGACAAACTGTTGTTTGTTTTCACATAGCTGTACACCTGCAGTCTAAAATGGCTTTCAGACGGAGATTACCACCAAGAAAGAAAATGAGGCAGACCTGAGCGCATGTGCGAGTTCATCAGCTCTGAAAAGGGAGGTAGCTACTGCGAGGACAAAACCAGCACTGATACTTCAGCACGTGCTGGGGCAAATACTTAACTGCAGCTGCTTTCCTTAGGCACGATGAATTTTAAACTGCTGTTTGCCTTATTTGTACTGATGAAGCTTAGCTGGCTGTCAGTGAGTGAGACCTGGCAAACAGAAACAGCCTATGTTAGTGTTTGTACAGGGAAAGCACTAAGAATTTCCAGAAATAAGCATTTTGTGTTAGGGGAAAAAGAAAATCAATATGATGTGCAAAGTGTAACTGGACATAATGACTAAGACAAAAAGAGGTAACAGTTGCCCTCATCCAGGAGCAAGTAATTTTGAAGCCTACACCGTGTTGGGGTAGCTTTTTGTAAAAGGAAGACAAAAAGTGCTGAGAGTGGCGTGTGCTTATGCTCGACTTCCCCAGCCAGAGGTAGAAATGCTCCAGGGATCCTTTCTAACAGCAGTTCTCCCCGATCAAAGGCAGAAAATACCACCTGGCTCCTGAAAGGCAGGTTGTGCTTTGTATGCTCTGCAGACTGAGTCGAGAGGTGAGGTGAGCTGTGCGGTGGGGTGAGCATGCCAGAGACTCTGGGTGAATCTGGCAAAGGTAATTTCTATACTGCAGGACTGGAAGGGGCGGCGGGGAGGGTCATTAGCAAGAAGGTGTAGGCAAAAGGCAATTGCATGGTGGAATAGCCTATCTCCCTTAGCCTTTGGTGTATGAGCCAAGCAAGACTAAGGATTTTCTAGCTGGAAGCCTGCCTCCGGCATATCCGATCAAGGACAGGTCAGGAGGTTGCCCCAGAAGTGTCCAGAACCACCTGGTGATGAGGCTGGAGGTTTTGCTGCTGACTCAGTGCCGGAGGCAGGCTGTGCCTCCTGCCAGCCATGCAGAGGCAGCTGTGATTCCCCTGCACCCAGCGACTGACAGCCTTCTCCCTCTGAGCTCCTGAGCATGAGCACTTACGCTTTGCAGAGATACCTCGGGGCTTAGCGCAATTGCGAGTTTTGCTTTATTCTCTGTCTAGCTCCCACACGCTGTGCTCAGCGACGAGATCTTCTCGTGACCCTTCTCAGCCCTACCGGCAAAGACCCCAGCAGCAGCTAAATGTTTTGAGCTTCACGGCTGCTGCGAAAAAAAAGTAAAGCTTTTAAACTCTGCTTTGCAAACTATGCCGAAGGTTTCGTGAAGTGGGTATTTTTAGCATGTCATAAAAATATAAAGTCCCACTCTTATTTTTATCCCTTCAATCTCTGCAAAATTAATTGAAAGCATTTTACCTCACTCTCCTTTTGCTTCCCTGACTTTCAGAAACTAGCTAACTTTAGGACCCAGGAGGGAAGGCATCATCAGATGTTGGCAAATGCTGGCCATGTTGTGTGTCTATTTATAGTAGGTGTGTGTCTAACCACCTTGTCGTTCTTTTCTTAGCATCAGCTGGACGAGCTCAGCTATCAATTATCCATGAGGCTAATGATAATACAAGGAAAGCTATGTAAAGCAGGTGCTCAGAGGAGAGAGAAAAA
The DNA here is from genome assembly GCF_035582795.1 of Mycteria americana. Taxonomy (NCBI): domain Eukaryota; kingdom Metazoa; phylum Chordata; class Aves; order Ciconiiformes; family Ciconiidae; genus Mycteria; species Mycteria americana. The sequence goes on from NC_134365.1 coordinate 65,501,575, forward strand.
GGGGGAGGTAGGTGACAGGACAGGGAGAGATGAGGTTTTAGGAACTGAAAAAGATCCTTTTGCTCAGCCTGAAAACCCTTATTATCTGTAATAATTATTAATAACAGGGGTGCCTGCACAGAGTCATTGTGACTGCTTTCAGCTGGTACGTCCCTCCCAAATGTTATTTCCCTCATTTATTTTCATTGTGTTGGCAATCAAAGGCAGTGGGTTTTTCTTCTTTTTTTTTTTTTTTCCCCCTTGCCTTTGCTTTTAATAGACCTTAAGCTGGGTGTTCTCCTCCCCCCTCTCTGTCCCAGGTTCTGGTATTTGGGTTGGTAATAACAGGTTCTAGTTTCTCTATGAAAAACTGAGCCTCTGGTATTTCTCACGCTTGGAGATTGCACGTCTACGTTTGTTTCCTCTTTTGTCTCCCTTTCAGAGAGGATTTTGCCTGTACGGACTCCGGGGGGAGACGGGAGCAAGCAAAGGGGTGTCGTTCCACTCCTTGCCAATGACAAAGCTGATTGTCAGCTATTTATCGGGGCCTTTCTTTTTTTATTGTATGGCTTGTCTTTGCTTTTTTTCTCTAAGTGCAGGGAAGCAGGACAGCGTGAACTCTGCTCTTGACAGCAGCTCAGGTTCTGAAACCATCTGCCACCTAATCCACTTCCAAGGAAGGGTCTGACGTCTGTGTGCATGTGTGTGCACATATACGCTCCCCACGTAGCCATACATCATTTCGGCAGACTTGTACTGACCAGCTTGGAAGCGCCATTTCTCTTACAAGAATTGGCCTTTGATACTTCTTCTTTTCTTCCTCCTGCTTTAGATTTCCCTGATTCAGTTTGACATACTGTGGTGGGAGGCAGGGGAAGGGGCTTATGAGTTGAAACTGGAGAAGATTTCCTCAAAAATTGAACACCTCTCTGTTTTCCTACCTAGCCTGGCTCTCTGAGGTGCTGGAGTTTAAGATTTTTTTTTTTTTTTTTTTTTACTCTTCGTGGAAGTTATGAGTGTGGGATGCATGGATTTCTTTTGCAAAAGCAGCAGGAAACAGAACAGGTGTAAACTGTCTGTGCCAGGCTCCTTGGATAGCTGGTAAGTGGGCTCTTGCAGGAACTGTTGAATTTTAAGCTTTTCAGTGACATAATGGCCAGTCTTGTTTGACTGCTGTCTGCAAGCACTGAATGTGTTTCAAGCTTTCTGTCTCTCCTTCCTCTAATAATACATGAAGAATGGCAGTTATCATGCGTGATGCTGTGTCTGCTGATGTTTTTAGATGCACCGTATTCAACACAGTTCACTGATTGTGCTGGATCATGTTTGCTCACGGCATTCAGTACTGTGCACACGCAGTGCTGTGGAAAATGGCGTGAGAATTGAGATGGGGAGAGAAGAGGTGCTTTGGGAAGGATGGAGGGATGGCACAGTGTGCATTCAGAAATGCCAGCCGTTTTGCTTGTAGTCATCAGTTATGCCATTTTTGTGGGCTATGGTAATGAATGTTTGAATTAGCTTCTGGAAAACAGTAGCTATCTCTACTGCTGGGTGGCTCTCACACCTGAGCGTTGTGATTTCTTCCTCCTGGGTGCCCGCGGATAACCCTTTCCTCCCCATTTGAAAGGGTCTCCATTGCAAAAAATGGGGGTCTTTCCTGGCTGAGAAGGAAGGAATAGGACTCCCTTCAAAAGTGAACGCAGTCTTTGGAAGGACATCCCTGCCTCTGCCAAACAAGGGACCAGGAATTCAAGTCGTGTGCTTGTTGCAGGCTCTAAAGCTGAGCAGAGTTCTGCTGCGTAACGCAGAGGGTTTGACCCAGAGCTTTGTGATGGATCTGGAAAGACTGCCATCATCTGCAGGGGGATTTAGATCAGGCTCAGTTATAGCTCTCACTGGTTCCTGTGACGTTCTGCTTTGCTTTGTTGTTGGATTTTTTCCCCTCCTCCATCTGCCTTTGTAGACCCTCTTCCGCATTTTCCAGGCACACACTAATGGCAGGAAGTTATTTGCCTGTGTGACCTTCACAACAATTTCTGCATCTTACTGAGTATGGACCAGAGGAATCCTGCTGTTCAGTTGCACTTGGTTTCATCAATCACACTTAAAACAAAAAAAAAAGTTTCATACTGAATAATGCTTATTAATTAGGCAAGCAAAGGAACTTCATCATGTTAATTGGAGATAGATTTCTATACCAAAACTAGTTAATGAGCAATCTTTGCTAAGTGCATTTTATTCTTCTTGTAACAGAAAAATGACTTTTTGACTCTTTGCGATTACTTGTGGAGGTATTCAAAGAGCGGTTTATATTAATACCATATTGACATGTATTGATGAAACCTGAAAACTTCTCTCCCTTTCCCACTGCAGAAAATTGCTTTCATTTGTCACTTCTAAAGGAGGCAGGGGAATAATTCTCCACCCTCAGCTAGCAATTTAAGATTGATCTGATGAAGACAGAATATTTCAGACAATCGATTAAAGAACTTATCTTCCAACCCTAGTTTCAGCTCTTCTGTAGGTTCGCGTCCTGTTCGCAACAAGACACTTACAAGCTTCAGGTTATTTTTGAAAATGGGTTCTCCAGAACAAAGTAGTAGTTGAACTGGCAGAACTGTATGATGCTGTGGTTTCGTTTAGAGGATGTTGTCCTTCACATTTTGCACTTGTCTGTGTAGGGAAAATAGCGGTGTACACATGGAAGAACTGGACTTCTGAAGTCACATGTTTTGTTTGAACATTTAGTCATTTTTCAGTGAAATACGTATCTACAAGGCAGTGGAGAAAATGGTAATAAGTGTATGTGTGTGAGAATTGTGCCTCATTTTGAATTCATAGCATTTAGAAAGTCCTCCCTTTCCTAGGACGTTTGTTTTCCAGTAGAAAATATCTTCTAAGACTACTAATTAATACTGATAGATTGGTCATCTAAGGTAAAAACAAAACTCCATTCACTGCCGAAACATCTCTAGGGAATTAGAAAGCACTCCCATCAGTAGTAGAAAGTTTAGTGATTTGTTGTTTTCCAGTTTTATCTCTCTGCTTTTTTGTCTCTACCATTCTGTCTCAGCATTGGGACTGTGTCTCATAAGCATCGACCTTTGCCAACCTTCCCTTGAGGTTTTGACAGATCTACGCAGGGAGGGATGAGGAATTCCCTTGGGCGTAGGTATTCCCTTTGTGCCTCTAGCCAAGCAGCAAGCAGCCCAGGAGGAAAGCTGGTCCTCATGGGAGGTGCAGACTGATCTTGCAGTCGAAAGCTTGGAAAATTCCAGACAAACTCCTGGGAAAGCATGAATGTTTGAACCAAATCCAGACATTTTGAGGTTCAATTTCCAGAAAGATTTCATACATATAAGCAAAGCAATGTGGTCTGAATGCGTGCTTGCAGAAGGCTCTTTAGTCAGCTTATTGCAAACAAGCTTATCTAGCACTATTGATAAGCTGAAACCCTAGGAAAAAACAAAAGCCCAAACAAACAAAAAAGAGAGCTGGGACTCCCTCTCTCCTTGCAACATTGGGAGTAACTGTTGGAGAAAAAGGGCGACAGGGGATGCTGAACATGCTCCTGGGTCTGGCAGTTTGGAATAATTCTGGCTGTGTTACCTGTATCACCTGTTTGGATAGCTACAGCTAGGTGTGCTATTCTCTGTGCAGATGAATGCTTCACTGCTGCTATTGACTTCATTAGTGAAAATAATGTAATTCTGAATGTGCATAAAGTTTAAAATTGAGTCTTTTGCCTTTTTTTTTTTTTTTAAAAAAAAAAAGAAAAAGGAATAATGTTGGATACCCATGTTGAGACCAATAAGCTAATTTGCTGGGCCTGGGTACATAGCCATTTTTAAAAATGGTGTCCCTTTCAAGTCTGTTTATTTGCTGAACTCTTTACTTCAAATTAACTTTGAAAATGTAAGTAACAGGAAGTGACATTTTCATTCCCCTTATTTTGGAAATGGTGGATATAGTGTATGTTTGCTTGTTTCCTCATCTGTAAAACACATATATATGTTAATTATGGTCAACATTTCATAAATTGGTTTTAGGCTGAATATTTTTAACAAGTTTAGTCTCCTCTGAACAAAGGTAATATCACAGGTCAAATTATTAACTGCAACTGTATAGGCAATATTTCAAAATTTTGACAGCAGCAATTTGCAGTCAGATTCAAGATGGCAAGTTTCTGATTTGTGTGCATTTGTGGTGATCTCAAGGCAAATGTCAGTTTTCCAGTATGACTAAATTTAAAATCAGTTGTTAACATCATATGGAAATATTTGTTGCAAGCAAACTTGAGATTTTTACATCAGGAACAAAACTTTGTATTACTTACTCTTAATACCCTGGGTTTTGATCTGCATGTGCCTGGTTTATATAAAGCAACTTGAGAACCAGAGGGGTGGCAGATCACCTAGACCGGATGATACTCATCTTGGGTTACTGCAGGGAATAAAGTGTGAAATAGCAGAGGTACTGATGAGGACATGTGATATATCCTGAAAAATCAGCAGCTGTTCATGACAATTGACAAAGCACCAGTGTGGGATCTACCTCCAAAATGGAGCAGCAAGGTCCCGGAAATCAGGAGATGGGCAAGCTGCCTCGTCGCTGCGGGGGGACTGAACGAGAATCTCGGGATAGCATAGCGCAATGGCGGGCTGGGCGTAAGTCTAGGCTCAAATTCCCATTCCATTTGAAAGGAGGAATCTTACACCTGTTAGACTTTGTAAGAATGAAGTTGCACAGATGTGTGATTACACACGAACACAGAATAAGGACTTGAATAGTAGTAGACTTGAGTTACTAGGCCTTTCAGAGGACTTTTTCTTTGAGTAAATTATGTGTCAGGACTTGGAATACGTGTCATGAAACGGTAACAATAACAATTAAAAAGTGAGTACAACTTCTGCCAGCTCTCATCCTCATCCTGCCAGTGAAATGCTCATTTTTAGATAGTAGGTTCTTAAAGTCCTGTTTGGTTTGGTCTGAAGCAGTACATGTGTGTTATATCTCACCCTGGAGGTGGATGAACATAGCTCATCAGGGTATCCTTATTCTTTGATTTCTGGGAGATCTGCGTTCAGTGGGCTGCTTCGTCAAATGTTCCTAACACTTGAATAGTCTCAAAAAACCCCCCAATGTAACCAAATCCTCAAAGACGAGCGCAGTATGGACATGTTCTCTTAAAACTCCAGATGCGTGTTTGTGCCCATGCAGAATGCTGCAAGCGTACAAAAGCGTGAGTGCTGTGGCTTCATCTAAAGGAGTCTGGGAGCAGCCGTTTGGTTCGCAACTCTTGGATGCCACCGCAGCCCCCTGCTCTCAGCACCGATGATAAATGGCAATCCAACTGAACAAGGGAGATGAAGAACTCCATGAGCTTTAGACCCTGAGCACCCCCTTCCTTTAGGGGGTTGATCCCTTTGCATGATGGTATCAACATACAGAGATAAAGCTGAGTGTAGAGACTTCCGTTTGCCAGTCTGTGTGTTCTCTGGAGAAGCAGAGCATTTCATAGGCCTGTCAGCAGGGCAGTTTTCGTTTGCAGTAAATTCATATTTGAAAAAAGGGAGAGGTGAAAGTATTTGGTAGAGACTGTAAAAGACGACAAAAATTTCCAAGTGGATTTCAGTGTACCAGGGACTATGTATCACGGCGATGCTCTCTAAATGTCAAGTAATGCATGCTGGCAAAAATGGTCTAAATTCATGTATAGTGACGTGCTCTGAAGCTGTGGGGTTCTCCAAGGAATAAAAGTCACTGTGGATACTTCAGTGAGGATATCTAAATAGAGTGTTACTGCAGTTGAAAAAAGGGAGGGGAAAAAAGAGAGAGGAGGAGGGGATTTCTAAGGAACACAGAGGAGGTAAACTAGAAATTTGCGTTTAAGTGGGTATCTGGGTTCATCCATGTCTTCTGTAATTTCTCGGGGATCAGTCTCTAATGTAATAATCTTATTCTACTTTAAAAAAGCCGATGAAAGAGTGTACTTCCACTGTAATTAATCAAAACCAACACCGAGGTAGGAAACCTTTGCCTAACTCCTACTCTTGCCTCGCCTGCACAGATCTTGAATGAAACTCGCCAGGTGTTTCCATATTTACTGAAATTCCCTTAACTCAAGGTTTTCCCTCAGCTTCAGGGTAGAAAATGTTGGTCTAATCATTCTGAATTGTGAATGAGTCACTGGAGTCCTTTGGCTGGAGAGGAGCTCCTACGAGGAGCACAGTGCTCCACTGCCAAAGGTCTTTGTTATCTTGATTTAAAGAAAGCATCTGAAACACTTTATTTTGTCACTTATCTGCTCTCTTTTCTGGTGAATATGTATGCAATTGTGAGGAACTGAGAGCAGCTCACGTGGCCCTGTGTTTGAGTGGGAAACTGCTATTTTAAATCAGGTTTGAAAAGATTATTTTAAAACCAAAGATTGTGCCCTTAGCAAAAGCATTGGAGGTGTAGGGGCGTGGAGAAAGTATAGGGATTGGTATATTTAACCCTTTACTGACTTCTAGGTTGGGATATATGCCCCTTCACAGGAGAGAAATAGCCAGGCATTTGGATATTTTGGAAAGACCGTGATACAGAGGCAGAGCAGACAATGCACGACATAGTTTCTACCCGTGAGTGCACGGTCTGAGATTGTGCTTACCATAGGAATATGTCTCATGTTGTTGTATTCAGCAGCTGGTGTCAAAATGAGTGTGACTAGTACAAATTAGTACTAAAAGCACTCAGTAGTTCCTGATGGCAAAAATCTCTGCCCAAAGGGAAAAATGCTACATAGGAGCAGCGTCTGCCTCGCCTCCCTGGAGATGAGGCTGGGAACTTACTCCGGTGAGCTGGGCTGAGTTAAGGCACAGAGGTGAGCAATGTGAGAAGCTGTGGAAGCTCTTGTTATTCAACCGGATGGGTCTGATGTCTCGCTAGCAATATTGCCAATTCACCAGTCTGTCTCAGGAAGGCTGTTGGGTCTAGGCAGGTAACTGCAGCCCCTGGCGTTTCTCTTCTCTTGACAGACAAGGAGGCCATCTCAGTGCAGTATTTATGTGCTGCTTGACATATTTCAGTTTGCTTTCCTATACACTCCTGTGTACATTTCCAGGTGGATCTCATCTGCTTCAAAGCAAAGTAGACAGATGACCTTTCTGCATAGCTGCTTTACCTAATATGGACTATGTGCTCTGCAGGATGTTTTAGGTGAGAAAATTAGCATGTAAAACTGGTAGCATAGTGATATTATTTAAGAGTGTTTTTCTCCTTGGATCTTCATATAAATCACCTTCTGCCAGCAGACCTCACATTGGGATGTGACTTCCATGAAAGATGTGCCTCAAGTTAGTTGCAGAACAAAATTGATTCCCTGTTATTTACTGCTTAAAAGCTCATCAACGTTAAGGGTCAGTTCATATTTTGGTGAACTTGTAAATATATGGGTGTTTCCTCTATAGTACAGAGAGGGTCTTACCCAAGCAAAGTGGGACCTTGAGCAGTTTACGATTACATTTATGGGAAACTATAAACCTGTTGTCATTATAGTTCAATAAACCCTTGAATTGGTCTATACTGACATTTTTCTGGGTTGCATCCTCTTCTGTCATTTCCTACATGGGAAGGAGATAGTTTTCTGAAAATGCTTCTGCTGATAATCAGCTTTGGTGTTGCTAAACACAGAACAAATCCAAATATTCTGGGCTTCAGTTGTAGCCTGGCACTTCTTGGTCCTGGTCAATATGAGGCTCTGTTCCCTTATAAATTATTTGGCTTGTGTTTGAGCTTCTTTCAATTTTACCTTAACCCTGCAAAGGGGTGGGGTTCAAACACGGTTAACCATGGTACTTTCTGTTCCATGAGGTGTATCCAGGTTATAGCTGTTTTATTTAGCACAGTGGTGTCTTTTGTTGCAGTCATGTCCTATTTACAATTCCCAGGAAAAGTTTCATGTTTGTGCTGCTTGCATTAGAAAAACAGTGCTAGCAACAATTTTTGCCTTTCATCCATAGGAGAGGGACTTCTTTCTTTGTTTTTATAATGATTTTACCTTGCTGTTTAAATATATTTCAATGGAAAACAGATTTCAGTCTGTATTGTCCTTTCTATGATCAAAATCATTGACACAGGAGAACAGTAGTTGTACTCTTCCTCTCATATCAGGGATGCTGATGCTTTTAAGGGGAGAAGATGAGAAAAGCTTCGGAAGTGCGCTTTAATTTAGAGATGTGTGTGAATTTAAATAGATTTACAATGCTTCTCTTAAAACAAAGCAATGCAGAACTGAAGTCTACAGGGCTTGAAATTGGAAGAAGTCAGGGACCACAAATGGAGCTATTGGGCTGTATAGAAAATGATAGTCTGCACAGCCCAGTGAACTGAGGGGAATTGCAGGAATAAGAAAATATATGCAGCAGAGCTCCCAGACTTTTTTCTTCATTGCGAGTGCTTCTCATGAAGCCTTACTGGCAGGCTAAAATAATTTAAGTCTCTGTGGTGGATCCTCCTTAGCAACCCGGTTTCATGCCATAGAGGCTGCGAGCACCTTCACTTCTTTCCTCATTTGTGCAGCTGTTCCCAGTTTCCTGCGGACACCTGGGACATGATGGCCTCGCTGATGAAGTCGTGTGGGGCAGTCACTATGTCAGAGTTAACTGGCAGCTGAAAGGCAGCAGTCTGGTGGAAGCAGCTATTGAGGCACACTTTGATTGCATTTAATCTCAGTATATTTAAATCTGTTTTCTTTGTGTATATTTAGATTAAACTTTGAGCAATGCCTGCTACCTCTGTGTTTTTATACAGTATTTGAGTTGTATCTGTAAGAAAGGGAGATATTTATTTTGCATGTAGCTAAGGCATGTCATTCTCTTGCACCTCAACCTCCAGAAATGCTCCAGGAATTATCAAAACTACTGTCCTCTTACAGCCACCTTCTTTGGACCACCAATAACCCGTGAGCAAGAGCTGTGGTATGTTACAGCTTTAGAGGCGAGCAGCTAGTGCTTTAGTTCCAATACATGTGAGGTTTGAGATAACTGTGAATCCTCTAGGGATTTGGATTTAATATTGATATGCACACAAATCCCTAAGCCTTGACTGTAAAACTGCTCAAGGCTGGAGATGGGCTGAAGTGGCAGTATTTAGTCACACTACTTCTGGTTCCTCTGCCAAAGCTGTTTATTTTACGATCTGATTGACATAATGTATCTGCATTTGGTTTTTTTTTTTTTTTTTTCCTGAACAGCATTCTTCTTAGTCTAGAAGAAACTAAATTGATTTGGTCTGTGGGTGAAGATTCTTGGTCTAATAACTGATTAAAGAGTAAGGCTAGAGGCAAGTGATCAGTTTTTGGTCTAGAAGGATGTTATCAGCAACTCATGTGGAGCTAGAACAGTTGTTGCTAAATGTACTCTTGGAAATTGTTTGGAAACAGGAAATAAACTATGGGGTGATGAAACTTGTCTCTAGGCTATTTAAAATGAGAATTAATTGCAGAGTTGCAAAAGGATCATTGTAGTGAATGAATGGACTGTAAAATGGAGGTTGCAATTCTGTGTTGATAGGGCTGCTTTTCTCCATCTGCATTACTTTGCAGTTAACTCAGGCAAGGGTGGACTGTGCGTTAGTTATTACCCATTTGGAGAGAGATTTAGTAGTCACTGTAGATAATTCTATGAATATTTCTGCTTACTGCTCAGAGAAGCAAATGAAAAGCAGAGAAGGCAAATAGAGCAATAGTAATTTGATCAGTAAAATGGAACAGTTTATGGATGAGAAAAGACTCGATAGAAAAAGTTTTACCAGCTTGAATGGCATGAGGAGCAAGCAGAAGGCAGGTAGGAAACGCTAATTTAGTCTTTCCTATGACATAAGAGCCAGAGAGTGTCAAATAAACTTGTCAAACAGGTTTAAAAGAATGCGAATTATTTTTGCTCACAGTTCAATATTATGTGGTGGATCTCATTGCTACACAATATCACGGAGACAAACATACCTGTATTAAAAGACCAAATAAATGAACACTGTAAAAATCCATTGGTGAGCATGAAGTGGGAGAATTTGACGCAGCCCACGTCAAGGAGACTGAAACTTTGCTTTGCTAAAGGCAAGATGGAGATGTAGAAGGCAATATACCTTTGTGCTTGCCATGTTCTTGTTCTCTCTCTCTAAGCATCCATTACCAATTGGCTGCAGGCAAAAGCTGCTGGCTTAGTTAAACATTTGGTCTGCCTCAGTAAGATTGTTCTCTTCGTCTTAGGGTCTGTCTACAGTAGACAGAGGTGAGCTTATTGTACCCTTTGCCCTGAGCTAGTACAGGCTGCGAGCTAGAGCCTGAAAACCAGCTCGCCATGCTGACATGATACCGAGACTGATCCACAAAACCCTACTAGCAGGATTGCTGGATCCTGCTGGCTCAGAGTGGCTCAGCGTGCTGAGTGGGCTGACATCCATCCGCACGAGGTGGTACAGACATGGAGGTGCTTGGTGCCGCAGAGGCATCAGGACTGCATGTGAATTTTGAGCTGAAATGGAGACCGCCCTTGCCACACTCTCCTAGCATTTCCCTACTAGCCAGCTTAGTTGATATGTTACTTGGAAGAACCTAATTCCTTTCCTATCCATAACAAATATGGGCTCCCTACATAATATTTTAATACGGGGCCAGTTATCTAAAAATGTATATGCATTACAAAACTTTGCATCAAAACACTTGAATCAGCTTCTGCCTCGAGGTTGTGTTTTGGTTTGTTTTGGTTTTTGTTTTTTTTTCTGGAGCCTATTTTTTTTATGGATGGTTCCTGCTGTGTTTTGGTGTTTCTATTTGTGCTGAAAGCTGAAATTTTAGCTGTGCCTGTGTGTGGTTTAATAGTCTAAAACCAGTTAGGAACTGCAGAGAAAGTTCATTAACCTTGAAATAATTCATGTTACCCACATGCTTCTAGTTTTGCTGTTGAAGGCGTGTAGCCCATGCTCAGAAAATCCCTCAAACTTCATAAACATCAGTCCGATAGAAGGAATTTTGCTGAGCTGCCAGGCAGGGAAATGGTTACATCTGTCAGATCTCTGTTGTGTTTGCAAAGCAAGAGAACAGGAATGGAAGCTTGTTTGGTTTTTTTTTTTTCCCCACTTTCCTGGTGCTCTAGTCTTCATTGCAGAGCTGTACAGAATGATGCAGGCCACTGCACACTGATGTTGCTCTGTTGTGCCGTTGCGGTTTATACCAGCTGAAAACCTGATTTGTGAGGAGTTCAGCAGTTGCTTTTTAGTCAAAGTTGTAGTGAAGGCTTTTTGCAAGGCGGTGTCATTGACTTTAGTGAGCTCAGTTTATATCCACTTGTCCTTCAGCATGTGGCGTCTTAGAGATCCATGCCAAAAAGAGATTCTCTACAGAAGCTGGCACATAGTTTCCAGGAAAAAGAATGAAAAGTACTTTCCAGTTCCTGTATATGTGTACACAGTGCCCTCCACCAGTCCTCTAAGGGTTGGCTGTTACATTAAGGAAGAGTGTTGTGGTTAGAAAGAAAGAAAACATTGGCTTGTTGTAAACCTCATCTCTTTGCTACAGTTTCCAGTTCAGAAGTCTTTTGGTTTTTTCCTTCCTTTTTTAAAAAAAAAAAATTTTTTTTTCAGCATCTTCCCTGACTGGTTGTAGCTGGGGTTGAAGGAGAAGTCAAGGTGGTCCCCTCAGTCCTATGACAAGATATATATGGCTTCCATGAGGAAAATGGAAGTTTTGAGAGGGTCAAGTGCTTTTTCAGGTACCTGAGTCTATCTGCCTCTGATCTCAAGGATCTCATTGTCTTGCAAACTAGAAAGAAAAAATGTTTTGCTTTGCCCATGCAAAGCAATTTGTGGGGAAGGGAAAAACCTGAACACCCCCTCCCCCAACCCATCCCCAAACTAAAAAAAAAAAAAAAAGGCAAACCCAAAAATGTGGGGAAAATGGGCCTTACAAGAAGAAATGTGGGAGAGAAAAGAAAACAAGATTTCTGAAGAACAGAATTCATTCTTAGCTGTGTATAAAGTACCAAAACTAAGGTGCATGGGATTGGATTATATTGCCTCTGATTGATCGTTCATTTCAAGGAGGTCTTCTCACCCTTGTGCTGGTCTTTTGACGGTTGTCTTTGGCCATGGAAAACAACCTTTGCTGGCACTGGCATGTTGGGGGAAGACTGCCATCCCCACTCCCCATGGGGTCCAGGGCTGACCTTTCTAACCTGGAACAAGTGGCTTCTCACCCTCTGTGCAGACCAGGATTGTCGGACTTGGAACGTCCCCCGTCAGCTTGGTGACTCCTGCTCAGTACGGGCCTTTAGAGGTGCAGGTAACAGGTGGTATGGCAATAGGAGCATTGGGTCAGTGGAGGCTGGTGCTACACGAGCTGTCTCTGTCCTGTTCTGAGAGCAGCTGAGGAATGGTGTGGGTGGCACCTGCTTAGTTTAACAGGTCTTGACACATTCGTGGATGCAGCCAGTGTCCTTTGCCTGCTCTCATGCATCTCGTACATCTGTTTGGCACCTCTCACCTCTCTGCTCTAGCAGAAAGGGCTTGGAGAATGAGTGGCTTATTGCTTTACCTGGCTGGAGAGATGTTTTCCTCCCAGCTACCTCAGCCTAGAAAAAGAAAAGCTGTAGGTCTTGTTAAATATCACTCTCATCTAAGATACAGGAAAACAAAGTTTTGGGGGAGTTTTAATTCCTTTCTTCACAGTGGGGGTGCCAGTTAAGTGGGATTTGTTAGTCATTAGTGTAATAGAAGTAACAAGGATATTCTGATTTGCCTGAAATGAACAACCTGGAAAAATCACATGAAAGATTGATTACATGGAGTTCCCTCTTTTCTGTTTAAAGTCTGTAAGTTCACACAAGGACTTGCCCTTCTGGCTGCTCGTTTTCGGAACCCTCTGAGGTGTACCCAGTGCATAAAGCAGCCTCCCAGCACATTATGTATCATAAGGTAATGCGTCAAACTGAGAGAAAATAGATACTTTGACAGAAAGTTCTGCACTTAAAAAAGCAACGTACCTCCTTGCTTCCAATCTTTTTGGTTAGGTATTTAAAAAAAATATTTTTCCACAAAAGCAATTTATTGCTAACTCTATACCAACAAAAGTGGAAATGTAATCATTGTTTTGAATTTGAAAGGTCTGGGAGAGATGAAAGGTGGTACAAGCAGTGTGGTTTGTTAGCGATGGCTGCAAATGATAAGCATGTGGTTTGGTAGCTATTGCCTTGTTTGATTTATTTTTGTTAAAGTGCTTGGTTCCCCTTTTTTCAATACTGTTTATACTTCAGCTCCCTGTTTCCCCTGCTTTGACTCTTGGCCCACATGACAATTAGGTAAAGAGAACAAAAGCTGTGCTTACCTACTTTTCTATAAGTAATGCAGGAGAAGTAGGCCTTCAGAGGAGATTTAAAAGGGAAGAAGATAATGATTTAAACTAACACCACAGAATCTAATCTCTGTGGTGGATAACAAGGAGAGTAAAGTAATGAAAAAGTTATGAAAATACGGGGAATGTTCAAGTTGCTCATGTTTTTGGAGGGAGCACTGGTAAAGAAGCCTATAAGGAAACTAAATCATGCTTTATAAAGCACTTTTGACATGAAAGAACACATGACATACAAGAGAATCTATTATCAATAATGCATTTAATTTCAATTTAAATCAACTTGACAGGCCAGATATTCCATATGTGTGTCTATTAAAAGATGAGACCCCCTTTCTTGGGGGGGAGAAAGGCACTTCATACCTCTTATGTGATATCTGTATTTAGTACTCTTTTGTGTGTGAAAAATTCATTACGGCTCAAAGTGCCTAAGTGGAAAATCAAGACTTTCTTTTTATCCCAGATCTCTTCAGTGAGACTATCCTCCCCCTTCTCCTACTGAACCTGTATGAAATTAACTTCGTTTGTCTTAAACAGCCCAAGGGGATCAGCTCGGACTCCAACAGATCTTACATGTCAAAGTAGCTGTTATATTTTCTCTCTTATTCACATTACCATTTCAAATACTTGTGTTCTTTGCTGCTCTTCTTTTCTAAATGCAGTAGGAGATGCTTTATATTAGGGAGTTTTTGAGGGGTTTTATTTTTTTCTGGAAGCTCCAAAGAAAAGAAGTAATAGAGATGATTAAGGAGACAAATTGTTTGGCAAAGTAAGGTCATGCTGAGAGGGGAGGTTGTAACACTTCAACTTCTGAGGTAAATTTAAACTCACAGTATTAATTTGGATGTTAATATTTCTAATGACATTACTTTTCTTAGTGTAGCTTTAGCTGATCAGGGTCAAGTTTAAATGAAACCTTTTACATCCAAAGCCAGGGCTTCACACAGGAGGTGCATTCTCCTGTGACTTTCAGATGAATGGACCTTTCCTAGGTAGACACAGGTAACGGCTTAAAAAACAAACAAAAAACCAAACCCCTAGGTGACTTCAGAGGTCTCACTTTCTTTGTTAAAACCTGGTCTCCCCATGCACTGTCTTGGTGTGGGCAAGGAGCTGGCATCTCCCTAGCACACTCTGCAGCAGTTCGTGGAGGTGCTGGGAGTTGGTAGGAGCTGTCCTGGGTTGTCGCCAGAGCAGGATCTCCAGGACATGGAGATACAGTGGCTGTGAGGTCAGGCTGCTGTCTGGTCACTGCTGGGCTCAAGCCCGTGGCATAGCCTGTCCTCCTCTCCCACCCTGCATGCCCCTGTTGACTCCCTTTGTCTTGACTTGTGCCCTCTTTGACTCTTGTCTCTTGCCTCTGCCTTCAATCTGAAGGTCTAACTCTAGGCTTGACTGCCAAATCATGGTGATTGCACTAAATTCCTAAGGCTATTTTTAGGTTTTCAAGTCATTAGGCATTTTTCAAAACTGTACTGTACATCTCTTTCAAAATAGTGCCTTTTATTTTAAAATGAACCAAATTTTTCACCAGGGCTCTCTTCTAGTAGAACCACACTTCCCTCACAGAAACCAACTGGTAGCAGATTAAGTGTTGCTGGAAAGTATTTTCTAACATTGACTGCCAGATTCACTTGTATATTGAGTTCAACTGCTAGCATGAATTGTTAACGGTAGGCAGTGGTTGTATAAATAAATATAACTGAGGGCACTAGCCCAAAAGCAGTTAACTGCAGCAGGTTGAATTAATGCTGAAGGAAAGGAAATCTCAGCAATGAGGACATACATTGGCTAGTGGATGGAACTGGGATGGGAACTTTCTAGTTGTGCTTGGATTTTTTCTACCTGTAACAGCTGTCCCAAAGACTCAGGTCCACTATTGCTGCTGTTTTGTGTTTCCTCTGAAGCAGTCTACATGGACCAGCAATGGAGGCACGTTTCTGGGGAGACCCAGCCAAACTGCTGCTTCAGAATTGATGCCCCACTGTGAATTGATAGCTCCTGCGGCAAAGGAAAAAAAATACATTTTTTCTTAAGATAATCTCAGACAAAACTGACTGGCAGCACAGAGACACTCTTATTCTGGCTGAACATATTTTGTCATTCCTTAGTCTGTTGCTCATTGTATTTGTTATTATAGTATGGAGGGTTGATTAGCTTTGGCAACAAAGCTGCAAACTCTTAGCTTCCTACTGCATACTATGAGATATGGAAAAACTAGTTGGGAATGTTCTGAGCAAAATATGTGTAATTAATTGATTTAGAACAGACTGTGATCTATTAAAATGGAGTCTTGGCTGGGCTATTGCACATATTGCTGTGTGTATGTGTTAAGGTAATAAGATGATTGTCATAAAGTGTGTGTTGGAAGGAGGAAATGGATCCATAGTACACCTAAAGCCCTAGACGCGCACCAGTTTTTGGTGATCTGGTTTGACCTGCTGAATTTCGCAGGGTGGTTTTGGCAGCATTACGGGTGGATTTAAGAAGGGCTTTAAAGCACAGGGAGGAGGGAGAACAGACACCCACCCGTATTATCTAGATGCTAAAGCACATCCACCTATGACAATGTAAAGAGATCACGCTAGCAAGACATTTTGTGTTTTGTGTCATTTCCCTTCCCCTCTCCCAGTATTTTTTGCTCTGCTCTGCTTTGTTCCTAGGACTGATCTTAACTGATGCACTGTTTTGATGTGGTCCATAGCTCAGTTTCCCCAAAGGAGAGACTGCTAGCTAATCCCAGTTGAATTGGCAAAACAGGGGTGGTTGAGTGATGTGCTGTACCCCAAGACTTGGTTTGAGGATGGGATGTCATTGAGAGAGATGGGGCTGAGACAAGCTACCCGAAGAAGATTGGTCAGAGAGATGAGAAGCTGGGAGTGGAAGCAGAAATGCAGCTATTCCTAAGACGTGCTGGTGTTCCATTTCTTGATATCTATTTTCTATTCCCCCTGCTCCTCTGCGCGCGTTCAGTGTACAGGCGGAGGTGGTGAAAATTACAAAACTTGCTATATAATAAAATCATTGTTCACTTGTTATTAAATAATGCTTAATATCAAATGACTGGAAGAATTGCAAGCTTTTCTATACGTAATCCAAATGTAAAATGTGACCTTCCTTCTTTCTTTCTTCTGGAAGTGAATACAGTACAGTCAGCCCCTGGAGTCCTCGAGTCACTGCATTGGCTTTGAGGTGGAATAATTTAAACCAAAACCATATCCTTGCAAGAGGAGGAAACAATGCATATCAACAGCCTCTGAAGTGCCCACATAGTGCTTCAAGTGGCAAAAACGAGACTATCGGAACCTAATTATTCATTATCACATGTTTTAGTGGCAGGCAGGAGTTACGGGAGGAAGGTGGAGAACTTGCCTGAACTGGAGTGTGGCCTATGAGCTGGGTTAGGTGACTGCAGCTAATTTAAGTCCCTTAAAAGGACACACTGCTGAGATTTTTCCTTTTTTCTTCCTCCACCCCCTCACTGATGCTGCAACAACCCTTGATGTTGGAACCTATTCCCTTAGCGACTGACTTCTCCTCTGGGATCCCTTCTTCTGAGTTACTGTAAGTCGCTTGTGAGCGCTAGTCTTTGTGCACTAGCTACAGTCTTCTTTGAAAGGCTATTTTTGCAACACCTACTGTTTGCCCTGTATTTATTACCATTCTAGTCAATCCTTCACTTGCAGAAATGGACCTGTTCTTATAATTTTTTTTTTAGGGTATTTCTATAAAGTGAGGATAAAACTGGTTTGGATTTGGGCACTCTCTCCAGTAGCAGTACCCCAGGTGGCTACCGTCCTTACTGTGATCCAAGTGCACCAGCTGATGGCTGCACCTGCAAGGAAGTGGTTCAGCAGGGTGCAGCGGTTTGATTTGGGGAGCACAATGCTGAATTACAGCCTCAAGTGTTTGTTTACATACTGGACACACGTTCATGCCCGACAGAAAAAGAGTGCTATCAGGACTGCAAAATCAAATATGCAAAAGTTGGGAAATGCCAGGTCGTTAATTTTCCCACCCGCTTGCTCATATGTGTTATGATTCAGTCTTTAATTACACAGTTGCACACTGTTTTTTCCACAGAATTCCTGCTTCCCTCTGTGCACAGGACGTCCACTGCTGTTTGAATGAGAAGCTATTCAATATTTTGTTTTCTCCTTATTGTTTCTCGTGACATTATTCAGGCTGCGCAATGAAGGAGGAATTGCTGATGGCCTTATTGTTTTGTTTTCTTGTCTTCGCCACAGCATAAGTGGCTAGTGTTTCATGAACACTCTTTGCAGTGGCCCTGTCTGATCCTGGATGCTGTGCTGGCCCCATCCATGAACTGGGAATACAAGAACATTGAGTGTCTGCCTTGGGCAAGCAGCCTTGCCAAATGTTTCTGATTTCCTTACCTCCATTAGCTATAATCGTCATTCCCAGTTCCCCAGTTTAAATCCCAGTCCTGGGTTTTTCCTCCCCTCCTGCCTGGCTTTAGTTCTTGGTATGCCCAAGTTGACTCTCCCATGTGAGCTGGTATCTCATCATGTCTTCATAAAAGGTCTTTGTCTTTCATGCCATTTGGATGTGGCTAGGATTATCGGCAGCAGAGCAGAGACAGGCTCCTTAATTTCATCTCATCTGGACCTGGATTCAGCAGCGCCGACTGGCAACTGTAGGGAAGGGCCTTTTCAACCTCAGTGCAGGTCTTTGGGCAGGTCAGCTCTTTAATTCAGAGCAAACTCTAGAAGGCATGCGAGATGTATGAAATTTCAAAGGCTTACCCCTTGGGCAAGTTCAAGTGGATTTTCATAAGGACAACAAAAGGTGCTCTTCTGTCACAGAGTCCTCTGTCCTCTGCCAAATTTAAGTTACTGCTGCAAGAAACAGATCAAAGAAAAGGTTCCTGAATGTTTTAAACACCAAATAAACAATATGTTTTCTTCTGGTTTTGTTTTAGGCTACAGCTGAAGTATTTTTGGTGAAATTGAAAAAAGCCTCATCAACCTGTCATAGGAAAATTCAGCCTGTGTGTTTAAAGGATAGCGCAGCCCATATGCAGCCTAAAAACAGGGCCTTAGGCTGGGAAGTTTTGTTTGGCCTATGAACAGTTGAGTTTGATATAGTAAACGCTGTAGTTTTTCTCAGTAGGGATGTCTGATGGGTCCTGATTTGTTTTATCTTTTTTACATGACAGTGGTGTCATTGAAATTAAAAATTTTGAAGTTATTTTTTGCAGCCATTTTGTAACAGTGGCACAGGTAGCAGCAAGCAGAAGAGGTCACTTTTGGGCCTGCCCAATGCTGTAGGATCCTATTTCTGTTCCTCGTTACCACCCCTGCTCTCCCACCAGATGCACTTGAGCGAGCTTGGGCAGGGAGGGAGGTGCTTTCTGCCCCCTTTCAAGAGAGCTGCCTTCACAGCAAGGATTTGTCTCTTTGGGGAACAGGGCGGTAAATGGAGTGCCCGTTTCTGCTGGCCACGCTGCGATTACTCAGCAGGTAGATGCAACATGGGTGGTGCGTGTATGTGACACGTGGCGCGGTGCGGTGCAGAGGCGTGAGCAGCTGGTGCAGGGTGCAGCACACCTGGGTTACCACAGAGCAACTCTGGGCTTCTTGGCAGGGTGGGTTATGCCAGCCGGAGCGTCATGCTAACACGTCTGTACGTCCTCCAGTGCCAGAGCAAGCTCTGGCATCTCGATAGGGAACAGCATGCTGCAGTATAGACTTAAACTGAATTCTTGAGAGGTGTTTGTCCAGGGGCTTTCAAAAACAGTTAGCTAAATTAAGTTTGGGTGCAAAGAAGAATAGCCTGTTTTGAAAAATGTCTTTACTGCTTTGCTATTTGGAGTCTTGCTCTGGTAGCTTAAATCCTGTCTTCCAAACACAATTGACAAGAATATCATTAGCAGCTTGGTCTTTTTTTATTACTTTACCCCTCAACATTCATAACCGTGCTATCTTTTTACCATAATGGACTGCGCGTTTCTAATTTTTACCCCAAAGGCTGTGCACTACTCTAGACTAATGCTCATTTTGCTTTTACTTGTTTTTTAAAGTAAATTGATATGGTAATTTTTTTTGTTTTGTTACCTATATGTGGTTTTAAAATCCTCTCTGGAAATATCCTGTACCGGAATAGAGCCCCAAACCTCCACTAAAATTAATGCTTAGAGAACCACAGGGGAGAGAAGAATTAAAGAACAGGAAAGGCAAAGTTGTTTTTATACCCACTCTCCATCTCTTTTCACATTATGCTTGGTCTTGCCTGCTTCAGTGAAATTTCTCCATTTGTTCCCTTTAAGTAGTGCTTTGAGAAGATGCAAACACCATCCATCAGCTTTCTTTAAGTCGGTAGGTTAGCACAGCGCTCTGTTACCAATAAGCAGTAATAGATGTGGAAAAGAACGTGTGGGTCTTCTGGCTTCAGGTAGTGGTCTGAGAGTCTAGCTTTGATTTCCTTCAGTGCTCTTGAGTTTTTGTAGGGAGTTGAACAAGCCACCAGTGTAACCTGGTTTCCATTTTGATTTCTAAAAGTCAAAATATTATTGTTTCTCTAACATGGTGACACTATTAGAAAAATCAATAAATGCCAGAGGATGCTGAAATTCTAAATGCGGCAAAAGCCAAATATGTTGATTGTTGCTATACTCAGCTGGTTACATTTTAATTTATTTACAGGTATATGAGCTTCAAAGGCAATCCCAGTATAAAATATATTGACATGTAGATACAGCACCATGATTCATACATTTACTGTAATCAATATCACAGATTGTGTTTAGTGTTTACATTTTGTATCTTCTCTGAGTTTACCCAAAACATGAAGTTATTTCTAGTCCTGGTCTTTACATAAGCTGAGTTTTGGAGTCCGAGTTGGCAAAGCACTGCAGCTTTTGATTAGTATGGTCTAAAACAAACCAAATCAACTGCTCTTTTCCTCTGCATTAAGTACTCCATTTCATCAAAGTGTCTTGAGAGTCTTATTTCAATGTGATATAGTTAGTTTACTGTCATTGTGACTAGGCTTCAAGCTGATCACTTGCATGATGGTCGATCCAGAATTGGATTGGGGGTTGGACTTCTGGAGGTTTTTTGACTTGACCGTATTTCAAATAAAAAGAAGGAAAACACCACAACTGTAAAACAAGTTACCCAAATTTTACTTTTTTGCCAGAACATTTTTGTTGCGGGTACTGTGTGCATATATAATGCATATTACTCTGAAAATTATTCTTGTTCTCTGAATTCCAGCTCTTTATACAACATGCTGTAAATATGATAATTGTTTCCAGATTAATGTGTAGAATCACTGCAGCATTTGGGAAATTCTGTATATAAGAGATTTCTTTTGCATATATTTTCTCTGTTTCTGGTTCACAGTGAAATCTACTGAGAGTTTCATGTTCAAACAAACCTAAAAACTCTTGAATGTTTGCTAGTCTTTTATTCTAATCTATGCAAAAGAACTACTTTTGGCATTCCTTCTACCCTCTGGTGCCCTGCGCTCACCTGAGGCAGGACCCACACTTTTGTACAGAATTGATAAAAAAAATCCAGGACTTCTAGATCTACTGCCCCAGACCTTCAGTGTTTGACTGCATGGGTTGTCATGGTGCGAAGGACCCCAGGCTGGTCTGCTTTGTAGAATAACTTGGAGCCATTCTCTTATGGATCTAAATTTGGGAGGAGAAAGGGAATGTTTTTTTTTTTTTCTTTATACAGTCTCTCTATGGCTTTGTGTCCCTAGAAGACCATACTAATAAATTAGGTCTGATTTTCATTTCCACAATGTGACTTCTGTTTGGCAAACCTGCTTACAGATCCAGTCTTAATTTCACTTTATTGGTATTAATTCTGTGTTGAAAATCACAAAGTTCAGCACGCAGTTCCCAAGAGGTTGGTCCCAGTGACACCTCAGGAGATCCACATTCTGAGCAGCATTGAACAGGAGGATCCGAAGGAGAAATACTTATGTAGGAATAATCGGAAAATACTGGGTTTTGGTATCCTTTTTTGATGTCCTGAAAAATAGTAATTTGGCAGATATTTTCTCTGCCAAATGTACACCTGTGTGTGTGACATGTAGGTTTTATTTGTCCTACATAGTGCTTTTTTCCTCTCTTGGATCTCAAGGCACACTGAAGGATTTCTCTGGTCGAAGTAAGGAGGATTGTTTCCTTGACACTTTAGCACTGGGTGGGTGATGTTTCTTTGCCCAGGTCCTCTCCTTTGGGTGGGCACTGTGCAAACTGATCTTGCACATTCTTCATTTGAATCCTTTTAGAAGCTCTAGCTCTGCTCGGTGAAAATGAAGATATTGCAGTTAGGACAAATGGAGCGTCAGGACACTTTGGCACAAATGAATGAAGAAAGGGATATGACTGAAGTCATCTGCAGTTCAGATCTGCCAGGTTGAAAGTCGTCTTAGCACAGCACAGAGGCAGTGCTGTCCGGTGGCTGAGGCATGCGATGAGGGTCTTGGGGAAACCTGGCTTCTCTTGTCTTGGCCATGGCAAAGATTGAAGTCATTTCACACCTCTGCTTCCTTTCCACTTGCCGTTAGACCAATAGCTCTTAACAGCAGGGTCTTTCATTTACAGTATACTTTCCCACCTCAGTAAAGCCTTGGTTTTTTTTGTTTCAGCTTGTGCTGTAATGGTGAAAATCTCAAACACAGCCATCTAGAGTGATCCTTTCCAGTCCCCGGCATTTAGCCATGGGTGGCAGGGCTAGATAAAACTGAGATATAGGCACATTGCGAGGGGGCTGGAGCACGGCAACACATTTATAGTGTTGCTTTTATTAAAGCTGCCCTTTCTTTCTCCTCCTCCTCCTCTTCCTCCCTCAGATGATGATGACATTGTTTTATTTGTTTTACTTCTATAGTTAGCAAACTTAGTTAGCAAGTCAAATTAAAAATAAAGCAGCAACCCTCCTCTGTTCTAACACTGTGAGAACCGTTTCTGCTGAAGCTTTGCGATTGCAAAAGGGGTATCAAGTCCTACCCCTGACTGTGCTCCGGATTGACACACTGTTGAGTAGCTGGTAATTTCTGTCCTCTTTCTCTCTTTTGTGTGACTCCGGGCACCTGATCATTAATGTCATCTTGGTTAAGGAGCGAGGTCCCCATTTCCATGGAAACATGGGGAAATGGCTTTGTAATCTTAAAGGTCCTTTATTTATTGGGTAGCATTTTCTCACCTGTTTAAGCATTTAAAACAAAGAAGCCTACAGTGCTGAAATCTTTTAAAAGCTATTGTGTTAAATGAGGTGGACAATTATAAAAATGACATTTAACTTTGCTCTGTAATCCTGTAACAATATATCAGCTGGTGAAAAATCAGCCTAGTTACCCTGGAGCCAATGGAACCAGACCGGTTTACAACAGCCAGGAATTTGTCCCAGAGGTCTGGTAGTCTGGGGGTTAGATTCCCAAGGGAAGCGATGGGATTCTCATCACTTGAAAGTCATAGCTAGACATGATAAATCCCTGAACGGGTATGGGAAGTATTAGTTCTACTTCAGCTGCTAGATGAACAAGGTCACCTAAAACATTTTTCTAATTCATTATTATGCTCATGGATTTCCTGATGCAAGATTTATTTATGTCTAAATGGCTTAATTTTTTTGCATTGTTTAGTGTCAAAGGAAGCCAGTAACTGTGCAGACATTTTTTTTTCTATAGGTCAATATTGGTAGCTGTTTAGTAGGAGACACATGATATTATAAATGAATATTTAAATATAATTCTAATACTGTGAATGCTCAGGCTTGATATATATTTTATATTTTAAGTATTTACAGTATATTTACTGCAAAAGACTAATAAAATACTTTATAATATACTTGGTGCCATGAACAGTGCATGGAAAGATGGAATGCACAAAAGGCAAAGTAAAGAATATAGTTAAAAAAGCTTGACTAGTGGCACAGGAAACTACAGTTTTTAGCACAGTTACTGAAGTTGAGGGAGGGATAAATACTGATCCAATCAATGTCGATGGTAATGTTTCTATTGTCTTAGGTGAAACCTGGTGCAACCAAAGACTTTTAACATTATATATCCCCTTGCTTCACCTTACAAATCACCAAATCATTTCCACATCTAAGCCAAATCCCCGTTCTGATTTAAAAAACGTCCTCTCTTTCTCTCTCCACTTGAATAGAAGCTGTTCGTGTTTATTCTGCATCTGAACTTTGTTCATTTCTGTCACAACCCTCAGAAAACTCTCCAACTGCAAATATTAAAACCTGTTTAGAATAATGAGAACTACATATATAAATGTCCCTTGCCAGAGTGTCAAAGGAACAGCACAGATAATTAAACCTAAAATGTGACAAGATACCTGCGTGATATATCACCTATAAATAGTAAAATGAGAACACAGAGGTGGCTTTGGATTCAGGAGTGGCTTTAATTTTGATTCCATCTGATTCCTCCTCTTATACTGCAACCTTGACAAAGTCATGTTGTGCCTTGCTGAACCTTGCCGGTGAAGGGAGGTAACATAATTTCACTTTGAGCTCCCTGAATGTAGGACATCACATATGGAGCTGAACCAAAGATGGCAAGCATATTTGCATTTACTTCAGTGACAGGCAGCTCTTAAAAATTATGAGAAGATAGGGGCGTGTAGGTGTCTGGGGGGAAATATTCCATCTGGGGGGGACTAGCACCAGACTTGCCACTTGATCTTCAGTGTGACAGAGGAAATTCCTAAATGTGGGGATTGCAGGGAGAGGGTCGGGGCACCTGCAACAGACCTCTTACTTCTGGGCAACCTACTTTTCCTGCAAGTTTCTAGTTAGTCTAGTTGCCTCTGTATAGACTCTGGCCTCATTTTCTTGAGAGTGTCTCTGTCAGATGAACTTATGGGGAGAGATGAGGTTGGTGAGCTCTAGAATTAGGGGTGATTGATTAGCTCAATAGTAAGTCCATTTTCAGGTGGCTTTTGGAAGAAGATGATGTTAGTGAGGCAGATCATGTGTATGATAGTGTTGAATAAAAATATCCTCCCTTCTCCCCATAGATATTGCCTGGAAGTATTTGTCAGAAAACTATTGTTAGTGCTTTCCCTTCTCATTTGAATTTCAAGCCAGTGAAGATGGACACACTAAAGTGAACATGATCCCAGAACAAGGTCTTGTATAGATTAGAAGGTTAAGATACTGCTCTAAATTTAGGATGCAGTCATTCAGATGAGGTATGATGGCAAATTCCTTTCACTTCTGTTTTAAAAGAAAAAAAAATCCTAATCCTCAGCATCTGATGAAAATATTAGCTACTCTGACCAAAGCTGATTGTGAAATCCAGAGCTCTATGGGCTCAAATTATGGCTGAGGAAGAAATCTCTTTTTGGTTTGTATCTACATAGTGCTGGCTTACTCCCTGCTTTATAATGCATTTTAAAATCTACAATATGAACAACTCTAGAGAAATGAAATTTCACAATTTACAGTGCTGTAAAGATGTTTTTGTTACTGATGAGCTTAAAATGAAGTTACAAACAAACTGTTACTTTAGTTAATGGTATATTTTGGCTTTATAAATTAACTCAAGATAGAACAAATAGTTTCTCTCAAGGTTCAATTGTACTTTGTTTTTCTGCTGCTGCTTCTGGAAGAACTCCTGAAACATTTTATTGATGCGGTAATGCACTCTCATCTGCATGTAGTACTTCTGTAACTCCAGCAAAGGTTTCTGGTGACATGCTAGACCACAAGAACAAAGCTGAAGTTTATCGTGTTCCCCTAGGTGGAATTACAGTCTTCATCAATTAATGCAGCATTCCTCAGCTTTGGAAAGTTGAATCCTGACCTGTCAAGAAAATGAAGTTTACAGTATTGCTGCTACCAGCAATGTTGTTTTAAAAGCCTACCCAAAATGAGCAGTCACTCAAATAGGCTGTGTAGGTATTCATCCTCATCTCTCTTGTACGCTTTGATTAGCAGTGCATTGTCAACAGTGTTGAAGTAATGTCATTGGCATTTGAATCATGACCCTTTTATAACCAAAATTACTGCATCAGTTTCACTGCAAATTCAGGCAGGCGTTGCAGCCATTATGGATGGCTGTGGTTTCAGTATTGCTATTTGCAAGCAGATGCCTTTAAAAACCAAAGCAATCAGAATAACAAAATAGATGGAGGTTCTGGAGGAGCTGTAAGAATCTGATTTAGTATTCAGTGCATGGCAGATTGTGCAACTTTTATTATTGTACACAATTTACTGTTATGTTTTTCTTAGAGCTTTACTAAGTGGGAAGTTTACACTTGATTTGCGTATCGGTGTGAACTGAATGGCTTCTGAGCACCTACAACTTCTTCTGTAGGCACTCCCTTAGCAGTTTTTTTAGGTTACCTTAAGTCCTAGGGGCACAGAATTGACCTCAATCACAATAAAGTGTTATTAAGAGGAAGTAATTTCTACATTCGGATTTGCACTAGTAAGACTAAAGTAGTTTAAAAATTCGTTTAAGTAATGCAATTTTCTCAGGTAAACAAAGTGTTCGCCTTTGTATTCTGTGCCTTTTTTTTTTTTTCTGTGGAGGTTATAATGTTTTATTAGCTCTCACCATATATAGAAGTTATCTGTTTCTGTGCTTCCCAACAGCAATGGGAATTGGAGAGGTTTCTTGTTCTTTTTAATCTTCCCTGAAAGTGCTTAAATTTTTTTTACTCAGCCCTCGCTTGATATCACTTTTAAATAATTGATTTAGTATGTTACTGTTAGTTACGAAAAACTAATTTGTGGATAATGCCTCGAGTGATACAAAGTGGCATGGCTCCACTGAAGTCCGGAGTTACACCATATTTGCCAGTTGAGGATCTGGTCTCTTGTTCCTGGCAAGGCTGCTGCTCGTCTCCAACTGTTAGGGAGGAGTGGGCACCCCGATTCATTTCAGATAACAGAGAAGGTACTGAAGAAAATCTGGGGTGAAAGGATGGCAAGAGTATTTCACTTTTTTTTTTATTTCTGTCTGATTGTTTTGCTTTCCCACATAAGAGATTTTATTTTTCTCTTTTGCTGCCCAGCACTTTGCCTGTGCAAGAGCTTTAGCATGGCATTTGCTTTATAGAAGTTAACAGCCTGTAATTGCAAGGATCCTACTGGGTAGTTGCAATTGCCTCCCCGGTGGATTTTTCTCTATAGGAACTTTTCTTAACCTTTTAGTATCACTTCATGGCTCGAAAGCCTGACCATGGCTGTTGGGAAGTAGCATTGCCTGCGGAGTTGTTGTAACAACCTGCTGTGAGGGCAGCTGGCAAGGATGGGTCTTGTGGTTGTATGAACTTTGCCAGTTAGATACTTTTTGCAAAATTTGGAAGCACTGGATTACCTCTCTCTTTCCCTGTTGCTGATGTAGATGTGTCGGTACGTGAACTCTTTGCCAGCTATACACACAGCACCACACTTCTGCTGTTAATGGTTCTGGTCTGCAGTTTCCCAGTCCGTACTAGCAGTCCAGCTCCTCTGTGGGTACGTCCCCTATCACCAGCAGTGACAGATTACGTTCACCTTAGGGGCAGCAAAAATCAATACTAAAAAGTACATTTTAATCCTAGCTAGAGCAGAAATTGGGTGTGCTCCCCTTAAAATTTCGTGATTTATCTATCTTTTGCTATGTGACATTTGTTCATGTTCTCTCATCTTCTAAACTGTGTTCACTCTGTCCTTCTGCTCTGGTAAAGGCAGCTACAGAATGAAGCTGGAACAGCTCGATGCAGTAGCACGCTGGGGCGGGGGTACGTGTAGCCACGGTCACGTCCTCCTCGGTGACTCGTACGCTGTGGGTCAGGTCCCCAGGCACGCAGGTTGGTTTGGTCAAGCTGTGCTGTTACCTCTGCTGAGGAATATCCCTAGAAGCAATGACGCTACTTCAGTAGCACCCTATTCCAAATATTTCTTCTCCCACCTCTTTTCACTGTCCATTAGTATTTTGTGAAGGCTTTATTTATTCAAAGGATATACAGGATGGAGTTTGGGGGGAGAATTTCTTTCTCTCTTTAAAGTAGATACAATACCAAAATCAGCGCAACACCTAGTCATTCAGTGCATTTTTGAGTGCAGGGAAAGTGACATAAGAAGTAACCGTAAGTAACCTAGTCGTCCTGCGCTTGGATGTTTTTCATACGCATGTTACGATCTCAACGGATCAGATGTTCTAAAGTAGTTTGGATTTCCATGCTAAGAAAGGGTCAGGTTTTCTCTCTCCTGAATTATACAAGTGCAATGAGCTCGCAGAGGGTAGCCTGGCCTGACATCGTCTGTGTCTGTCAGCAGCAAAAAGCACTTGAGACTTTTGCTCCTGTTTGTTATAGCGATGGCCATTTTGTTGTCAAAGTGTGATTTCATCCATCAGATGGTTACTACCTAAAGAAATGGTTTCTCTGTGTGCGTGTCTTTTTGAATAGGTGATGCAACATTAAAATAAGTGGAGAGAAAAATACAGTAAGTTTATTTTTGTACCCTACCGTGCATTTGGTGTGGCTGATGTAATGAAACAAGTTTTCAAGAAAAGTGCTACTTAGTTTTAATTTAGAGGAGTTGGATTTTTTTTCTGTTAATAGTGCTGTATCTGGAAAGAGTGACAGGTCAAGGTGTGATGAGCAGTCCACTTTGTCTTGCTGATTTTAATCCAGCAAGAGTTAGTTCTAGCTGAAAACACCATGATTTAATGACTATTTAGTCGTGTGTCACTGTAAAATGAGGCAGCATTCCCACACAGGTCAAATCTTAAGGGACATGTATTTTTATTGTGTGCAGGAGGAAAAAGACTCTTGGCTCCCTTGTTGAAAGCCCCAAGAAAAGATGAGGTCAAAGTCAGACTGAATTTGGCGACTGACCTACTTTCTCACTGCTACAAGTGTTACTTCTGGGCAGAGGGTGAGGGGTTCCAGGGTAAAAGTGGGCAGGAGGTTTGTACAGTTGATACCTTTTGCTCTGGTAATTTTGTGGTAAAGGATTTTAATCTCCCATGCTGTCAGTTATCTTCACATCTTAATGGTCACTGATAGAAAGAAGCCTCAGAAGCTGGTCTTTTTCTTTCATAATAAAAACAGTGCATAAACAGATTTTCCTTCGATCCCATGGTGGTCTTGTTCAGTGACTTCATTTCAAATTAGTATTTCTCTCCAAATGACTCCAGCAAATAAATAATACACCAACACAAAGAGCTAAGAGCATGGCATTACAAGTCCCTTTTTTACTCTCAAAATCTTTCAGATTAAAATAATGTCCAAGTAGTGTGACACATCCTATCGTGAGGTTAATGTCCAGATCTCTTCCAGCTCTAGGTGGGCTGAAGTGGGAATGCTGTTGTCAGGTCATGGTGTCTGAGGATTTATCTGGCCCTTAAGGAACACCAGCAACTTCGTGTCTTTTCCTAAAGCTGCATAGGCACTACAGAAGCAGCACCCAGTATTACTGTAGACAAAAAGAAATTAGAGGAAAAATCTTCTTCCTCCCTGCTGTTTGCTTATGTGCATTTGACAGTGCTTTGTATTGTGATTTTTTTTTTTTTTTTTAGCCTGCTTGTATACAACTGGTGAGTCAACAGGGAGGAAGAAAAACCCCATATGTATATTTTAACAGAATTTAGATGAAAAAAGATAAACTGTTTAAAGGGCAGATCATGAGAAAAATGAGCATTTTTGAAGTTAGTTCCAAAAGGAAAAAAAAAAAAAAAAAAGACTCCGGTTACAGCATCTCTTTAATTAGATCCAGCAGAGCTGCTAATGAGTGCTGAAGATCTCCACTTTCTTCTCAGCCACAAAGATCACTGCTCTAGCTGATGTACCGCCTGCACTTTTCTGCCTCGGTGGCCCCCTGAGAGCTTTCCTATTCCAAGACTCGGACCTAGGCACAACCCTGAGACGGCGGTCCCTTGGGGTCGGGAGGGAGTGCGATCATCTGCCCCCTGACTGCGAGTGCCTTGGACCTTCCCTGTAGCACCACTGTAGTGGCTGCTGCATGCTGAAGGCAGCAGGCCCTCAACGTGATTCCAGTGAGGTTTGTAACGTTGCATGACACAGGCGATGTTGTCGTCTTAATCTGATGTGAAATGCTCCTCCAGGCAGAAATGTTAAGGTTCGGTATAGAGAGACTGATTTTTTGAATGGTTACGTGTAACTCCAAAGTTGATTATCAAGAATAAGCTTCGAACATAAGTATTTTTGGTAGACAACTCATGTTTTATTCAGGGCTAATTTAGTATGAATTCATGTTTTATAAACACACTGGGTGTTCTGAGGTTAATGCCTCTGACTCAAGCCCTGCTCTGTTTCTCCTCCAGTTCTAGAAGTTTATTTTAAGCTGTTTCTTAAGTTTTCTGCTTTCTGTGCATTAAAGGAAGAGGGAATATTGCCACATCAGGTATACTTTTTTCCCTCGTTTCTGAATTGCCAGACAGTTGTTGGCGACAGAGAGAGGGGAAGGTGGTGATTTATTATGATTGATATTTTCAACTCGGATCCCTCATTCCTTGTTTAGTTTTTTGGCTTGTGTAAATCTGAAAATGTATCCCTAAGCCTCCATTCTTTGATCCCAAAACTTGTTAAAAGTAATCAAAACCTTTTGATTGAATTTGAGCTTTGGATGGGGTCCTGCAGGAACAGGTTGCTACACAGACTTGCTGGGGAACTGTCACTTGCTTTCTATTTTCTTCATCTGCTATTCACTCGCTGCCATACATCCTCTTTCTCCACCCTCTGCTGAACTCTTTCAGTTTGTTTCAAACAGAGGAATTGGAAGTGGCGGACATGTGCCTGCTCCCCTGGGCCTTAGTCTGGTGCGTACAAACCATGCCAGAGGAAATGGAAGCAAGTCTTCAATGGTATGGAGGGGACAAAGGTGCAGGTGGTTGGAGCACGGTAGTGCTTGTCCAGCCTAGCAGCCACCAGCCCTGCTAGGAATTAGGGGCCTGTTGTTCCAGGTGCTAAAACCAAGATTTTCTAAGCACAGAAGTATACACGATTGAACTGCATAGTCTTTGTGGTGAGGAATGAGGTGTGGGGGGCGGGGGGGGAAAGGCACTTGTTGAATTTTTTTTGTCTGTTTTTGTATCTCATACAGTCCTGGGGAGCAAAGGTAGGGGACAAGAGCTTTGTCTTAGCTGCTGGACTTCTTTCCTTAGAGAGAAAATAGAATTTATTTGGTTATTGAATGGTAGTTTTACTTTTTCCTGCCTTTCTCAAGCGTCACTCTAATGAAAAGTAAATGTAGGCTGTTTTTCTTTTTTCCCCTTTCTTTCCCCCCCCCCCCCCCCCAAGAACGATGCACGCAAAGCCTGAACTCCCTTCCCTGCTCTGTTGTCTAGACTCTCATCTTTCTGTAAAAATTGTGTTTGGAATTCAAAAGTCTAACTTGCTTTTCAGAAGAGGGAGAATTTTTTGTCCTGTGTGCTTTTGAAATCTTTTGTTAGAAAAAAGTTGTTATTTTGGATTGTTTTAAAACTTGCTTTTGTTCTGGGTGATTCCTTGAGTCCTAGGTATTTGTGCATCTTGGAAGCAGAGAAGTTGATTCTTGTATCAATACTTGGTAACAAAATTCTTCTGGTATAAAATGTAATATTCCTTTTTTTTAAATTCAATCTAAAAAACCGCTTGAAGTACTTTTCACTTGACTAGTGAGTATGGATCTTCATTACCTTTTTCAGTTTTTGTTTGTATACTCAGAAATGGAAGACTTATTTTTAACCTCTGAGAGACCCTTATTTGCTAAATGGGAGCTTATAATGGGGAGAAAACGTGGAGATGGATGGTGAGAATTTCTGACTGTTTCCATTTTCAAGGAGAAGAGACTACATAAACAAAGAAAAGACACTTAACAATTCAGGGGCATGGAAATAGGTTCCAAAAATCCACATTTGAAAAAACTCTCTGAAACTTACAGTATAAATCTGCAAGACATGTATTTGATTTGTAGAAAAGAAGAAAATCAGAATACTTCATTATATAGTTTGTGTGAGGCCATATAGTTCTGGACTCATAATGACATTTCAGCTTGTGTAAACAGCTTATGCCAACGGAGGATCCTAGCCTGATGGAGAAATTACCTTAAATTAGGTTATTTTTGAAAGCAATGTGCTAGCATCTGAGAGGCAAGAAAACATTTCCAAGACTAACATTAAAAAATAAAAATAACTCTTACTTTTTTTTCTTTGCTGTTCTAAACTGCTGAGGATTTAGTCCTTCTCTTTCCCTGTCTTGTATTGTTTTATTTTCCCTTTCTTTATCTTCCAGATTAAATGAAGATTATTTGATGCTACCAAGAAATACCCTGAAAAAAAGACCTCAGTCTTCTCCTATTCTCCTCTGGTTGGCAGGGTGATAACATAGACTATCTGCACCCCTTTTGAAAATCAGTATATATTATTTTAGCATATCATAAAAAAAAAAAAAAAAAATAGCATGATCACACTGTAGTCATGTCCATCCAATTTGCTGTCATCATTTTTTGTTTGTACTTGAACTACAGAACATAGGTTCTGCATATCCTGTGATTTTGTCTGTATCAAATGTATTGTTATGAAAATATTTCACATTCAGATTTCCTTTGCTTTCTGAAATAGTAAAAACATATCAATCTTCTGTAATGTTGATGTCCAGTCTATGATGCAGCTGGAAATCATTTATGCTTAGAGTTCCCTAGAGCATTTCTCATTGTTTACTTGGAAAGACAGTGATTAAATTTTATCATCCCAGTTACTCAATTGATTCCAGAATCTTTGAAATGTGAGCTTCTAACTCCCTATGCACATCTCTATCCTAACATAACCTCACTCAAAGGGTTTCGACCCAAGGGTTTAAAGATTTCTAGATCAAGGCTTTTGGGTGCCTTTTATTCTGTAGAAGGATCATATAAAAATCATAGGTTGTACGTTCAACTTTAAGTCTTTGGATGAAATGTGAAACTCCTAGTAATAGCAACTTAAGGAGGATTGTGCAGGGGATGCATATGGGATGGAAATTACAGAAAAGATTTTAACGATGAGAAGAGTGGAGATCTGGCATAGTTTCTCAGTAGGAATGAGAGAGAAGGAACAACCAGGCTAGGTTTGAGATGGGTCTTTAACTTTATGAATTCAAACATGATAAGTTTGCCTGAAACAGAGAAGACTAGATTCATGACCTAGAAGGTCTCTTGCAGACCTGGCATTCATAGCTTTGAAAGCTAAAGGCTAAAAAAAAAAATAAAACCCCTCTCTTAAAACAAATTCTTTTTGACTGCAGCAAAAATAAAGCAAAATAGTTCAGTTCAAGAAAGCATTTGTATTTTTTTCCTGCTTTCCTAAGCTCCTTTGTTAGTCTCTTTCTTGGAGAATTACAGGGATAAAGGATACTATTCATCTTTATTGCATCACCAACTGTATCGCTTTTCTTTCCTTTCCTCCTCACACAAATTAATGCTGACATTTCTGTTACTGCAAGGAGTCCTCCAAGGTCTGTCACTTTTTGTGGTAAGAGTAATCACCACATTTGTACAGAGCTTTTCAGAAATAGCACATTTAAACAAAAGATTGGGAGGGACCTGTTGATCCTAAAACTGAGTTTCCATCTACCGTAAGTACCCCTTGATATTTAAACCTATTTGGAAAGAAATCTGGAGAATAAATTAAGCGTAAAGGAAAAAAAAAACCTCAAGTGAGCAGAAGGAAGACCAAGAAATGGGTGATACATATCACGGGGTATAAATCTGAGCCGTGATAGAAGCTCAGAGAACTCCACATGACTTGACTTTTTGACTCAGAAAAGTCAACATCATGTGGTAGAGACTTTTCCTCTGTTATCCTGATCAAACTTTCTCCAGGTCTTATCCTCCGTTTGCTTTGCCTCTTATTTCCTTTTGTGTAGGATTCCTGTGTATTACTTGTATCTCTACTGGATTTGTTACTTTACTCAAGGAGATGGTCGCAGAAAGGCTAGGTGGCTCTGTTTGGTCTTGCACCTGATCAATACAAGCTGAATAAGGTATTTGATGTGATAGATCCGAATGCTCCTACCAGAACTTACTTACTCAGGG
This sequence comes from Mycteria americana, assembly GCF_035582795.1. Classification (NCBI taxonomy): domain Eukaryota; kingdom Metazoa; phylum Chordata; class Aves; order Ciconiiformes; family Ciconiidae; genus Mycteria; species Mycteria americana. The sequence goes on from NC_134365.1 coordinate 65,534,947, forward strand.
AGCTGATGTACTATAGTTACCTCTCAGTTCTGGGGTTGCTGTTTGAAGTACTTGGTAAGATTGTTAGTGGAAATTTGTTTCATTGCCTTCAGGTCGGTCTCTGAGCTGCCTATTAGGTGCAGGAGGGCTGGGTTTGAGGCTGAAAGCAAAGCTGGTCAGAGCTGCACAGAGCTGCAGTTTTTCATGGAGATGTACCAGTTTCCATGTGGCTTTTATCAAACTTGTCTGTGTGGTTGAGAGAGTGGGAGGAAAGATCTGTGGGGGTCTTGGAGATGTTGATGTTGGGTGGCTGGGAAGCTACCGAAATCTTTGCTTTTCTATACCCTGGTTCCCTGGGCAGCAGGCGATGACAGATGCGTAAGCAAGTATTTCACGAGGAGTTTAAAAGGTCTATTTCTTTTAGTGCTAATTGGAATTTCTTGCATCAGTGTTCACTGCTGAGGGTGCCTGAGAGTGTCCTAGGCTGAGCTGCTATTTGCATGGATGAACCTGAGGAAAATGGGAAAGTTAATGTAAGAGGCTAAAGACCACATTGAAAAAAGGGCCAATAACTAATCACTAGGATTTGATTTTGCTAAGTGTTCTGATGGAATTCAAATAAGAAATTGCTGAGAGGGCTTTATAATAGCTCCCTTAAACCAGCTCCAGTCCTAAAGGAGTGTGGTCACACAGGGGCTCACAGAATGCTGATGGGGCAACCCAGCAGCAAGTTTTAATCAGAGAAACTGGTAGAGCTGCTGGTAAGGTGCAGGATTAGTAAATGCACAGCTGAACGTGATGTGCTGGAGGAGAGCCAGCACAGCTTTTCCTAAGGAAGCCAGGACTTGTGACTCTTGCAGAAATTGCTGGCAGAGGCACGAGGCCCACGAGCTGAGGTGGTCTGGCTGTGGGAAGCAGAAAGCTTCCAATGAGGTAGGAAAAAAGCTTTTGGTTTTTAAGTAAGCTAGTAAGCTTTAGTATAAGCTTTTGGAAACTAGGGCTAAAAGGGATGATCTTCACTTGGTTAAACAATGGTTTAAATGTAGCAAGCAATGGGGTGGTTAGCAGAGTTTTACCTAGGAGTTTGCTGATGGCGACCACTGGGGATCTGTGGTGGGAGCAGTGCTGCTCGCAGGGAGCAAAGTGTGACGGGGTGAAGCTTGCTGCTGCTCGGCACAATTAGTCAGGGTGGGCACAGGCTGATTGTGGAAAATTTGCAGAAGGATCTTATGATGCTGAATGACTCTGCAGCAAATTGCAGTTGAAATGTGAGATTGACGAAGGCAAAATAATGCACATGGGGGGGAAAAAAGCTGTAAAGTTTGGACTTTATATTAGCATTTAGCACTCAGGAAAGGGAACTTTGGATAATTGCGAGTACTCCTATGAAATGATTAATTCAGTGCTCACAGTGATTAAAAAGGCAAGTAAAGGGCTCAGAATGAGGGATGGGAAAAAGAGAACAATGCAGAAAGTACGGTGACACCACTGATAAACCTCTGGTCCAGCCAGATCTTGAATACTTGCGCTAGTTCTGGCAATCCTATCTCAAAAAAGATATAATTGAGCTAGAAAACGTTGACAAAGATAGAGCAGCTTCAGTATCGGCAGAAGCCTAAACAGTCTAGGGTGCTTCTCCTTGGTGAGGGGGTGAATGAAGGGGTATATGAATAGAGATTCATAAAATCACAGAAGGTGTAGAGAGGCAAATGATTACTTGCTGTTCCTCACAATATGATACACCAATTGAATTATGAAGCAGAATTTTTAAAACAGACAGAAGGAAGTACTTTACACTGCCCATAATTAAATTGTGGAGCTCATTACATAGGCTGCTGTGGAGACCAAGAGTATAAATGGTTTCAGGGAAGGACCAACACATTCCTAGAGTAAAGAGCCATTACAGGCTATTAAGCATAAAGGTCTGGAAGCAGCCTCCAGCTCAGGAAGTCCTTAAACTACTGATTACTGGAAGCTGGGACTGGAGTACATCAGGGGAAGGATCACCCAATTTGTGCCAGTGCTTCTCTAAACACCTGCTACTGGCTGTTGTCAGAAACGGGATACTGGACCAGACAGATGATTTGATTTGACAAGTTGCCGCCTTTTATATTGAATGCAAAAAATTTGGGAATCTTGATGTTGCAGTGAAACAGTCGTTGCCCCGTGGCCAGCTCGAAAGGAGAACATTACATGCCCGGAAGGCAAGCTGGGAACAGCAGGTTGCAGGAGCACTGTGCAGTCAGCGGAGATGAATGGGGAAAACTTAAATAATGCCAGAGTTTAGCCAGTACATTTTGTTCATGACTTTCATAAGCACCAAACTGCAGGAGTGAAAGCCACCTCCAAACAAACTCGGGCGCATATAAATTGTTCATACAGCGTGCAGGTATGTCTGGCCTTGTACAGGGATTTTCAAGTTGTGGTTGGCAAAGCTGAGAGCTGGCAGGCGTGGGGTTTATCGACATTGAATATTCAAAGAAAAGCAGAGCTGTTGTAACTTAAACGTTGTTATACAAATGACTGTCCTTTTCTCCATACATATCTAGATTACCTTTGAGAAAAGACTCCCAAAAAATATCTCTCCTGGCAGATGTCCTAGCCATGGGATCTGTGGAAGCCAGTCTCTGCCTTTTTATGATCTCTCAACCTTGCAGCTGAGAGACTACCCCAATGGTAACTTATGCCCCTATGAAAAGGAGGGTAATAACCCCAGCCCGGAAAGGCAGCAACTTCAACACCGGTGACAACTAAAATGACACTCAGATCTGTTAACCACGTGCAGTACTAATTTACTCTTTCTTTTCCAGGTAGAATTTTCTAATCCTTAAATGAGCTGCATAGTATTGACTAATTGTCTTTTGTGGTCTTTGAGGATTCAGGCATAACTATTCCATCTAAACAACTCATTGGAGGATTTTTATATGCCTTAGGTGGAGGAAAAGGCTCAGTAAAGCCAAAGCCTCGGATATAAACTCAAATCCCCCCTAATTAAATATGTATCCTTTGATCTAATAAGTAGGTTGAGTCTCCCCTGACTTTTCAGCAAAATGAAAAAGAAAATGTAATGCTCCTAAAAAAAAAAAAAAAAAAAAAAAAATCATTTATTATACTTGAATAGCTTGAATGTCTGATTGCTTTTGGTTTCCAAGACAGTCAACTGCTCTGTTAAAGAATTTCCTTAATGGTATCAGCTATGGGATTAGTATCAGATATTTTTGTTTGTTGTATATTTAATGACATACACATGTATGTGCACCCATGCTTTTTCACAATGGTGGTGTGTTAGCTAAGTTGATAATAACATCTACGACAAATTACTGATTACTGGATATGAAAAAGTAATTATCAAAATACAGCCCATTACTGATGATGCGACATTTACTTGCTGTTGGTTGCTACATTGGCAAGTTGGCTGGTGTGCCCATTTTAGCAAAGTTGTGGACTTCATAGTCTGAAGAATGGAGTATATCATGAAAGCACAGATTCACTTTTTCTGGCTGTCTTTTATCAGGGGAACAGTGATTACTTTTGCTTCTATGGTAAAGGCTGCCTGTCGAGCCTGTGTTTTCATTCATGCACTCAGCACAGTGGAGATGAAATTGCTGGGAAAGATAACTAAAAGCCACTCGTGTTACCTTACTGTTGGAAAAGTGCCAGATGGTGTAATCTGGTAGTTAAAGTAATATGAGATATGATCACCTGGATACTCGGCATCTGCTCTGGTATCAGATTTGTGCTACCTCCCCTTTTCCCCCCATTTTCTTGTCTTTCATCTGCCTTATGCTTACTAGAAGGCCATGTGTTTGCTCTTCAGCCTGACCTCCCTTTGTGGTGTGGGTTTTTTTTTTTTTGTGGGAAAGGTTTCTGTGGTGCATGCAGTGTGTTTTGACACTGTGTCTCTCTGTTCTGAGGCAAAGTTCTGATAAGAAGCTGTGTAAAAGTAGGCATTTTTAGCTTGCCCTTGGGCCTAAGGGTCACTTCTGGCTGGTTCATGCAAATTTGCAATCCCTGAGATCTCTTTAAGGCTTTTATGTTAAAACAAACCTGAAAAAAAAGGCGTTATTGTCATGCCTGTTTTGTGTGCTTTCCAGACAAAGCCATAAATCCAGCTTGGCATGCAGAGGAAGGGCAGGCTGTTGGCACAAAACCCTGCCAAGTCTCCCCCAAAAGACTCGTCAGCCTCGGCTTGCTTTTAAAGGAACGTGGGCCAAGTCTCAGGTTCTGCTGCAGGAGGCTTGCCCATCTTTAATTCTGGCTTGAAACAGTATCCAAGGCTTGATGCTGGGATGTCTGTGGCTGTTCATTAGGCATATTTACCTTTTAAGTCTCTACTGAATTCCCCTTCCAGCTGGAAGCCTTGTTCTCACGCTGGTCAGATAAATTTGTTCCTAGGAATATTCATCGCAGACTTTGCTTTAGTAAATTTGCTTAGTGGATGCATGCAACTTTACAGTCTGTATTGCTTGACAAGTAATGGGCTGTAAGCAGTGTTGGCTGAAAATGTTGGCATTTTTCATCAAATAATAATTAATAGCTAACGCTTTATTATTCAGCCGCCTTTGCTTAAGTACGTTGCACAAAGTGGATGCTATCTTCCTCTGTTATGAGGGCAGGACTAAGTAGGCACTGGTTTGCTTTATCGCTGTCAGTGATGCAGGGTGGGAAATGTGATACTGCCCCATTTCCACCAAAACAAATTGCCTTGTTTTAAATCATGAATAGACACAAGAAAGTACTCTTGTGTTTAGGAAGCACTGATAACTAAATTGATACCCAAAACAGCATGGAAGGAGGCTGCCAAATATTGGGCGCTTTTCTGGAAAGATATATTAAAAAAAATTTTTGTAGTTTCTTGGGTTTTTTTTTTTCTTTAAGGCCTTAATCTGGTCATGGAGAAGATGTGTAGCTTATGTTGTACTGACATATATGGCATAAAATTCTTTCTAGCTAAATTGTTCTCTCCTGATACATTGCCAGGTAGTGAAAGTCTTTTCCTTGGGCTCCTTCCCTCTAATGGGTTTTAGTCAAATGCAACATGTTTTGGAAAAAACCCTTAATGTCTTGCCCACCTTGTTAAGTGGAAAGGGGGCACTGGATGATCAGAGGCTGATGTTAATGTGCTGAGTTGTTCATGCTACCCGCAGGAAAGGGAATTTAAGACATTCTGATTCAGCCCACTCAATTTTTCCGGACGTGCACTGTGAGCAGTAAAGCTTCCAAGCTCCTTTACTGTGGATATATATTGCACTGTATATTTTCAGGACAATGAAAAGATTTATTTAGCATATGAATGACCTGCATTGTCATCACTGGCTCAATTGACCTTTATTGCCTTGGGACAGTGGTAAGATTAGGTAAGATTAGGAGATGCTATAAATAGCTGTTGAACTGTGGGAGTGGTATCACAAAAATGCACTTTACACAAACAGACTGTCATTTCACTTCGTGGGGGATGAGTGTATTTGGCTTATAAAACGAGATCTCTCCTTGAGATGTTTTTGTCCTTCTGAATCATTGCAGCTGAAGCTGTAAGATTGTTTTGGCCACCACCATCAGGTGCTAAAATATACAACGCAATAATGTTATGAAGCTTTATGAAACCTACCATCCAAGTGCAGCTGAGCTTTGTATGAGCAGGGTGCTGTACTTCCTTCCACCTGATAGCTCACGGTTCAAGGCTGATCTGGCAGGGCTGGGTGCCGCTGGAGAAACAGGCAGTGGATATGCTCTCAGCGCTTGTGGAGCTCCAGGAGGGTTTCTGGTCACCATCTGTGACTTTTGAAGGAGGCCATATCTGTGCCTCAAGAGCTGTAAGAATGACGTTGGACCAAAGAGATAGGATTGAAATATAATTGGAAAGAAGCTGTAATACCTTGAGGGATGCTGATATGATCAAAAAAGGTAGTAGTGTATAACTCCCCTTCCTGACTAAGTGGTGTTCCCATGTCTTGTTTTACATAGCCGGATGCTGAATGGATGACTTTTCCCAGCCTATAAACTAAGTAAAAGCAACAGATGTGCTTTTTGTATAAACTCATATTTCATTCCTCCAATAAAAGCTATTTGGAATTATGCATAAATTGATTCAGCAGGTTCAGCTGGTATGTAAGGAATAGTTGTAACGAATGAGGACTCCACTGACACTGGCAAACAGAACCATGTGTAGTCCACTGGATTTGATATTTCAGCTTAGTGCCAGATGAGTAACTGATCTTCATTAAACAGTAATTTTCAGTGATCAGATTACTTTATTCTTTTCCTAAACTGCTTTAGCAGGAGATGGCATTCAAGCACCATTTCACCCAAGCTGAAATTAGATGCTGTACTGCCTCTTCTGATTTCTGGAGAAGGGTGGGGTGGGGTGGATAATTATATTGGGTAATTATATTGGCTATACACTCCATTTATTTGTTTTTTTCTTTTCAATTTGCAGGAAAGCAATCTCCAGGTCAGGGCTCCAGCACCTGGCTCCTGTGCATTCCCTCAACATTGCAGTCTCCAATGGACCTGTGAAGGAACCAAGGGCGGCCTTAGAGTGGACTGTAGGTGTTTGGTTTTTTGGCAGTTAATTTGAGCAGTATCTCTGGCTAGTGCTCTCTCCATCCTTAAATCAACATAAGACATTGCGTTGCTATCAGAATTAGTGCTGGTCATTAGGAACATGCTTCTATTATGAAATGAAGTACAAGGCAGAGACATGAAAACTTGCGGAGACTTGAGCAGCAGAGGACAGAGCTGTTCAGATTTTCCAGCTTGGGAACTGTCTGGCTACATTTGCTCACTGTCTTCTTGACAAGGTTTGCCATCCAAAGGTGATCTGATTTTAGCACAGCAGGGTTTTGTACCTCTGCTTGATGGGCCAAAATCTAAGGATGAAGACACATGTCGAGTTGGCTGGGTCTGTAGAGTAGGTCGTAGAAATCTTTGGTCACAATGCTTTGTAGGTATGGCTAGATTTCTTCTGGGCCCAAGCTGGCTTGTAGACACAGAGAGCATATGTTTCTATCCCTCCCATCTTGCTTCTCTTATGTTTCTGGGCTAGTTCAGAAGGGGCCAGTTTAGGACTGTCTAGAATAGAATAGAGTATTTCAGTTGAAAGAGAGATAGAACAATCAGCTAGTCCAACTGCCTGGCCACTTTAGGGCTGACCAAAAGTTAAAGCATGTTATTAAGGGCATTGTCCAAATGCCTCTTAAACACTGACGAGCATGGGGCATCAACCACCTCTCTAGGAAGCCTGTTCCAGTGTTTAACCACCCTCTCTGTATAGAAATGTTTCCTATGTCAAGACTGAACCTCCCCTGACACAGCTTTGAACCATTCCCATGCACCTTCCATGTGGTTATGCACTGGTGCGTGCTAAGAAGGCAAGCCTTAAGCCAGCAAGTCACACAAATGTCCCACTTAAAGCAAAGCAGATAGTAGATCTTACACTCGGCTATTGGTAAAGAACTCAGTACATGGCATTATCAAGGCACCAGCCACCCGAGTGGCTTTTAGGTGAAGATAACTTATGTTTTGATGAATATGGCTTATGTTTATCTCTGTTCTCTATGCCAAGGCTGAATGGCTTTCTAGATGGCATGCTCTGTTTCAACCCCAACTGTTACATTTAAAGTTTAAGGGGGTGAAATTTTACAGGCTGTGCTGCAGGAAGCTGGATTAGATTCACTGTGATCTTCTACAGTGCTGTACTTCAACACAGAGTTTTAAAAGGAGTTTGAAAGTTTACACAGAATCCACTTGGAAGAGCTTTGGAGAATACCTTGATCTTTCCCTCCAGGAAAACTCAGGTCCTGATTCAGCAAGGTGTTAAAACACATTCCTGCTTTCAGTCATCAATGCTGTTTAGTAGAAATCTGAAGGATCAGTCACATATGTGAAGGGTTGGGCACAGGCTAAATTAAACACCTTTCAAAATTGTGCTTAGAAAACACCACCACCACCAAAACCCCAAAACAAAAAACCTAAACCCCACACCCAGCAACCACAACTTACCCTTCTTCAAAGTTGATTGTCTGCTACTCATTTTACCAGGTGCTTCTTCATGTGATCCCAATACATAAATGCTGCAGGACTTGATATTGGTTGGTGAATATTGATTAAATATTGTGGGGTTTAATTGTGCGTGTGTGTGTAGGGTGTTTTTGCCCTTTACTTCCTGGCTTATGGTTTAGATTTTTGATCAGTTCAATTTCTCAGCTGTTCCAGCCTCTCAGATGGGTGTTGCTGCTTTACTTCACACTTTGATTGGAGCAGGGAGGCAACTCTGTGGCATGTGGGGAAAAGGGCAGGATAGTGAGTGGAAGACATCTGTGGCTGGGAAGAGCTGAACTGACCAGCTGTAGTAACTGGTGAATGTGGGGGAGAAAGGCATTTCTGAAATCTGAGGCACAGTATAAGTAAAAGAGATAATAGGGAGGTGATTTGGAGGCGTGAAGAAGCTGAAATGGACCAAAGTTTATGTGAGTGTCAATAAAAAAAGTTAAGTTTTAAATACTGATGTTTAATTGCAGAAGTGTATTTGGTAGAGTGAACAGACATTTGGATTAAGATGCATTGGAGCCAGACAGGACGTCTTTGTATTTAATCACTGGAAGGCAGCATTAATCAGTGCATGTTGCATCCCCATCTATATCATCCTGCTCTTTAGTATTTCTGAGGATGATTCTCCAAGGACTCACGATGGGAGATCTTTCCAAAGTCTAAGTGACATGAACGTAACTTGTCACTTGACTTTGCAGTAGAAAATGTTTCCTCCTTGTTATCTTCGCAGTAATAACTGGAAAGAATTCCCTGGCTATAGTCTCCATTTTTGATAACTCCTTGCAGGTGAATTGCCATTATCAGGTGATCTTGTGAACAAGACACTGATTCGGGGAGTAGGATTTCCATTCCCTGCTCTGCCACTTACCTTGTGAGCGAGCTCAGATGAATTGTTTTGCCACTCAATACATTAGCCTCTCTAGCTGTAAAATGGATCTGATGATTCTGATGTCTCTTAAGACCCTTTACATAAGAAAACAGTAATGCTTTATTGTTGTTACTATCTATCATCCCTGAGGTTTCTTTTCTCTCGTACTTACAAATGCCCAGTTTCATCACACTTGCTACACCTAATTCAAGTTAACTTGTGGCTTTGTTGTCTAATTTAATGCTATCTTTTCACAGCAGGGCCATACAGAATACATCCTCTGGAGTAAGTGATGTTAAAGCCAGAGGACAATACAGAATATGCCTTACCAAAAAGGAACCACCTTAACTGCCTGTCCCTGTGATATGTTTATGCATAGCCTCTTCTCCCACCCTCCCCCATTTTAGGCATCACTCCCACAAGTTAAATGATAAAGTAAGCAATTCTCAATTAAGTACAGACTGAGCCACCTCATACAGTGCCTGTGTACCATTGTGGATTTAGTTCTTTGTATATTTTCATACTGCCATTTGCTCCCAAGGAAAATAACCATAAGCTTTTGTGCAAAGTCATCCTGTAATTTCCTTTTAAGTACTGCCTTCTAGCTCCTGCTTTCTTTGGTGCCTACAAAAATCTTGACAGCCACCTAGGATATTAGTGTGTTGAGCTTCCCACTCACCACAATTGTCTCATTATTTTATTTGTCCATCATGCATTTATCTATTGATGCCACTTTCTTGCGTTCTCAGTAGTAGGCATTTATGGCCCATGACTACAAGTCTTAGAACTCTAGTTATGTCCATTAAGAGGCATTTGAAGACACGTAGCTTCCACTCTTGGAGTTCAATGGAAAAACTTGAGACTGATCTGTGCTTTGTGTTCTGTGAATGCACAGAGTTCTCTGGGTGCAAGATGAATGTTCTTCAGAGGAGAAATATTATAACCTTAGACCATAAATTATATGTATTAAAGACACAAAAAAATCTTATAGATCTTAACAAGAATAGAGAACTATGCATTTGAGTAGAAGTTGAAAACTGGTATTTGGCAATATGTGATAAGTTTTGTAGGTTTTACTTTTACCTGCTTCTATAAGATTAGTTGGTTGAGAGGGTCTATTCAGTTGCATAGGATATTTTAACATGCAGGAAAAAGTTGTTCTTTATACTTTCTACTAAATATCAGAAGATTGCAGGGCTGTGATCTCACTGGGATCACAGAGACATAGTGCAATAGCACGTGACGAGTGGCACAATGAATAGATACAGACTTTTTAGGAATGACAAGGCCAGGATGGCAAGGAGGGGGAGTTGTCCTTCATATGAGAGAGAAGCGGGAATGCTTGAAGCTCTGCTGTGGAATGCATGATGAGCCTGTGAAGAGCTTATGGATCAAGATTGGAGGGCAAACCAACATAGGCAACATTGTTGTGGGTGTCTGCTACAGATGCTTTGTTCAGGAAGAGGTAGAAGATGAGGCCTTCTTCAGACAACTGGAAGCAGCCTCATGTTTGCAGGCCCCGGTACTGATGTGGACAACATGAGCCATCCTGGTATCTGTTGAAGAAACAACAGGGCACAAGCAATCCAGGAGGTTTCTGGAATGCATTAATGAGAACTTCCTGACACAAGTGATTGAGGGGAGGTGCTCTGCTGGATCTCATACTTAGAAACAAGGAAGAACTGGTAGGGAATGTGAAGGTCAGGGCAGTCTTGCCTGCAGTAATGATGAGATGGTGGAGTTCAGGTTCTTAGCAGGATCATAGTCCTGGACTTCAAGAGAGCAGACTTTGACCTGTTCAAGCAACTGTTTGGAAGAGTAACATGTGATATGATTCTGAAGAGAAAAGGGCTCCAGGAAAACTAGTGGAAATTCAAAGATCACTTCCTCAATGCTTGAGAAGAACAGTCCATCCTCACATCCAGTAAGTCAAGCAAAAGCATCAGGAGGCCTTCATGGATTCATAAGGAGCTCTAGACAAAACTCAAATATTAAAAAAAAAACAACCCCAAAACCGCCCTGCCCAACAATCCCCCCCCCCCCCACCCCCCCGACAACAAAAACAAAAACAAAAAACCCAAACAAACCAAAACCCAAACACGTCCCCCCAGTACAACAGGTGGAAGCAGGGTCAGGCCAGCCAGGAGGATTGTAGAGGGCACTACCCAATTTCACAGGGATGGGGTAAGCAAAGCCAGAGCCAATCTGGAGTTGAATTTGACAGGAACATGAAGAGCAACAAGAATGGTTTCTGTAGGCATATCAGCAGCAGTAGGAACACTAGGAAAAACATTAGGTGACGGCTGAATGGGGCAGGGAACTTGGTGACAAAGGACATGGAAAAATCACTGTGCTCAATGACTCTTTTACCTCCATTTTTACTGGTAAGACCTGCCTTCAGGAATCCCAGGTCCCTGACACCAGTGGCTGAAGCAAGGAAGACTTACCTTTTGTAGAGGATGATCAGGTTAGGGAACGCTTAAACAGACTGAACACATAGAAGTTCATGGGACCTGATGAAATGCATGCTGATGTCATTGCAAGGCCAGTCTGTTGTCTCTGAAAGGTCATGATGATCAGAGGAGGTTCCTGAGGACTGCAACAAAACAAATGTCAGTCCTGTCTTCAAGAAGGGCAAGGAGGAGGATCCAGGGAACTATTCATGATCAGCCTCACCTTGATTCCTGGGAAGGTGATGAAGCAAATCCTTCTGGAAGCTATTTCCAAAAAAATTAAGGATAAGAAAGTGATTCAGAGTAGTTGGCATAGATTTATGGAGGGGAGATCATGCCTGACCAAGCTGAAAGCCTTCTATAATGAGATGACTGGCTTGGTAGATGATGGGAGAGCAATGGCTGTTATGTTGACTTTTGCAAGGCTTTCGACATGATCTTCCATAACATCCTTTGTAGACAAACTGATGGAGTATGGGCTAGATAAATAGACAGTGAGGTGGCCTATGAGAGGTGTTTGTAATCAGTGAGTGTGACTTTTCAATGAATTTGTTGTATTATATTCTCCGTCTTCATGGCATTAGTCAGTAGTGCTGTCCACTTACTTACATGGGCAGTAAGTCTTTATAAGTGCCTAGTGATATACTACACTTCAGATAATTAACATGCATGTTAATACACTAATATGTGTTCTACATCTGATGAAATATTTCCCATCTAGATAAATGTATCTCTTTTCCAAGTGAACGGTTTGGCTTCTGTATCATCATTTCCTAAAAGCTACACTAATTTTTACACTGAACGATATTTCCCTTCTATTAGAGTGTCTGCCAGACTGTTTTGTAATTGGGAACTGAATATTCAGTTGAAAAGATATGTACATTGTCAGATGCTCACATGAAAAGGAGAACCCTGGGGTATGGGTATCCCATTAGTCACATAAAAACATGTGGAGGCGCTGGGAGCTTTAGTTCCACTTAAATAAGTAGGGATGAGTGCAAGCTCCACGCATACTTAAAAACTGCTGAAATTTTGTCTGCAGATGAAACTTGAAGCAATGTGTTTGGGATCAGTAGTCCTACTTTGCTGTTTCTTTTTCATCAAGGTTTGATAACTTAATGTTCTTTCCAGAGAGATCTAAAGAGAAATAAGAGGTCTGTCATATTTCAAAATGGTGGCTGTCTCGTCTCGTGTCCCATCCCCCCCCCCGCAGTATAGAGGATGCAGTGATAATACAGAAGGTGCCTTTCTTGAAAATAATTATTTTTTCCCATTGCTGCCAAAAGGACTGAAGTTAAGCTGTTGTCAGCCAAAATAATGGTTCATGAGAACATAGGGAATCATCATCTCAGTTGATAGCATCTGGACATTGCTCCTCCATGAAGACAAATGTTGTTATTCTGCTTCTGCATACAGATGATCTTTCAGATGATGGTAACAACAATCTCAAAAGCTCAGCAGGGAATACAGGAGTGGGCAACTGATGCAGGATGTTGGAAGGCATGGTGGGGCAAAGGAGAATGGCAGCAAAAACTAGAGAATGTGGTGAACCTAGACCTAAAAGTTGAATACCCAAAAATAGTTCTGAAAGTTGGAGCCTACATATCTTCAAGTTTTTTTAAGTAATTATGTAGTACCATATCTCCGTGATGTTTTGTTTTGGTTTATGTCCACGTATTACATTTGTAATAATTAAAGAAAAGGTGACTTCTACATGAAGAATATTCCCAAATTAAAACGTGGTAAGGTGGAGTTAAAATTGAGACTATATACCAACAGAAAAACATTTGGGACATTGTTATTGTTTGCAACATGAGCATCACAAACTCTGGAATTTCAGAGTTAAGGGTAAAACACAAGCCAAACATGAGAGACATACATTTGGGAAAAAGACATCCAAACAAACTTGTTTCTGCTCGATAATGACTTCATAAAGAAAAGGGCTAAAGCTAATAATTTTTGCTTATAAATATGTTTGTTTAAATTTAGATTGAGCACTAATTTTACACTAATCATAAGTTTATCACCCAAATTTATATTTGTAAGAAGATTCATCTCTCTCACTGGAGTGTTAACAAAGGGAAACATTTGTTAATGGCTTATTTTAGAAATCTGTCTTACATAATTTTTTTTGCAGAATGCCTGTCATGGCAGGACTGGAGGAGAGCTCCATTCCTCCCGTTTCAGTTGGAGTTGCAACTCCTTTGAACTAGAAAGCTGGGCTGACTGGTGTATTGTTTGGCTGAATATCTATGACTGCTTGACATGGCAAATTAAATTACCCAGGTTTATCTGCATTGCTTTTGAAACAATGCTGACTGCAGCTTGAAGAACGGTGAGGTATGGAAATGCTTACAGGATTTAGAAAAATAGTAACACTTGCTCTGTCACTTAACCATGCTGGGGCACTTAAGAGGAGAAACCGAGTTGAATTAGTGAAATGTGCACAGCAAGTTATGATCACGTACATGTAATTACATCGCTCCCAAACTCCTAGTCCTTGAATTCCTATTTCTCTTTCACTTCAGGGGGGATTGTGTGTGGTTTTTGTTTCATATGCAAGGAATGTTTGATATACTGAAATTATTTTTGTTTGCTATTAAGGTGGTAACGGATCAGGAGCAATCAAATGGGAGGTCTCCATCTGGGGGAGCATATTGAGTGCGTGTCCCCTGTGCGGCAGGCTGCATCTGCCAGGAAAGCACTGCTGCCTCCGCTTCAGTGAGCAGGGGCTCCTTCCCTTCACAGGACACTGAGTGCGCACACTTGCGAGGGCTGGGAAGCCAGGCGAGGAAACAGAGTTCCCAATTCTCTTTTTGACTGCAGAATATTAGGCCGCAGTCATTGCTGTTTTATCCGCGATGATGGACAGTATCCCTTTTCTACATAGCAAGTGAAGGCAAAGCACGTCAGCCTAAAAGCATGATTTGACAGATCAGCTAAGCTGCTCTAACACTGAGTTGGTACTAAAAGCATCGGTCCCACTGAACCCACCTTTAACCCACCACTCCTTGTGTCAGATCCAGCAGTTATGTGGTCACAGGGTGAGTCATTTTGTCTAGCTGATTTGGTAGATAAAAGTTATCGATTTTTTTTTTTTTCCATCAGTTGAACTGATTCATGTGTAGCTTCACAGCCACTAGATCCAGCATGAGGAAAATGGCAAGAGCATGAGACTGGGGTCTAAGGGGTCAGGGACAGAAAGAGGACGACTGCCTCTTTAGTAGCCATTTACTTCTAAAGCCAACATAAAGACATCAAGTGCAAAATAAACCAAATTGGCAAATTATTTATGAAGAGGTTACTGAACTCAAAACTCTTGTGGAAAAATATCTGTGTCAAAATATGCAAGTGATGATGTAGCCTTTACTGTGCTGTAGTTTTGTGTTAAACAGGAGCTCATACTAGAGATGGTCCCAGTGACCTCTGTCAGCTTATGTGTTGGTAGATGGAGTACCCTTTTGTCCAGCACACTGTGGAATACTGCCTGTAAATTTTGGAGTAGAAAATACTGATTTGCTGAAGTCAAAATTCTTCATAGAAATGTATTGATTTTTGTCAAAATTTCCTATTGGAATTGAATGAAAAAATTGGGCTTGGAAAAGGTCAAAGCATTTTCCTTTGACTGTATCTTTGTGACTTTCATAAGCAGCAACAGAATGTCTCATCATATAAATGACAGTGCTCTGTAAAATTTAAAACAGTGAAGTTCACATAATTCCCTTTGATCTTATTGAGACAAAGTAATCGACAGGCAAAGCTTTTTGAGGGAGGGCATTTCATCTTGGGAAATCTCAGCTCTTTGCTCTGATTCAGGATGAAAGATTTTTCAAATGTCAGTTTGCTGGAATTGAAATTTGTGAATTTTCACACACAGTGCTGTGAAATTGTTTGTGGCAGTAGGTATCTGGAGGTGTGCCACTTATACCAGATCAGGTTATTTACATTTTTATTATCTAGTCTTGTCAGAACTCTATCATAGCTTGAACTACAAAGGTCATCCTTGTAGACTACTTACTGATTTTATTTACACTGTGATGTAAAGTCAGACATGTGAATCTATGATACAGTCTGGAACAATCAGTCTAAACTAGGTTATGGAAATAGGCCACTTCATCTTTAGAAATCCTGGATGGCAAGTTATGTGGACATGGTCTGAATGAAGGGGCGTTCAATCTATTTTTTAAATGGAATTTTGGTTCCTCATTAAAAATTATGTCCCAGGAGCTGTGTGCTTTCGTATTTAGCTTTCATAGTTAATCCTTCCTAAACACCTTTTATAATCTATAAAATTTAGCTCTAGGTTATAATGTTGAGTTTGTACTGTTTCGTCAGCAGAGAATGTGCTCAGGTCAAGCACTCTTTGATGAGCTCATATCCTCCTGCTTTGGTCCCCTTGTCTGGCTCCTCACAAACTAGACAGGAAGTTAATATGTTGGGCAATACTGTGGGCATAGTAATTTTATTAGTATGATGTGACTAGACTTCCATGAAGTGCTGTAAAACTGATATAGTTCTTGCCAGAAAATTGCTTCAATATAAGGATAAACTTGAAGGGAAAAAATTTACAATCTGAATAATTTACCATCTGAGTAAAGCTTGAAGAATTTCTTAAGCTAGTTCAAGTCCTTAAAAGCTATTTTGCATTGTAAAAGTGCTGAAAAGCCTCACCTAAACTATCATGCACCGAACTGTACAATTTAGGAAAATCTCTGTCCCAGGGAGTCTACAGTTCGGGTGGACAGGCAAACAAAAGGATGAGAAGAAATGGAGGTATAGAACAGCATGCCACTAAATGAAGATTAATCAGGGTGCAATGGCAGTAGACTGGAATCCAAGTCTCCTTCTCATCCAGCCCCTTGTGCTGAGGGATAATACCAAGTCTGACATCAATGGGAACATTTCTGATGAAGTTAGAAGACCTGTGAACAAGTAGACCTCTCGTCAGAAAAAAAATCATGTTGTTTTTGTCCTCTTGGTTTATTTGAAGTGAGCACCATAGTTGTGGTAGGCACCACATGCAGACTTGCATAGGTCTTGGCTATTGTGGATGCACTCGTACTCCAGAAGGCAAAGGATTTTGCCACTTCTGCTTCTCTGCATTACCTAAGAAATCCGGATGGCAAGAGAAGCTTTCTCATTTCATCACTTTGAAACTGTCAGTGTTATTTTAAATAAATTATTTTAACCGAGATGGCTATTTCAGAGCATCCTGCTGTCGGACGCCATCTGTTTGGTAAGCGTCATCATTGGTGACTTCTGCAGTGTGGGAACCAAATGTCAGAGACTGTCAAAGCGTTTTCCATCATGCTCTAATTCTGGCTGAACAGAAATCCTGTTTATTCACTTTGTTCAACTAGTGTACAGTAGACTTCTTGGGCTTTTTAGTCGAGCCAGGATTATAGTCAAGTGAAAACTGTAGTCTTTCTACAACCAGATTTCCTCAGAACAAGAATTTTTGTAGATTTAAGGTACAGATTTGGTCAAATGAGGCTGTCAAAGAAAAATCAGATGTTACCCTGTTAATCGCTACTAATTGTCAGTGTGCTAGGTAGACTTTTTTGAGTGTGTTCTCAGTTGAATGTATCATTCTTTCAGTTATAAAATTAAAGTCTCGTCTCTCCTGGCCACTTAATGTTTTGTTGATGTTTTCATAAACATACAGTGTTGATGCAGCCATTTTAAAGAAAACATTTTTCCTTGTCTAAACTGTCCTGTCATCCTAAAGCTATGGTCAGTATGTTATTTTGCACTTCTGGGCCCGGTTCTCAAATTTTTGGGCTTCTCCAATTGAAAGTTCAGTAGTCATGTTTTTGTTTCATCTCTCTTGAATTTCTGTTTCTTTAAAATTCCGTGTACATCTCATGCTTATGAAATCTAGGGTCCCAGTTAAACTATGCAGTATGTGGGAAGAATACAGGCAAAATTTCACTGAACTGTACACAAAAATACTTTGGTTCTGATTGGTGACACCTCATTCATTGCATGATCAGTATCCTTTAAGCAGGGGTGGTCAGCCAGGGTAATACTGTTATGGCTTTGTGTTGTAGAAAAAGCAACATGTGGTTGTGTGGTGGTTGGTTTTGGGTTTTTTTTCTTTTTCTAAATTTGTGGTGAAAATCAGATATTTTTTTTTTTTTCCCCCCTATACTCACGTGGCTGAATTTCACAAACCAGATTAACAATCATCTTTTCTCAGGAAAATGCTGTGAATGGAGAGCATCTGTGGCTGGAGACAAATGTTTCTGGGGACCTCTGCTACCTGGGGGAGGAAAGCTGCCAAGTCAAATTCTCAGTGAGTTATTTTCAGATTTTTCTTTTCTCTTTGAGGTAACAAGCCTGATTTCAGACTGGTACAGTGCTCTGGTGCTTGGGAGCTTGAATTGTTTGCTGTTGTTGTTGATGCTTGTGTTCCAGGAGAAGGAATGCAAAAAAGGGACAAAAGGCTGCTGGTTAAATACTTTATCGCTTGGGGAAAAAAGCCCCAAACAATTTTGAGTGATGCAGATCATTTACATGGTGAGAATGGATGTAATGAGTCCCTTTATTGACATGGTAAGGGAAAAAACGATTAGAATATTGAGATATTTCAGAAATGTTCAAAGAAAGTAGCCTATTTTATTTATATACATAAATATATAAGCTGGATTAATGGGCCAACTGTATGAGGTTCAACAAGGCCAAGTGTCAGGTCCTGCACGTGGGTCACAACAACCCCATGCAACACTGCAGGCTTGGGGAAGAGTGGCTGGAAAGCTGCCCAGCGGGAAAGGACCTGGGGGTGTTGGTTGACAACCGCCTGAATATGAGCCAGCGGTGTGCCCAGGTGGCCAAGAAGGCCAATGGCATCCTGGCTTGTATCAGGAATAGTGTGGCCAGCAGGAGTAGGGAAGTGATCATGCCCCTGTACTCGGCACTGGTGAGGCTGCACCTCGAATACTGTGTTCAGTTTTGGGCCCCTCACTACAAGAGAGACATTGAGGTGCTGGAGCGTGTCCAGAGAAGGGCAACGAAGCTGGTGAAGGGTCTGGAGCACAAGTCTGATGAGGAGCAGCTGAGGGAACTGGGGTTGTTTAGCCTGGAGAAGCGGAGGCTGAAGGGAGACCTTATGGGTCTCTACAATTACCTGAAAGGAGGTTGTAGAGAGGTGGGTGTTGGTCTCTTCTCCCAGGTAACAAGTGATAGGACAAGAGGAAATGGCCTCAAGTTGCGCCAGGGAGGTTTAGACTGGATATTAGGAAATTTTTCTTCACTGAAAGGGTTGTCAAGCATTGGAACAGGCTGCCCAGGGAAGTGGTTGAGTCGCCATCCCTGGAAGTATCTAAAAGACGTGTAGGTGTGGTGCTTAGGGACATGGTTTAGTGGTGGACTTGGCAGTGTTAGGTTAACAGTTGGACTTGATGATCTTAAAAGTCTTTTCCAACCTAAATGATTCCATGATTCTATATCACTTGCTTGGGTCTCTGAGAGTAGGGTCTAATCAAATTTTTGTGATTTTAATCACTGCAAGGATTTGAACTGAATTTTCCAAACTCTTGAATGCACTCACCAGCAATGAGTGCGGTCATATTCGAGTGTTTGCCTTCTCCTATTGAAGCTTTTCAGCTGTGTACGAAAAAGTTTCATTGGGTTGATCTCTAACCCGTGTGTGTCTCTTCTTTGACTGGGGAGTGTACTGTTTTACTTTCAGTCTGCTTCAGCATCTCTTCACCTGGTATTACGGTTAAACTGCTTCAGCAGAAGAGAAGAGAAAAATCCCTCTTATCTTGGTATTTAGGAAACCTGGTGAGAGAGTGGGGATCCTGTGTTGAAGCCCTTGCTTTGAATCAATGCTCAAAGGAGCATCCTGGCCCTTGGACTGCAAAGTGTAAGGGGAGTCTATCTTCTCTGGGGTGTTTGTGGATACTGCCTGCGACTCTTTGCAATGCCATCTTTTTGCTTTTATTTAAAAAAAATCCCTCATATAATTTGATCCAAATTACAGCATTTTGATTCACTAATCACCCACAGTTTTTGGGGCACTTTGATCCAAAATACTAGTGCTTTCTGTAGCTCCCCTTTAATATCCATCCCCCATAACTTCTCAAGCAAATTGGTTACTTTGTGGCATATAATGTTAAGGCCAAGCCTGGGAAGTCTGTGCCTGCTTACAAAGAGTACTGAAACAAAGCCCCAGCAGTTACAGACTGCTGGTTGTGGGGTAGTATTCAAGGGAATTGTCTTTGTGTGTTTGCCCTGCACGTATACTGGCCCTGAGGCACTGGGTTTTGGCAAAAGCTGGAGACAGGATTTGTTTGGCTGAGTAGACTTTTGGTCTGAGCCAGTACGACTGGTCTTATGTTCTTAATAGAAGCTTGCCTTTCTAAAACTGAGTAAATACTTCCTCATGACTTAGCTCATTGAAAGGAGCATGGAATTTAGTAATATGTTGTGCACTATTTGCAAGACTGTGTCTTAGCTTTAGAGGTGTATCTCTAGGAGCTGGAAGGACTGTTTGCAGTAGCTGGTGAATTAGACTTGCTGACTTGCACTTTTATCTGGGAAAGCTGGGAGACATCTTACGTGGTGACAAGCTTTTCCAGTGAGATGTTCCGTCGTATTTGGGAAGCAGCAGAGTTTAAAGTTGCTCAGTTCTTAATTGCCCGGCCTTTGCTTGACCTGACTGCTTGCTTTTGGGTACTAGCATATTGGTTCCCTTTGAGGAAAGCGACATCTGTGTTTATAACATGTTTCAGTGTATGGGGCTTTCATGAGCTTAAGAGCTGGAGATGGAAATGGAAATCCAGTTAACTTTAGTTGTGGTTAGTTTAACCTGATCTGTCAAAAGGCTAATACTTTTCCAGTTTGAATCTTTTGAAGGCACTGCATCTTTCAATGCCTGTACTGGTCTTCCTTTGACTTAGCTCTTTTACAGGTGGACTACTTAAGATCAAATGTTTTCAATGGAGAAATGGTGAGAAATAATTAAGCTGTCGCTGCACAGACTTTGCATAAAATGTTAGCCTATACAGAACATGAACTTGTAATCTCTGGCATATGGAGCTGACATTTCATGATAAATCAAAGAAGTTAGAAGTACTGGAAAAGAAAGTTGGATTTTTACTAGCCTCTTGCTATAAATGATTGTAACTATTTGCATTGCCACCAGAGTTCAAAAATCATGAGAAAGACTTAAAAAGCAAGGTATTAAATAGCTGCTCATAAGGCATTACCTTTGTTTGCTTTTTGCAGTTTTTCATCTTAGGGATCTATTCCTTTATGTTGTCTCACTCTTCTTGGCAAACACAGAGACTAAAAACATACTTAAAGTTAAGTCACAAAACACATGGAAGCTTAGTCTGTTATACAGTGTCATGATTCTTCAGGTGTAACATTAGAACAACGCTCCACATACACCCTAACTGTGCATGTTCACATGTATCTAGGTAATCATGAGACTCATAATTATGAGACTCAGTAAAATTATAATAATTATTCTATAATGTGAGCCAAATTTGTGTTCCGTTTCACCTTGAGTTTATTTACAATATATTGAAAATTCTAATGACATAATTTATTAGAGATTTAAATGAACATGAATAAATTGAATGTAAAAATCCGAGGCAAATCAATCTCAATTTACCGTGTGTTTATAAATTTTCTGTCCCTCAAGCAGAGGACTATAAGTTAAACTTCTATGAAAATTAATTCCATCTGGTTTATTAAATTGAATATATGCAAGGAAAAAAAAGTAAATGTATTCTCTCTCTCCCGGATGCATCCTCTTGCCTTTGATATGCTTTGGTGCAGGGGATTAAATGGGAAGTGTTTTAAAAGCCCTACTGAAATTAATAAAACTAACCAGCATAATTAGTCTGAGAATTCTATCCCTGCTGTAACATTTCATAAGCATTTAACAACATTCTGTGAGAAGGTTATAATTCTCTGCTAAATGACCCAAGTATTTTTGTGCAAGGCAATGGTCAGGCCTATCAAATTAAATATTATATGATAAGCATGAAATGACATACTTTTCCGAACGGGTCTGAGTTCTCTGATTTGCATGTATGGTTTTTCTCCTCTTTTCACTGGCTCTGCTCGTCCTCTTCATAGGCCGCTCTCTTTTAGAGCGATGATCTGCACTGTAACAGCCTTATCTACTACCCAAGGGGAGCCTTTTACTTCTAGTTCACAAGCTGGAGTACTGCGGCTCTCTGTCTTTCATAAAGTCCAATTCTTCACTGGAAGAGCTTCAGACCTTTTTCAACATACAGAACAGCTGAGAGCACAAAGAGAGAAAAAAAAAATGTTGCATAAGGAGAGAAACATCTCCTGTTTCACAACTAACTTTTTTCCTCCTGGGAATAGCGCACCTCCATGCACACACGTCTCCCGTTCCCCTTGCAGAAATCTGCTCTGCGGAGGAAGTGTGCTGCCTGCAAGATTGTGGTCCACAATGCGTGCATGGAGCAATTAGAGAAGGTAAGACATTGCCATCTTCTGGAGCCTGACGCGGACAACACTCATCTAATTCTTTTACTGAGGTTTCAATCTGGAAAACACCATATGCCAAAGCAGGTTTTCATAGCTGTTTTGACAACATATTTGTTAAAAAGTTGACTTAAAATTCCAGCTTATTTTTTAAAATAGATTTCTTCAAGCCCTGTGAACCATTAAAAAAACCCCAACAACAAAATACCATGGAATGCTTTCCCAATTTTTATGATTAAAAAAATAACTTTCCTCTACTTCTAGATTGAAAATTGAAGCTAGAAAATGCAGTATCCTTTCATGCACAAAATTGGCCTTTCAAAATTCTTCAACTAAACCCAGCATAAGTCATCTTATGACAGCTGTATGTATTATGAGCAATGCAGCATAAGATGCTACGATGAACATTTTTCACTGTTTACTAGACTGTACTGTTTTGTCCTCAAAACCTCAGAAATTAAGTTCTTGTTTTTAAAATGGAAAACATCAAACCTTTCCTTTATAGTACCATTATTTCCGTGAGCATCTGTCCTGCTTCTCAGTTCCTTCAAGGAGCCCTCCTTACCCCCAAGTGCCTATAGAATATTTATCACTGAGTTCTCTTCCCATCAGTGATTCTTCTTCTTTATGCCTAACTGTTAATGTGTTAAAGAAATTTCCCCCCACTGTTTTTCTTTCTTGGTGGGATATGTGTAAAGAAATATGGGTGGGAATTTCCCCATTGATTTCATTAGAGCTTCATTTTCACTCCTATATGTTTTGCAATGTTGTTCTCCATAAAAGAAGTTGATGCATAACAAATTTATAGCAGCAACCCTTTGGAAAGAGTTTTTCCTTTCCAAGTATTTGGACTTGTGTTGACAAATGTCACAGTGATTGCCATAATACCAAGTTGGAGAGGTACCATTTCCACCCCCGATGCTTTTGCCCACAGTGAAATTAGCTTTAGCACATCCTTCCAGCACAAAATGTTACCAGTGAATTTTTCATGACTTCCTTCATCAGCAGCAGTGCTGCCTCTCCATTGCCCAGCAAGCTGGTGGCATTGCCAGCCGGAGCAAATGAGCACTTAGATAAAACCCATTCTGTTGAACTTGTTTATGACATTCTGGAGACCATGAAATTCACCTCTTGGTAAAGGGTTGTTATAAAGTCTACATCCCTCTTAAACCCTGTGGAGTTTAAAACTGGTACATAAGTCTTCTGCTTGGCCCTCTCTGCAAAGGGGTAAGTTGTAAGTAAAATAAATATAAGCTGGGGGTCTTTACAGCCTGCCACGACTCAGCAGTGAAACAATGAAATGCAATTCCACATGAAGAGCAGTGGAGGAAGACTAATATTGCTATGGCTTTTATTTCTTCTTAAGTAATAAGTATTTTGTTTGCTTTTTTCCTCTCTCCCCCTCCCTTTAGCTATTATTTTGAAGGCCATTATCAAATGAGAGAAGAACTTATTTATATGGGAAGGGCTGTATTTAAATTTGGGGAAACTCAATCCTTCTGCCTTACTGCACAGCTATACTTTTGTCATGATCCTTAAGCGTTTTATTCTTTGAAGGATAGCCAACTTAAGCTTGAATCCATTTCATTTAGTGCATCCTTACCTCACATATCCTTTGGCCTTTTCCCACGCCTCTCTCTTCTTCAGTATATTTTTTTATCTCTTTACATCCCCCTGCTCTTACTTCTATTGATTTTCTTTTCTCAAAAGATTTTGGGTTTTTCTCAGAGGAATCACTTGTTGTTTAAGTGCTTTTTCTCTTCATCTTCCTAAAAATGTTTTCCGTTCATGGAAGCTCCTGTCGTCCTCTTTCTGTCTCCCCTCTCCCATCTGAAAGAGGCAACACCACTGCATGAGGCAGTACAATGCTCCCCAAATGGTTCATGGTTGGGAAGGTGGATAAAGGCAGCCTGATCTAAGCAAAAGGTAGAAATTTAGGGTAATTTGCACAGTTCTTCATGTGAATGAAGATTTCTCCACAGATTTTGTTTATCCCATAAAGCTGGGATGTGCAAAAAGGTCTTAGAGTTAGATTTCTAGCTCCTGTTAACTCTTGAGACCTCAGCTTAAGGCCACTTTGGTTGCAAATGATCTTCAGAAAAAAACAGATTAAGCAGTTTCCTTCTAGGCAAGGGGGAGACAGTTTAAATAGTTGAACTGAGCAGGCAGCATAGCATTAGTGAAGATGAGGGCTGCGTGGAGATCTAGCAAGGAGAATCATTATGGCATATGAGAAGAGATTTTCTGGCTTCCGGGTAAGTTACTTTGTTCAGCTAGTGAAACTAATATTTTAATAGATAGTAAATATTTTGGAAGTCTGGCCTAGATCAACATATTGGAATAAATTCTCTCTCAGCTCACTTTCAGTTCTAACAGCTTTATTTTAATGCCAGATTAATTTTCGCTGCAAACCAACTTTCCGAGAAGGAGGCTCCAGATCTCCAAGAGAAGTAAGTAATGGACAAATGATGATTGCTTTTCATTTGGCTTGTGTGCTCATCCACATGGTGTGGAACTGCAGCAGTGCTTTTAGATTCAGAGGAGTCTTAGAGTATTGGTTCCCAGTGGGACATGTTCTTCTCCCCAGAATAAATGTAAAATGAATTCTAGCTGAAGCACTCCATTACTTAAACCGACGGAAACCATTTCATCTTTCTGTTGTCTCTTTTCCCATTCATTCAGTTATTCTGTCTCTTTTTCGGGTAGCATTTTTTTTTTTTGTTCCTGACCTTTGAACTAGTATTTTTTATTTTTCTCTATTTCTCTCTCCTTCTACTTGCCTCTCCCTTCATTTATTTTCCTAGAAGTATCTCTAGTGTCCTAAGATTTTTTTTTAGTAAAAAAAAAAAAAAAAATCAAACATTCAGAAACCTTATGGTTTGCTTCCAGCTACTGTATAAATTCAGCTCCTTTGAAGGTACTGGGTATTTACTGTTATTATTGATATATTTATGTATCTGTCTTACACAGTTAGAAGCCAGTGTTTCAAAAACACCTCAACTTTTATAGTTGATTTGATGGCCAGGTTGCTCTTAGCAGAGGTAGCTCAATTCCCTGCCACATCGGTGCTTCAGCGCTGGCTGGCATAACAGCGTGGTGCAGGCGGACCCCTTCTAACTCCCTTGCCTGCACAGAAAGAGGGGCAGCAGTCCTGCTCACCCTCCTGCCTCTTGCCCACTGCTTGCTGCCATCCAGGATGTAAGCGGTCCAAACGAAGATAAAAGACTGCTTCAATGACTGTTCCTTCCTCCCCTCCTTCCCTCCTTCTGCATTGACTTGTTATTTTTTGCATTATAAGGCTGTATTTCCAAGCAGAACAGAGCGGGGCCCTGCATTGTGGCTGGACCCAGCAGTGTTTGGGCACTTCTGTGCTCTGTATTTAAGTGTTGATTATCTCCCCGTCATGTAATGAACTTTCTTCTTTTTGTAGAAGAGTACTGAGAGAATAGTTCTGGCCACATTTCAACATGGATAAAGAACACCATCTTGTCCTTACTCCTCCTGCAGTTTTGGTTGTGTCTGGGGTTTCCTGCGGGGACTGCTGCGTTCTCCTCCAGAAATGATTGCATTGACTGAAGGGACCTCTCCTTTGGTGTCTGTAAACCAGTTTCACACAGATGGTACCTTTGAGTGCAAGCTGTCATTGCTTCCTATAACATTTTTTTTTTTTGTCCTTCTTTTGCAGAACTTCGTCCGACACCACTGGGTGCACAGGCGGAGGCAGGAAGGGAAATGTAAGCAGTGTGGAAAGGTAAGATTTCCAGTACAGAACAAGCACAACACTGGGCACTTATGAATTCAGGGTAGTCAGGAGGTCCTTCTAGTCACTGAAATTTTTCTGTCCTTAACACTTGGCCTCTCTTAAGCAGAAAATGACAAGCCTGATACGTTGAGTGGTAGCAGCCCTGATTCCCACGTGGGAAGAGAAAAGGCAGCTGCATCTGCAGGAATGAGCTCATCACATGTCCTGGGACATTGTGCTGCACTGGCTGGTGAAAATGAGGAGGAGGAGGGCTGTGGCTCCTTGGGCTTCTTTTTTTGTGAAGCTAACTCTGTGCCAATATGGTGTTCTCACAGTGCCGTCCTCTGTGCCAAAATTATGATGGCCTATTTTTTCAGGCTTCTGGAAAAAGAAAGGCTGTTGCTTTCTTTCTGCCCTGGCAGACTCCAAGATTTGTGAGACTGTTTCATGTTTCCTCTGCTGCATCGATGGTAAAAGTTTTTCTAAAAAGCTATAAAAAGTGGTAAGAAGTACCTTAGCTACTGAAGACCTGTCTTCTGAAATATTATGAACCCCTGAAATCTGTTGAGAGATTTAAAAATTAAATTAACACAGGGGTTTAATTTCCTTTCTCTAGCACTATATTATACTCTTGCCTCCTTCTTAACATCAACTAGTAAGAAAGACTGTGTCTCATCTCCATGGCACAGCACTTAAGTAGGAGGAAAATCAGATTTGTATCTGGATACTGATGTAGATCACTAGCTACCAGCTGCAACAAAGCACGCAATAAAAATGTGATGCCCTTTTATGCAAGTAGCATGCGAACAGTGCAGCAAGGCACTTTACGTGCAGCATTCTTATGGTATGACTTTGCCGTGATATTGCCTTTCTCCTCTGCCATTTTGGCCTGGATCTCCCCTAGAGGCATTAGGAGTTGATTTTGCAATGGGAGTACTTACTGCCTATTATATCAAAACCTGTGCTGGGTATGTTCACGTGGACAACATGACCATTCCATCCTAAAACTCCTATCAGCCCTGACTGATACAGAGAAGTTGAGAGGAAATCACAGTTTGCCCCTTAAATAAGAAATATTCGGTTAAGACCAACATGGGTGTATTGTAGTAGAGTTCTTCTTGTCAAGAAACAGAAAGGATTAGGGAAAATGATAACAAGAAAAAAAAATCCCATTATATTTATTGGCCAAGCAGTCTCCTATTATAGCAAAATACTTGTCTGTCTCACACTCTGCTGTTAAATTTCTTATACTGCTGAGTGAGAACCATCTTTTATATTCTTGTCATGCAAGAAAAAGGGAAATATCATTGAAATGGAATGGCACTAAATTTAAAACAATAAAAGGAAGTCTTATTCATGGAATACCTAATGATTCTGGTAGATGTCATTGTTGTGTAATATTAGTCCTATCCCATGTCTGGAATTGGGTGGTTAAATATTTTAATGGTCATTAATAATAGTTCGAGTAAAGAAAGTAGAAATGAACATTTAGGGATATACCCATCTCATGCTTCAAGTCATAAGCCAGTGGAAAGGAATTAATGCTCCCGAACATCCTTAGCATGGCTCTGTGGTTTTATATTTTATGTGCCTTCTGTGCCACAGTTGACACTTCCTGAGAGCTGGAGAACAGAGGTGTCTATGTCAGTGTTTCAGCTCAAATCAGAAGTGCAATTTGGAAGAAATTTTCCTGATTGTCATCACTTACCATGGTTCACACGTGGAGCAGTCTTGCAGCAAATGAACTGACTTCCTTTTAGATTAAACTTAATTGAAAGTTAACTCTGCAGCTACTAATGGGCATTCAGTCCACAGGACCAGACCATAGCTAGTCAAAAATAAAATTCTCTGAAAATCCTTGTGTATAGTGTCCTCAGTACCACCAGAGCTTGTGCTCCCACTGTTACACGTCACTTGCTAGCACAAATACAGATTATATATGGTCTCATCTGGACTTCAGTTTTCTTCTCTTCTCCTTCCCAGGGGTGATTTCACTGCTGTACTGCAAAAGTACCATATGCAGAAATCGGTGCCAGGGAAGGGGGGCTGGAAAGTCTTGTTCAAAATCTTACTTAGTGCAGTGGAGCCAAATGATCCGTTTCTGTCTACTTGCTGTGATGATTCCCCTTTTTTTTGGAACTGGAGACTGATAGAAGGATGGCCATATCTTGTAAGACAAAGTATCGTTGAGCCCAGTATTCAACAGTGGCTTATTATGGAAAAGCGTAAGTAGGGGCAGATGTTTAATGACGCATCCCCAGAGCAGTCTCCTGGCCTCTAAGAATTTTTGTCCAATGAATTTCCAGGTGCCTTTATATTTAACAGCCTATGATATTTTTCTCTCCTGTGATCTTGTCTAGTCTCTCCTTGAGTTCCTGTTAAGTTGTAGCATTTACAATATCCTTTAGCAAGGAATTCCCAAACTTAACTACATGGTATGAGAAGAACCACATTTTGATTGTTTCAAAGCTGTCACTTACTAGTTTTTTCTAATGCTCCATAGCTCTTGTGTTGGAAGTGATGGTAAATAAAAGCTCCCAAACTGCATTCTCTACACCATTCATGATATTTAAGAACTCATTTCTTTCTCTTGCAGGCGAGAAAGAAGATAGTTTTGTGGCTTTTAGCTGTTATTAGCTGTTTGTTACCTGGGATCATCGGAGAAATTGAGATATTTTTTTTTTCTTTACGTAATACAACATAAGAACATTCAGACCATGTGGCCCAGCATCCAGTCCCTGACTGTGTGCAGTAACAGAAGCTTAAGGATGAATGCAGACTGATCTTTTCTTCGTATACTTCCAGCTACCAGTGGCTTAGGGATTTTCCGAGACTAAGAATGCATCTGGACCATCATGCTAAACAGACACTTTATTTCATTCTACTTTCTGAGGTGTCCACTATACACATGCAGTGTGCAGCTACGGTGTCTATCTCTTTTTGTTACTGGTCCCTTTAAAGGCCTGTGGATTGATGCAGAGCTGTATGTTTTCCCTGTATATAATGGCAGGATTGAAATTTCTAGCAGTTGAAATGCAATTCTAGTTCTTTGCTATTTTAGCAGAGGTCACAATCCAAGTGCTTCTGTTGCTGTCTGTATTCGAGTGGTAATAATACTTGGCTCTCCTACAGTAATGTTGCATTGGAATATCTCTGAGAGCATTAAAAAGGGAATAAATATCATAGGAAAATATGTGCAAAAATAAATTATTAGTAGCCCTAATACTGATGTGAAAATACTCTTTAATAAGTACATTTGAGAATATAACCAAATCATGCTGGAGCTAGTAATCCCTATGTGCTCTGTTTGTGTGCATGGGTGTCTATGTTAATGTGGACTTTGATCCCAATTATTTAGACAGATTGTAATCACCAACACAAGCTGGGGATTCAGGTGCTTTTTTCCTCCAAATGTATTTCCTCTGGTATGCACAACTGTGTATTTCTGCAGGAGCAGCTCACAGCATGGGATTTCATGTGTTGTACAGGAATTGGGTGCCAGTGAGTCAGGGCTAATCAGGTACTGTTAGACTGATATTCTCACAAAGGTGAAACTAATTTTCTATCCCAAAATTTCTAAATTTGTGCAGAAGACCTCCTTGAATGACCCAGGAACAAGATAGCTGAATTTTAGTTTTCCTTCTCACTGAGAGAAGGCAGAAGAGATGATTTCTGGTGGAATATGGGGGGCTCCAGTGTTTCAACCTGATAGTCCCCATCAAATCTCACTGTGACCTGCAGTGCATTGCTTTATTTCACCAGTTCCTTTATTTGTAAAGCTAGCTTTCAAATAATTGCTATCTTACCTCAACCATGTATCCTTAGGAAGAATTAGCTGACATTTGTAAAGCAATTTGAGGAAGAAAAGTGGTGTTTCATTGCTACTTATCATTAATATGTTTTTATTGCTGTATCATTTTCTCTAATTACTCCCTAAAAGCCAAATGGCTTACTGAATAAATGAAAAACGGTCCATCCAGAACCAGACAAGCTGCTCAGTCCATATGTTTAAAATACACCACTGATGGGTTGTGGAATTAATGTACTGAATTTTAGGTTTTATTAGTGGAGGTTTTGGGAGAGAAGAATTTCTCCCCTGCTTGTTATAAAGCTGAATAAAACAAAACATTTTATGCCCGTGAGGGGCTGAAATAATTTTTTTAATATACTTTGGGTCAAGAAAGAGTAAGGTTTGTAAGAAACATTAAGAAGCACTAGTCTAAGTTAATGAGAATAGAGCGTTTCGTCCAGCATCAGACCTCCGTTCCAGCACTCGTATTATCATACTGTCACTCTGTTCTTGTGCCCACACCGAATGGCAGGCTAGATCTGCCCAGCCAGAAGCAGCTGGCCAGCTTATCTTTGTGAAGCCATTTGACCACAGTCCATTACTAGACCTGAATATGCCAGATCGCCATAATTATGAAGAACCTACTCATTGAATTTCTCTGAATGTAAAACCTGAGGCATTAGGGGAAGGATTTAAAAAAAAAAAAAAAAAAAAAAAAAATCTAGGCAGAGGTGACACAAGCCTCTTTAGGAGTAGGCTTTAGTTGGTGGTGTGGTCCATTTGGCAAGCTGGTTTGAATACATGCTGGGGACACCTGAAGAAGTAGCTGCAATGTGCGCTTCTGCATGGCAGGCAGACAGGAAGAGCTTCCTCCTCTTCAAACTATTGATAGGGTTGTCCTCAGCTACCACATAGGGACAGATTGTAGCTCAATCCCTCACTTAAACAAGACCAGTGCATCTCTGGATGGGTTTTTGGTTGTTCATTTAATTCTCCTTCTTGGTGTGCTTGACACTGTCATTGCACTGAGCACTAACAGGCTCATTTTTCCTGCAGGCATCCATCTTCCTGTTCATTTCCACAGCAACTAGGATAAGATGGACCGTAATTACAGAAGCTTTAAGGAAATGTCCTGTTAGATGTTACTAAATCAGATTATTGTAACTTTGCACTGGGTCTTGGGTATTGCCCAGCATGTAGGAGATTTAGGTAAAACTCAGCTTGTCAAAAAGAAAACTGGCTCACAGTTTCATGACTTGGTAGAGCGACTTTCAATTAGAAAACTCTGGGTGGTGATGTACTACTTAATGTAAGAGAGGCCTGATAGAAGCCAGTGAATAAAGCATCTAGATAACTGCAAATCCGAAATAAATCGAAGCAGTGAAGGTGACTATGATAAACTGTTCAACAGAGTTCTGGACTTTCCATCTCTGCAGACATTAACCCAAATCAATTTTTTTCTCTGGCTAAAATAAGCTTTAACTGAACACAAATTTTCAGGCTGTAACTCCATTTACTATTTGTTGCCTGTGTTATATGCAAGAAGGCTGTATATGACCCAACGGTCTTTTCCAGCCTAATTTAGAGCAAAGCGATATGTCTGCTGAAATTGCATTCTACAAAAACTAAACTCTTCTGTGGGAGGATAAAATCTCATATTTGCTGGTAATGGTGTGTTTTTATCTTTAAAACTATAAAGAAATATTTTCTTTTATATCTGTTTGATTTTAATCAGACCATCTTGTTTTTTGGAGCTTACTGAAAAGATTTTGATCTTAGTCAGCTTGATAAAACAATAAACAATTTCCCAATCAGAACATTTCCACACAGACATTGTAGTAGATGCCACCCTGTATTTAAAAAACCAAAACAAAACCAACAAAAAAAATAAAGAAAAGAAAAAGGAAAAATTGAATTCTTGTTCATATTTAGATCAAAAAAGACTGCAATGAGAGAATGTTCTGTTCAACCAAAAAATCTGAATCTTATTCAGGTCTGTAGAAATCCATTGAAATAGGTGTTCCTTCTCTGCTTCTCCCTTTCCTTCTTTTTAACTACAAAAATTAAGAAAAAAGCACAACATTTTGGAGAAGTGTCTTTAAAATGTGTGTATGAAAATGCTCTAGTTGAAGAACTTTCTCTGAATCCTGTCATTATTTTATCCCTCCCCAAATGAGGGATATCTAAAGGTATCTAAGAGCAAAATGAGGGTATCTAAGAGCTTTGAGGCTGAACCAATGTATCTGACTGCAATGAACTGGTTGAGCCTAGGACAGTCACCTGGTAAGAGTTAAAGGTGTAAATTTTCTTACAGTCAGGAGGAATTTAATCCTTTCCTCTTGCTTATTCTAGGGCTTTCAGCAGAAATTCTCCTTCCATAGTAAAGAGATTGTGGCCATCAGTTGTTCCTGGTGCAAGCTGGCGGTAAGTGGACAATACTCAGGGAGACTGGTAGCAGCATCACTGAGCTGACCTCGCTGCAAGCAATTTCGTTTCTCCTGGCTCTCAGGGTTCCCTGTCTGTGAATCACCCCCAGTTTTGTAATTTCTGTTCCTTTTGCTCAAAGACACCATAACTTCACCTGGCTGGCATGAGTCCTCTAGAAGAGTCTTGCACAACGTAGTTGCTGGCTACCTCCAGCAAATGCCTTAGCTCAGAGAGCCAAAGGGCTCTTAATACACACAGCTGCATCAAACTAGGTTGTGGTCTTCAATCTGTGATCTGTGTTTAAGTAGGGGTGATTGGTTTTTTGGGGGGGTTGGGTTTTTTTGTAAGAAGGCATGGCTAGGGAAGATTTTAGTTATATGTTCCTGAAACTCCATGGTTTGAAGGACTTGAAGATGGTGGAGTTGAGAATGTTGCTCCAGTTTTTGTACCATCACCTTCTTCCTCTCCATGCTTCCCCTTTATCTTTGTCTTTCTTGGCCTCCTTATTGACTCTACTCTTTTCCTCTCTTCCAGTTTCATAATAAAGTCACCTGTTTCATGCTACATCACATTGAGGAGCCATGTTCCCTGGGGGCTCACGCTGCTGTCATTGTGCCTCCCACCTGGATCATTAAGGTGAAGAAACCTCAGGTAACTGCATGCTGATGTCTGTTTCTGAAGCTGTATGGCTGCGCAGGGCCAGCCTGGCTTCGCCGCTCAGTACTCCTTCCCTACGGCATGCTTGTTCAACCTGTCTCTATCCCTGAAATCCAGCATACATCCATGGTGATTATGAACCTGTATCCTCCTGCCCCTCCATCCAGCCCTTCAGTAGGTTTCCCTGTTTGGGATGATTAGCAACAAACATGACTTTTGTTCTGAGCAAATCCAGCTCAGATTTGTTCCTCTAACTGTGACTTCAGTGAGCGTACTGCAAGAAGTCCCCTGTGTTGTAGGCAGTCAAGCATGTTTCATTAAATAGAGCTGAGAAAATACAGGGAAAAACTGTTCACAAACATTCACTTGCAGCTTTTGTAATGGATGTGATATGTTTTAGACAGGATGCTGGCTTGTGGTGAACACAATAGGGAGAGAAGGTATCCAAAAGAGAGCTGGCCAAAAATTAAAAGGGGATTCCCATCATGCAAGAAGTATCTTGTTCTTTGAAAGTCTGTTTTCACTCCAGGTTGAACTGAAAGAAACAGACAAACACACACTGAACATATCAGGGAGCCAGAAATGCTCGTAAAACTTTTATTTCAGAAGCACTGAAACCAGTTGGCAGTTTTTGTTGGGTTTGTTTGGGGTGTGTGTGTGTGTGTGGTTTTTTTTTTTCCCTGAAATGAATAGTGCCTGGGACATTGAAACTTCACACTCATGTTTTTTGTAATTTTCTTCCATTGACAGGTATGCTGGTTTTATCAAGCAGTGATATGCAGTTCTTACATTAGTGTGCCCGTCCTTGGGAAGTGACCCAGGGCTTTCTGGCTCTATGTCCTGGTTGGCAGCAAGAAGCAGAGAAGTTCAGGCTGTAGGCAAGGCACTAAGACACAAATAGTCCCATGGAACTGGAAAAAGGTCTGAGTTGGGACACTGGTCAGTCTTTAGTTACAGTCTAGGGATATGACTCTCAGATTTGTGTGTGAGCAGCACTTCTAACAAGCTGGATATTAAAGATGGAGGCGGGGGGAAGTATAGAGTAATCAAAGAAGTTGACTGAAGAGACCACTGTTTCTCCATTAGGTGCAGAACAGCCAAGATCCCTAGCCACCTCTCCTCTGAGAAAAAAAAGCTTTCTTTGGCACTTGTTTTTTTGTTCCCCATACTCTTCTTTCGCTGTTAGTTTTACTCTAGCCTCCTCTAGAGGGATCTTTTTTCCTCTCTTGTTGAAGAGTCCTTGGCAGGGACTTAATCTTCTTGGCTAATTTTCAGCCCCTGTGTGTGGTATTTGGCACAAAAATGAGGCTGGCTCCTTTTCTGTGCCCTTAAAGAGACCATATGGCCCATTAGTCTTAAGTCTTTTTTGGTCCCTGGGCTTCACAGCAGACTGCCTGGAAGCTCTGCTTTGGGCATTAGCCACAGAATTGGTAACTTTAAGGGTTTGTGGTCTGGAGGTGGATCCATGAGGTAGAGATCTTTGGGCTGGGAACCAACCTAGCTGTTGCAGTCCAGACCTGGAAACTGGGTACTGCCAGGGTCCTTGGGTGTCTTAACTATTTAACTACAGCTAACCCCAGAAACATGGGAGAAGGGAGATAACTGATCTGAGAACCAGCTTCCGGTGGCCAGAGGTGCTACCCTCTTCCTAGATCTGATAAGGAAATGAAATCTTTTTTCACTCAGCACATTTCCAATTTATTTATCTTTCAAATTGTTTTAAATCACCATTTAAAAAAAACCAAACAACCTAACCAAAACCCCTTTCATATGCTTTTGAGTGTATTTTCTTACAAAAAAGGGAAGATTATTGAATATGTTATATCATCTTATGGCTTACCAAAACCCCTTTTTGTGAGCTGGCAATACACTGCAGTCACCATTCTCTTAACCAAAATCAGGAAAAGAATATTAAAATAAAAAAACCTAATTTTAATAAAAAGAAAACACATTAGTAAGTATAGATGTATCCATGTCTGACCGTACTAAAAGAAGCCTTTCTTCAATCTTTTTAATTCTTATTTAATTTTTAGTTTAAAAAAAAATAAAAAATTGACACTTGTAATTTTCTTTTGATTTGGCATTTGGTAAAAGCAGGGTACCTTCCTTATAATATTTTTAGAGAATTTTCTTTGTTGTCCATTAAGTTTTCAGAAAAGTTCAAATAAAAAAATAAATCTCATCCGGTTAATTATAATTCATAGGAAAAATGCTTTTAGATAAAGGTTTAAAATCTTACACCTTAAGAAAATGTTAACTTTGTGTGCCTGAGTCATGAATGGAGAGGAAGTACTTCAATCCAATATTCCCTTTCCATCATGTCTCAAGTCCTTGAAATTTGAGGTCAGTAGTATGCAATAACTTCATCTTGAGTAACTGAAGCATTAGATAGATCAAAATGATATTTAGCACAGACAGTGGGCATACTTTCATGAAACTTCTTAACAGGACCCATTGCAGTGCTAGTTCTGGGGAATGCATCCTTATTGCTCTAGAAAATAATGGTGCATCTTTCAGATGTGTTTTCAGATTTTTGGCAGAAGTCTTTCTTCTTTTTTTTCTTTTTTTTAGGAGATATCTTTCTCCCCTCCTGCTGTTTCTGGCCAGCTCTACTTCTGTGTATTATGACCCTCTTCACCCTATATGCATGTTTGATAAACACTATTGAGTATTGACTGCATTCAATCCACAGAATACAAACAAAACATTCAGAAATTTTTGTTAATTCAGATAGTAAATAAATGTGTAGACAGCAATCTGTTTTTCACATATTCCACAATCAGAATAAATTTGGCTAGAAGCCTTTTTGTTATAAATTATTTCCTCAGCTCTAATTAACTACTCGCATTGGTCACAGGCAACTCCTGAACTGAATTCCCTACTCATATGAAATTGATTTTAGTGGTGCCTTCATCACGTTTGCTGGTTGTTTCTTTTAAGCAAATAAGATGGCTTTTTGTAGCAAAACCTTGCCCTGATTTTTAATTTTAATTTTTTTTTTATTGCTACAAAAATGGTTTTCCATGCTTAGTTTGTACAACATGGGTCACCACCTTTCAAATATTGCGCTTGAATAAAGAGAACACTCCCCCTCTGATTACCAGCAACGTTGTGGTAAAGAAACATTATGGTATAATTGGTTAAAGACAAATCTCTGCTGATGACCTACATTCTAAATGGGGAGCTTTTGCTTCTTGCAAGCAATTGGTTGCAAGATGAAGAATATTCAGAATGGTTCAAATAGCTTTGGGATCGGTGGTAGCCCTGTATGTAATGACCCATTTACATGAATGGAAAACTCTCAGTATCTATTCCATGTTATTCATAATGTGAGCCACTTTTGCAACTTCTTTACTGATTTCCAGTGCTTCTGTACTGTGTTAGCAGCACTTTGATACCAGTTCTGATTTCCTGGGGTTCAAATCCATTCCATCTCCTAGTTTGTGAAAGCAGGTCACCCCTGTTGACTGGTGGTATTTTGTTATAGGTGAGGTTTGGTAGCCCAGGTGGTCTTAGCTCTAGGAATGGACTTGCTATGCCTATGTTGTGGGAGAAAGTAGAGAATAAGGAGGATCTGGCTGATTCAGTCTGTCTTCTGTTTGGGAAGGCAAAGGCAGTAACTGTAAAATTCCAGGGTTTTTTATGTTCAAGGTGAGTAAACATGGTGTTTTCTTCTCCTCCTCCTCTGAGGACCATGAAAAAGTGCTAGTGAATATTTATACTTCTGGGTTTATTTCTTTATTTCCTCAATTGCTGAGTGCAGCTGGCTTGTCTGATTGTGGTTTGTGAACAACCAGAAGATGGTCAAGATTCGCCTTCCCAGAGGCTGTTCATTATTTAAGTCATTTGAAGCCTAGCATGCTAAATGCCTTTGAAAATGGCTTGGAATGTTGTAAATGAAACGGTTAAAAGGGTCCATTGGATTTGCTTGAGATAGTCTGTGGCCCTCGCATCACCCAACACCATACAAAAAGGACTCCAGTTCTTCTGTTCATCTAGCTAAGCTTGCTTAGAACTATAGGGACCATGCAATAATACCAAAAATCTCTCTTTAAGATGGCCAAACTGACATCCACAAAGGAGAGGTTTCCTCTCTAGAGGCAAGTTAGGATTTACATATGGTGCCCATTTAAAGGTATGCTTTGCTATCAGGTACTTCACTGAATAACACTATACATTTATAAAATACTCATCACCTTGTTATGTGGACAAGGTAGTATGCATCCATTTCTTCAGTTTAATGTGCAAAGACTGATGATTACTCTTGGCTGTTATTCTTCTGCATGTTTGCAAAGAGAACCTACATGTGTTTAAGCAGCTTTTTTGCCTTTCATCTGCTATGGACATGCTGTTGCAATCATCGTAGCAAAGCTTTAGCTTCTCTTAACACTATAGGTGTAGGCATGTTAAAAAGTGAAATAACATAGTTGTGACATAGCGTATTTTGTTGCCTTTTTGAGTGTGGAAATGAAAAATGTTATAATAATGAATGGAGGCTTAGAATAAAACTGTTTCCTAATATAGTTGTATGCCTCTTCCCACCCCACTCATAGGCAAGAAAAGAGATACGTTATAATGGGATTTAATGACAACTACATTTAAACCTTCTTTTAAATTAATTTTTTTTTTAATTAGTCAGGATTTTACTGTCATTGCCCTTTCCAGAAGAATTTCACTGGGCTTAGGTCTATCCATTGTGGAGGTAGAAAAACAAGTACAGTCCTTCTTCCGGAGGTACAGCTAAGTACTTGCCTAGTATAATATCTAACTTGAGTTACAGACTACAGTTTGCCAGCAGAATTCACTGCACTTTGCCGATAGGATAAGTATTTTTCATTTTACACCTGGAGAGACTGAAGCACAGGGAGAAGGCTTGATATGCCCGTGACCTTTCACTAGAGCACTGGCAAGACTGTGGATAGACTAGATCTTCTCAGTCTGTCATCTGTTTTGCCCCACTCCAGGGAGAATCCTTCAGTAGAGAACGGCTGAGAAACTAGGCTAAGGTCCCCATGGGAGGCAGCTTTGAGAGTAACGTCCTGTACCTTTACATTGACATAAAGACTTTTGTCTACAGTCAGTCTGACTACTGAGGTAGGGCAATGAAAGACCATGCAGATGACATTGCCGATGCATTTCCATAGTCAGTGCAGTCTTTGTGGTTTATTATGCTTTCAAGACCACTTTGTATCAGAGTAGGGAAGAGTATGAATGCTTCTTTAGGTGGTGTCTCAAAATATGGTCTAAAAGGGCAAATGTCCTGTAATTTATCTGCAGAGCCGTCTTGTCTTCAGTATTTTCAGGAAGCAACAAGGCATGACTACATCCTGGTCTGCAAGGAATGTTGAGAGGTGACAAAAAGCTTGGGACCTTGTGCTCTACAGCAGGCTTCTCTTGGTCTGGGTGAAAAAGGACAGTGTCTTTAGGTATTTGAGTTAGATAGCTGTTAATGTTTCCACATCTCTGAGAAGTTAAGAAAAACTAACTTCCATAGCTGGTGTGTCATACTGAAGTCTTGAAATTCTGGAAGTGGTTGTTAGGTATTAAACAGAATCTAGAATCTTGTTAATGTTGGTTAGCAAGCAGGATTAAGGACAGACGTTACTGCTTACAGATTTGATGATCTCTGGTCATTCACTTTTTTTCATTAGTGGTACGCTTTTGAATAAGGTCAGGACAGAAATGAACTTTTGGATGAGCTCAGTGGATCTTGCTTCCGCTCTTGAAGCCAGAAAAAAAAATAAAAATCAAACTTTCTTCTAATTCCCTGT
Organism: Mycteria americana; assembly: GCF_035582795.1. Taxonomy (NCBI): domain Eukaryota; kingdom Metazoa; phylum Chordata; class Aves; order Ciconiiformes; family Ciconiidae; genus Mycteria; species Mycteria americana. The sequence goes on from NC_134365.1 coordinate 65,573,153, forward strand.
TACTTTATTTCCTGGTGATGGCTAGACTAGAAGTTGAAATACTGAGAAAATATTTACAGTATTTCCTATAATACAAAATTTCAGTCATATGGAAAGGGTTAGGGTTTCCTGCAGGTATGACTTCAGTTACTGAATTAAAATAATTAAAAAATAAAACAAAATTCCCCTTTTTTGGACTGTTCTTATCACACCAGAACACCTTTTGGTTCAGTATCACTGAGCAGGCTATCGCCAGCCTGGAGAATAGCTTTGATGCAAGTTCTATTTTAATAGGTTCTGCAAAAATACAAGCAGTTTTATGGTTTTATTCCCATGTAGTTAAGTGATATTGCTATTTAAAAACAAAAACAAAACAAAAACCCACAAAGACCCCCTGTCACCAAAATCCTTAAATGTTAACAATTCAGTTTGTTCCCTAGCAGATGATTACACAAGTTTCTTGATAGGCTGGAACTGACTCCACAGTGCCAGCATCATACGCCATGGTGGCCTGCGTTATGTTGAGTCATAATGGTTGCCAGAGCTAAAACTTGTTGTTTTCTTTCCTAAAAAAAAAAAAAAAACATGAAAAATATCTCATTTATCATGTTTTTTATTACATCTTTATGCAGGTGGTCTCCATACCAGGAGACGAGCCTGATTGGGCAGGAGACTGGAGCCCCGAAGGGGAAACGGGCGTCTCCTACCCCTATTGGGAGGGTTGGCAGGTACAACATGTGGTGTTATGTGAGTCTATGGGAGCATCTGATCTTTTTCCCCCCTCACAGCGTGGGAAAGTTTCCAGTTCCAAAGCACCAGTCTGGTCTCCGTGTGTGGCTTTCTCCATAAACGGTGGTGTGGAAGTGTAAAGCATGCAGCGCATGTAATTTAAATATCGAGCATGTGCCAGATACTCTTATCATTCTCCAAGTGGACATGCATGGAAGAGCTTCGTAAAGGGGCTCTGTCTGGGCCTGTCTTCTAAATTTTGTTTTGCTTTTCATGTATTCTTTTTTCTTTTGATGTAGAACTCATTAAAGACTTCAACACGGCGAAAGAAGAGAACGTCTTTTAAAAGAAAAGCCAGCAAAAGAGGCAATGATGTAAGTATTCAAGTGCTTTGGAAACCAGGCTCCTTTTGTTTAAATGTCTAAACACAGACTTTAAAGTTTAGGTTTTTTACTGCAGTGTTTAATATTTTTTTTCCACTGGAAAATTCCACGCTATTGAATTTGTTGTGAGAAGAGATCAGTTTTGATAAAACTTGTATGAAGTTTTATTTGCTGAGTTGATTTTTTCAAGAAACAACATACCAGACTCCAGAAGGACCAGCAGCCTAATGAAACAGCGTTCCCTTGGGATGTAAGAGACTCAGCTCAGACCCTTGGTTTCCACTAGGCAGGGCAAGGGTGTGAAACCGGGGTTGTGAAATCCATGGTGAGTGCACTGATGCAAGGGTCTGGTCCAGTTTGAGGGTGGCTCCCTCAGGAGATCTCATATTGGAAATAGTCCATTTGCGTGAAAATTGACGTTGGTCCGCAGAGAGAGAGAAATCAGATGAATGATCTGATGGTTTGATTTTTTAGTTTATAGAAGACCTTGTTTCTAGACCTTGCTCAGTGGTTTAGTTATATAGATGAACAACAGCCTCATGGGGAGAGGTGGAGGGAGGCTTGCCCCTGCATAGCCAGAGCTCTCTGGTTAAGGTCCTCACTGGGGTGGTAGGAGAACTGCAGACCACAAACTTGAACCTGTGTGTGCCACGGCCCAGGAGAGTGCCCTCACTAGTGGGCTTTCTGGTGTCCTGCAGGGGTAGGGAGTAGGGAGGTAAATAGCTTCCTCATTGACATGTCATGTTTGACCTGTGATGTTTGTTCAAAGGTGGGAGGGCTGGCAAGGCCAAGAATTCAAGAGCAGATCATCTGCAACTAAGTGCTGATACAACTTGTCTGTTAGGTGGAATTCATGAAAAAAGTAGTTTATCTCATTCTATTTGCCACTGGAAAATTGTTTGTATTAGAAATAGCACTTTATCTGACACATTATTAGTGCTGTGTGAATAATTGTTTTTTTGGGGAAATAACATTGAGTAAAATTTTAAAATAGTTTTGTGCTGGCCTGAAGTGATATCTTCCCCCCCCCCATCTTCTTACTCAATTGTCTCAGCTGGACAAATTAGTCCCAGCTGAACACTCCATTAACATGGCTGTACTGTTTCCAGTACCTGAGGTAGTTTTGTCAGAGCTAGGTTGGGTCTCCTGCACATGTTGTGCCAGGGAAATATACACAGCTTGTACTAAAGCTGTTTCTTGCTTCTGTTTCTCAGGATAATAAAGGTCGGCCATTTGTGATAAAGCCTATCTCCTCTCCACTCATGAAGCCTCTGCTGGTTTTTGTCAATCCAAAAAGTGGAGGAAATCAGGTAAGAACATCATCTAGATCCAGGTCACAAAGTTTTAGTTTAACAACGTTGTTTCTGCAAATGAGAGTAGTTTTTGGTGAGTCAGATAGGAAGAACTCTGTGCAACTGAATTGCGGTCCTTAGAAGAGGTCCTTGCTGTTGAATGCCCTTTCCACTTCAACGGAATTGGATGGGTGGGATGGATACTTCAGTATTTGAGCAGTTGTATTCCTGTCTTCAGATTCTTGAAAGGAAACTTAAATGGTAGTTTGGAGGTTTTCAGAAGACTTCATCTTTCCACAGAAAATTTAGATTGCAAATGAAGTCTGAGGCTTTTATCCAAAAAGTGATTTAATTTTACTAGGAAAGCCTAGTGAAATTAGTGAATGTGAAATGACGCATTCCTATGGCATTTTAAAAAAAAATCATTACTGGCCTTGTACTGTACCTTAGAGAACCAAGTTTCAGTGACTAACATGCAGCAGACTTCTTGGGGTTCTTGGAATTAAAACCTATCCAAGTGGAAGTTTTGCAGATTAGTTCTGCCACTTTTTGAATACCAAATAATCTGAGTGCCTTTTGATAAACAAGGCCTTCTAGTTGAAAAGATTGATGTAAGATGTAACAGAGGCCTATAGTACTTGGAGAATAGCATAACTGCTGCTCACTTTCTCCTCTGTTAGAAGTAGGGAGTATATAAAATGAAACTGTGAAGACCCTGATTCAAATCAAAGAAAAAAGTTGGTCCCTCTCACAGTGTGTAGTTCAGCTGTGAAACTCCTTGCCATAGGATGTTGTGGATGCTAAAAATTTACATGAGCTGAAGGAGAGATTTGGAAGAGGAAGCCCTGAAGGTTACTAAAGTCCTGGACCTCCCTCTGGCTCAAGAGTTCTACGAACTGCAAATAGCTGAGGCTGGGAGAATACCTACAACAAACATCACATTTATTTTCTCTGTTCTTATACCTTTTCTTAGGCACTTTGACTACTATTCTTGGTTCTCCACTTAGGGGAAGGTGTCAGACAGAAAAGCCAGGCCTCAGAAGGGGGAGCTGTCAAAAAATCCTGACTTGCACCCTCTAGGCTATGTCTGAAATGTATTCTTGAATTACTTTGAAGTACAAGCTGGCCCCATAGAGTTCTTAGGCCTCTTCTGCTAGTAAGAGATCCTGCCACTTTGTGTCTGGCAGAACATGGAGGAAGGCAATCGAGTGTCTGGAATATGAACCCCAGAGTTTGAGAAGGCAGAAATTATATCCTTAGGTGATGGGCTGGCCACGCTGCACTGAGTGAGGGAGCACTGGGGCAGCTGTAGCAGAGTCCTTGCCTCCTGCCTCATTAGATGTTAGAGGGCTACAGTTATGAGTGTTCATGGTGGTGATGGTGGAGGTCAAAGCAGTGTCATTGCTTGGACGTTGTGCAGGGCACTATTCAGTGCGATGGTGACTTTGCTCACAAGCTTGTTTAACTTCTTGCTGTTATGGATTGCTGAGGGTGGTGTGAGATAACAGACATTTCTTGTTGCAGGTGGTGAAAGGTAGGAGAACAGGTTGCTGTGGGAGCTGAACCTTTGGTCTGACCCTGAATGCCTGTTCTTATGAGCCATTAATGATATGTGTTGTTAAATTTAGTCTACGTGTATACATACGCACCCTGCCCAGATTCGTGGGTCGCTATTCTATAGAGCAGTCATCTGCTATGCCACTTTCTAGTTTGTCTTTTTCTTGGTTTGTGTTTGCTTTGTAAAGCACAGAAGAAAGAAAAGCAGTCCAAATATAGTAAATATTGAACACTATTATTTCTAATAATCGTGAAGCTATTAATAATTTCCCTTCCTTCGATTTTTCTCTTTTCCCAGGGCACCAAGGTTCTCCAAATGTTTATGTGGTATTTGAATCCACGCCAGGTCTTTGATCTCTCTCAGGAAGGGCCAAGAGATGCGTAAGTTCTTGAGCCTTCAGTGCTGCAGACCATAATTCTTTTCTTATCAGGAAAGCAGTCAAAGGTCTAGCTGCATAGATTGGTAGACTGCGTATTCGGTTTATGTGTCTCGGTTTTGGTAGTGGTGGAGGGGTGGGCTGCAGTGGTGGATGCTGTGAGAAGAGATCAGGAGCTACCCCCATGTCAGACAGCCAGTTCCAGATGCCTCCAAGACGGAGCTGCTGCAGATCCCACAGTGCCTGACCATTATCTAGTGGCTGAGCAGCGCAATGGGGTGAGGCTGCCTCCAGATTTCCATGCGTGACAGCAGCATGCAAGTACCTCTGCTTGCTGAGTAACTAACTCAGCTTCTCTGAGCAATAGTTGTGAGCCTCTTCCAGGGGATGGAGGACCTGTCCTTAAAGGGATGATTCTCACTGCTAAGGGTTAAGAGACCATCCTTCTGTGGTATTTGAGATAGAGATACTTGCTTTAGTCAACTGTCTGTTCAGCTCTACTTTCACAAGTTAGGCAGCACAAAAATATAGTAATCATGTAAAATCAAATATTTACCTGTATAAGAACGGTCCAAGTATTTGGTATTCACACTTCTAGAGCACCCAACCCTTTTTTTTCCTGCTGAAACACCTCCACTGCTGCTCCCCTCGTGATGTATGGAAGCTTTAAAGTATACGTACAGTTTTCAGAGCTGTGTAATGGAGTTAAAGGAGGATTAGGTCCTCTGGTCACTCAGCTCTCTACATGTGAATGTACCCCCTCCATTAGGAGATTTATGCCTCTCTCTCATGCAACTGAAGGAACAAGTCTTTAATGGCTGCTTTTTTTGGCTCTCCTGTTAGTATCTTAGACATCCAGAGAAAGAGCTCTGTTAGATGTTATTGCCTTCTTTGGTGTTAAAGAAATAGTTACCAGCTGAAGGAGCTGTCATGTTCTACATGCCTCAGAAATGGTGGCTCAGCAAATCCTGATGAGGAACATTCATTTTGTTTAAAACCCTCGATGTTCATATTTGTTCACTTTAGGATAAGAGAAAAATGGAAGACTTTTGTCATCTCCAGAGGGAACACGAGAATCTGGCCTTTCAGATTTAGCATGGGAACATGCGAAACTGATCAAATACTTCTCAGGAGGTGCTGCCTAACCATGGAGGAAGGCCCCATTTCACATCCTCGTGGTTTTGTGTGTGTGCGAAGATGTGAAGTGAGCTGCAGGGCTCAGGTTGGGCTGGGGCCAATGCCGCCTGCGGCTGCCAGGGCTGATGCCTCCTCACTGCCGAGGCTTTTGGTAGCACTGAGATGGGTTTTTTAAATTATTTTTCTGCCTCCACCCACACGCTTAGTGATGAATATTTGAAAATGCAATAAGTGGTGGTTAAACTGTCACTTGGCAAAATGCATAAAAAGTGCCTACATCATTGTTCTCACTTTTTTTCCCCTCTTTTTTTCCCTTTCCCTCCCCTGGCCAGGCTGGAGCTGTACAGAAAGGTGCCAAACCTGCGGATCCTGGCCTGCGGCGGGGACGGGACGGTAGGTGGCCAGCGCCTGGCAGCCCCGTGGTCATCGCCAAGAGATTAAATTCCTTGCAGTTGTGGGTTTCCCACCTCGCGATGCCTGCAGAGCCAGATAACGTACCTTACGCTTGTGAAATCTACTTTTAAAAGATTTTCTGTGTGGCTTGGCCTGCGTAGTGATGGAGGCAGATCCTAATGTCCAAGGTCCTATCTGCTTTATGCATAAAGATTTGGTACAGCTTAGAAAAATAAAGACTAACTTGGCTGGCCTCCTCTCACTATTTACACAGATCTGAGGGTCTAGTAGGTTAAGGCAGTGCCTGGGGGCCATTATGTCTTAATTTCTGCTCCTTCCTGCTATCGTCTCTGTGATAATCCAAGTACAGTAAAATAGGGTCTCCTCTGTGCCTAAAGAAAGTGAGTTTCCCCACTTTCTTTACAAAGTATCTGTAAGGAAGGACATTGCATTGGTCATACTACTAGCCTGGGATCTGGCAGATCCAGGATCAGTATTTTTCTTTGCTAATGAATTTCTGTGTGTTCTTGGATAAGCAAAAAGGGTCAGATCTTTAATGGATTTAAGCACCTTCAGTTGAAGACAGGCTCTGTGGTTCAGGACCTGGAGGCCAAGAGTGGTAATGGAGGCATTACGACCGCATTACTCTTTCCATCACTTAAGAATATTGTAAATCTCAGTCTGTGCCACTGAGTACTTAAATACAGTTGAAAAACTGACCTTTAATCTCTGAAGATCAGTTCCCCAAACATGTGCTTGATAATAGTTGTAACTGTAAGTATGGTAAGGAAAATGCATTACTAGTTGCAAGGTGCAATGGCTGGCTAGGATAGATATATGTAGATATTTAGGGCATGGGGAGGTGTGTGTGGTTTTGTGGTTTGGTTTTTTTTGTGGGTTTGGTTTTTTTTGTGTGTGGTTTTGTTTTTTTTTTTTTTTTTTTTTTGTAGTGAGCTGAACCAACCCACAACCCATCTCTGCTTGAATTTCTGGGGAAACTTTCTGTTCAGCTTCTGTGGGTTCTTTTAAAATGCCAGCTGTAGAGGTTATTAATACCAGTTCTTCCTCTGCAAGAGTGAAGAAAATATGCTATTTGACTACTGTCTTGCTAGTACCAGGGACGGTAAGATGTTACTGAATTGTGAATATTCCTTGAGAAACCTGCAAGGCATTGCTTTAGCAGGAGACATAGCTGCAAAAGAGAATTTCAATCTGTCTCTGAAAGCCTTTGCAGCTTCCATCTGAGGAACCCAATATTTTAATAGGGAAAAAAATCTTCATCCTGAAAATTTTAAAATAGAAATGAATGCAACTACACTTGAGTCTGACTATCTTTTGTTTTCCCTTTGCTGAGAAGTGCAAGCGACAGGTGGCAGCACCTTCTCATTAGTATGAGCAGCGCTCCACTACTACATTTGCTGCTGCTCAGTTTGAGGCAAATTAATATCTAGTTATTCCCAAAGCCATTACGTCTAGAAATGAAAAATCTGGCTCAAATGGACTTAGTGAATATTCAATGACACCAGATGTTACCTTGCATTATTGAGGTGAATCAGAACTTATTGTAACTTTTCCATCATCGCTGCTTGCTGTTCCTTTCCAGGGCATAAGTGGAAAGCTTTGCTTTCAAAGCAGTCAGGAGCTTTCTGTTTACAGGGAAATGATAGTCTTTGTCACCCTTGATTGTAAAACTAATGTGCAAGGTTTAGAAATAACGTCAAGTTAAATAGCAATGTTGTGCTTATGAATTAGGAATTTGAAGTTTCTGTTTATCAGTTAAAAGCATTTACGAAAGTGGTAGGTATTGTAATGCTACCTGCACCAGTGGGAGGCTGAGGCACAGATGTATGGATTAAGTCAGTGGCAATGACAAAGGAATAATGACAAAAGGATCTTGAAGAAGTCCTGGCCCCAGTGAAGTTATCGGGACTCTTTATTCTGTCTCCTGTTATCAACACCGAAAGATAAATTTTTGAAAGGTATAGGATTACTTATCTCTGAAAATCTCTTAAGGACTGTACTTAGTCCTACTATGGTGCCTATGATAGACCAAAGTACCTTTGGTGACATCCAAGTTCATGAGAGTTGTAAGTGATTTAGATGACTGTTGTCAGACAATGAGCTCTAATGTGGGTTCCCATCCCAGGTGAGTGCTTTAATAATTCTACAATTGTAGTTATGATAAGTAACTGTCTGATAAATGCTATTTATACTTAATTAAATTTCTTCAAGAGACTTGGAGAAAGACATACCCCAGAATACCAAATAGGGTGGTGGTTGCTATATCTATCAGGCCACCCCCTGTCCAGTCCTTCAAATTCCAGCTGTAGTTACCAATGCTCATGCTATACTGGGTACCTTTTGTGAAGCTCCAGTCTCGTCCCAGTTTGGGGTAAGAATCTATTTGAAATCATAGTAATGGGGAGTTGGGGATTTTTCTTCCCCCCCATAGTTGGGGGAGGAAAAATCCTGCCCAGTTGCAGTCAGGATTTCAGTTTTATGTCTTATTTAGAAGCTCACGTTTCCAGTAGAGACTGCATCTTTGAACATTGGCATCAGGAAAAAAAACCAGATCAAATTTTATCATATGTTTATTTTTTTTCTTAATTCTTTATTTAAAAATGCAGCACAGGTTCTTTCAGAGATTTTAATTATTTTTTTTGTAAAGGTGAGAAATAGTTTAAGAAATAGTCCTATTTTCTTGTAGCAAGAATTTCAGTTATAAAAAGTTTCAGAACATTTTCAGCAACTCTTCTTTACCCCCTTGGAAATTACCATTTAATGAGAACAAAATATTTTACAGTAATTTGTTCCTTCTGGCTAGATTTCTATTTAAAAGTTTTATGTAATCCAGAATAGGGACAGGAGTGAGAAAGAGCTCTCTAAAATAACCAATAGTTTATGATACAAAAGAGCCAGATACATTGTTCCAACCCAAAATCTTCAACCCTGAGCATTAGAGTTTGTCTTTTAGTCTAGTCTTTTAGTCTTCTATTTATATATATATGCGTGTGTGGGTGTGTATGACTAGAATATATATGTTTTATGCTTTGCACTGAGTTAAATAATTCAGCACTAAGGTCTCTTGTCTGGGGAATGGGAGACCTGTAGGCAACTCCATGCTTGACTTGATCTGGACCCCCTGTTCCAGTTCCAGGACATGCCCTGAGATACCCTGCTGTTTTAATGTGTCTCTCGCGTCATCTTTCAAGACAGTTGTCAAAGGTTTAGTTTCATCTAGCATAAGGGCACTTTAAAAAATTTGTCTTGAATCGACCATATTATTCTTGACACATTTTTACAGACAGTATTTTTCAGCGCAATAGTTAGGCACTGTTAGCCAGGTGTAATTCTGTGTGTTTTCATTTCCTGCTTAAAGAACAGCAACTTATGTGCTCCCTTTCCTCAGTAACTCTGTGTGCTGTTAAAGGTAGCCAGTGTTTACATCCCACTGCTTCTACTTGCACAGGAGTTTCATGAAAACTGCTGTACCTGTTCTCCCAAAGGTGAAACCTCAGATGGGGCAGTTGTAGAGTTAAATTTCAGATATCCTCATTTTTCCTTCTCCCTTTTGTTTTACTTGACCTTCTCTGTAAAGGGGATACAATCAAAATATGTCTTTTTCCTTTTTTCCACCCCTTTTAATCTTCCTGACTAACAGTTCTCTGCATTTCCCATTTTATAGGTGGGCTGGATCCTCTCCATCCTCGATGAGCTGCAACTCAGCCCCCCGCCTCCTGTGGCTGTCCTTCCGCTTGGCACTGGGAATGACCTTGCCCGCACCCTCAACTGGGGTGGGGTAAGCACTGACTGGGGTACCCGTAGGTGCAGGCTCTCACCTTGCTGGTCTGATTTAGTTGTGTAGTAGGGTGAAACTTCATTTTGGCTAAAAAAGCAGGCAGGGCTGTGTCCAAGGTCTGCTTCAGTTAAGCACAATGGTTTGGTTCAATTTCCAGTCTGGGATCTTGAATTACTGTCTATGTAGTTGTTGTAATAAAAGTGTACATAGATGTATCTGTCTGGTATTTTAGGCCAAGGAATGAGGACGATATGCAGGCTTCTAATTTAAGCATAGTTTAAACTTTATTTCTCTGTATTTATCCTTGACTACAGCACTGGAGTTACTCCAGGCAAGACAAATACACTTTGAGTTCCTCTCCTTATTGGTCTTACTCTGTCTGCCCAAGACTTGTGTGCCTCAGCAATAGCTTGTTAAATGGTTGATATATCAAAATTTAGCAATATTGTGGGGTGTTCTTAGGAACATTTGATCTGGCCTCTATGAAAGGAAGGAAGTCTGCCAGGTAATCGGCGAGTGACTTGCTTTGCTTTCACTATCCACGGCTGATGCTCTGGTGACACTCTCTGCTGTCAGGGTTACACAGATGAGCCAGTATCCAAGATCCTGTGCCATGTAGAAGATGGGACCATCGTCCAGCTGGACCGCTGGAATCTCCAGGTTGAGCGCAACCCTGATTTGCCACAGGATGAGCTGGAGGATGGGGCACGTAAGGTTAGAGCCACCTTTTTTCCCAGGGAGACTGTACGATGCTTAAGAGCGTCTTTGGGTTACACCGTAAGATACACAAGTGGGGAAGCTCTGAAACTTTTTAATTCTCTAGTTGCATCTCTTCCTTTTGCTCTTTTCATGTGTCAATGCTTCCAGAGGTGTGTGAAATGTAATACATACCAGTCATTTATTTGTTGTTTGTAAGTCTTGGACATTGAGCGTTTATCTCAAGAACCAAGTCCTGGCAAAAATCCCTGGCTTCGTATCTGAAAGGTCATTGGTTTTTTTCTCTAGTTAACCTGGGGTGGCAGAAGAAGCAACCTTGTGACCACCATCCGTTCCTAAATTAGAGATACAAATCTAAAAACAGGATGTGGAATTTTAGTCCTTTAGATTTTGCTAATGGATACAGTTTCCTACTTTACAGCAAGGAGTAGTGTATTTTTGTATTTAACTTCTTTGTGTGTGGGTCTCCATATGATCTTGACATCTTTGTGAGGGGATCACATTTATAGTAATATGTCATTTGGACTGGAGATGTTGAAGTGTTACAATCATAAAAAAAAAATTTGTGAAACGTTTTCCTCTTCTCAGTTATAATTTCCAGCTTATCTATCGGATGCTACTGTTCTCTTTCCACAGCCCTGCTGGGCGTGTGTAATGAAGAAGAGGCCAGATGCATACTTCCCTGCCTCATGCATCCTCAGTAGTATTAGGGCTTCTTGTCTGGGACTTGCACTGCTCCTGGTTATATATGAAGCAGGAAGAACACAGCTTGAGTTTCATTTGCCATGCTGAGCTTGAAGTGCCAGCAATTAGGAAAACCTTTGTATTGACATGTTAAGTGGAGCAGCATTATGGGAAATCTCAATGACAGCATAAGGAATTCTTTATGTTTAAAAAGGTACATATATGATCATAAAGCACTGTAGATGTTTTTGTGTTCTTTAGGCTTTTGTATCTGATCATCTTCCACAAGCTATTACTAACCTTCAGAACAACCTTCTGCATACATTTCCCTAATATGTTCCACTTTCTTCTTCTTAGACTTTCATGAGATACCAGATTTAAAGTAGTTAATTCCTGGTGTGTCATGGAACGTTTCATTTGTGTTTTTACATGTCTTTTTATTATCCAATTACAGCTTCCACTCAATGTCTTCAATAATTACTTCAGCCTTGGATTTGATGCACATGTTACACTGGAGTTCCATGAATCTAGAGGTAACAGGAACTTTTTATTTCCTTAACCTTGGGAATGGGCAGTTATTTTATGAATTACAAATGGAGTTGGATTTAACATCCTGTTCTTATAATTCAGAAGGAAAGCTGCAACATAAAAACCCAAGATACAGACACAAGTAGGAAGTGATTGTATCATGAGTTTCCAAGGGAATTCATGATTTAAAAACAAAAAAAGTACAAGGAAAAATAGTATTCACTGGAGCAAAAGGGCTAAAAGGGGAGCTTTTCAAATTTTTTTATCTTCTAAAGGAGATACCAAGTACAGATATAAAGGAAGTTTTTATGCAGATGCAGAAATGTCAGAAAAAGAGCAGAAAGAAAAACAAATGTAAGCCAGGTGCCAGTTTTCCCTCCAGTGTGGAGGTGGAGGGAGGAGAAAAGCTGCGAGGCTGCGGAAGTAGCAGGGTGGCAGGAGGATAATTGTGTTCTCAAGCTGAACAGCTGTTACCTATGGATGAATATAGCATAATATCATTGGACTTGGTACAGACCCAGAGTGTGTCTATGCAAGTGAAAGGTTTTAATGAAGTCCACAAAACTGTCAGGAATTTGAGCTGTTGTAGCACTTGTTTGTCCCCTTGCCGACGGCAGTTATACCACCCCATACAGATCCAAATGTGGCTTAACAGGTGGGCTTTGGACTGATGTGAACTGCTCTATTTATATAGTTTAGGCAAGCATGCTTGTATACACAAACCTTGTTCAATTGTCTGTTTTCAGCTTTTGGTCATTTTGGCTTCATATGCAAGTATTTTTTCTGAATGACAGCCTCCCTTATCTTCACTTTCATACTATCAGAGTGTCATTTCAAGATGAAAAGATAGCACTCTAATGTCATGCTAAATAAAGAGCAGGATACATGATGGAATGAGCTAATGCATATTTAATAATGTTTAAGACTGCTTCAAGCTTCAGGAATAATAATGAGGGGCCACAAAAGGGCACAGGAATGAAACGATGACAGCTGTATGCATTTTTTGATGAATGCATATCACTATGCATTGCTAATGTGACTGTGAATATACTGTATAGATGAAATGCATGGCTACTTTCTCGCTTAATGGAGGCATTACTTAATAATGAAGTAATGGAGCCCTATAAAGAATGGATGTTATTCCAGAGATGCCAGTGTTTTAAAAATTTACATGGGTGAAAAAATACTTGGCGGAGCAAGCTGTGTGTCTGTGAGCAGGTATGTGTGGCCAGGAGAGCTTTTCATAGCCCAAGTGTCTGCTCTTACAAGTCATTACTGCTGGTGTCTTCCTTACCCTCTCAAATGCTAAAATATACAAATGAGTCCTATGTGTTTTAGGAGAGAAAAGCTTGTAGCCTTGGAGGTGTTGCTGGTGTGTGGGTTTTATTGTGTTTCATGTGGAATTAAGCAGTGCAAAACAGATTCTCATCTCATTTACAATTGATGACGATCCAGAGAAACTCGTAGCAAAACTGTAGCAAAACTTTAAAGCACTTTCAAGGCTGTTGCACTTGGTCCGTTAAGATAAGTGGTTGTATGCAGTTGCTTATGTGGAGCTATTGTAATCACATATAGTATTAAAACAAACAAACACCATGTCCCCCACTCTCCCCCCTGTCAAACCAAAATAAATTAGATTGATTTGGACACTCAGCCTCTCAGGGCATTTTATGCAGGAGAGATTGGTCAGCTGTTATATTTAGAATAAGCAGTGGTTGCACTGTCTCAGAGGAACCTGTACATGAATGTGGCCTCTTCTATGGCAACCTCTACACTTTTCTTGTGATTACTCAGATTGAGCCTTGAGGGTTGGCCC